>NC_133546.1:52607500-53280000 GCF_048773025.1 Camelus bactrianus | reverse complement strand
GCTGTGCACATAGTAGTCATCAAAAAATCGTGTCTGAGTCTTTTTTAACATACTATAAGACAAGATTGCTATTCGAAGGAAATTTCAAGTAAATGTTTTTCTGAAAAGCCAAAATTTATTCCAAACTGAAGAATCACATACATTTTAATCTATTTTCTTACATTTTGTGTATTTTTATGGTGGAGTACACCTGCCCTATACTGTTAGTTCTGAGCTGCCTTCCAAGGAAGGTCAAAATAATTTTCGAGATTGTCACCTGACAAAAAAGAGACCACGAGAATTAATAAGTGCATCAGTGGCATGGAGCAGTGCACCTAAATCGCCATAGATGACACAATATGATAGCTTTAAAAAATCACAAGTGTTTCCTGAGTCCCAAACAGTCAGAAGTGCTCTAGATATTCATGTGGAATGATGGAATGAGAAGGTGCTCAGAGAGCTGCCATTGGGTGTGTGACAACAGCTGGGATTTAGATGAGCAGAGGGCTAGGAAATAACATAGATGTACTTTTGTTTTCCTGGTTTGAGTTTGTTTGTTTATTTGTTGTTTCCTTAGCTATTTTCTCTTGTGTTTCAGAACCCTATTTTATGCCAATTTTATTGGGCCACAAAATTTACTCCTACCAATGAAATTCCCAGAAGTTAAATTGTTTAAATTTTGCTTATATTCTAAGTTGGTTTTCCTTTACTTATTTGGGACCTTGCTTATGATTCCTACAACAAGGCTAGTTATTTTGTTCCCTGAATTATAACGGCTATCTTCCCAAACAGCAACAACAGAATTAGTATTCACAGGAGCCTAAAAAAGTTTAAGTGTGAGATTGTTTTTCTTTCTTCCTCCCTTCCTTTTTCCCTTCCATCCTTTCCCTATTTAGTTGGACACCCATCATGTTCCAGGCATTTGGCTGTAGAGTTAGAACAGAAAATCGGCCAGGCATCATACACTCTTTCATGGAACTTTTAATTTGGTTAAGGAGAGTATGCTTTAAAACAGTGACTGCTAACCAAAGGATTTCACTGAAAGGGGAATCAGAATGATATGGGAGCAAAAAATAGGAGGAAACTACTCTGCTGTGTTGAGTCCTGGTAGGTTCCTCTAAGGTAAAGATTGTAAAACTGAAACCTAAAGAGTGAAGAATAGTAATCTAGGTAGAAATGAAAGATTGAAGAAGCTCAGAGATGAAAAAAATGAGAATAAGATAAATCCAATAAAGAAGAGCTGAGAGAGCAAAGGACAGAGTGAGAGAGATGGCAGAAAACGGTACTAGAGAAAAGCACACTTCCCTTTTATTCAACACCTAGTTGATAGGTGAGGGCCAAGTGTCAATGTTCTAGGTGCTGCGAGAATATATCAGTGAACAAATGAGACAAAATTCTTATTCTTATGAAGCTTATATTCCATTCTCTGTTGATAAGTGGCACATCAAAGCTTATGTCCTTTTATCTGTCAATAAGTGAAGTATGAAGTACTTTCTTACCTTCTAACATCTTTTAGGTGTTTCAGTTTAAAGACTAATGATTATTTTAGATATTTAATTTTGTTTATTACTCATCATTAAAAATCCTTGATATCACTTTATTTTTCTTATTTAATGATCATTAATATATTTTCTCCTATATTATATCTTACTGGTTTGGCTTGTATTTCCCATCTCTAAATTTCTAAGAGAAAATTTTAGCCACCAATAATATACCAAACATGAGTTTATATGCTATCAAATAAAATGTTACACCATAATTAATTTTATAATGCATTATTTTGCAGAAAATATGAAAAGAAATATTAATTATTTTCATATTAATCCATAATATAAAATGAGGACTTCATTGTCAGAAATCTGAAGCAATACTTTAATAGATAGTATGTTACACTCATTAACATTCTTTTTCTAATGTTAACCTCTATAATATGCAAGATTTAAAAAAAGAACTAGGCTAGGAACTGTGAAAGTGACTGAAAATGGGGTAGTGTTAAAAACTGGCTAATCTTCAAAAGTATGGAGGTTTCCATTTGCTTATATTTGCACATAAGCCAAAAAACAAAAAACAAACAAACAAACAAAAAACCAAAAAAAAAAAAAAAACCCTACACTGCAGAAGAAGAGATGTAGGGGAGAATTTCCACAGTGGATATTATTGATTCCAATAATTAGTTGTTATAGGAGAGTATGGGAATCCCATTTTTGTAACAAAAAAGTTAACTAATACTAAATTGCCTAAAAGTAAATCTATATCCCAGAAAGCGAAAAACAATTGAGGCAATACAAGCTATAAGTTATAGAATAATCAAACAGGATCAAATTATTTGGTTTTGGGAGTAAGTGATGAAACAAAGTATGAAAAAAAGTTAAAAATGATAATTTGAAGTTTTAGAAGAAAAATATGACAACAATAAAGGATTTTTTTTCCCCATAGAATGCTGATGTTTTGATTTTTTGCTTTCTAACCAGAGATAGGGTAGATGAACAGGAGAGAACAAGAGTATGAAAAGGAAAGCAAGAGAACTTATATTGCAATATTATTAACATTTAGAATAATAAAGTTGTAATGAGTCATACCTTTATAGACCTTTTAAACAGAATAGATAATCCTCTAACTGCCATGGTTTAGGGGAATGTCCTGCTAAAGGAACAGAGCTAGATCAGAATACCTATGAAATCCATAAAAGCAACGCTAAATTTTCCAATTCACTGACTACTATAAATTAATGATAAAGTACACTTTTACCTTGGTAAGACTAGATACTTACATTAATTAATAACCTACTAGTATTGGGACACTTCCAGGGCAGTAAATAAAAGTTATCCTTTAGTGGCAGCATTATGGGAACGTTATCAATATTAAAGTTTGTTTTTAACATCTGTGCTGGTGGGGAAGATAAATGTAGATGGACCTTTTAAAATCAAAACATGCTAATGTTTTTATTTGTACAAAGTTGGTCAGTACAGAGAGGATGGTGTTTCTGTCTTCTTATAGTCAGTCTTATGCCAGATATTTAATAGGATAAGTGCAAACATTAATTTGTATATAATTTCAATAATTAGAATTCAATTGAAGAACCCTTGCTATTTGGCTTAGCTTTTTGAAGTGGATGTGATTATGACCTGAAAGGCAGATTAATAGCAGGATTATGGTCTTATAGATCATACAATTCATTATGTTCTCACTAATCAATATCTGGCATCAGATACTACAACTTCACTGTATATGTTTCATTCATTTAGATGGGCGGATCTATATTTTTGTTACTTTACTGTGCTGCATACATCATGAGCAAAAGGCCTTTTTGAGATCTTTAAAGCTATTAGGCTTCTTACTACTTTACAACTCAAGGATTCAGTATTTGAAAGTTTAGTCTAAGTCAATAACTTTTAGTCCTAAAGTACATAATTCAAAAGATCATTAGAAATGATGTTTTCTTATATTCAGCTACTTTTTTCAATCTTTAATTTTCTCAGTCTCTTTTCAAGAAAAAAAGAACTACCAACCAAATATCTTACTCTTAATTATTAAGATACTTTGTAGAAAGATTCATTCTTAAGATTCAGCTTCTTGCTATATATATTCTGTGTTGTGGGAACAATCAGAGAGCATTGAAGAAACATGATTAGATTTTAATCATAAAACAGACCAAGGCCTTTGAGTCAGTGAAGCAACACTAAGTCACCAAGAAAAGCCTCATAAGTGATACTGCTGGCCTTGTTTTGGTCAATGTCTGAACTGATTGGACAATTTTAGAGATAATATTTAACTTTGGGAAAAAAATTAAACCCAGTATTATTGGCTTTAATGTAAAAATCTTTCACATTAAAGTTGTAAATACCTGTAGAATCTGAAAGAAGAAATTGCTGCTTTCACAGTGTTACCATGTATAGCCTAATTCTGGGGTTCCAGGGGTAAATGGAATCCCAGAGTACCTCGCAATTTCAGAACCACAGGATCTTCCCAAGTCTTTGCCAGTCGGAGGAGTTCTTTGCATTGCTGCCAGCTACCACTGTTTGCTGTTGCTCAGCCAGTGTCCCCTTCTCTCCCTCTCTTTTGAAGCAATTCTTGAAGCTGCTGATAGCAACCTCCGGTTCTGTATCTGCTTCAGGATGGAGAATTCATTTCGGTGATGATCCCAATGGAGAATGGAATTATTCCCACTCTTTCCCAAAGCCAGTCTCATTGCTGTTGCAGAGGAAATGATTCAAACCATCTGTCCAGGGACATGCTTGAAGAGCCAGTTCACTGGTGTGTGTATGACACATCCTGTGACACAGTCTACTGATGTCCATGTCAAATAAATTTCTAGTGCATCACCTCAAAGACACTATGTTAGTAAAAGGGCACATCTGTTCATAACATCCGCCATATTTTCTTGCCCAACCTTCAGACTTCTGATCAGAGAAACTCTTTTTCAACGGTTGTAGGCTCTTGAGGAAACTGTGGACATAATGCCTGGGGCATCTGCTCGTGCCCTTCAGTACCCTTTAAACACAATTATTCTTAGACTTTATATCCTTTGAATAGCACTTACTTGAAGATAGTATAATAAACAAACTTAAATTGCTCCATAAATTGAAATATATTAGATGATTTTAAAATTTTTTCCTAAAAGTGTACATTACAGAATTCCTTCATATTATTGTTTATTTTGATCATTTAAATTATATATACCTTTATAAAATATTTACTGCTGCTTCTATATACATGGGAGATAGTTAAAAAGCATTTCTTGGTTAATTGAAATTATAGTTAATTGAAATTATAGTACACCTATGTCAGGGAATAGAATAAAATTTTGAAATATTAATTTTGAAGTAAAAAATGCTCTATCTTATTCATTATAGCACAATGTCTCCAGCCCTGCATTATTCTAAATCTACTATGGATTTATTTTTTTTTATCCTTTAAAACCCTCCAAATAATGATGATTTTAGATAATATTTATTAAGCTCTTACTTTGTGAGATATGTAAATAAATTAATGTACTAAATATTTAACTTAATAAAGTATAATTATCCCCATTTAACAGATAAATACACCGATATCTAAAGAGATTAAGCAATTTACTGAAAGTCAGATAGCTAAATAGTGAAAGAGCCAATAAGCAAACCATAAGATATCCACTCTACTTTGGTAAAGTGCCATTCTGTCTCCTGCTATATTTAAATAAATTGTGTTCTGTCATTAGAGTTCAATTCAATCCATTCAGCATTTATTGAGCCCCTACTTGGTGTCTGATACACAATACCAAAGGACACACAAAAGATTAAGGGAGGTGAGTCATTCAATATGAAAATCCATTCCACAAATTTAAAAAATTATTTATTTAAATTCTTAGTTTTTTTGATAGAGCATTTGCGTTACTAAATATTTAAAATCTCCAGAATTTGGAAAACATCTATAAATTTATTCTGTAGCTTCCAGCCAAGGATTGGCTTGGTGAGTTTCTCTAGGCTGGAATTTCACAAATTTCTAATTTGCATGGCTTGTCCATTGCCTTAGGTTCTTTAGACATTATCTTGTGATTTTACCTTTTGTCTTTAACATCATAGAACCTGTTAAGCCAAAGCCAAACTTTATGTTTAGGGTAGTTTGTACTTATTAGATTTTGACACTATGCCTTTAATTTTTCTCACCAGTAATAATAAGATCTTTCAGCATTGTAGGGTTGCTTGAATTTACAGTGTTCTTGTCTGATCTGAAATATTTCAGAAGGAGCATGTGATAACCTTTTTTTTTTTTTTGCTAATAAAATAAACCTTTGTAGTAAAACAATTTGAAATTTTATAGCCTCTCTTCCATAATTCTTTTCTTCATTAACAATTTATATTTTGAAATCTACATTTTATGCATAACCTATACCAATAGACTTTTGAAATGAGTTAGAGATTGCCATGTTATGAGGCTGATAGTTGAGTAAAAACAATAAAAGGAAATATCAGACAATAGGTTATTACTTTTGTAGCATTAAATCATTGATGACTGAAAATCAGCTAGTTAATGTCATTAGAAATAATATGCTGCAGGCATTCGAAATATATTATTGAGATGTATGTCTGTCAGTGGCGCGTAGTTACAATCGTGGTTTTTGCAGTTGATTGTCTCAGGGTGGAGGAGAAACCAGCACCTGGAAACATGAACTCTGGTTTCACAGCAATGTGTAAAATTAGAAAAGAGGTCAGACACAACTTGAATGAAGTCAGATTAGAATGAGTCCTGGGTACACATGCAATAAAATCTTGAAGAGCGTTATCACATATGTCAATCCAGGTAGACTCAGTACACTATTATCAAAGGAAGACCTAATATTTACACAATAATTCTGCAAAGACTTTATCATTACTTCCTAGCTTGTTTTTGAGTACACTTCACAGCAACATTCATGATTGTTGTTCTATTTTATTTGCTTAAATGATGAAAATGGAACCTGTAGTGAAGGTAGGATGGGAAAGTGTGGAAGGGGGCAATGGCTTGAATTAGAAAATTGAATGACAGCAATTGCTTAGCAACTCATTCCAGAGTAATGCCTCATCCAGGACCTAGATGCAGTGAGTAAATCAAGGCCTCCAAAGCTGAGGGAAAGACTGTCAATCCAAAGCATTCATCTCTTTTCCAGTTGTCTTACTACTACTTCTCTCAATAGGTAAGCTTTCTTCCATCAAACAAACAAAAAACCAAAACCAAAGTGTGTGTGTGTGTTTTTTTTTTTTCTTCAGTTTTTGAAAACTTCTACTTGCTACTTATAACACACTCACTTCTTCAAGGAAAGAAGTTCAGAACTTAGGGTCTAAAACCAATCGGGCGTCTTGGGATAGGGAAAAAAAGATCCACCCTAGTGATATAATGTAGATATTTGCATGTTCTCAGGCTGTTATCCTGGTAAAGTTCAGCAATATTTTAATTCATGAAGCATTTAGAAATTGTCTTCTACATGATGGCAGGAGCTGATGACTGGGTGTACTCCAGAGTCCTTGCAGGACTCAGAATCTAGCAGAAAACTTCTATAATTTAGAAGGTTGACAATTGAGCAGGTTACTCCTGGGTTCTGCGTGAGCATGCAGCATTTGCTTTGTATCTGTTTTCAAGGCTTAAATTCCAAACCTGAAAACTGAAAATAAACAATAAGGATAGTTTTTTTTTGTTTCATCACTTTGTAAATTGTATGTTTCTCTTCAACTTGTATGCCAAGTTTTAACTTACAGAATTTGTAGAAGGAAGTCATGTTAGACCTCATTTTGTTACTGATTCAACCAATTTCAACTACTACTGCTATTAATTATATTAGAATTTTGTGGAATAATTATTTTTAATAGTACATGAAGTTTAGTTTAAACTCTTAAGAGAACAATGTTGATTAAAGATGGTCATGTATTAGGTTTCAAATTTTGCATATTATCACTTATTATTCACTTCTTTCTAGTAATTTTATAAGAGAAAAAAAGAGAGTCCCTGGGGAAGATTTTTCTTACAAATTTCTTTCTTTCCCTTTCTTTCAAATCCTATAAAAAGAAAATAAATATAACCAAATATTTTTAAATTAGTTTGTTAGTATTTTATCTAAGCTTATTTTAGAAAATTCCTTCAGACATCTTATTTAAATAATTTCTGCTTAAGCGAAGAGTCCTGAAATATCAGAGGAAATATGGTGTTGAAGAGAAAGAAGAGTTTGTTTCAGTCTTAAAACATGATGATTGTTCATGTATTTAAAATAAATCTCCTTTCTAATTGTTCATCTTTGCAATGATTGCTTATAAAATGGTAATTTACAACTCGAAGTTTTGTTTGCTGCAGGGTGTGTTAGGACTACTTTTCCTAGAACACTGGCATCAAATCATCAGCAAGCGTTCAGAGGGATCTTGCTGATTGCAGCACCTCCCCGGAGCCAGAGATAGAAAAGAGAGCAGACATATTGGAATATATTCAGTTGACTAAAAAACAGAGAGGGTTTATATTTTATTTTAGACCCAGTCAGAAAGATGACAAAGGATATGATGGAAATTTTGTCACCACTTTGGGAGGAAAAATACTGATGGCATTGATTTCAAAAAGGCAAGATCTGGTTTTGATAGGTAGGTTAGTAAAAAGAATTTGATGGGTAACTTAGTAAAAATTTTCAGGCTGATATTAACTGAGATTTTGAGTCCGAGTGCTTCTTACTGAGACTTTGCTTGAAGGGTGAGTGGTTAGCCCAGTTCTTTTACTAGAGGTCTTAGATTGATAAAAAGTGAAATCATAGTTTTCAGGCTTCATAAATTAGTAACACTGAACAGTCTGCCCCTCTGCAACTTTGCTGTGAGGAATGCAATGACAGATTCTGTGCTGTGTTTGCCTATGAGATGATTTCCTTGAAGTCCCGTAATGAGTTGTTTTTGGCAGGATTAATGAGTATTATAATGGTAAATGGATGTTTGCAGCTCAGTTGTGTTCCATCACAGAGTAACATGGGGTTTCTGGTCCCTTGGAGGCCATAATTGGTGGCATTAATGCAGTTTTTAATTACAATTCTTGAAAAAAAATGAATTGGAACCAAAACAAAAGCTAAGTGATCATCTCTCCGCTGTTTCAGATGGTATAAACAGAAGACTGTTGCTAACTCTGATATCTATAATTTGAATCATCCTCTCCAGATAGAACATATGCACTACATTTTGATGATGATTTTGTTTAGAAGTGACTTATTTGCTTTTATTTTCCTTATATATTATTCATATATATTGAAATAGCTTTTATTCTATTCATGTATAAGCCTATATTATATATGAATATGAAATATATACATATTATAAAAGTATACATAAAAATGTAAGTGAAGGCAAACATAAAATAATAGGCTCACTTCTTATATGTATATCCCAATATTTGTTTCCTGATTCTCATTGTTAGTATTGAGCAATATAATTGCAATTAATTCCCAAAGCCCTGTGAATGAATTGGAATGCACTAAACCAGTTTTCTTTTTCTCCTTTCACACACATACGTAAGAAATGACTAGTAACTGCTGCTTCAGCATATCCCATCTTTGCAGTATTCTGTTTGTTTGATCGTAATGGCAAGCCCAATGTTGATCTATAGGATAACACTTGCAAAGTGTACTGTGGAGAGGAAAAATATTTCATAAGATAATATAGCAAACATATATAAAGAGCAAAATAATATAAATTTTAATTTTAAAAATCCACAAAGTCAGTCACTTATTCCTAATCTATAAATTGCATCAACTGAATTGGTTACCATATATTTCTTTCCAGCAATAATGTAATCATTATCTAACTTTCCTGTATTTAAAAGTAAATCACAGGGCAAAATATTAGACTGTGGTTAATTAAAAGTGTTAGTGTAATATCTGAGATTAACTGAATATGTTACCTTTTTATGTTCTGCTGAAGTAAGTAAGTGTGGAGGAGGCTATTCCTTATTTTCATAGTCCTTTGTAAAGTTATTCTTGGTATCTGAGTGTCTCTTGAGTTAACAGTACATGGGGCAGAAATGCATTTGGATCAGTGGTAAGCAATCATATTAATGGAAAATGTGCAAAAAGCCAGAAGCCATGGAATTGCTCCTATATTTATGTCTGAGTTTTGGTGAGACTTAAACAGCCTCACATCTTTTTAGACTTGCCAGTATTTAAGAAAAGAAAGCTACCTTTCTCATGAGACTTGCCAGCATTTAAGAAAAGAAAACTACCTTTCTCAACTGTGTGTCTTTGACATTTAATATGTGTTATTTTTAGTCTCACCATCAGGTAAAATTCATTGATAGGCTCAAATATCTTGTTCCAAGGCTTTCCACAGTCCTGTAAAAACAGTTGCATTTTCTATTTGTAAGGAAACAAACACATAAACAAAACAAATAAAAAACAGACAAGCAAGCAAACCAAAAAACCCTCCATGATATTTATAGATAGAGATTTCAGAGTTTGGGAACTGTGGAGCAAGTTACCAATGGCTGCAAATTTTTAACAACATTGCCTACCCGAGAACAGGGACCCAGCCTTGGTTTTATTCGGCTCCATTCTCTTCGTGTTCATGATGATTGAGTGTTCTGAAGTTGCTTTGTTTTTTCTTTAGAAGAGTGATGATAGTGATTAATTCAGTTGATGCATCATCGTCCCGTCTCCACCACTTTAGTAGTTTCCACAAAATGTCTTAAAATAACAAGACAGCATTTATACATGTGAGAATTCTGTGTGCTTTTGCATATTATCATTCTATCTAAATCTGATGCTGATCTTGTCAGCAGTGCCATCTAAAAATACTAGGAAAAAAAGAGACCAAATTGCAAGTAAAAGTTGAATGCTTATGACTGGGACATTGTGCTGTACATCAGAAATTGACACATTGTAATTGACTGTACTTCAATTAAAAAAAAAGTTGAATGCTTAAGTAGATGTATAACAACAGGTGAATGTGTGTATGTGTTATACGTGTCTATATATGTGTATATACATAGACAGACATGTATGTAATGCACATGTACACATACAAGTAATTTAAAAATTCATTCAGAGTATACTAGCAGTGGATATTTTGCCCTAATTATTTTCTGTGAATGTTTTAGTGATTAAACATAAATTGTATAATATAACCTCTCAGTTTCATAATGTGATAATAACAATACAAAATAATGATAGTTAACTTTTCTTGAGTTTACTCTCTGCCAGGCTCTTTTACATTTGTTTTCTTCACACAGTGTTTTGGGATAGTTAGTGGTATCGTCTTCCTGTTTGTAACAAACTGAAGCATAGACAGGTTGGGCTACTTCCCCAGGGTCACACGTGCCTTACAGAGCAAGGTGGGGAAGGGAGTTAGGATCCCGCTCTCAGTGTCTACAGTCTAGTTATGCTTACAGCCTGTATAATGCCTATGGGAAGGGATATAAATAAGAGCAGAACTACAACAAACCTTTGGTTATACGTTTAGCAGCACTGTTCAGTTAAATAAATGAAATGCATTAGTAGGATCTTAATACTCTTATTGCTTTAGTGGATTGTAGAGATTGCCTAATACACACAGTTCACTTTTGAACTGAAGAAATGAATTTTTCACTGACTTTCACTGTGACACGAAGTGAAGACATTGCTGCAGCCACTGCCTTTCTTCCTGCAGGCTCAGCCCACAGCTATATATGATCACAGGCCCATCCCTAGACCTTCTGTGGAAACTTGAATGATGTGCCTTCTAAAGGCCACTATATGTTGGGCAGGGTAGCGTAGTGGTGAGTGTTTGGACTTTGGAGATATGCAAATTTGGGGTCTAAACCTGGCCTTTCTACTCATTAACTACTTGGCTATGGATGAACTGATTACTGCTTGTGTTCTTCAGTTTTTTTTTTTTTAACCTGTAAAATCATGATAGTATTCCTCACAGGTTGTTGTAAAAATAAAATAATGCATTTGAAGGATTTAGCCATCCCCAGTAAACATTCAATAAATGTGTGTATTTATATTATTAAGTGTAAATGTGACTTTTTATTGGAGTGGATATTATGCAATAGTTATCAGAGTAGAGCTACCCCTTGTTTTTCAAAAGCAGTCTAAAATAGATGTTTGAAAATGAAATTGAAATCATTTCTGTCTCAACTAACATGATTCTACTACAAACAGTGAAGTTTTAAAATTCAAACTTTAGGCATTGTTAATATCAGCAGCATGGTCCCCAAATGTCTCAGTACCTTGATAAAGCCTGTGGCTGGTTTGCTGTCAGATGTTCCTTTTGAAAACATTTTAATTGATAGTGCATTTTGAATAATTAGGAAGCATATTTGCACATAATTTACCATAGATGAATAAAGTCAAAGCTCCCAAACAGAAGTGACAGAGATTTGAGGTTGAATTCCAGCTCTTCCACTTGTTTGGCCTCAGACAAGTGCTTACCTGGACTGAAGCACGGTTGCACCAGCTATAAAAATGAAAAAATCACCTATACCTTTTGCAGGGCTGTTGTGAGTGTTAATAATGACATATGCAAAGGGCCTGGAATAAGGCCTGGGACTTAGTAGGTACATAATAACTGGTAGCTATTAATGCTGTTAATATTTCTTGTCCAAGATACATGTAATTCTTTAATAATAATGCTAATCTATCACTCATAACTTCATTTGTGCAAACTACATATCTATACTTTATAATTTAAATGTATTATTCTATAACCAATAAACTTAGTTTTTACACTATTTGAAGAAAGATAAAGATAATTATTATTTTTAAAATTCTGTTATTTTGTAGACTAGCATTCAGAGTTCTTTTGTTTAATTTAGAAAAAAGGGGATAGTTTTCAAGAAAGTTCATTATTTTTGCTAAAAATAATTGTAAAGTACCAAATTGTAAAGTACCAATATGCATTTAAAAAAAAGTAAAGCCTGAGTAACTTTAAGGGACAATCTGAGATCAAAACTATAATTTTGTTTTGGGGGCTTCATATCCACATTGGAAATATAAATGTTATATTTCAGTTTACAGGATATAGGATGTGATCAAAGTTCTCTTCTTGCTCTCCAAGGGAGTGATGGCCCTGAATATAGGGCCAAGCATATCCTCTTAAAGAGAACTTTCAATAAATTTTTGTTGAGTGAATATTGAATGTGTTTTTACTTCATTGACAGTGAGTTGGTATGAGTTTACTACATAAAAAACAAAATGAATTGAAGCAACTTGGAGCTTTCAGTAGACAGTTGTTTATATTAAGATAATCTTTTGCTCTTGTTTGACTTACGTTTCCCAAATCAATATTCATATTCTCCAACTTTAGGGAAATTCTATCTTACACCCCCTTTTTTTTTTTTTGGTAGGTATCTGATTTCTAAAAGAATTAGGCTTCTTTTTTTAAGGTAGATAGATGATTGATGGATAGATTGATGTAGTTAGAAATAGATTTAGTTAGTGTATTTTAGGTTCTTGCTTACCTTTTAAAAGAATTCTCTCTGAAAGATGAGGTCAGAATGTATCTGCTAAAGAATCTGAGAAAAAGATATTCATACAGATTATTCTTTGGGAATCTTGCTTCAAGGAGTATGAGGAAAAGGCATGAGCCCATTTAAGATTTTGTGTGTGTTTAAAGTCATCATTTTCTAGATACTGTACCAATGACTGAAATGTCTTTTAAACTTTTCATATCCTTTCATTCTCGCTGACTAGATCATTTTTCTCTTTCCTCTATAAGTCATCAGAAACCAAGGAGAAAAGAAACATTTCTCAATCTCCCAGAGTCTAGCTTACTGTCTGCCCCTAAGAAAAACCTATCCACTTTCTTCTACTCCTGTAGCTCCTTTCTGTAAGATACTCCCTATTGATCCTATATTAAAGAAAAGAAACATTTTCTCCTTCGTTTGTAATTTGAAAATATTTTCACTTTGTTCATTCATACTCATGCCTTTTCAACATTCCAATTTATTCTCCTCTGTCCGTTCTGTCATGGAAGTTGGGTTATAACAGATCAAATCAAGAATAATCTGCCTTCTCCTCATGGCATTTGATTGGTATTCAAAGTTCTACTATATTCGAAATAGCCAATTATCTGGTAAGGTTTATAAATTTAAGCTTAAATTAAAAATGGGTTTATGTAATAGACAAATTTTATACCATGTATAAACTAATGGGCATTTTTGTGAATCAATTAAGCTAAACATAACTGTGTGGTATAGGTGCTAATTCCTCCTTTTAAACTCTCTTCATACCACGAATTATGCTTGGTTTTCTCAATAGGCCTCTCCTGGCCAATTTTTCCACATGAGGTAGAGGGGAATTTATAGATTGCCTTTTTCACCGTTCATTTTTAACGATCAAGGTCTTTGCTGCTTTCACTACTAGCCCTTTCACCTTCTTCCACTTTTCCCTGCCCAGTCTGTCTCTGGAAATGACACTCTAAGTGGGCTCTCCTCCATTATTCTCTGACCGCTTCCCCTCACTGAGGCCACTGTCCTGGGCTTGCTTCCTTTTCCTGTGGTCATTGCTTGTCCCTGCTTTCTGCTTCCTGCCTCTTCACTCCAGCTGTGTACTCTGTGACTGGCTGTACATTAAGGATGCATTCTCACTGAAAGATTCTCCCATGGCCAGCAGAGTCACTTAGGTTTGTTGACTTTGCTGGTTCCATTTTTCACATCTCCTGCATGATTGGGTCATTTTATTTTCTTTTGAATGCCACCGTAACCGCCATTTTGAAAGAAAGGGATTGGCTTTCCAGGATAGTGTTACCACGAAGAATTATCACCCATGGAAATGAACAGTTATTTTTTGTAGGGTTCTGTCATTTTTCTCCTTTCGATTAGTTCCTATGGCATCCAAATCTCCTGGGACTAATCAAAGAAAATATTTGTTCCTGGGGCTACAGGGGCTGTCCAAATAGCCATTATTTAACCCCTTGTGGGTAACAGGGAAGTAGTATAACTTGCTTACTTCCTCCCCACCCCCCAGTTGGTGGCTGTCTGGTAGAAAGTCAAACACTAAAAATTCCAGCATTGGTGGTGTTACATGTGGCTACTATAAACCTGATTAATGGAGACAGAAGACTAGTACAAGTGCCTGCTTTATGCTTTAGTGTTCTTCCCCAGAATGATTGCTGTATCAAGCAACAGCTCCCTAACCTTCCAGTTACTTGAAATGAAAGGTATGAAAACTATTATTCTATGACAAAATTTTGCATTCAGATTTAGTGCATTTCTCTTTTTCTTCTTTTTAACCTTAGCTTTTGAATTTTCTCATAAGTAAAGCAAATAAAAATGCAAAAATAACACATAAAAAACATGATATTTGGGAGGTAAAATCACTTTTAATTTCCATATAAGTGTATTTTCCAAAAAAGAGTTCTTCATTAGATATTAGTTGACTCCCCCTCTACTTGCTGAGCACTGTTCTGGATCCTAGGGATGTAGGATAAACAATATTGAGAAAAACTACTTTTGAGGGTCTAATCTAATAAACATTGGATACACAAATTTGGAGTTCAATGGCGAAGCTATAACGTTGGAAATCAACGGCGTACAGGTGGTATGTAAAGCTTGTATTTTTGGAAAGGTTGGGGTGGGGTGAACATTCACAGAAATTACACCAAGCAGGGAGTATTATTCTCTCTTAGACTCGAGCTTGCTGAAGATAGTCAGTTTATAGAGTCAGTTTTCACAGTTAATTTCTGAGTGATATGATAGGTATATATTTAACTTTTTAAGAAACTGCCAAGCTGTTTTCAAAGAGGTTGTAACATTTTACATTCCTACCAGCATTGTACTGAAAATTTATAATTCTTCTACATCCTTGCCAACCCTTGGTGTGGCAATTCATTTTAATTTTAGCCATTCTAATAGGCAGCATCTTAAAGGCAGTTTCAGTTTACATTTTTACCTAATGACTATTTTTAGTATCTTTATGTATACTTATTTGCTATCTGTATAGCTTCTTGGTAAAGTACCTATTCAAATCTTTTACCCACTTTTAATGGGTTCTTTGATTTCTTATTATTGAGTTTTGAGGTTTACATATTCTGAATACATGTCCATTATAAGATACATACCTAGCAAACATTTTCTCCTAGTCTGTGGCTTTTCATTCTCTTATAGTATCAAGAGAAAACATGAATGTTCATAGCAGCTTTATTTGTAATAGCCCAAATTAGAAACCAACCAAATGCCATCAACAGGTAAACAGATTTTTAAAAAGTGGTGAATCCATACAATGGAACACTACTCACATTGACAAAGAGACTGATAAACACAACACCATGGGGGAAAGTCAAAATAATTATACTGAATGAACGAAGCCAGACAAAAAAGAAGGCATATTATGTGACTCCATTTATATAAAAATTATAGAAATGCAAACTAATCTACAGTGACAGAAAACACATCAGCAAGAGGAATAAGGAGGCAGGAGGGATGGATTGGGAAAGAGCATCAGGAAGCTTTTGGGTGTGATGGATGTGTTCATTATTTTGGCTGTGGTGATAGTTTCATGGGTATGTGCATATGCCAAATCCTATCAAATTATACACTTTACACATGTGTGTTTATTATATGTCACTTTTACTTTATTGAAAAACATAAAAATAATATAAAATTGTTATTTTTAAATACTGCATTTTTTTCTTTTAATAGAGACCACTATTGAGACTATGGAAATAATCTAAAACACTTAGGATAGCACTACGGTTTTTCATTTCTACAAAATAACTTAATTGTATTGCTATTGGGAGGCCAAGTATTTAAAGGTTATATTGACCTTCTCTTCACATATACAGCTATATCCCAAAATGCAAAATATTAGGTAATATAATTAAAAGCGTTCTCTATAGAATATAGCTTTCTACAGTGATCTGTTTAATTGCTTCCCAAAAATCTCATTGTAGAAGAAAAAATGGTGAATAGGGAAAAGGAGGGGAAAAAGGAGAAGGAGACTACTTTAGAATATCCAAATGAATTAGAGGATGTGCCTCCTGACCTTAAGAATCTAAACATAAAAGATAAAACATACAAAAAGACATTAACATTATTTCCCTCTTTATTCAATCTTCCAGGAAGCTCAGAACCAAATTTCGAGCTCAGTTATAGCACATGTATTATTATTATTATATTTAGATTTTTATTCGGTCTTCAGGCGTGACTTTTCCTACTTATACTTCTTGTTTTTATACAAGAAAGGGATGGTCTACTGAAAATTAAAAGACAAGTCTTTCAGGTGTCCCAGTAAATACACTGAAAACCCATCTATAAATGGAAGGACTAAATGAATTCTTGAGGAAATTTCACTGAATGAATTTATTATAGAGTTAGATTTACTTTGATTACTTAAAAAAGAAGTACTTAAGATATTTTAATTACCTCTTAAGATACTTGGTAAATTTGTAATAATTGTTGACTTTAGTGATCATTGGTCAAGTATAAGATTTATTTGGCAATCAGGTGAAGATAAAAATGTAAAATTTGAATAATGAATATTAAGTACCTATAAGTATGAGAAATGGTCACTTTGCCTGCTTGCTTACACGTGAAGAAATTAAAGCTGAGTACTTACCCTATACCAAAGTAATAGAGGTTGAACCACTTGCAATTGTGATAATCAACTGTTTTTGACCTACAAAAATAGTGATTTCACATAGTTTGACCTAAAATTAATTAGTGGTGAACCCAGGTCTCCTGATTTCCAAGTCTGTGATATTTCATCAAACCATGCTAGTTTCACAGATTTCCGCATTATTAAAGTCAGAGAATACACTAATGAGTTCTGGCTCTAATAAAGTACTAGTTTTAGTGGACGATATTTTTAAGCAGTCCCAACTAGGCAGAAATCAATAGTAGCGCTGAAAATGTTTACTGTCTTGCAAAATCTACATCTAATTCATTATTTAAAACACCTTGATATTTGAAAGACAGACATGTAGAAGTTTATAGATAGAATGTAAGAATACCCAATTCAACATCACTAAACTAGCAGCCATTAAATAAAACCTCAGTACACATAACAAAGTCAAGTATACACATGTTTTTCCCCCTTTGATGGAGGGGGCAATTCTGTTGTATAAATTCGAGTTAAATTAACTGTACATTCTTATAGCAGACTGAGGTTGTGTGACCTTTTCTCCTCAGGAAATAAAACCCACATAATTTCACTTTAGCCTCTGATAATAGGAATTATCCTTTCTTCATATTAGCAGTATTATTTATTTTATTCAGTGGATGTTGCAAATTTAGCATCTTTTAAATGTACATACCAACTGCAATAAAATATTTCTTGGCATTCAAGTATGATTCTTTTGTATGTAGAATCCGAACTGAGTTGTGAATACCCATTAAAAATATCCCTCTAAATGACTGTAATAACAGGGGAGTTGAATAGTCGGTGAAATTTTCTATTATTTTATTTTGAGTGTATTTTCATTAATAATTTATTGATATAAAAGATAAGAATGTTTTACTTCCACAAATTTGTATCTGTAATTTGTTCTTGGTGCACAGACATATTGAGGATGACGCTCGGCAGTACTGACTGAACATTTATTTAAACAAATATCAGTATAACCCAACTAGCTGGAAAATCCATGAGTTTGGTTTTGATAGCAGAGCATTTCTCAACAATTTATGTGTGCATGCAAATTTTGGTGCTTTGGATATAGGCTAAAGTATTTGCTTTATATGTATTATTTTGTTTGAATACAAGAAAGCTGGTTTGATTTGTATGTTTCTCCCTTATAGAATTGTTCCAAGGCTCTGTCAGAGATCACGTAGAGTAATTTTTCCCATCAATCTTTGCTGTGCAACCATGCACGAATGCAGTAGGAAAAAGGGGGCAGAAATCAAATCACTTAATTGCAGCATTTTTCATCTACATCTTTTGTTTTATGGTGGTAAAGGCCCCGGAGTAGCCTACCATGATTCATGGCTGTCACTGCTGCCGTTAGCAGTTCAATCCTTCATTCTAGGCATTTTGGTACTGAAAGTACCTACACAATTACTTTGATGAATATGACTTGTTTGTTTTTTCCCCATTTTTAGCAGAGAGTGGTTGTGCTTAATACAGACATTTAAATAAGATAGTATTCGTGCCCACTGTGTGTGCACTGTATTTCGAAAGTTGTGTGTTGAGTTTAATGATAATATTGCCATTGTCACCCGGTTTTAAGTTTGCTGAGCTTTTACTCCTATTTTTATGTTTATATAATGGGAAGGCCTTAAAATAACCCCCACTCTATATAAAAGGAATAACTCACCTTTAAAGATCTACGAGGCTGTGACAGATTCCTATGAAACCTCATTTAAAAAAAAAGTCATTTCATGAGTGTGGCATTACAAAGCCAGCAAACTAGTCTGCCTCTGCATTTATGCCTAGTTGATCATAAAATAATAACATTTTTGGAAATAAATGCATGCATCTTAGAAAGTGACTTACAGTATTTGCATATTTGGAGAAAATGTCAGTGATGTCAGCAGGGGTTCTGAGAGTAGCTAAATGAGCAAGCTTTTCAAAAATTGCTATTTTATCAGCTATGCACTGTCAGCACAAAATGCAACCTCTTTAAGAAAGAGACAAGAAAAAGGAAAGTGATTTAATTTCTTCATTAGCTTACTTGCAGCTGAATTACTGGTACACCTAACAGCAGAGACTGTATGATGTAAGCTTGAGGAAATCCATTTAGCATCCCTTTTTGCCCTCATGACAAAATCTGTTGGAAGTTTTGAGATTCCACCCTTTCTCCAAAAATGAAAGGAAATTGAAGTTCCGAGATTGGCGAAATGGCAAGAGTCACCACACCCACCTTCTCTACTCTGGTACCATGGTTGAAACTCAGGGTTTTTTGTTTGTTTTGTTGTTGTTTTTTATGTCTTTCTGGTTCATTTTTTCCACTTATTTGTTTACTTTGGCTGCAAGCTCTAAATATTTGTTCTGCATAATATGTTCATTCTTAACAAATGTGTATACAGCTTGGAGATAGAACATGTCTATTATTACCTATCATTGGTAACAGTGCTCATTGTATTTGTCACAGTAGATTAGTAAAATCGTTCACTAGACATTTGAAAAAAATCATTTCATACATAACCCCAAATAAACCTCAGAACTGAAAAACTGAAAATCTATCCTTAAAGCAATGACCATTAAAATTAACCTTATTTCAAACCCTAGGTGCAGCCACATCTTAAATCCACCAAATATATACCTAGTGTGTTTACAACTTGTTGTCTTTGTCTCGTCATAACATGATACATTTCAGAAAAAGAAAAGATGAATGATTTCTTTTCTTAATTAAAGTCCATGTATAAAAGTAGCAGAATGCAAGAAATTTAATTTGTTCTAATAAAGATTTATCTTTCAGACTCTTCTTATAGCTATCAAAATGTTTCAGCTTTCAGTCAAATGTTCCACATTTGATGATGATAATTTATCACTATGAAGAGTGACTATTTGGATGTTATACTTTTTAGAATTAAGATTTAAAAAACACTCCAAACTGACTTTTGCCACAAAATTACAACTCTAATTCAGGAAAAAAACTTAGATAAGACTTGCAGTAAAATTACTTAAAGGTCAAGAGGTCAAAGAGAGAAAATATCATCGATTTCTCTACTGTAGGACTCAGAGACACAGAGATAAGAAGTTAATTTTTTTTCAGATTAGATTCAGCCCAACCTGTTTATTAGTTTTGGCAAAGAGACTTTGCCTCCAAACCATTATTGCAGCTTTTCCCAAAGCAGGTGCTGAGGAATGCATCATGTGGTCAAAGTAAGTTGTTAGATCATACATAGTTGTTTCAGGCTGGGCAGATTCAGACTCCAAGGCAGAGTTTGAGAGATCAATACATGTGAGGGAAAAAGGAGGAAGCAAAACTGACTGGGCAGAGGAAGAAGTGGAATGGGATGCTGGGATGAACCTGCGCTGGGTTGCATGCTGAGGTAAAGCAACAGCATTCATGGAGGGATGCCAAGGAGCCAGAATTGCTTGTTAGGGTGCGGTGCCTTGGGTCAGCATGGTGGGACTCTTGGTCCAAACAGTTGAGGGGTGCTGCCCCATGGCTGAATGCTGGGGCTGTCTGCTGGATAAGCTTCCTGTAGCTGGGAGTAGTTTTCCTTGTAGGGGGATCTGGGTGGTGCATTTCCATGTCTACCACAGTAGTTAACAAATTAAACTCATTTCTCTCCTGGGGAAGTTGACTGAGCCTTCAATGTGTGTTGGAAAATTAATCCATGTGAAACTTCAAGAGAGGTTATAGTCTGCAGTGTTATCCGGAGTGTTTGACCTCAGAAGTATATGTTTGGTTCTCACTAAGCAACTACTGTTCTGTGGATCCTACTTTGGTAAGAACTGCCCTAGTTTGAAACAAATTTCTGTGGTTCCTAAATTCTTCTTTCCTTCTCCTCCTTCTTGTCTTCCTCTTCCTCCTCCTTCTCCTTCTAATTTTTTGTCTCTGACTATGTGCCATGATTTATAAGCAGTGTCACTCGAAATGCTTATTGCTTAATAAACAAAACTTTAAAATTATACAATAAATATTAAGAAACCTATGTGGTAATATTTATTAAGAATTTCAGGAATGATAGTAGTAGGTTTTGGAATAGGAATATAGATAATGAATACCTGGAGCTGAAGCAATCACTTGCTAGAAAAAAAATCTGAACGGTGTTTCATCCTAAGAAATATCAACTCAGGATCTGGCTGAATATTTTTCTACAAAACTAAGTGTTCTGATGTCACATATATACAGCTCAGTGAAACTTTTTACACAGTTATCCAAAGAGTAGCATGAAATTTAAATTAATCATTAAAGAATGGACATTTGGAAGAAAAACATTCTATGTGACTCTCTATAAATGTATAAATAGAAAGTGCTAACATATAAGATAAAGTGAGTGTGTATCTCCTTCTAAAAACAGGCCATCAACCTTGTTGCTGCTTAAAAGATAGCATTCCTGCCTTGGTCTTGAAATATGCCCATGAGAAAGAAAGAAACGAATTTAATGTCATGTAGGTACATAATATAAATTAGCTACATTCTGTACACTGGTTGATTTTTATAATATTTAAAACCCCAAATGTATTAGAGTTATAAAAATGATATCTCTTATTGGGAAAATTTCTTTTGAAAATTTTTTTTCTTTTTTTGTTGGTTTTTTTAGGGGGAGTTATTATGTTTGTTTGTTTGTTTGTTTGTATGGAGGCACTAGGGAATTGAACCCAGGGCCTCGTACATGCTAAGCATGCACTCTACCACTCAGCTATACTCTTCTGCCTCTTTCTCTTTCTCTCTCTCTCTTTCTTTCTTTCCTTCTTTCCTTCCTTCTTTCTTTTTTTCTTTTTCTTTTCCTTATAGCTCTGGATATAGTTTACATTTTAAAAAGCAGATGTGAAATTGGAGTAAGCATATGGATTAGAAACCCACTGAAAAGCTAATGTTTTCTTTTCTGTTGATTCAACAAAACCCTAAATACAATTGATTACTTCAATCATGATAATGTAATACATGTTGCTAAAGTGTAGGTTCTCCATAATGTATTCTCTCTTCTGGGGGAGCGATATTAGATCTTTTAAGGAAATAGTATTTCTTCTCAATAATTAAGTACAGAATAACAAACACTTAATTTTATGAAGTAATGGGGTTAATTCATCATGGAACCCGAAGCCCCTAGTATTACCAAACTTTGTAGTATTTTATTAGGTTTATCCTCATTTTTCCATGTGCAAGGGATGGATGTGAGGGATTTGGGGCCTTATCCTTAAAATTATCATCTGCACAAATAAATCTAGATTTTCAAATTTCTTTTACATATTAGAAAACCCTCCTGTGTCTCAGATGCAGGAGCAGGTGGGAGCTCTGCCTGCACCTTCTGGACCAGTCTCTCAGTAGAGCTGTATCCTCAAAGGAAAGGCCTGGTAGTGGCAGAGTTACTTTTTTTTTTTTTTTTTAAACTATAAAACTCAGAATCCCATTCAAATATCATTTGAATTTGAAATCAGAATTTTAAACATTTTATTTTTTTCTTTCCCTTAGGGGTGTTTTCATTCAGTATAGAAAGCTTGAGGTGGACGCTGCCTTGATTGTGTATAGGACGCTAATAGGAAATCTGTCTGTTTTGTTTTCTTTACATATAGCCACCCTTCATTTTTGTTTCAATTGGCTAATGCCAGAAATGCAGCACACACATTTCACTATCTGGTTATGAGAATAAAAAGCACACAAACAAACAAAACCCTGCCACATTCTATAAAGTTTAAAATATCATGCAGGATGCTTATCTTATGCGTAAGATGGTCTCTCACACCCTATATTCTAATTAAGTAGAACAGTAAATCAAAGCATGCTGGATGTTTTGTGAGGAACAGCTGGATTAAAATGTGCTTGAGAATAGGGGCTGGTGTCTTGGATGTCTTTTGGCAGGCTGCCTGTACTGGTACAGCTACAGAGTACTGGAATGCTTGATAATTTCAGGGCAAGTTTGTTTTCCGTGGCTTACAACCTGCTTACTGCAGGGAAGAAAGCTGGTAACTGTTTTGCCGTCTCATCAGTATGTGATATGGAATAGCCACAGTGGTTACCTAACAGTGATGGAAAGCCTGAGCAGTGAAGGAAAAGGGGCTTGCAAATCTGACTGAACGTGGGCATTTCAGATTTGGAAATATGTGCTACCTACTAAAATGAACTATCGACTAATTCAGGAAGAAATGTTATATGGTCTTAATGTTCATCTTCATCCACACTATAATGAGAAGGATTAGACTGGCTTCCATATGTGGAATATTTATTTCAGCAATATAAGAAAATGTATTTCCCTAATATTTTTTTTCTGTATGCACAAGACCCTAAATTTTAGAGATGTGATTAATGTTTTAATTTGCTGTTCTAGTTGGATACAAGTTTACCATACAATATAAATTACAAAGAAATTTGCTTATATAGAGTTTAATTCATAAGCTGTTTAACCACCTTGTGTGGTATTGCTGCTATTTCTCTATGGGACTCTGCAGCTATGCAGCTTATTTTAAAAATAAAAGCAATCATCCTGTAAATTTTTTAAAGTCATTTAAACTGACATATTAGGGAAAAATAACAAATACTCAAATGATTGTCATTTAGTTAAAACTGAAAACAAAACAAAACGAAAAACCCAAACCTTAACAATTAAATCCTGGCTACATTTTAAAAAAATGAAAAGTTAGCCAGATATGTTTCATGTTCAGTTTTCAATATTTAGTCATCTAGTATTCGTTGGCATGCACTTAGAATAGGTTGGGTACGTAAAATACTGGTAAATATGAGGCAAGACCTCGTTTCCTTCCAAATTAATTCTCACCTTATTTCTCTCTCTCAGAATAAAGAATGCATTTTTTTCAGAAATGTAAGATCATGTCAAAATAGCACTAGCCCACCTCTTTACCTCTTGTCAACTTAAACTCAGTAGAAGATGCCTATATGAATTAATTATTATGTGTGAATTTAGGTTTTTTTTCCTCTGGAGTAGAAAGGTGACATCAATATTCCCCTTATCCACATTTTATTGTGAGGGCCCATCATATAATGTATTTTGAAATGTATTGAAAAAACTTTAAAATTAAATATTTGTATTTGTTATTGCTCTTAGTACAAATAAGCCTTTCATTCAAATACCAAATAAGACCACAGCTGGAAGGTGAATTATCATAAGAAATGTCAGTCAATATGGGACAAAGGGACAGGTGCAGGTGTTGTGAGACCCCATGCCTATACAGCTTCTGAGAGGGGGACCTTCTCACTCTTAAATAACAAAAAAGTACAACACTGTGCTTCAAAATTATGTGAAAAAAGTGAATATTCATTTAGAATGAGAAAACAAATCACAACAAACTATTGGAGACTTGAAGATACAGATTGAGGCAATTTACTAGAAATGCTCACATAATAATGCTACTTGAATACTGTTTCTCTGTTCCTCCCCACCTAGAACCCTCTCCAGCTCCCAGCCACTCTCCTGCCCTCTCACAGTGGCCTGGAGGGTTAGTCATTAATTTTACCTGGAGTCAGCTTCTGATGGGAGCTGATGTTGGTAGGCACAATATTGATCTTTGCTAGTTTTCTCACTTAGTTTAAATAATTCACTTGGCGCTTCTTTTGGTTGTATAATAATGAAAAGTTTCTTAGAATCAAAGAGATCATAACAAAAAGAAAGAAAAGTATGAAAAAGAAAAGAAGGATAGCTGTATAATGCCAAGTAGCTTGAAGAGAGGAAATCGTATTTTCCCAAGATGCTTATGGATTAATTGGGTGAGATGAATTGTAGTCATGCAAGAAGAGCAGGTGCTTGTGCCCCACTGGTTCCAAGAGTATCATTGTCAGGGTCGTGTGTAAATAACTCCAGAGACACAAAGTCATCACTAGCTCCCATTTACAATGGGGCAATTTCCATACTATATTTTAATAGATAGTGTGGAATGTAAATTTTTTGAGAAGTCTTACTCCCTGTAATATTGGGATCTAGAGACAATGACTATGGCTTGTGCTGCACTGTTATAGATTTCCTTAAATATATTTTCTTTTTCTGGTTTTCTTTTCCCAAATGCCATTTGTTTTTACTGATGTCTTCTTTGGACGTTCTTGCTATTTCATTGAACAGGAGCAGAAATAACAGGGATAATTTAAATCCCATGGAGTCTAAAATTAATAGTCACATATTTAGCTTACATTAAAAAATAAGAAGTCTTAAGGTGTCAAAGTAACCAGTCTCTAGAAAAGCCTCTAACAAGCAGTTGCATAGGGAATATATAAATCTGGAAATATTTTGTTCTGAATATATTACAGCTTTACAATTAGATCTTAACTTTTTAGCATGACTAGTATATTGTAAATAAACAATGAAATTTCCCATACTGAAAATATCTAATCATTTTATTAAGTTTGGGAAGATTAGTGTTCTCTGCATTAAGGTGTTAAACATCTGTGATTTTACTACTTGTCCTTGGACCCCAAAAGACCAGGAAATGTAGTGTGTGTAAGAGGAGGAGAGAACCCCAGATTCGCGGGAGAAAGGTTGCCATGAAAGCAGGTAGAAATCAGAAGCAGGGGTGAAGGGCCTAAAGAAGAGTGTATTTCAACTCAAAAGAGAATGTTTTCCTTTTTGGCCACATGAGCAGTCTAGCCATTATCAGTTTGGATATTCTGTCAATTCAGTATTAACTAGGCCACCTCCTTAAGGTGGGTAATGGGAGAAGCATTTTTCTAATTTCAAATTTTAAAGCCAAAAAGCACAGACCACTAAGAACACTTTTTTTCAAGGAAGGCCATTATTGAGTAGGACACGCACTTAGGTCCTGCTATATTTGATTTACTGAAAATTGAATTATCTTTCTGTATTCTTTCTTATTAGGTATGCTGTAACAATGAGTGTTAGAACAAGAGCAAAGCAGATTTTTATGAAAACTTAATGATAGACATATTCAAGCACTTTAAATGTATTAAAACATTTTATTCTCAAAATACTGTTTTCCTTCATTTTACCGATGACATATCTAGGTTCAAAGAGGTTAAGGAAGTTGCCCACGTTCACAAACTAGTAAGTAGTAGTAAATCCAGGATTCAGACCTGAAGGTCTAGCAGCAGAGTCCAAACTCTTCTATACTCTTAGTAAGGTACTGACGACTTAATTCTTCAAAACTTGAGTAGATTACGGTAGAGGCCAAATCAAACATGCAGACCAAACGCAGAAATATTGAACTGATTGTGTTAAAACAGTTCTGTTCAGCTGTTGTTTTTCTGGTTCAATATATTTTCTCCTAATGGCCCAGCTTCTGTACATCTAAGGATGAACATTGAAACATACTTTATGCTGCTGAAAGATTGACTGATACGTGTTTGCCCGTCTATATTTATGATGAAGTCCTTGATAACTATTCACTTTGCATCTTCTTAAAATTTGTTTGTTGGCAGTGCATTTTACGAAGACATTTAAACAACTTTGTACAACCTATATTTCAGAAAAACATAACATAGCTTAAATGTACAAACTCAGTGATTTAGTAGAAACAGAAGAGTAGGATTCTAGTGTTTGTGTATATAATGTAAGATTCATATTTTTAAGCAAATATTTAAGGACTCCACAAATACAACACAAACAGAAATGGAAACATCATTTTGAATTAGGCAGCAGTTTAGACTTAAACTTACTTGACTTCATTCACCTAATTAATAAACATGTATTCATAACCTTTGACATCTTTATATTGTGATGAAGAGTAAGGATTAGAATAAAAAATAAATACCAGTCCTGTTCTATTTATTACTTATTTATGTATTACACAGGATACTATCTTGTTTCAAAAAGAGTGTTACATGATATAATTCTTTGCCTCTTCTTTTTATGACTGAGAAGGAACAGAACGTAGATAGTCCTGGCTAGAGACATAGAAAAACTATAAATTGATTTAGAATAAAAAGGACACTTAAAAAAACTTCAATTCACCTGTTATAGTTCTAGTACATGACTACTCTGTATGATGATAAGAAACTGCTAAATTGGTATAGGATATGTATATGATCCACAGGAGAAAGGAGAAGTAGGAGATACGGACCTTTGGACAGTAAACTTAAAACCTATTTGGAAAGAAATGGCACATAAATAAAGGCACCGGAGAATGATGCAAAACATCATACAGAAGTGTGAGACAATCAGGGAGGAGTTGCTTAGAAACAAAGTATATATATGGTAAAGGAATTGTCTTAGTCTTAGGAGATTTCCCAAGCGTGTGAAGTTTCAGCTGGTCTTTGGGGAAAAAGGATGCCTACTGATCAAAGGGAAGGACTAGGAGAGAATTGTGGGTGAAAAAACAGTGGAATCGAGGGCATGATGTCAGCAATTTGTAGGCTTCAATTGTGTGTAGGCCGTTAACTATAGCCTTTACAAGTGCATATTTGAGCTTAGTGATATATAGAAAATAAATAATGTTATCTCTTCAATGAATATAGTTAACTTGTTTGCTTTCATTTCAAAATAAATTCCTTCGGCGAACTCCACCAGTGCAATCAGTGCAATGGAAAAAAATAAATAACTAGAGGTAAAATCTATGATAATATTTACATGAAAGCTAAACATTATTTTAACATCTAGTCTAGTGCTGGTGTACCAGTTTTAAATTGTTTTGTGATTGAGAGATGCATTTTATTAACAGAAACTTAACCTAAATACAAGAGTTTAATAGGGCTAGAGAAATCAACTGTGATGTTTTAGTGGATTATAAAAAGATTTAATGATCAGTGACTGATTCCTATTTCCTTTTTCATTGCTGATAACATAGCAATGAAATTGCTGCCAGTACTGCTTTCTGTAACTTTACTAAGAGTCATTGTTTGAACAAAGAGAGGAAAAAAGGCAAAATGAGATTAAGATTATTTGTTTGGTTATATATGCCTTGCCTGATCCTGTTTAGAGTCATTTTGGGGATCTGTAAGTTTTTATTTCAAAGTTATGCCATTTGAAACCCTTTGGTGGCATAAACATTCCATTATATAGAAAAGCAGACATGTATACAAACTTAACTTGGCAGAAATATATGTTTGCGGCCAACAGACTGTGCACAGTAAGCCTGGAATGAAATATATTCAGGGGTCTGATGCTGACATGTTAAGAAGACTGTGGGCTCCTTAAAAAGTGATGAAAATGTTTTCCCTTAGAAATCAATTACAAAGAAAAAGATGGGGGGAGCTCCAATGTTTTCTCTGGAAATGTGTGTTTAACAATTGTTTAATGTTTGTTTTTATAGAAAAACTACCAAGACAAATTGAGTGTATCTTTTGCATTTTGAAGACCCTGTATGTTAAGACAGGGACTTAAAGGGCTCTACAGACTGACCACGCAGAGGCCGCCAACACATTCTCTCTCCGTCAGTAAACTTGCCACATCCCAGGGCCTGGTCCTTAGCCTTTCAGGATCAGCAGTTTGTTTTGGTCAGAGTTCATGGGTTCCCACACAGCTGGACACCTGTTTATTACATTCACAGAGAATGCTACATTAACCATCAAATGACAATTTATTAATTTACAATGAAAAATACAAATGTTGATCAGTCTGGATTTCTCAAGTTGGCCTAAGCAAACCTTTTTTTCTCATTTTAGCAAAGCTTCCACAAGGGAGGCTGAATTATTAGATAGACTCTCAGTTTCCTCCTACAGATGACTGATGACATCTGTCGTGACAGGTTTTGCTAGTTTATAGACAAACTAATCAACCTGTTTTTGCACGGTTATCCTTATATAGCACCATATACGTAGGACAGTTTTCCAACTTAATTTTTTCCTAGATATATATAATGTATCTGTGTATATATTTATTAATTTTTATTTTTAATCATTAACACTATAAAATGAGCAGGCATTAGGGACTGGAATAAATGATGAACCACGTCTGTTTACCTATAGGTACATTAATCTGATACAGAGAATATACATTCAACACAGAACATTTCCTCTGTGTATTAAGAGAGTAATATGGAAATCATTTGTTGAAATTCACTGAGCCACAAATGGATAATCTTTGTCATTACTATAAGTGGAAGATAAATGAAATTAGCATTTATGCTTATAACTGGCTTTTTAGCTTGCTTACCTTCAGCTGGGAATTGCCCCACCCAAATGATACACCAGGTAACCCTCCAAACCTTCTCCCTGACTCAAGCTAATCCAAATATAGTAATTTCTTACCAAGTCCACTGTTGGTCCAGGGGTAAACACTCCACCCAAACTCAATCTATCACAGTCCATTTTTTGAAACTTTGGGACTTGAAAGGGACTATCTTTTTCTGGTAGCTAAAGCTATAAAATGTATAACTTGAAAATGGTCAGTGGCCACGTAGAAAGTGCAGGCCTGCAAAGAGAGAGTGCATTTAGCGTGTAAAAAGAACCAAAGAAAATAAATGAAGAAAGCGTGTCCCATGAGCATTAAAATTCTTGGTTGCACTTGCCTCCGAGGTCCAAATCCCTGAGCTTCCTGTAGCAGTTTCTATTTTCGTTCTGCATGTGAAATTTTGAGACAAAATACTTTCCCCCACCCATTACATTTGTGTTTAATTTCCATGAACTGAAACCAAATTTTTTTTAATAATAAAAGGAAATTTATTTGGAAATACTGAAATTTATTTTTTAGCCAGATAAAATGAAAAGAAACAGTGATTAAAAAAATAAACATTTGTCAGAGAAAAAAATATATTCTAAGTTCTGTAGCATTTTCTTGATTCATTAAGAGGCCCTAGTGATTGACAATTAGTACAAAAACCATGTAATCCTATATAAAAACTCATTATTCATGCCTGTATATTGGTACCCAAGAGAGACATATATACTCCTATATATACAGGAGTATTAATTTTCAATAACATTGATTTTTATCCCTTGTAATTGAAAACATTACATTAGTAAGATGATATCTAATTACTACTAAAATCCTAAAGGAGCTATTACTGCCAATATTTTCTTAATCTCAGTCCTAAATAGGATATTTGTTTTTACTCATTATCAGTAAGCATATTTGCTAGCTGTGCACTATTTCCTAACACTCTTCTAGATGTTGAGGGTGAGATAGACATAAAGTGAAGTGAAAAGCATAACCTCTAAGAAGAATTAAAGAACAGCTGGATATGCTTCGATAGATGTAATAAAATATGCCTCAGCGTACATACAACTGTTTATTAGTGTGTTTAAAGCTTCTAAATCCTGAATGAAATGCTGATTAATTTGGAGTGGGGTTAAATATGTGTTCTGTGATAAAAATTTTTGTAACATTTTGAATGAAGGGAAAGACATTTGAGGATCCACTGTGTATTTGATGTAGCTAAATATGTGGACCTACTTACTGTTGTAGATGGGAATATTAACCTAAAGAATCAGTCTCAGTTAGAAATGCTTTCTCCCAGTTCAAAGCAGATGACCAGGCAGCCCTCGCTGCCTAAAACACCTTTTCCCCATCCCAGCCCATCCTTAACGCTTGCCTCGTCTAACTCTTGCTCGTTCTTCACATCCCAGCTGAGGGAGCCCCTTTTCAGAAAGCCTGCCATTAGCTTCCTCAAACTGGGTTAGATGCCTCTCGGAGGACAGTCACTTCTGTTCTCATGCTGGGGCATTCTCACTGAATCAAAATATTTTCTCAAATCAAAAATTATAATTTCTTTTCTCAAATTGAAAATTGAAGCTAAGGATTTGGTTATGATGTGGGATTATACGATAATTGGTCAGGAGGGATCTTATATTACTTAAATTACCTCTCAAATGACAGACCATAGTGAAAAATGGAATGCTATTTGGTGGGGAAGTTGTAAACCTAAAATAAATTGCACCATGCTCCCTGGCCTGTGTAGCATAGCAATACAGATCGTAATTAGGGACAAGATACTTCCTACCAGTAACTAAGTGTGAACATGGAGTTCTTGCTATGACTAGTCCTCATATCACATTTAACTATGCACTTACCCACTTTGGTTAGAAAAAAGAATAACATTTTGTATAAATTATTATTAGTAGTACCTTAATGAACAGTGTATCCCCCTCTTAATCTTTTTCAGAATAAGTTCTTTTTATTCAGAAAAGGCTATTGAATGAAAAGATTATTCTACTTGATTTATGGGGCTTTTAAATAGCAGACAACCCTTCCAATCAGGAAGCAGGACTGTGATTTTTAACATTCACAGTCTGTAATGAGGACACAACACTGAGCTGTCATTGCTCACAGGTTAGAAATAAACTGCAGTAACTTTCCTTTTGTATTTCTGTTCTGTGTAAAAATTATTTTAGGTAGTATTTGGTTGATTATCCCTAATAAAGATTATTTTTAAAAAGGGCAAAAGAGGAGATTTAGCTTCAAGTAACAAGGGAAGAATATTGAATTTGGTTCATTATTTCTGTTAACCACTTCTCTTAAAGTGTGAATTTCCCTACACAAGTATTATACTAAATGTATATTGATTCTATCTACTGATCGTGTGTGTGCTTATGATAATGTGTGATTAGAATTACACCTACATAAATGGACAAACAGACATCGATGTATTTTAATTAAGGAATATATTAAGCATTCGAAAATATAAAACTATATATTTTTGTTCAAAAACACCTATTTTTGTACCACTCCACCTCAGAAATAAATTTTAAAATCATTAGAAACCCCTGCATTTGTCTGATCCTTCATTCTCCCCCAAAATTAACTTCCATTCTGAATTTGCATCTCTTCATATTTGTAATAAATATGTTTAAACAACATATAGCATTGGCTATATATATTTTAAATTAACATGACTCCCACTACAAAAATGTTTGAGCAACTTACTCTTTGCACTAAACATATTTTTGAAAATTTGAGACTCGTGGCTCCATTTATTTACTTTGCCACTTAACATTCCATTTTATGCCAAATTTTATTTTAAATACACTTGTGTTATTTGCATTTTAAAATATTATAAACAATGATATTATGGGCTTCTTATACATGCCTTGTGTGCACACACATGTAAAATGTCTTAAGCATTTATACTTTGACCAAAGTTGTTAAGAATTTGAAACTTTATCTGTATTAGATATTGTTAAATTGATTAACACTTAAATTGTTAAGTGAGTTTAACAATTTGCACTCCTATCAGTTATAAATAAAAGTGGCTCTTTCCTTTGTAGTTGATATTTTCAGAATTCCAATTTTTTTTGCTGTACCTATTCGATGTGAAATAAAATCTCACTGGACCATGTCCTGACTGCTAGGGGCAGAGGAGAGGAGTTTGGAAAGGTTCAGATTTCTTCTTTTGTGAGTTACCTTCTATAATCATTTGTACTTTTTTTTCTTAAAATAGTGTTTTTCCTTTATTGATTTCTGTGAGTTCTTTATATGCTCTAGATGCTAATATTTTGTCTTATATATGCCTTGCATGTATGTTCTGCCAGCCTGTCCATTCTTTTTACTTGATAGAAGTTAATATGCAATATTCTCTGAAAATTTCTACTAAAGTTTCATAGTATTTAATTCACTGAGTTTTGTTGTTGTTATTGTAAAACAGGTTTCTAAGTTTTATATGAAAAAACTAATATTTTTAGCATCATTGATTGAATATTCTATTCTTTCCCCATGAATTTTCAATACTAAACCTGATATAAAGGAGGGGAAGAAAATCTTAAAATGTAAATATGTAGATTTATATTACTTTAAGCTAAAACAAGAAAAATGAGGATTTTCAGATATCCTGATTGTTTTGACAAAATTAAAAATTACTGGATCGGATGTTAATAACTTTCTAGCCAAAAAGTCCATGACATTGACTCAAATATAGAAATCTGCAACACTGAAGCAGCTAAGTTGAAACATAAAATGTATTGATGAAAAATAGGAATGTTCTAGGATATTTCATATACTTCAATTTTTTCAGAAAATTCTTCAATTTTTCCTTGTTTTTTTTTTTTTTTAACTTTTAATCATTTTACAATGTTGTGTCAAATTCCAGTGTAGAGCACAATTTTTCAGTTATACATGAACATGTATATATTCACTGTCACATTTTTTTACCTTGGTTTTTAAATTTCTAAAAGGAATAGAAGGCTACTCTTTAAGGAAATTTTGCACACACACACAGAATTAAGTGATAACACATAAGTAACCAGGAGCATCCACTGCAGTAAGTTAACTTGCTCCTGGTGGGAAGTCTGACATCATAGCTAGTTTCTAATGGTTCTATTTTCTAAAAAATCCTGTAAAGTGCCCTATTAAAATTGAGTTTCTAGAGAAGAAAGCAGTAATTTCCTATCACAGCATAAAATACTATCATTAAATTAATATATTTAACTATTACCTCTCATTTCTACCCTTTTACATGTTATATAAGCATGAACAAAGAGCAAAAGCAATTATGAGAAAACAAATTTAAAAAGCAAGAAAGGAGTTAGGGAATTGGGCACAGTTGTCACAAAAATATAAACAAATTTATTGTGTGTTTGTGCAGAAGTATTAAAATTAATAAGGAAATTATAGATTATGATACTCAGCCTATTTAGAAATGTAACCAATAAGATAATACAGGTTTTTAATACACTCTATGTTTATTCACAAGACTGATTTTGAGGTCAATTTTTGTCAAACACAAACATAAAGTGTAATATTTCATTGATTCACATATTTTATGACATGTAGCCTTGTGTAGATTTATCACTTGAGCTATGATCAGAAACAATCATTTGAAATTACCATTATTTGAAAAATTACAATGCTAGTATCCATACAAAGGAATTTGTCCATTTATTGACAATTTCTGTCGTTACAGTTTCTTCCAAATGATTCTTTGAATTTTATCATATTTGATTTAGTCAGTGGGACTAATTTATGATGACTAAAGATGAACGTCTTTAAGCTAAGTTGTTCACGGTAGTTTTCTTTCAAGTCAGTATAACTATTGGAAAAATTGACAAAACTGGATTTAAATATATACAATTTCGCCCCCCCCCTTTTTTTACAGCAATGTACTTTAGAATATTTAGCAATTTGTCTACCAGAAGGACTATGCATTGCCCCATTAAATATATTTGAACATACTATTTAGTTAGTTATAGCCACATTAATTTTATAGGACATGATAGAAATATGTTGATAATGTATCATCTTACTCCAAACATTTGTTCTGTGGCAATTATTTTATTTTTGTCACCACTGAAAATATATTGAGCAATAAAATTTTGTTAAATGGGCAGATGCCCCACCAATCCACTGTGAAGAGATTTCTTCAAGCCACTTAGAAAGGCATTCTTAGTTCTTAACTCACAGGATTGTAGTGAGAATTAAAAGGAAATAATTCACAAATATCAGTAAGTACTAAAGTATTTATGTTATAGTTAATATTGTTATATGATCAGTTAAAATAAAATGTAAGATAAACTATTATTCATAAAACTATGGTTCCTTCCAATTTTGGTTCCTTCCAATTTTTGCATTAGCTTTTTTCTCTAACTCCAGTACTTATCCATATACACAGGTAGACATACCATCTTGTAGTTAAAATTTTGTATTAAGCTTAAAAATATATTTTATAAAAAAATTTCCTTGTTGCTAAAGACTTCATAATTTTCATATTTAATATCTATATATCAAATAATATGTGAAGATTGATATTTGCTTTTTGAATATTTGAACATTTTTCAGTACCATAAATAATTCTGCTATTAAGTTTCCTCATCATCAGGGTGACTCATGGCTTTCAGTTTGAGAGAAAAACATTGTCGCTTTATTGTTGTTTAAATTGTAATCTATCTGATAATACTTAATATTAAACATATTCTCTTCTGTTTCTATGCTAATTATATTTGTTTTATGTGAATTGTTAGTTCATGTCATTTGTCCCTTGGATTTTCCCGTAAGTATTCATCTATAATGTATCTGAATATATGTCTTATCAATTTTATAAATGATTTACATAACATAAATAAAACCTGTGACCATAATTACTGTAGATACTTTTATGTAGATCATACTCCTTTTTATTCTGATTAAATTATAACACAGTTTCAATTTCCACATAATGAAGCCTGTCTTTCTTTTGCTTTCTAAATTCTGCTATCACTTCAAAGCTTAAAATTGCCATCTCTAAGGAGAGCTTATAAATATTCAAGTATATTTTCTTCATTCTATGATTTAAACATTTTAAATATTAAGTTTTAATACAATTGGAATTTATTTAGTGTCTGTCTACATGTGGAATCCCCAGTTTTAGTTAAAGAACCCTACATCAACAATTCCTTGTTTTTTCTATTATATTGTGACTTTCTTATTTTAAGATGATAAATGTGCAATAGAATTTACTTTTAGCTTTCTAGTCTACTTATTTCTATATCTATTTTTGAATACCAGTTTTAATTCCATCTGCTTCAATGCTATATCTGAAAATTGAATTGAATGTTTTTCGACTCATATTCCTATGTTTTCTTTCATGAGTTTTAATTAAAAAATTCATAACTCAATATTCTGACTTGTTCAATGTAAGGCTTAAAATATGACAATTCTCTCAGAATTATTGGGTGTGAAATTTGAACTTATTCGCACTGTGGAATTAGTAGATTTATAGCATCTTTATAACATTTTTCAACTTTTTAACTATTTTAGTATGATATTTTTATGGAATTTTAAACTTTTGATATAAGGGATACTGATTTTCATTTTATTTTCAGCACCAACAAAACACTCTCTTGTAGGAATAAGGTTCTTTTCTTTAAAAAAAAAATTATTCTGGAAAGCTTAAAATCAAAATACTGTTATGTCAAACAGGACATATTCTACTGAACAGTTTTACATTTGAAAATAGTTGACCTAAATACCATGTTTTGAACCCATGCTTATCCTTCCTTCATGCCTCTTCACCTCTTTGATCTGCTTCTAAACTTTAGAAAAATGTTACGCTATGTTCAGCTTAAATTATAAATTAAAAATAGCTCATTTTATAGAGGGGTTTTTTGTAACAATTGTATGTCTATGTGATAGGACTATAGTCAAGGAAAAAAAAAGAAGAAATGTTTGCTAAAACGGGATGACTTTAATGAAACTGCTGTCTGTACAACAGTATCATGTATTTTACTTGAATGAAGTTGTTAAACAAGATCTCTGTTTACATATACTGTTGTGCAGTTATCAACCCAATCAAAAACCCACTCATTGTTTTTTAATTCAAAAGTGATTAGCAAAAGCTGAGTAGTCACCTTATCTCACTAAAACACAGGTACCAACTCAGAGTAAATATTTTGGTAAACAATTATTCTGTCCTTGCATATTCAGCAGTGTGCTAAATTATGCATAATCTTGCATAAGTAATAAGTGAAGGTAGCTTAAATTCAGTTTGTTTTTTTTTTAACCTGACCTATTTCTTTCAGTGCTGTTAGCTGCTTAAATCATGTATGAGCTTTCTGTAAGGCTTCAATGAGTAGCTCGTGTGGAGAAACTTCAGTAATAAATTTCAGGAGAAGACAAGTTTTTTGACAGGCATAATGCAACACATACAGAGTCTGGAACTCACACTCTGGGAATTTAGAGCAATCCTCACAAAGCAGCTTTTCCCTGTTACATTAATAGAGAAAATGAAGTATGAGAGTCCTCAGGAATTACTGCTAGGTGTAATTTAAATAATTTACCAGAAGACAGTTCAGCACATGCATAGAACAGGGGCATACAGAGTTTGCCATAAGCAGTTTATAAATAAACTATATTCTGCTGAAGTCAGTCAGGCATAAATTATAACTATTCCTTTTGTGGCTGTACCCTGTTCCTCATTGTAATAGTTATTTAAAAAAAAAATTCTAGGTTATGACCTTCTAGAAATCACAGACATTGCCTGCCTTGTATCTTGCTTATGAGCTTCCTTATGGTTAATGGTTTGGTGGCTATGAGATCAAAGTAAAATTACTATTGCTGGAAATAAAGAAAAAATGTATTACATATCTGTAAACAGAATTCTGGAAGAATTCCTTAGCCTGAATGGGGGCAGGGGAAAAATGTGACCAAAGACCATCAAGGAGACACAGACCATTTTATGAAAGCTTTACACCTTACAGATCGAGAAAAAAGGGTATATTTTCTATTTCTTTCCTCAAGTATTGCACCTTAAATTATCAGACCAAAGTAAAAATGCCAAAGGGAAATACATAATAAAGACTCAATTATTCAGAAATTATTTGTAAAACATGCATATGGAGGTTAAAAAGCTTCTATTCAATAGAGTCTTGAGTTATTAAATAGTAGATGGGCTATAATGGCAGGCAGGTTTCCTAAAACATACTGTGATTGCTTTGGAAAGAGACTTTGTAAAGGTAGGTGATCTGGAATGCTTGCTCCACTCCTACAACATCAAATTATAAACCAGCATTCTGTAACTTTTACTTTCACTTAGCTTTCCTCTGATAGAGAAAATTGACTCCTTGGAGAAAATAGTTCAGAGAGTGAATAGCTATGATCCTAATGTTACGTAAGAAACACAGAAAGATAATGTTCATCCTCGTAAGTGATCTTTTAAATGTACATGAATCACACTTCCTAGGTTGTCCTTGGGAACAATATGCACTGCAGCTCCTCAGTTCTCCATATACATACATATATCACGTACCCATTTTATATGTGTGTGTGTGTGTGTGTATATATATATACACACAATTATATATCTATGGGTTGTATGTGTATATTTATATGTGAGTTAGAACTCATTATATAATTATATGTATATATTTATATATATGTGTGTATCTATCTTTGTCAGAGTTAAAATTTTGTCTGGGAATGCACACTCTATATATGGGTGTTATAACTAGAACTTAAATATTGCCTAGATGGGATAGTAGAGGCATAGAAGAAAATATTTCAGTGATTGTGTTTTTATTTTCAGAGTCAATTTTATAATATTGAACTCATAACTTGAAAACACCTGTTAACAAAGAAATTCTTTTCTGAGCCTTGATCTGCAATGTGGAATTAAAATACACTTTTATTTGCCCCTGTCTTTAATGGAGAAGAAATACTTGATGTAGTAGTCATTCAGACGTTCAGATCTGGGCTGTGATTTATTTACATGATCTGCATATGTGATTCTAGGGGTCTTTATTGGGATATATTGTTTGTGCTGATGGGTCTACATTGATAAGCTTGGCCCAAGTTATGAGATGAATGCATTCTGAGAATGTAATCTACAGAATGGTGACTGTAGTTAATAATTCTGTATTGTATACTTAAAATTTGCTGAGAGTGGATCTTAAGTGTTCATATCAAAAAATGAAAATAAAAATTATGTGAGTTGATAAATGTGTTAATCAACTTGATTGAGGTACTTGCTTCATAATTAATACATACATTAAATCATGTTGCACACTTTAAATATATTACAATTTTTTTTTGTCAACTATACCTCAGTAAAGCTAGGGGGGGAAAGGAAAGCTTGGCCATAATCCTAAAATTGGCAAAGTGGTTAATCTGTTAGAACCTATAATCTCAACTCAGTGTTGTAAGTAACTAAATTAAACAGCCACAGTAGATATGTAAGTATGCAAGTTGCATATCAACTGAAAGACTGAAAGAAACAATTCAGAAAGTTGTATAAAACTCTCTAAAGCTTATTTGAGGTTGTAATGCCTGAATATAGGGAAAAATGAAGAAGATCTAATACATTTCTGCCCTTGATAAGCAATCAATATCAACATGTGTGAAATTATAACTGGATATTATTGCTAAAATAATTTGTGATTTTCTACGTTTCATTCACATAAGGTGAGTACATTCCCGTATAACTACTATAGATGCTAGCCTCACAAGGTAGTTTGAGGAATGTTGAAAGTCTGTGCGTTTGGTTGGGTAAGGGTATTTAGAAAAGCCTGAGAGTATACTGTTCTAATATCGAAAGAAAGTAATATAAGAAATGTAAAAAATAAATGCTATAATAAGCATTTACATAATGCTAATATTAATATTCATGTGAGACTAAATTTTAATTCTTTGGGTGTGAAATTCTGTGGGTACTTGTTGATGGCATGTGGTGGCAAGGTTGGGCAGGGGAAAATGAGTTAGTAGTATCTTGTGCTGCTGAGGAAGGGACTCCCCCATTGGACTGCCACAGGGAATCCTGCAAAATAGGAGATATTAAGATGCCCTGCAGCTCTGAAGGGTGGGAGTATATATCCAAAATAAAGAAAGTGGTGCCATAAGGAATATAACAAATTCTCAGTCTCTCTCACTGTTTTGGCTTGGCCGGTCTGAGGTTGGCACTAACAAATTCAACTTCCTATCATTTTATTTAGTCATTAATAATCTGAAATCAAAACCCATATTGATAATAGAATTCTTTTTTACTTGTTGATAGATTTGACACTTGTATAAAAATCTAAGTTATTTGTTACTCTAATAGAATTCATCCCTCCAACGTAGCTTCTTTATCAGTGATTGTTTCCGTGTTAACCTGTTGAACTTGTTACTCTAATGGAAAGTTTGGCAGCTCCTCTCATATTGCCATATGAAGGAAATATTCTGTCAGAGAAATAAATCAGGTTAAGCAATGTGCAAAGATCCATTTTAACCTACCGTGTATCCAGCTAATGTAGGATATGCATGTGTGTATGTAATGTGCGTGTATGACATCTGGCATTTGTAGTAGTTGCCTGTGAGTCTGCTCTGATGGTGGTATAACATATAACAAAGGATTCTCAGCATTGCTAATGCTAGGTTTTCTGCATACGGGTATTTTCCTAATATCTTCTCCTATTCTGGCTCTGCAATGAAGCCCAGGAAATTCACTGTGGTGGAGCAGGAGTAAGGCAAAAAGTCTGTTTTATGACTTTCATGTAAAGGCCTTTGAATAGATCTATATAATATCAATCCAATCAAATGCAGGGGTTTAATAAATAATTTTTTTTCCTTTCTTACGAACTACTTTATTGAAATATAGTTGATTTACAATGTGTTGGTATACAGCAAAGTGATTCAGTCATACATATATATATATACATATTTTCATACTATTTTCCATTATGGGTTATTACAAGATATTCAATATAGTTCCCCATGCTATATAGTAAGATCTTGTTTATCTGTTTTGTATACAGTAATTTGTATCTGCTAATCCAACACCAGTTAGAATGACCATCATTAAAATGTATACAGATAATAAATGCTGGAGAGGGTGTGGAGAAAAGGGAACCCTCCTACACTGTTGGTGGAAATGTAAATCAGTGCAGCCACTATGGAAAATAGTATGGAGATTTCTTAAAAAGCTAAAAATAGAGTTACTATATGATCCAGCAATCCCATTACTGGGCATATATCCAAAAAAGAGGAAAACTCTAATTCAAAAAGATACATGCACCCCAGTGTTTATATAGCAGCACTGCTTACAATAGCCAAGACATGGAAACAACCTAAATGTCTATCAACAGATGACTGGATAAAGAAGACATGAGACACACACACACACACACACACACACACACACACAATGGAATACCACTCAGCCATCAAAAAGAATGAAATAATGCCATTTGCAGCAACATGGGTGGACCTAGGGATTATCATACTAAGTGAAGCAAGTCAGACAAAGACAACTATCATATAATATCACTTATATGTGGAATCTAAAATATGATACAAATAAATTTATTTATAAAACAAATAGATTCACAGACATAGAAAACAAACTTATGATTACTAAAGGGGAAAAATGAGGGAGGATAAATTCATAAATAGGATTTTGTAAATTTTGAAGAAACTCCGTATTCAGAATCAAGATATACAGTTTTTGTCTTATTTCTGTCCCCGTTATAGGCTCCAAGAACTCCGCTTAATTTTAACTGTTTTTGACTTAATCAATACACCTTTAAAAAAAATAGAACAAACAAATAAAACCATAAATGAATACCAATCTCATACAGCACTGTTTTTTCTTTGGAATGTAGAATGACACATTATGGAGACTGAATAAATGTAGACTACATGGATGAGTTCTTTTCTAATCAGTTTTAGTAAAGCCTATCCCTGAAAAATAAGCTAAAGAATCAAGCATGTTCTCCTAATCAAGCAACCTTGCTGCAACTAAATTTTTGTTTAATTATAGAAAAGTTGGTTAAAAAAATATTATATTTGTTTTTTATTGATTTATATCTTAATTCAAGGAATTTTTACCTAGATACTATGTGGTAGGTATAATGTACCACTTACTGAGAGTCTACCATATACCACAGGAAACTGTGCTAAAATTGTTTGAATCACTTATGATTTGGAGCTAATCATCAATAGAAAAATTATAATGTAACTTACATTAGCATGAAAACTAGTGTTGTATTTACCTTTGGAAAATTTTTCTTTATAAGGTTCTTCTTTTCATACATATTTTAAAAGGAAGCTCTAATTCTCCAGTCACTTCTATAGTTAAATGCAACTTGTGACATATGCTATTTATTAATAAAGACATGTTTCTTTGATCTATAATTGGAACTACTATAGAAATATTATTATAATTTACTTAATTTTGTCCCAATTTCTGCCTGAATTATCTGTGAACAGTAAAAATATATCATTATTTTAACTCTTTTAAACAATGACATTCTTCAGAAAAGTATATTTTTATTATTGAATTGAATCTTCAGTAGATTAAGTAATGTTAACATGAAATTTATTCTTAATATGCAATAAATAGGTTGTAGACCTGATAAAAACAGTTTAGTTAAAAGAATTCCATTAACATCATTACAATGATAGAGAAAATAATGTGCAAAATAGAGTCGCTGTCATGATCCTGACCTTGTGATACAAATTAAAATAAAGAAAAGTGTCATATTTCTCCGTGGTTCAACTTGGGTTCACCTAATAGAACTCTGACAAAAGCAAATGTTTTGTCACTTAGTCTGTTGCCAAGAACATTTTAGTGCATAATTAATGATAATCCACTCTTTAGTACGTGTATATGAATGAACACAGAGTTGCTGCTGGTGCCACAGAAACAACATCGCGTTCAGTGTGAAGAGAGCAGCACAATATCTACTAAAATAATGAGCTGTGGAAAGGATAATGGAAGGTGTCAGAAACACAATAAACATGATTAGAGTGGTTGAGGAGAAAAGAACAAAATTTAGCACCATCAGGATTTCTCTCTTGAAAAAGGAGAGTAATTCCTTCATGGATTTTTCATGTTTCCTTTTGCTGGGTTACCTATAAATACCATGGGATTTGAAGGCTATTGGTTAGCTTACATCTCTCTCTTGTATAATTGACCCTCAAGATTTGGTGTTCTCTAGAGTAATGCTTATTATTTTACTGTGCATACAAATCACCCAGGGAATATGTTAGTATGCAGATTCTGGTTCAACAGATCTAGGGTGGGACCTGAGAGTTTGCATCTCACACTAGTTTCCTTGTTTCTGGTCCATGGACCACACTTAAGTGGCAAGGCCTAGGGAATCATCCTTAGGCCTCTTCTCAGTAGACACAATCGCTGGTTAATCCACTGCCATGAATTTAAATATATCCTTCATGTTTGTGATTTGTTATTCTTTATTTCAGGTCTCAATTCTTCTAATCTTTCATATCTTCAGTTAATAAAATAAAAACTAAACTTATTATTGTCACCCTCAATCCCAATCTTCCTGCTTCATTTCCTATCATATTAATGATACCATTGTTCCTCAGCTTGGCTAAAGTGGCCATATTATACACATTTTACAGATATGGCTTTGAAAGTTAGGTAATATATAAATGACTTCACTAGTAAGTAAGATAGTCAAGATTTGAGCACATGTTATCTGATTTGAAAGTCTGTATTCATTCACTATATTTGATTATCTCTTTTTAAAATAACCTTCCTCTTCTTTACCTACTGATCAGCTCATACTCAATTATAAAATGTATTTTTCTGTGTAACCTTTTCCAGTTTTCAAAGCATGTAATATCTTCTTTCGCCTATGATTCCACAGCAGTTATCCATTCCTATCACGGAACAAATCACAGTGCATACCAATTGTTGGTATCTATTCTCACACCTTGGGATATAAGCTCCTGAAAATTCAGAACTGTGTCTTATTTATCTGTTAAATTTTTAAAATTAGAATAAAAAAGAAAGGAGTTTCAAAAATTAATCAAATGATAAAGAAACATACTTTAAAAAAAGAACAAAACTCTCTTGGACATACTCTTCCTAAATCCCACTTCTCTGCATCTAGATAACTACTGTTATAAATTTTGTGTGCAATTCTTAAAACTGTTATCTATGCACATCTACCATGTATCATTTATAATCTTCCCATCTACATAGTTAAAGGTATATATATGTAAATTAGGTCACATCATACAAATTATTCTGGGACTTGCTTTTATTTCAATTAACAACATATCTTGGACAACTTTCCATATCTTTATAAATAGATATAGCATTATTTTTAATAAGTATATAGTAACCGTGATACAGAGTTATAATTTTTAAATATTCACATACATATGGACAATTTAAAGTTTTCAACATTTTACTATTACTTATAAATTTGGAAAAACATATTTCATATTTCGTTTTGTTCATGTCCAAGTTTTACTCTATGATAGGTATCTAGACTTGAAATCACTGATTCAAATATATATGCTTACAATTTTGATACTCATACAGCCAAATTGCCTGCTAAGAAAACCAACCAATGCATACTCCGATGAATAGGATGACCATGATTTTTCCCTTAAAAAAAGACTTTTCCCTCACATGCACTGGGTCTTATCAATTACTAATTTTTGCCAACAACATGAGTAAGAAAAAATTTTATATTTATTTTCATTTCCCTGATTACTGATTATAGTATTCCTTGGAAGCATTTTTGTTATTTGAATTTTTTAATATGTTTTGACCATTATTATTACCATCTGGTCATTTTTCTTTTCTATTGAGTTTTCATGTTCTTAATGATTTGTAGAGATTCTTCATACATTGAAGAATTAATTAATTTTATTTAATATGCTACAGATTTTTTCTCAGTCTATTATCTTTAAATTTATTTGAAATATATTTAAATGAAACATCTAGATTTGATATTTTCCTGTTGTCTTATTTTCACAATTTGTCATTTTATTATTTACCTAAATCTACTTATTTTAATCTCTTAGTTTCTTCTTTATGTCAAGTTTATTATGTTGCTCTACGTACAGTAAGACCCATCATTTTAAAGTATATAGTTTGATGAGTTTGAATAAACATAAGTGGTTGCATAACCATCACCACAATTAAGTTATAGAAAACTTTATTACCACAGAAAAAGCAAAACTATTGTCCTCTGTAGGTGATCATCAACCCCATGTTTCATTTAGCATAATCATTTTGAAATTCATCCTTGTTCTGCATGTACCAGCAGTTCATTCTTTTTTATTGTTGAAAAGTATTCTGTCATAAAGATGAGCCACAATTTTTTTAACCCACTCACAAGGCAAAGGACATTTAGATTATTTCCAGGTGTTGGTAATCATAAAAAAGTATAAACATTCATGTAGAGGTCTTTGTGTGTACATATGTTTTCACATTTACTTGAATAAGTAATTAGGAGAGGCCTTGATGGATTTTATAGTTAGCAGTGGTTTCTAGGAGACTATATAATTTGCATTTTCATCAGCAATGTATGAAGTTGCAGTTGCTCCTCATCCTTGTCAGCCCTTGATATTACCAAGTTGTCCGTTTACCCATTTTATGTATAGTGATGATGGGGGAGAGCTGTCTATACACCAATTAACCATCTGTACCTCTGAACAGAAATGTCTCTTCAAATCTTTCACTCTTCTTAAATATTAGATTTTTGGTTTACTTATTTTTGAGCTTGAGGAGTTTTTCTGGCTATAGGCCCTTTATTATTGCTATTAATCAATAATAGCAAAAAAAAGTGTTTTGCTAGTATTTTTTCCCAGTCTGTGTCTTACTTTTTAAAGTGTTTTTCAAAGAACAAACTGATTAACTTTAATAAGGTCTAATTTGTCCAGTTTTTAAGTTTGTTTTTTACATCCTATTTAAGAAATAATTGTGTAACCCAAAGTTGCAATGATGATTGTATTTGGTACATTTTCTTCTAAAATCGATGTTTTAGACTTTTAGGCTTTACTTTTAGGTCTATGATACATTTTTAGTTTTGTTTCATATAGTGTGAGGTAGGGTCTAGGTCCATTTTTTTTTTTTTTTTTTTGGCCAGCTGTGCAATTGTCCTATCATGATTTACAGAAAAAAAATCGTATGTCCTCTATTAAAATATCTTGACCCCTTTGTCAAATATCAATTAACTATCAATGCTGTATTAATTATCTATTGTTGTGTAACATCATATCAAAAAACTTAGTGGCTGCAAACAATAAAAAATTATCTCACATTTTCTGCATGTCTGGGATCCAGGAGTAGATTTGGTAAGGAATCTGCCTCAGATTTCTCGCAGGCTGCAATCAAAATGTTGGCCAAGGCTTAGTAAAGACTCAAGCAAGGGAAGATCTACTTCTAAACTCAACCACATGGTTATTAGCACACCTTAGATTTTCACTTGATATTGGTCAGAGTTACCAGCTCTTTGCCAGGTGAGTCTTTCCATAGAGACAGTTTTCTTTCTCCAGAGTGAAAGATCAACTCACAAGAGAGCACATAGGATGGAAGCTACAGTCTTGTTTACAACCTATCTTGGAAGTAGTATCTCATCGCTTCTGTTATATTCCATTAACTTGAAGTGAAGCAATAAGTATAGCTTATATACTATGGGGAAGAGATTTCTTAAAAAATATCAGGAAAAGAAATCTTCACAAGCCATTTTAAATGTTGCTTATTACATAATGGTTTTATTTTTGGACACTCTTTGGTTCCATTGATCTATAGGTCTGTCCTCATCCCAATACCACACTGTCTTGAGTACTGTTTAGCTTTAGAGTAAGTCTTAAATTTAGGTAAAGTTTATTCTCCAACATCCCCTTCAGTAATTGTTTTTACTTTTCTACATCCTTTGCTTTTTCATAAACATTTTAGAACCAACTTGTCAGTTTTTACAAAGAACTGGTAGAGATTTTATTCAAAATCACATCAAAACTACATAACTTTGGGCAAAGTTGACATCTTTTTAAAAAAATTTTATTAAGTTATAGTCAGTCTACAATGCTGTGTCACTTTCTGGTGTACAGCTTTGAAATTGACATCTTAATATTGTCTTCCAATCCTTGAAAATCTTTTTATGTCTTTTAAATTTCTCTCCAAGAGAGAAATTTTGAGCATTCAATCTTCCATATATTTTTGTAGATCTAGCCCTAAATATGTAATGTTTTCTGATACTATGTTAAATTGTGTTATTTATCTCAATTTTCAATTGTCCATTGCTACTACATAGAAATTCAATTGATTTTTAAAAATTGATCTCATAAACTAAGGCTTTGATAAGCATTTATTAGTTCTAGTTACTCTTTTCTATATTCTATATGATTATCTATGTGAAGGATCATGGTGTCTATGAATTAAAAAAAAGTTTGTGTCTTCCTTTTGAATTTAAATGTATTTTACTGCTTTTTTCTTTATTGCATTGGCTAGGATTTCCAGTACAGTTTTGAACAGGAGTGATATAAATGGACATCATCATCTTATCCTGATCTTTGGGGAAAGCATTCAATCTTTAATAAATACAATTTGTAACAGGTTAGCAATAAGTTTTTAATAGAAGCCTTTTATCAGATTGAGGAAATTCTCTTCTATTTATAATGTGCTAGAAGTTTTTTTAAAATCATATATGTTGAATTTTTTAAATTACTTTCTGAGATTATTCTAATGTTATTTTCTTTTTTAGTCTATTGACATTGATTGACATTGAGTTGTATTCACTAAATTTTGAATGTTGAACCACTCTTGCACCTCTGGGATAAATCCAAGTGGTCATAATGTATTTGGTACGCAATTTGGTATACAATGCATTTGTTACACAATGCAGTCTCTCAAATACACACATACACTCACATGTATAATAATATATATATGTATGTGTATATATATATATATATGATTAAAAATATATATAATATTGTACATTACAATAATACATATATGTGTGAAAAGTATATAGTACATTTCTATGAAGGATAATATAATATGTATGCTATATATAAAATTATGCATATATGTTTGATAGAAAGAGAACTCTGACTATGAAAAGTATTTTTGCTAGTCTGGAGAATCTGAGGTTGATATATAATGCCATGTAGAAGCATTAAAGTTATAATATAATTTATGACTTGATGACTGTGGTCATGTGGTAAGAACAATTTGGTTGTGGTTTAGAGAAGGAAGAACGTAAGATCAAGGATGTACTTATTTAGAATATTATGTTCAAAGTTCAGATATGAGGCAAGATGACTTGAACCAGAGGAATAATAATTTTAGTAGAAGAAATAGAAAGATAATGACGGGTATAAGACATATTCAAACAAACAAACAAACAAAAAACAATGCAACTTGATTTGAAATAAATTTAATCATGGAAAAATCTCAAGAGAAAGATAAAGGCCATGAATGACTCTAAAAAAGTTTAGTCTGAGTTATCAGGAGACCAATAGTCCTATTGATTAACTTAAATATTTACTAGTCTGTAATACAACCAACTAACTCATCTACTTGGCAGGGAGGAGAGGGAGTTGGGAAGCATAAATGCCAGTAAATTGAATGGTAAGTGGAGACAGAGATTATAGAAAGGCATCTGAGACAGGTAGGAGTAGGGTAATTCTAAGTACTTTGCAGGAAACACATTAGGGCCTTAGGCAATCCCAACCACAAATTATTAATCATGGTTTCCAAGTTTTTAACACTATCTCACTAGACTGATCAGTCTGTAGTCAGAAATGAAAGAACTCTTTTTCCTTGCAAAAAAGAAATCAAACTAATCAACAGAAGCAGCTGTATTTGTGTATATTGTGGTTAGGAAAACAGAATTTGACCCTTAGAAAGTGTCATTTTCCAGGAAGTGGGGAAATGGGAACTTTGATGTATATTTTATAAGATGATTAAAATGAAGTAGGTGATCTTGCAAGTCATTTGATATCAGCAACAACATTAATGGAGAAAAATACAGGGCAGTTTTGTATATATACTAGATGTAATATATTAATGTGTCTTTTATGTATGTTAACATTTATTAACATACTAATGATTATTAATATTTTGTATCAATGTATATATATTAATTATCATACATTGATATCTTATATCAATGTATACTAATTTTCTATATTAATATATAAATATAAAAATTTTTTTCAAAAAAATATTTCAACTCTGAAATCAGGTTACCCAATTTTAAAGTTACTACATTAAATTCTAAACCACCTGATTCTTTTAAACACTCCCTCAGTTATTTTTCAAGTTCAATTTCTACCCTCTCTTTTTACTTTTTCTAATTTTCCTTTACATTCCTTTCTGAAGTTTTTGAAAAATATTTTACAAATTTTTAGTCTTTTTCTGTCTCCAGTTCCTTCCTTTTATTTCTTTGAATTTTATTTGGAAACTATTTTTCATTATGTGTTCATTCATCAAGGATCTACTACGAAACAGTAATAATACAAACAAAATAGACAAAGGATGATTTCATTTGTGAAGATTATATTCTAACATACTAATAATAGTAAGAATGTAATGAACAAAAGTTAAGTGAAAAATAGTGTGAAACAAAAGCATAAGTGAAGCAGGGCCATGGAGTGGGAGCATAAAGTGGGAAGCAGGTTATGAACTTTAATAAGGTGGTCAGGGTAGGGCTTATTTGAGCAAGCACCTGAAACTGGTGAGAGAAGTCATCTAATTAATGAGTGGTTGATCACTGCAGGCAGCTGGAACCACAGAGCCAAGGCTTAAAGGCTGAATTATGACTACCATACAAGGAGCAGCATGGTGACCAGTGGGGCTGAGACTCAGTGATACTCACAAAAGGACAGTGACAAGATCACATAAGACTTTGTAGGCTATTGGCTCTGACCAGGGAATAAATGTAAAATTATTAGAGATTAAACAGAGGAGTGATAGATTTAACATCAGTATTTAAAGTATCACTTTGAGTGCTGTGTTGGAAGGGGGCTGTAAGGGCACAAGGAGAGAAGGAGATCAGTTATGAGGCTGGTGTGGGAGAGAAAAATCAGACTTCTCTGATAATTAAATTTGGTATGCGAAAGAGAGGAATTAAAAATGGCTTCCAGTACCTGGCTTGAGCAATGAGAAGGATGGCGTTATCATAAGCTGACATTGGAAGGTTGTGAGTAGAATTAGATTTGAAGGGACGCATCAGGAGACATTTAGGGCATTCTAAATTTGAGATGCCAAACAGACATCCAAGAAGAGATGCTGTATAAACAATGGGACATAAGAGTCTGGAGTTCATGAAAGATGACTGAACTGAAGATAAAATATGACAGTCTTTTTCAAATAGATGGTAGTTAAAGTCTGGCTGAGATTTTGAAAGAGACCAAATGAGACTTCCAAGAAAATGAGTGTGGCTACAGGCAAGAACAAAGGACTGAGCCCTGAAACACTCCAACATCAAGATGCTGGGGAGAAGAAGGGGATCCAGCCAAATGGCCTGGGAAGGAGGCCTCATTGAGTGGGAAGAAAGGCAAGTGTAAAGACTTGCTGAAAATGAGGGAGCGATTCACTGGGTTAAACGCTGCTGATGGCTAAAGAAATGGAGGATTGAAAATTGACCACTAGATTTGGCATTGTGGGCATCACCCATGACCTACAAGACCATGTTTGTTTAGTGGTTGGGGAAAAGCCTGCCTGGAATGGGCTTCAGAGAAAAATGGGAGAAGAGAAATTGAAGAAGGATTATAGACATTACTTTTGAGAATTTTTCCATGAATTGGAGAAAGGAATCAGAGAGGAATATAGGACTAAAAACAGTTTATTTTTTTTTTTAATGTAAGAATAAGTAACATGTTTGTATGACTGAAGGGAAAAAATAAAAACTGATGAAATAGATCGAAGGGGGAAATTACTGGAGGAATGTGCCCAGGCAGACAAGAATTTCTGAGATCTAATGCACAAGTGGAAGGTGATGGCCTTAGAAACTCAAGGAGTCCATCAGTTGTAACAGGAAGGGAGACAAATATATGAGTACAAGTTATGGTGGCTGGGTAGATACTGTAGTGGGAGCTCAAGGAAGTTACTTTCTCACTGCTTTTATTTTCTCAATGAAACAGAAAACAGTCTTTGCCTGAGAGGAGAAATGGGGGAGGAGGCATTGGAAGTTTGGGAAGAGAAGTTACAGAATAGTTATCTGGGAAAGTGGACTACTGATTGGATAATTGTTGTAGAATTGCACCAGTATGGGAGTCCTTAATGTCCACTGTCATGAATTTAAACACATAGTCTATGTGGCTGTGGTGCTTTTCTCTAGCTACATTCAACATGGTTGCAGGTATAGAAATAGACTTAAGAATTAGGATTTTCCTAAAAAATATGTTCAAGGAAGAAAAGGGCAAGGAAGTCGATGATGTATGGAAAATGAAATGAAGAGAGGCATTTAGACCAATGATTTCATTCATAGCAGAATCCAAAGGGTCAATGACTTTACTTTCTTTGCAGATCCATAGTGAATTTCAACATCCAGTGTAATTTTGCTAGGAAAAATAGGAAATTGGCAACAAAATAAATGTAGGAAGGCCATGATAAAAGAAGGACAAGGAATACTCAAGCTATAAGATAGTTTAAGTCACATCTGTGATCGTCGGACTGACAACCACCCCTCTATTGTTCATACTTCTTTTGCCTACTTATCAGCCTTTCTGTAACTCAAATACCACATTCCCAGGTGGTGAATTCAGCTGTCAACAAGGATGTGCTTTTATTTGAAATAATCAACAGAAGTTCTATCTCCCCCACAGCACTATTGCAGGCACCCATTTAAAATGTGAAACAGGACTCTTCAGTAAAATATGCATGTGGACACAAGTTCAAAAGTTCAATCCCACCATGCTGCTACCATTTAAAGACAGGAAAGTAGTAAAGTGCCATTCATCAGTCATTCAAATTGGGTGTATTTAATGGAATTATGACAAAAGCCAATGTTCTTTTCTTTTCAAGAGTGTTGCTGTGTTAAATTGTAGAACCTTGTTAATGATATTCTGCTCTTGTCATTCACTTCAGGAAATGTTACAATAAGCATTAGAATATGATTATTGCATAATATAATAATTTTTTTGCTTCTAGCCTGATGTCAGACCAAATGCCCATCTAACTTCTGTGCTGTGACTACCGCAAATCTCAGTGTCTCGATGTTGCAGGTGCTGCTGAACTAGTTCAGAATACTTTATTTTTGATAGCAATCCTATGGCTGGCCCAAACTCTAAAGTTAGTAAATAAAATTGCATGTACTCATTTGAAACATGAACACTGTTTCCACTCATAAACTGGAAGAGAAGTCTTGGCAGGGAGCCACATCCTTTCCTGGCATTACTTAGATGACCTTTAATGTGTTTGAACATGGAATGAGTCACTGTTTCTGAGAACTGGAGTTCTTGCAAGTGGTCACCTTGTTGGAGGGGAACTGAAGATGTAATTCCTTAGTCACACCTTTATGATCTCAGTGTCTACTGTAAAGTTGATAGAAAAAAAAATAAAAAAATATAAAATAATCCCAAACTTGATATTTGAGCTGATAAATATTTCCTGTTTAAACAAAGGGAAAATGCTCTATCATAAAATATGATTCGTTTCTGTTGTAGTACCTTATCTATAAAGAATGAAAAAAGAATTTCAAGCTATTAGTCTCCGTTCTAGCTTTTTGAATAACTTTCTTAACGATTATAAAGTTAGGTATACTTCTGATTGCATTAGATTATGTAAGTGTTATACTGTAGGACCTTGTCTATCAGTGTTGCTAGCAGAATAATAGAAGAGAAAGGAATGAAATGGAAGAGTTGATGAATATTTAATAATGCTTTTAATCAATCTCACCAAATAAACATTTCTCATGTTGCTTTGCAAATGAGATTTGCCTATCTTAGGAGCTTGCAGATGGTAATTTTTCTTTTTTCCAGTGAAAATCTTAGAAGTCTGGTTGGACTGGTAAATGATTTTGTAACCATTAATAAATTTTAATGACTGACAACTTAAAGTAAACAAAAATAATATTGAAATGTGTTTTCTTGGGAAAGTTGTTTTTTTTTTTAATCAAACTGTATATTGCATCTTTTCCTAAAGTATTTACTTATTAAGGGCATAATTTTTTACACTTTGATGTTTCGTTTATATGATTCCTTATACATCCTCTCACCACTTTAATTGGCACATTTAGTAGTTGTGGAAATCAGTAGCAGCAAAGAGAAATACCAGCCATAGAACACAAGTCATAAAAATCATTTCAGATCATAATTAAATTGGAAATGTTAATGAGTTTGCTGTGATATAATAAGAGATAATAAGACTTTCTAAAAGACTACTCACTCTAATGGTACCTCTTCTGGTAAATGTAAACAAAAATAAACCAGGTATAAGTGGGCAAATTATCAACATGGAGGGAAAAAAAGGATAGTTATACGTTGTTGAAATCAAGACATTATGTTACATTCAGCCAACATGCATGTCCAGAGCTAACTTGATATTTTGTGTTCTGATCAATTGCCTTCAGGATCACTAGGGATGTCCTAGTTGGATCTTGAGAGTCAAAAAAAACTCTTCTAGATGTGTATTTGTTCTCATGGTTTAATCCATTATAATTCTTGTACTCTTGCTTAAATTCCTCTCCAATCTGAGAGTGCAGATTTCTTCAAAATCCATGAATTGGATTCCTTAGGTCTCTAGAAAGGCACTGAAATGAAACACTGATTTTGATGTTGTTTTACTGTATTGGGTGTATGTATGTGTGTTTGTGTGTGTATTTAAAATGAGTAATTAGTTTCAAAGAGACTTCTCATTCTTATTTTTATAGTGAACTTGTGTTTTATGGAAGAAATGAACTATGAATATAGAAACAATTGGAGAATTACAACTTTTACATTGTGTGCCACTGTGGACTCCCTTCACAAATGAGTCTTGACCTTAACTTTTAAAAAATTGGGTGCTAGTGGTGATAGAGGTGGTTGGGGAGGTGATATTTACAACAATTATAAATCAAATATCATTTACTACAAACATAATCTGTCTCACAGTAGATATTTTAAATCATAGTAGTAGCAGAATTTTTCCTAAAGCAGAATGTGTGAATCCAAATTCTACTGCAAAGGAATATAAACAGAATTTTGGGTTTATTTCTGTACTTTGACCTGAGTTGTGCTAAACAGTAGCTTCCTGTTCATTCTTACAGATTGGAAATATTTCCCTGGGGCACTGTGTAAGCCAGATTGGTAAAGACAGGCTGGGGAAAATCTATTGGAGAAGAATTCTAAATCTTTTCCAATACCCATGGTCCTCTCAAATCTCCTGAAATTCTTCTCAATCTTCCAGATTCATTTTCCAGAAGTTTTCAGATGACTTTTGATTGGAAGGCTTAAAAAAAAAAAAAAAAAAAACCCTAGGTTTTCATCAGAAAATTACATTTACAGTTCTACTCTGAAAGTGTTTATCTATAGAATTACCCTTGAGTTCATCTCCTAGGTTAGTTCCACCTTTCACCTCAATCAAGAAAAAGTCATCTTTTATGACATAATCCAAAATCCATACATCCCAGAGAGGTGCCACTCAGCCATTTTGTGCTGCTAAGAGGGATCTGAAATATTATCATTTCAACAGTTGAGAATTTGAAAGATAGACAAGTTTTTCCTTCATCCTATAACTAATTTTTTTAAACCACTTTAGCAGAGATTAAAGAGAAGCAAAGGCTTCTCCTTACTTTCAGAAATATACTCTATACACTCTGGTTTATTTAAATGTCTTTTGTCAGACTCAGAACAAAGAGGGAGACAGAGTGAGTTCTGGTTCAGAGAGGGCGACACTTAAATACAGTTACTGCAAAAGAGATTTAATCCTAAACAGACATTTAATAAAAATATGAATTAATGGATATAGGAAGACAGCCTTTAAAAAGTTTAACCATCTCTTTTGATTGTTTTTAAAACAGCTATTTGTCTGAAAAGTAAAAACTGTGAATTTTATAGATAAAAATTGGGGCTGAAGAGCTAACTTTAAAATAAAAAACAGACTTTATTTTCTAAAGCACTTAAAGTTTCAGAGAAAAATTGGGTGGAAGGTACAGAGATTTTTATATACTATGTCCCCTATCATTTGCACAGCCCACCTCACTGTCAAAATCTTCCACTAGACTGACACATTTGTTATAATCAATGGACTTGCACTGATACATTATTATCACCCAAGTCCATAGTTTACATTAGAGTTCACTCTTGATCTTGTATGTTTCCATGGGTTTTGAAAAATGTGTAATAGCTTATATCCACCATTGTAGAGTCACACAGAATAACTTCACTGCCCTAAAAATCCTCCCTGCTCTACCTATTCATCCCTCCCTGACCTCTAACCCCCGGAAACTACTAATCCTTTTACTGTCTCCAGAGTTTTAGCTTTTCCAGAATGTCATATGGTGTTCAGGTTTACTCCGTATCTTTTCATGGCCTGATAGCTTATGTATTTTTGGCACTGAATAATAGTTCATTGTCTGGATGTACCACAGTTTATTTACATATTCACTTACTGAAGAATATCTTGATTGCCTCAGAGTTTGGGCAACTATGAAAAAAGCTACTATAAACATCCACATGAAGGGTTTTGGATGAACGTAAGTTTTCCTTTAAGTAAATACCAAGGAACAAAATTGCTGGATCATATGTTAAGAGTATATTTAGTTTGTAGGAAATTTCTAAAATATTTTCCACAGTGGCTGTGCTATTTTGTATTTCCATCAGCAGTGAATGAGAGTTCCTGTTGGTCTGCATCCTTACTAGTATTTGGTCCTGTTAATATTTTGCATTGGGCCATTCTAAATAGTGTATGGTAGTAGATCATCGTTGTTTGTTAAATACATGTGATGTGGACTATCTTTTCATATATGTATTTGCCATCTGTATATCTTCTTTGGTGAGGTATCTGTTCAGGTCTTTGGCCCATTTTTTGAGTTGTTTGTTTTCTTATGGTTGAGTTTTGAGAGTCCTTTGTATATTTTGCATAACAGTCCTTTGTCAGATGTGTCTTTAACAAATACCTTTTTGCAATTCTCATTCCCTTGACAGTGTCTATTACGAAGTAGAAATTTTAATTTTAATGAAGTACAGCTTATCAAGACCTTCTTTCATAAATCATTCCTTTGATGTTGTATCTAAAAAGTCATCACAAAGCTGAGGTCATTTAGGTTTTCTCCTATGTAGGAGTTTTATAGTTTTGCATCTTACATTTAGATCTATGATGCAAGTTGAGTTAATTTTTGTAAAAGGTGTAATATCTATGTCTAGATTCATTTTTTGCAGTGGATTTCTAGTTGTCCCAGCACCATTGTTGAAAAGACTATCTTTACATAATTGCACTGCCTTTGCTTCTTTATAAAGTTGACTATATTTAAGAGGGCCCTTTTCTGGCTCTCTATGCAGTGCCATTAATCTATTTGTCTATTCCTTCAACTGTGTGACACTGTCTTGATAATTGTGATAAAGTAAATGGTTTAAAGTAAGTCTTGAAGTTGGGTAATGTCAGTCTCCTGACTTTGTTCTTTTCCTTCAGCATTGTGTTGGCTATTCTGGGTTTTTGCCTCTTCATAAAATTTTAGAATCAATTTGTTAATATCCACCAAATATTTGCTGGGATTGTGACTGGATTGTTTTGAATCTGTGGATCAAGTTGGAAAGATGTGACATCTTGCTAATATTGAGTCTTTATGAACATTGAATGCTGCTTCATTAATTTATTCATTCTGGCTTCTTTCATGAGTTTCATGGTTTTCTATATATAAGTCTCATAGATTTATACCTAAATATTGTATTTGGGGGGGTTGCTAATGTAAATAGTATTGTGTTTTCAATTTCAAATCCCACTTGTTCATTGCTGGTTTATCGGAAATCAAATGACTTTTGTATATTAGCCTTATATCCTCCAACCTTATTATAATCACTTTTTAGTTTCAGGAGGTTTTTTGTCTTTGTTTTTGTTTTTTAATTTACCCTAATAGTCTACATAGATAATTATGTCACCTGTGAAGAAACTCAGTTTTATTTTGGTCTTCCCTATCTGTATTCCTTTTATTTTATTTTCTTGACTCACTGCATTAATGAGGTCTTCTAGTACAATGCTGAAAGGAGCGGTAAGAGGGAACACCCTTACTTGTTCCTGATCTTAGTGGGAAAGAGTTGAGCTTCTCACCAATAATTATTTTGTTAGCTGTAGGTTTCTCATAGATGTTCTTTCTCAAATTGAGGAAGCTCTCTATACCTAGTTTGCTAAGAGTTTTTATCGTGAATGCATGCTGCACTTTCTCAAATGCTTTTTTTGTATCTATTGATATGATTAGTGTGAATTTTTCTTCTTTAGCATGTTGATGTAGTGGATTGCACTATTTGATTTTCAAATGTTGACCCAGGCTTGCGTACCTGGGATAAATCCAACTTGATTATGGTATGTAATTATTTTTATACATATGGATTCCATTTTCTAATATTTTATGAGAGATTTACATCTGTGTTCATGGGTGATATTGATCTGTAGTTGCCTTGTAATATCATTCTCTAGTTCTGGTAGTAGAGCACTGCTGATCTCAGAATGAGTTGGGAACTATTCCTTCTATTTCTATCTTCTGGAAGAGATTGTAGAGAATTGGAATAATTTCTTTCTTAGGTGTTTGTAGAATTTATCAGTGAACCCATCTGGGCTTCTTGTTTCTGTTTTGAGAAGATATTAATTATTGATTCAATTTCTTTAATTAATATAAACCTATTCCCATTGTTATTTCTTCTTGTGTGAGTTTTAGGAGATTGTGTTTTACAAGGAATTGATCCATTTCATCTAGGTTATCTGGGGACATAGAGTTGTCCAAAATGTTTCTTTATTATCCTTATAATGTGCATAGGATCAGTAGCGATGTTCCCTTTTCTTTCTGATACTAGAATTTCTGCCTTCTCTAGTTTTTCCTAGACAAACTAACTGGAGGCTTTTTAAATTTACTGATCTTTTCAAATAACTACTTTTTGGTTTTGTTGATTTACTCGTTGATTTTTTTTTTGTTTTCAATTTTATTGATTTCTGTTCTAATTATTATTATTTTGCTCTGCTTTTTTGGAATTAATTGCTCTTCTTTTCCTAGTTTCTAAATTAGAATCTTAGATTATTGGTTTTAGACCTTTCTTCTTTTCTAACCTCTAATAGCACTCAGTGCTATGAATTTCCCTCTAAGCACTATTTTCACTGCATTCTGCAAATTTTGATAGGTTGTATTTTCATGTTTATTTAGTTCAAAATATTTTGCCTCACATATTTTGATGCTCTGTTTTTAGGTGCATACATGTTGAGGATTGTTATGTCTTCTTATATATACTATTAATCCTTTTATCATTTTTTTCCTTTTTAAAAAATTTCTTCTTGAAGTTGATTTACAATGTTAGTTTCAGGTGTACAGCAAAATGATTCATTTATACATATACATACATATATATTTTTTTCAGATTCTTTTCCATGATACGTTATTAAAAGAAATTGAATATAGTTTCCTGCGCTATACAGTAGGTCCTTGCTTTTTATCTATTTTTTATATATAGTAATGTGTGTCTGTTAATCCCCAACCCCTAATTTATCTCTCCCCACCCTTTCCCCTTTGGTAACAATAGTTTGGTTTCTATGTTTGTTTTAATGCCCGTCTTTATCCCTGATAACTTTCCTTCCTCTGAAATCTGCTCTGTCTAAAATTAATTCAACTACACTCTTCCTTTTAATTAGTGTTAAAATTAGTGTTGCTTTCTCAGTTTATTTACTTTTAAGCCGTATGTGTCTCTGTATTTAAAGTGAGTTTCTTATAGACTACATAATAATTGGATCTAATTTTTTGACCCACTCTGAAAATTTTTGTCTTTTAATTGGTGTGTTTAGACCACTCGCCTCTAAAATTGTTCCTGATATAAGTTGATTAATGTTTACTACAGTTTCAGTGTTTTTTATTTGTTGCTCTTGTTCTTTGCTCTTTTTTTTTTTTTTTGGTCTTTCACTCTTTTTCTGCCTTTTGTGGTTTTAATTTTATATGATTTTACTTTTTCTCCTTTTTAGCGAATCAGTTGTACTTCTTTTTAAACTTTTTTAAACCTAGAATTTGCAGCATATGTTTACAATTAATCCAAGTCCACTTTCAAATGGCACTATGTCACTTCAAGGGTAGTGTGAGCTCCTTAGAATAACAAAGTATTTCTAATTTCTCCTCCTGTCTTTTGATTCATTGCTATCATTCATTTCACTTTAAATAAGCATATATATGTGTGTGTGTGTGTATATATATATATATATATATATATATATGTGTGTGTGTGTGTATGTATATATATATATATGGAATATATGTATAAATATATAAAAATATATATCTTTTACACACATACATATATATGGATACTTAATTGTTGCTATTATTATTTTGAACAAACTGTTATTTGTTAGATCAATTAAGAACTTGAGAAATAAATTTTTTGTTTGATTTTCACTTATTCTTTCTTTAAATGTTTCTCCTTTCTTCATGCAGATCTGAATTTCTGATCTGTATCATTTTCTTTCTCTCTAAAGAACTTCTTTTTACGTTTCTTGCAAGGCAAGTCTACTGGCAATAAATTCCCTCAATTTTTGTTTGCTTGAGAAAGTTATTATTTCTCCTTCACTTTTTTTTTTAACATTTTTTATTGATTTATAATCATTTTACAATGTTGTGTCAAATTCCAGTGTTCAGCACAATTTTTCAGTCATTCATGGACATATACACACTCATTGTCACATTTTTTTCTCTGTGAGTTATCATAACATTTTGTGTATATTTCCCTGTGCTATACAGTGTAATCTTGTTTATCTGTTCTACAATTTTGAAATCCCAGTCTATCCCTTCCCACCCTCCACCCCTCCTTCACTTTTGAAGGATAATTTCTCAGGATACATTATTCTCGGTTGGTGGGTTTCTTTTTTCTCTCAACACTTTGAATATTTTACTCTACTCTTACTGCTTGTATGGTTTCTCTCCCATTTCCAGGGATAGCAGTTTGCTTTGTGACCTCACTTCTCTGACATGTCTAAAAAAGATTGTTGACTTTTCGTTTGGGTCAGATATTTGCTTATGATGACTTTCACATTACATGCTGGACAAGAGATTGGAATTCCCAGCTAACTTTTTAAAATCTAGCCCCTTAAAATGAGATATAAATCTAGCACTGTTTTTGAACTATTAAACTGTAAGTGATAATTTCCCCTTTTCATTCTACAACTCCCTTAATATAGTAGTCCTGCATAAATACATCACCCTTTTTATGATACTGGTTTTGCTTTGGATTTTTTTAACCCTCCTCTTTCAAAGATTATTTGAGATCAATAATGGCTATTAAGGTGGTGATGGCTAGTAAGAAGCTTGAATAGGAACAGTGATAAAAATTGTCATTTTTTTTTCCTTTGGAGCTAATTCTTTTTTTTTCATAGGAAGGGGAATTTTTTGTATAAAAGTTTCTACTCAGAGGATAACACTTTTTCCATTCTTTTATCATTTATTAAAATATATACTATTTCATTTGGTTAATTTCATAAATCTTCCTGAATTTATACTCATTTTGGATTAGCATAAAATATTTTCAATGGGTCACTGTTTACTCTAATATTCTTTAATCCAATGAGCTTTATGTGCCTTGTGAAGATGTGTTGTACTCACAACACTCAGAAAGTGAAAGAAGTTGTTTATTTGGATAGTGTCTTAGTCTGCACAGGCTTTCTGAATAAATCATTAATCTTCAGTTTTGCAGCCAAGAACACATTTTTAGGAAGCAGACCTTTATTAACCATCTCATGACTCAGTTTCCTCAACTCTAATGTCAGATAAGACGAGGACTTATAAAGCAAGCACTTGTGAGGATGATATAAAGTCACATTTTTAAAGTGTTTGAAATAGTGTAAGGTATGTAGGAAGCATTTAAGGGATATTAATTATCAACAACCACAGCAACAATATGGTTATAGCCAGGTTGGTAAGAAATCAGTGGTGAAATTCTATGGATTAACCTGATGTTTTGGGCCTCGAAAGATGGAACTCTTACATATTGATTTATTCAGCAAATATTTATTATGTGTCAGACACTGTACTCCATGCTGGGGTTATAAATAACTGTGATATAATTTGATTGTTTTAAAAGAGAGAAGTAAAATCTACTCTGGGAGCACTGTGTGGGGATTAATTAATTCTGTCTAGAAGAGTCACAGATGACTTCACAGAGGGAAAAGGCATTGGAATTAGGTCTCTAGAGATGTGCAGGGCTTAGCTAGGGGAAGCATAAAGAGAAGATAAAAGGAGACTTTCCAGAAAGAAGGCACAGCATGAACAAGAGAATGAGGCATGAAAGTGTCTGGTGTGTTAAGGAAATAATGGATAGACAGTTTTTCCTGACTGGTTGGCAGAGCATAGAGGGGGAATGGTAAGCAATGAATGTGGAAAAACCAGCTAAGGACACATTATGAAGGGCTTTTAATGTCTTGCAAAATACTTTAAGCTTATACTGAAAATGGTAGGAAATGAGTTGAGTCCCACATGTATTGTTCTATTGCTCAGTCATTCATTAACTTATCCATTCCTTCAACAAGTGTTTATTGAACAGTTACTATGTTCCCATCCCATTCTAGGTACTGGGAATTGAGCAGTAACCAAAAGATAAAAGCCTTGTCTTCATAGACCTCACAACTTGGTGTGGAGTGGAAGACAATGAGCAAAAATAAAGTAAAATTAAATCCACAGTCAGAGATGATAATAAATGCAATGTGAAAAATAAATCAAGGAAGAGAACTAGCAATGTGGAAGGGGATTTTAGATATGATGGCCAAAGAGGGTGTTGGTTAAAATGTAACATGTGAGCCAGGCCTGAGGAAGGAAATGACCCATGTGGCTATCTGGAGAGAATAGCAACTGGGAAGGCCCTGAGGTAGAAGTGTGCCTGCTATGGTCAAGGAGCAGCACGGAGGCCAGTATTGCTGGAACAGAGTAATCAGGGGAGAAACAAATTAACTACGACAGAAAAATGATAGAGGAGTGAGATTGAATATGAAGATCACAGAAGACTTTATGGGCCATTTTTTGGATTAGATTTTAGTCTGAGCAGAGAGCGGCACTGATCTGGCACTTCTGTTTTAAAAGGATCACTCGGACTGCTATGCAGAAAATAAGCAGGGGAGGTGGGAATGAAGGGTAGAATTAAAAATGATATTAGCAGACTGCTGCAGTAATCAGGCAAGAGGGAATAATAGCTTGGATCAGCATGGCAATGGTAGAATAGAAAGCAAGAGAATATATTCTGGAAATATTTTAGGGTAGAGAGATTCCCTGAGGAGGCGACCTGAGTGTGAGAAAGGACGTGCTGCTTCAAAGGTTTTTCAGCTGCTCTGCCCTTGCTTCTACCTCCCTAGGTGGACTCCTGGACTTCATCAGTCTCCTTTCCTTCTTTAAGTTTCTACCACTGCCTTTTCTAGTCATGTTCATCCAAGACTGTCTCTGGGAAGGACGTAGGCTTCTTGGCTCTTCACAGCCTTAAAGACAACTTCCGGTGTTTTACTGTAAATCAGTGTATGAAAACAGGCTAAGCATGACGCGCTCACACACACACACACACACAAAAGAGAGAGAGAAGTTATGGTTTACAAACTACTTACGGCAGTAATACTTAGTAGACTGTACTTTATTTCCTCTGAGAAGGTAAATGAAGGCTTCTTAGTAATTCTGTACTATTTTTACATTGAAATGAGATTCTGCATTCCCTCTCCTTGGTGAAAGTCATATATCCTAGCTCAAGAGGATAGTTTTTCTCTCCTGATGAGGATGCAGTCCTGGCAGAACAATAGGTACTCATTTATTTACTAAGGAACACATTCACATCTGTGGACTTCAACTGAGTAACACCCAAAGGCAAATCCACATATTTTCGACTGCTGAAAACTCATACAATTTGGGGAAAGTAGGAATGTATACAAGAGTTTTAGAGCTCCTCTCAGAGCCTTGAAAGACACCTATATAAATTAGGACCTAAAGTTATGTTTCAGTAACCACAGAGTAAACCTGACTCTGGTGATGCCCTTACACCAACTCCCATGTCACCCAGGAGTGATCTGAGTCTGGTAACCTCTTTGCAGGATCCACAAGCTTTGGGGCAAGAGTCCTCTGATTAGACGTGGTCTATGATTTGGAAAGAAAATTGTCACGCAGTTTAAGGGCATTTTGGTATCAGAGACTACAAATTGGGCTGATTCTTTAAAATTGCACTGTCGTTACTTCTCTCATTCTTAAATAAGCATCCTTTGACATGGAATTTTCTAGAACTTCTTCTTTTTGTGTGAGAAAATTATCTTCATAATTATTTTCTCTTCAAATGTAAAACTGACATGCTCTTCAATAAACTTTCTAATCTTTAAATTTATTAAGCAGCCATATATGTAGTAAATATCCACAAAACAGAATACTCCATGAGAAATTACATTTGACTTACAGAGGAATCTCCACACTTTATTTTGTTTCCTTTTCATAGCAAATAGTTACACATTGTCCAACACAGGAAGTCATGTGGAATAAATTCGTGTCCCTAGAGCACCAGGCAAGCCCTTGCCTCCTGTGAGGCAGTGACTCTCGAGGGGCTGGCTGCAGACTTTTGTGGTTTCCATCAAGAAATGCTGCTGTGGCTCTTCATCTGTATGCACCACTGAAAAATATTTTTACCATTGATTTTCCTCTGGCATTGATCTACCACCTGACGCCATCAATAATGCGGTTTGTCGGCTGATTTCTTAAGCTGTCTGGAATTTTTTTCATTTCCCTGGCAGAAGAGGAGCTGGTAGTAAGGCAGGAAGAAAGGTTGATAACTTCAACTTGGGAATTTGCAGCCATTCTATCTACTCCACTCAATCGTTCCTCCCAGCCCTTCTTCCTCCCTCTCGTTCACCTATCACTTTATTACTTGATAGGAAGTCTTCCGTCGTGTTGGCCTTCTGAATATTGCTATTTTTCAGTTTGGTGTGCATTTGAATGCAAATTAAATGGGACAATTATCTTTGGTAGAGTGTTTTCTTGATGCCAGAGGAAAGCTTTTTCTTTTACTTCCCTTAAAAATCTGAGGCATCTAAAAAGCTGATTCAACTCAAGTACTTAGTGAGAAACCAATTCTGTAAACTATGCCACTTCCATTTATTGAAGTTAGCCCATGTTTGAGCCTAAAGGGAGAATTTTCTGAAACACATGTCTATTTCACTGTGGCAGAATGCCTCCCTTTACAAAGCAATAATATGAGGAAAAAAGTAGATAGTCAGCATTCCTACATCCCTTGTAAACTAAAATGAAAATGCAGATACCCTTCTGTCAAGGTCCTGATCCTAGACAAAATTATATACCAAAATTTGACCAAGCCCGTTCTTGGAGATATATATTCATTATTATGCATGAACTTAACTAAATATTGATCACTCTGAGTGGAACAGATGGAAACAGCTATTTTTCTGGATTTCAGATATTGAATTATGAGAGGTCAGGGGGAAAAATCTCATTGATAGGTCAAAACAAAATAATTCAAGAAAAAAGAAAGGATATGATTTTATGTACAATATATCTTTTTTGCCTCCAAACATTTTAAAAAATTTCTAACTATAATAGATAACTTTCTTTTTGACAACATAGGTTAGACAAAAAAATTCCTAGTATTTTAGCCATTTATTAGGAATGCAAGTAACAACTATTTCAATTAATGATATGTATTTATATTAAGATGTTTTCACACATTCAATTCTATCTTTTAAATAGTTATAAATTTAACAACTTAACATTCGTTTGAACTGTGTACATCTATAAAACTCAGGTATATTCGTATGTGATGTGCATTTGCATATGAAAGATAACCCCTGAAACTGCACAGCACACAAACTACTGTATCCTGTGCCCCTGATCTACTCAGAAGCAGAACTGAGGAGTCACTTGGTAAATACTTGATTTAATTAAAGACTGCTAGATTGCTCTCTAGATCAGCATTTTCCATCCCACCAGTACTTTATACTTTCCTATTCTCTAGTTTTGGGCACTATTTAATGTTATCTTTCTGGTGTTTAGCATTCATGTGAGCCTTTGCTATGTGGTTCTCTCTTATTTGAAGTTACTGATTTTCTCTGATGCTAGAACCTAACCACCTTTTATCTCCCCCAGGGTTTCTCACAGTTTTCTTAATAGGCTTCAGAATCCATCACCATCCTTGTTCCTTCCGAGATATCTCCTGGGTTGGAGATAGAAAGAAAACTAGCTACAAAGCTGATTCCAGATCACCAATGTTTTGGAAACATGCTTTGGCCAAAGTGTGTGTGTGTGTGTGTGTGTGTGTATGAATATTAAGTTTGAATCTACTTGAGTGATATTTTTCATTCAAGCTGTGTTTTTGCCTCCACCTCGATTCTGTTCCAACAAGAGTCACCTGTGTTGAGTGCTCTGCATATCTTCCCCCTTCTTGTGGGTCTCCTTAGATGTGTTATTTTTTCTGTCCAGATACTGTGTTTCAGATCCAACTTCTAGGATACAGCAAGCAGCAGCAATCCCAAAAGTGAGGACAGATAGACATAGGAACCACTTGTTTTGCCAAGTGAACATCCCTCTCAAGGTAACAGGAAAGAGCTTCTCTGCTCCCTCTGTCTGGAAAGGCTAAGGCTCTCCCAGCCTTTGCTGCAACTGCAACAAATATTTTGTGTTCCTTGTCAGCATCCTTCCAGCTGCACAGAGACTAGGTTGATCAGGTGGTCCTCACAGGGATGCTTATGGAGGATGCCCTGCCCATTTTCTCACAGGTTTGCAGATTGTCAAAAGCCAAACAGTAATCGGGGAGACCATTTAAAAGGGATTGTACAACAGGGTCAAATGCTGAAAGATTTTTTTAAGAACAATATGGGAACTGGAAAAAACCATTGAAGTTTGACATTTTGGAGGAGATTTATGATTTTTCTTTATAGTAATGTTGTAAAATTTCAAAAAAGTAAGGAATAAGGATATAGAAACTGCTATTAAAGACTGTTCTTCCTAGGGTATCTCAGATAAAAATGATATGCAGGTATAAATAAATACAGATGGCTAGAGGTAGACACAGAGTCAGAGGTCAAGAGATGTTTTTAATTTCACTGATGGGGGACCTTGAATATGTTTATATAGATGGAGTAAGGAGAGAGAGTATTTGGAAATACAGGAGACAGAGGGAGTGCCAAGGACACATAGTTCTGGGGTTAGTGGGGAGGAAATTATTACTAAGGTAAAAGAATCCATCTTGAACAGAATAAAGGACATTTCTGACACAGCTGGAAATGAGGTCAGAGTGAGTAAAACTGAAAAGTCATTTGTAGATACGGGGGCAAGAAATTAAGGAAATTATGTACAGTCTGTTTTCTCAGTAAAGTATGAAGCAGGATCATTGGCAAAGGGAAATGAAAGTTTGCAGCGGGAGAAACAGTGACGTGCTGGCGCTGGCTACCGTAGGCTAACAAGAGCTAATTGCTAAGTTTTCAGGAATTCTGTGTGCCACTGTTAAATATGGCCATTATTATAATATAAATTACGTAAATTTACAATTACAGTAAAACAAAGGTAATAAATACTCAATATTCATCACTTCCTATTTTCTGTGCTCTTGACTATCTGAGAACAGGTACAATAGTTTATCTGGTGGAAATACCATAAAAAGTATACTACATTTCTTCCCACTCTGCTTTTAATGATGTCACTGATACCTTAAAATGGGCCATGGTGGAAATATTTGAAGCTTGAAGATCAGAAAATGCTGCAAATCAGGGCTTTTTTAGTTTGTTTTGTTTTGCAAAGAGCTGTTGATTGAACAAATACTGGTAAAGCACTAGGGAACGTTTTTTGAGGATAATAGTGCTTTGAATGAGTACACTGAAGGATAAGAAAGAGCTGACTACTGACTGGTAAAGGATGGCCACAGCTGCCTGGGCCAGGCCGAAGTTAGGGAATACGTTTGTAAAGGCAATCTACCCCACGAGCCATGCAGGTCTGGAAACAGTGAGTGTTGGGTTGAATTCCTTGGGTGCGGGGTCTGGAGTGGAGGGGTGGGAATGGTTGAATTGAAACATCTTGAGGCCAGTGATGGAGAGTAATGACCTCAAGAGGAAGCTAATGTACTGGGAAAAAAGAATGGGAGTGTAGAATCAGAAACCTTAGTGAGTGGAAGCCCGGGTGTAGCAGAAATGATGCAGAGGGAAGGTAAAAAGGATGCAGAGTTGTAATCAGAGAGTGGGATTTTGGAACTTATTATTTCATGTGAAGCCATTTCCAGACCCTGGGTGTGATGGTTCTTAGGAGTTTGCTCAAGTTTTCATGACTGGAGATACAATGGGATTAGGAGAAGAATTACCAGTTTCAATTGTTGGAAGAGTTGATCATGTAGGCTGAAGGTACCAGAGATGATGACAGGAATTGGAGTGAAAAACTGAGACGATGGGGGAGTAAAAGTGGAGATATGAGGAAGATATGGGAGTTGGATTGGAGAGCTGCACTGAGCTGGATCAGATAGCTCTGGGGTCCCTCACGTTCAAGAAAATTATTCAGTGAGAATGGTGTCTGTGGAAATATACAGGTGATGCTGCCTTACCAGCCACTGTCTTTCTTAAACAGTGGCTGCACTGGGTATAAACAATGTATTGGAGTGTATAAAGAAATAACATTTTTAAGGCAAAGATACTTTTACTGTTTTGCAAAATATAATTTGCTTAAAATTCGATAGAATTTCTGATAAAACTGATAACACATTTGTGCTACTGGGTCAGGGACAGTGGCAAGGATGTCACTTTTAAAATGTTACTTTTTCTAACCCACTAGTTCTAGGCCACACTGCAGAGGGAATTTTTTTCTCTCTCTCTTTTGTATGTTCATAAACGATTAAGGCAATATCCCCAATTTTTTCACACTTAAATTCTTAAACATTTTCAAGTTCTTGGTACTGTGACGTATTTTCCAGAATTTATTTTAGTATTTGTTCTGTTTCACTCCCTTTACTATTTCCTCTAGATGTCATTTCCCTTTCTACTTTTATTAAGGGTGTCATATTAAGCTCTATGGAGTGTTAGTTCTCAATTTTCCCTTTAATTTTTTATACAAAATCATATATAAAATATCATCTTATCCTTTAGTGTTCATCCTTTGTAGCAGTTTTAGCCATTATTTTTCACCAATGTTTTGAAAGTAGGCACTTAGCTCATATTTCTTAAAGATGCACTTTTCAGGATGTGGGTGACATCATTGAACAGGTGCATTTGTAATAATAAATTTTCCCAAAACTTCTATCTAAATCTCTTGCTTGGTGCTGCTCAACTGGGAATCAAAATCCAGCAGTATAATAACAGGTTATTCTTGTTCTCCATTTTCTCTTCCATTGTAAATGTAGCCATAGTTTTAACAAGGGCTAGTGGCTTAGCCCAAAGGATTGATTTGGGACCCTTTGATAGATCAATGCTTGGGTATCAAGGACATCTATCCCTCAAATCTCATTGGCAAATTGTTTCTTACACAAGGCTATGTAAAAGATGGAGAAGAAAAGCATCTCTGAGTGTGTGTGTGTGTGTGCATGAGTTTACAAGAAATGATCTTTTATACACACACACTTAATATCTCCATGCAAATTCCATTTTATACTTTACCAGAAGGTAAACTCTGAAAGCTGATCATTTAGTCATTCATATTTCTATGTAGTTTAGTTTAATCTTTTGCCAGTGCTATCTGAAAATGGTGAGAATTTTGATAAGTCATCAGAGAGAAGAAAGTAGTCTTTTCTAAAGTCCAGGCCAAGTCTGGCGTATGGTTTGGAAAACTTGGGCATCAACAAAGTGCCAGGTGCTTGAAGGGCAAAGAATGGTTTAGCCTCCGTATCTGTGGGAGGCAGTTTGATGGAGTGAAGAGATACTAGGTTTGGGGTCCCACACTCATGAGTCTCAACTTGTCTTTGCCTTACTCTGTGATTTCTGGCAAGCTGTGTAACATGCCTAAATCAGAAGTAAGATCTGTAATTTGAGTAGACTAACATCTGTCTCAACTGTTTTGCAAAGGATTATATAAGATATTTTATTAAAAATCCTTGCAGCACACCTGGCACAGAGTAGGCCTTCAATAAAGAGGAGTTTCCACATCTGAAATACCCTGAGAGTAAACAATTGCATCATTTTTCAATGTTCTATCAAGATGCTAAAATATTGCAGTATCTATCACTGTAATTTCTAAAATTTGGATTAGATTTCCAATATAAAAAGTCTTGAAACAATGTAAGTTGTTGGTGTTTACAATTCAGATTTCTTAAAAGCACATAAGAAGTTTAAGAAATACCTACATAAAAAACAGTGAACTATTAGTGAAAAAGAAAAATTGTGGGAATGGCCCTCTTTCTAATATTCTAGGTGTAAAAGCCATCACAACTGAATTAGTAATTTTTTTTTTTCTTATGAAAGATTTGCTGCTTTATTCTTACCTCTGGGATAATATTCTATTGCCTCCACCAAATGATTGAACATAGGTTTTTATTTTTGAGTCTTAGATTTTTTTTTAATTGTAAAATAGTATCACTTTATTTTTAATGACCTAATAACTATTATTCATCTTACTAAAAGGTCTTACTGTTTTCTTTGGGATTATCCTCTGCTAGATTAAAATCTTAATGTGACATAAAATATTTCCTTCTCTTGTTTCAACAACCTGCTATGATAATCATTGCATACTCTTGGTCAATTTATTTAATGTTATTGAGATGATTTATTATACATGTTATAATTTCTCTTATGTCTACTCTTTCTATCAAATAATACTTCAATATTAATAATTGTTAGGAATTTACATAATAACATTATTTGAGAAGTAGAGAAAAAAATACATACATGAACTTGCCAGCAAAGTATATCTTAACTGAAACTATTTGGTTTCATATTATTTTTGTTCAAAGATGAAAATTAATTACAGTGGTCTATAGGAAAATTTACTATATTCTTTATATAACTAAACTGACTATTAGAAACCAGACCTATTTGTTTTCTATGTTTTGCACTGACAATTACAAAATGATATGAATTGCGGATTTATTTAAAGTGCATAGTGTATATTCCTCTATTGTCAAAATTATCTGTGTTATAAATGGGGGTGTGTCCACAAATACAAATTTTTAAAACAAAAAATGGCTGATTTTCCCAGGTAAAAACAACAATAAGAGACAATTGGCTGAAATTTCTTTTAAACATATGAAGGAGTCACATTATAGCTTTGCTTAAAGACTGTTTCTGTTTATGGTGTTTTAGAAAGTCTAAGCTTCTGTGACAGAAAACAGTCTTTTACAGAAGTATCTAATCCTATCCAAGAGGTGGTTGCTAGGAGAACATTTGATGCAAATTAATCAGTAAACATCTAGCAGCCAGCTACCTGAGGAGAAGGGAAGGGGGAGAGACTTAGAAGCTGGCCAGCAGGGAAACTGCTGATGGGAAAATGACTGTCGAGGGTTTTTATACACACCAGCGGCATCACACTGTGAAAAGATTTTTTTTTCCCTCTCTCATTCTTGTAGGTAAAGAGGAGAAAAGAAATCAGGAAAAATTGGGAAGATAAATGGGGTCTTTCCAGTGAAGGTGAGCTTGATTTTTTTTCTGGTGAACTTTGGCAAGGCAGCGAGGATTGGATTAATTAATGATTAACAACCAATGAAGATTAGTGAGCATGGACTAAGATACCTAGTCCTACCTAGATATTTGTATTTAAATTTTCCTGTGCATCCGTCATGTGTCCTATTCGAAAATAATGTCTCTGTAAACTGCAACAACCACAGAACAGTTTGAGTGTGCAAAAGGGTCTTCCTTACCTAAAACTTCATCTGGGACAAGATCCTAGGATATTTTAGAGAGAATTAAGGCTAAATAGCTGGCCATTTTAAAATGAAAAGTATGCTTTAAAATATCAACAAAATGAAAAATAAATTTGCTTTCTTAAATTTTAATGGAGTTTAGGTGCGTCCCACCTAAATCCCACAGAGAGACTTAGGTCATTGATCAATACATGTATCAGATGCAGGAAAAACGGATGTGGGCATGAGGAGGACCGTGTCCCAGGCTTCGGCTGAGCCCCTGGGACATGCCCCGCCAAGTGGGGGTCCTTGGCTTTGCGCAGGAAAGAATTCAGGAGCAAGCCACAGTTGAGTAAAGGTAGATTTATTCAGAGATACACTGAAAGGCAAGAGAGAGGCCACGAGGTGTGGGGGTTGGGTGCTCAGATTAAAAGTAAGTACACACTCCATAAACAGAGTGCGGGCCATCTCCGAAGTGGGAGAGAGAGAGGGCAACGGCAGCAGCAGAGAGGCATAGTGTTGCCAGTTTTTACAGGATTGGTGGCTTCATATGCTAATAAGTGGAAGGACCAGTCTAACTAGCCTGGAGAAGGAGTTGGATTTCCCAGGAAGTTGGCTATTTCCCACTCTTTGACCTTTAGTGGCTAGCCTTGGGATTGTCATGGTGCCTGTGGGCATGTTATTTATCATGTTAATATATTACAATGGGCGTATAATGAAGCTCAAGTTCTGCTAGAAGTGAAATCTCCCACTATCTTGAGCCTCAAGGCCTACTGCTGGTTGAATCTTTCACCATTTTGATGTTAATTACCGTAGCATTTCTTGAATGGCTGTGCCCTGCCCCTTTCCTGTCTCATATCTATAGAAGCAAAGTATCAGTCTTAGTAGAGCTGAAAAAGTTTAGACACAAGGAAATAGTTACCTTGGTTTACTGGACCTAAATTAATTCCTCACCTTAAATCTTACCGTGTTTTATTTTGAAACTATTGAAGAAAACCAAAAATTGAAATTCAACTTATAGTATCTTCACTTTGTAATGAATATGAGAACATAGATGCTTTATGTTTAGGAATGATTATCTATGAGGCTATATAAACACATACTATCCTAACAAAAGCTACAACCTAAGTAAAATAATAAAAATACGTTTATTAGTTTTACATAAACCCATTCAATTTTTTTTTAATAGGAACAAGTTTGGTGTGGTGAGGGAGTTTATTATTTTTGTTCTAAAAATAAATCTTTCTAACTTTTCTATAATAAGAAAGTTAACTTTATTTATATTATTTTTCTTTTAAATGATTTCCACATACACACATTGTAGTCGTGCCATGTATTTCAATCATAATTCAAAAGGTAAAAACCATGAATTCTGCTCAGAATTTCACCATATATGCTGCTTCATCTAAGATGTTGACTAAGATTATTTATTTCCTCTTCTTTATAAAATTATGATATGTCCAATAAGTTTAACTTTCTGCTCCACTTTTAAATTAGCTGGCAATAACTTGTATAGAATATTATCTTGTTTCCTTTCAGTCTTTCTTATATAGGGTTCATAATAAATAAATCTACCAATATAGAGAGCATAAAAAAATAAAATCAAACGATTGTTAGGGGCTATGGACCTTAAAATGAGAGATTAGGCCCTGACCTCAAAGAGGTTATCATCTCCTTTCAGAGTTAAATTAAAACAAATACAAGAAATAATAAGTGAAGGTGATACATTTTCAGTACGGATCATGTTCTAGAGAAGTTTGGAAACAAGAGTGTTCGGCAACTTCTATAGGAACTGGGGTAGGCTCCACAGAAGGGCTGAACCTGAGTGCAAGCTGAAAAATGAGGAGGAGTTGGAAGCAGCCCGAGAGCCTTAGAGTTACAATAGGTTGTACAATTAAGTGTTGAATAAGTAGCTAATATCAACTTACTTGCCTTTGCAAATGATATTGAAAATGATATATTTGGCAAGTGATTTTTGCAAATGTATTCATTTTTTTGGTAAAATCATGTAACGTATTCTCTCATGGAACTCTACACAAGAAAAATTAACCAGATATTTTGTTTGTGATTAATAAAAAATATAACTCATACATGTCAAAAATACATCACTTTTTTACGTAGTAAGGTCCAGGGTTATGAAGCGCTATCTACACCAACACAAGCAGTTTGGAATGAAACATAATTTAATTAAGGAATTTTTTTATAACCCTCTATTGAATAGCTATTTACCTGAATTGATTTGTTTTTAAAATAAACAATGTTGTTACTATTGTTTCAAAACACCTGCATGAAAAGATATAGAAAATTGAAAAAGTATAACACTCAACAAAAATATCAAATGAAAATACTGAACTAAAATTCCTCAATACCAACACATTAATGTCTTGAAGATGTAATGAATCTACATACACAATGTAAGTGGAACATTGATTTTACTTACTCTTTTTCTAAGGAAAATATAGATCAAATGAGTGCTCTAAATTCTCTTGTATTTGATCATGTGAAAGAGGCCCATAGTGGATGGTTATAATTTGGCTGTAATAATATTTGCTTATATGAAAGTTGTCCATCTGAATGCTTATAATGACCGCGTAAAGCACATCTTCATTTTAGTGCAAACTTCACTCCTGCATGCTGGTTTGCCTCATATGCACTATCTCATCCTTTCCAAACCTGAACTCCCCTATATTTACTCTTCCTCAGGTACATTTCACAGTAGTCAGTGACATCGCATTTTGCCCAGGTGTGCAAGACAGGCTGTTGGGCATCACACTTGACCATCATCTCTGGAGCCATTTGAACTCCAATTTCTATTACATAGACTCTTTGCACTAGTCCCATAATTGTTCCTGATTTCAAGTCTGTGATGATTAATTTTATGTGTCAATTTGACTGGGCCAAGAGGCGCCCCAACAGTTGGTTAAACATTATTCTGGGTGTGTCTGTGAGGGTGTTTCTGGATGAAATTAACATTGAATCAGTACACTGAATAAAACAGATTTCCCTCCCTGATGGGAGTGGGTCCCATTCAATGTGTTGGAAGCCTGAATAGAACAAAAAGGCTGATCCCCTCAAGAGTAAGAAGGAATTCCTCCAGTCCATCTGCCTTCAAACTGACATTGGTTTTTCCCCTACTTTGGACTAAAACTGAAACATAGTCTCTTCCTGGGACTCAAGTCTACTGGCCTTTGGACTGGAACCACACCATAGGCGCTCCTGAGTCTCCAGCTTGCCAATTGCAAATTATAGCCTATCGGATCTATTTCCCTGGAGAACTCTGACTAATACAAAGTCCTTGGCACTTCTCTTCTTGAACTTTGTAGTACTCACCCTGCTCAGGTGTCTAATATGTATCTACCATAATTGTATTTCTCAAATGTAAATCTCTCAGGCCTTTTCCTTGCTTAAAATTCTTCTTGGCTCCTCATCCATCTCAAGATAAAACACAACTGCTAACATACCACATAAAGCACCTCAGTGATTCAGGCCAGCTTTGTTTACTCTAGGTTTTTCCTTCCTTCCAGCAAAACTGGAAGAGTCCCAGTTTCTTAAACCCAACGGCTGCACCTTTCCATGTTCCGTTCAGTCTACCTGTACTGTCACTTCTTTCCCTTGCCCATTGTCCACTGTCTAGTCCCTGTCCTTCCTTAGCACTTGGCTCATGTTGTATTTCCTTCTAGAAGCTTCCTCTTAATTCCTTCTCCTCCCGACTCTTTGATTTCCTCTTTTATAGCAGGAGGTTGTAATAGTTGATTGTTTACACGTTATACGTCAGATGAAATGTTAAAATTCTTGAGGAGAAGAGTGTTATCCAGTCATTTCGCTTAGTGCCCAGCACAGAGCAGAGCTACAGCAGGTATTCAGTAAAGTTTTGCTCAGTAAGAGAATGAATGAACCTCATGCATATCAACTAATTTCAGCTGTAACACACACTTTTATATTTAACATAGGAAAGTCATTTCAGAAATTCATCTAGTTCTGAACTTAGTTCTCTCTCCATTTTCTGTGTTCTTTGTTTACCCTGCCACACCTGCCCCACTCTGTGCGTCCAGAAGCTGATATTTATTAACATCACTGATGGGCTCCCCTGCCCTCTGGTCTAAGACTGGGTTCAACCAGTTGTAGATCCAGGACAACAGTTAGAAGGCGGAAGTGGAGGGAGGTTGGGGTTTTAGTCCCATGGCGCCCCCTACTCCCACCCAAAACATGCCAATAGAAGCATTCCTCTCTCCTAAACCTCTGTGGCCCTCTCCCTAAGGTCCAGTACCTGCTTCCTCCCCTTGCCCTTCAGACCCCCCAGTGGCAACAACTCCCTGCTACTAACCTGAGAGTATTTTACTTTCTATTTCTAGTTTTATTTAAGCTTGTCTATCACTTGTTTAAACTTTTCTCAATTACTCTGTTGGACAGGGCCATCAGCTTCCTGCCAGGAGTATGACTAATGCAATATAGAGAATTTTTTCCCCTCTAATCTATTTTAAGAATCTAACATGATATCACAATAACTCCACCAACTAGGTTATATGTTGGGTTCATCAAACACATTAAATGTTCCAGTAACTATATGGTAGGCTAAACCATACCATGATGGGAATCTAGTGTTATTTTTTTAAAGGCGACTAAAAGAGTCTTATAGCTTTAAAATGCTTTTCAGTTTAAAAGATGGTTTCAAATGCATTATCTCATTAGGTCATCTCATGTGTAACTATCTTACTGGCAGACAATAGGAATACTGCAAATACACAGTTTTGAAAGACTTATTTCAGTTTTATTAAACTTTAACAATAATTTAAATTAAAACTATATTGTTAAAAATAATTAATCATTTTCATCAGTGCACTTAGGAATAGGACATTACCCTAACTCAGTAGTCAATAAAAATTACAATTATGACTCATGTCTCATATGTGTCTAAATGATTCCCTGGTAGTATCAGGGAGCTGGGGGCCAAATTAACTCAAGACTGCCAGGGCCTCTTGCAGCACCACTGGATGTGCTCCACTTACGCTCTTTTGCCCACACTATAAGGGATACTCTATATGAAATTTAAGTGCAGTGGAAGCTGTGAAAGGAAGAGGGGCATCGATCATATTTTCGATTTCCAAAACAATGCCCAGACCTTCAGTTTACTTTGACATCTCATTCAAGATACGTTGGTTATCAACTGGAAAAGGAGAGATTTTCAGTACATTGCCATACCTTGAAAAATTTTAATAGAATATTTTGCCAAAACTTTAGTGATTGGTAATTGTAGAAAAGACAGAGGGTAAGAATAGGTACAGTGCTAACCAACAACTGGCTTCTCAGGGAAGCCAGGACCTTTAGAAGATATGAAACTCAGAATTTCAAGGATCTTAATTTAAATTGGCAGAGTGCGTCTTCAAGCAATGGAAGCTGTGTGTTTCCAGGAAATTCTCAGCAGGTTGAAGCAGAACTCCAATAGGTGGTGTTTCCTGGGTGAGCGGGCAGGATCAGAGAAGCTGGCAAAAGGGAGTCCTCCAACAAAGGGAATTGAGTCAGGAAAGGTGAAAAACAGGTGGCTGCCCTCAGGTTGATGTGGGTAAGGATGGATGGATGGATAGTAGGTGAGAATTTGTCTATGTCTTTATGGAGTATTAAGGGGTGTTTTTTCAAGAGACAGCAGTCAGTCAAATTGATCACCATCTCCTTCCTACTAGATGGCCAGGGCTTTTATAAATGAGTCCTAGTTAACCATGGTTGAAGATCTTTAGTAACTGAGTCTGAATGTTTATCTGAAGAAAACAAACACTGATGCTTATATAGGGCACTTCTACCTCAAAAGGAAATGTTCAATAATAGCATTCATGCATCATCAGTAGATGGCAAGGGAAATGTCCATTTCCACATTAAATCATGCACAGTCCTAGATACTATCATCCACTCCTCATTGCACGAGATTTCCACTGTTAAAAGTCCCTTCCATGGGGTCTATTCATCTCCATCCATTGGTGGCTTGTATTTTGTAATCCTCATTGCAAGTTGCTCTTAACAAACGTATCCACTGCCTTCTACTGAGTGGCCCATCTATCACCCAGTCCAGTATCATGTTATAGTCTATAACTCTCTTCATAAATGGCCTTTTGACAGAAAAGAGTCTCAAGATTTCCCTCCCAATGTGGTTAGGGAATAGTGGGTAAAGATATTGCTATAGCAACATAAAATCAGTCCCAGATTCTCTTATAGGATCCTGCCCACAGTAGGTCATCAGTTGGCTGAGTGGAGGAGTCGTGCTAGACACACTCTTTGATTCTTTTCTAGTAGTGAAACTCACTCTTTAAGATTGTTTAAAGACTTCTTTGATTGGATTAGAAGCATACATGCCTCACTACTCAGGTCAAGTTCCTTCTAGCCAAAGTGTCTTACCAACCCTCCTTAAGAGTGGGTGCATTTCTCTATCTAAATGTTTGCTTTCTGTTTAAGAAGCAATGGAACATTGTACTAAATGAGAAACAAAACTCTTCTGGCTGTGAGATATGACTCTGTTTCCCAGAGTTTACAAAGGAAACTTGTTTCTTTTAGTATTTCAACACATTCATTTACTTTTTAAAATTGTCACTTGTAAAGAAGTCTTATGATAACACCGGTTTCAACATCATGTAACCAACAGTTCACAGTTCATAAATAATCCAGAAAAGGAGTGGCAAACATTGTGTGTATAAAGGGCCAGAGAGTAAATTTTGGAGACACTGCAGGACATACAGTTTTTGTGGCAACTACTGAGTTCTGCCTTTGTAGCCTCAAAGCAACCATAGTCAATTTGAAAAAAAGAATGGTGTGGCTGTGTTCTAAGCTTTTATTTACAAAAACAGACCTTGGGCCAGATTTGACCCATGAACCATTCTTTGCTGGTCCCTGCTCTAGAAGATAATACAGAATTATGGCCTTGAAGATGGAATTCACTATCCTTTAACCTACCAAATTCCAGCCAGAAATAATGCTCCCTTCCAAGGATTCACTGCTCAAATGAGTGTATAAATGAAATTAAATGATAGTGATATTATTTTCTTGCAACTGGCAACTTTCATTCATGGGAGGAAAAAAATTAGTAATTCATTTCTTATTGTTTTGATGTGTTACCTTCTATTTAATTTTATATAATAAAAATGTGCTCAGTATAAAATGGTGTGGCTAATTAGGAAGATCAGTCAGAACAATACTGAGATACACGAAACTAGCCAGATATTTTTTATTTAGTAGTTACAGTCATTAAGTAGATCAGTGGTGTAGGACAGATGCAGCATTTGGCAGATCCCACTCTGTAGAAGAAAGGAGGGTTTTTTAACTGTACATTACACAGTGTCACATTATATAAAGTTATTGCTACATCAGGTGACACAGAAGAAACTGATATTACATGACCTGATGCAAATTCAAATGGAGAATTTGAAGCATACAAATGGATTAAACACCCTTGAAAATCAGGTAGAGTACAATTCCAAAGGATTTCAGGTCATTCAGAAATGCTATTACCTCCCAGCTAAGAAATGTAGACTGTTTTGTTAGTGATCACACTGAAGCATGAAATTGGGGAGGAAGACTATTAATGGGTCAGCTAAGGTAAGAAATCAGAAATATTATTTTAAGGTGGAATGTTGTGACAAATATGTGGCAAAATGTAAAATTACCTCTCAGAAAAATCTGTGTTTATGTTTAGTCCCTATTTACGGTATGGAAAACATATTATGACTGGAAAATCTCACTTGACAAGTTCTTAGCCTAAAAATCTCAGAAATCTTTTCAGGGTAGGTCTACCATTGTCCATCCATGCTACCAAATTCTTCTCAGAAAGCAATTTGTATGTCATGTAAAATGTATACTTTTTTCTCAAATAGCATTTTACAGTGTTTTAAAAGCAGGTTTTCATTTTTCTAAATATTATTACACTGCTTATGAACATATAGTGGAGGGAGCCAACAAATACGTTAAGGGTGGAGTACTTTGCAAACACTACTTACTTAGTAAATGTTTACTATCCGGCAAACTCTTTACTGATTAAAAAAAGATAATCTTGATTGTAATAGATGGTTGTCCATTGGAAGAATTAAGCCCATTCTTTTTTTTTTTTTAATATTTTGAATACACAATGTCAGAGTATTTAATTGAAACCACTCTCTTTAATTTCCCTTAAGAAAAGTATTGCTTGATTCTTCTCATCCCCAGGTTTTTTTTTTTTTTAAGTGAATAGATCATTATTTGATATTTAAAATGGAATATCAGGCAAATGGGGCTAATAATAACTGCAGATTTATTACTTGGTATATCGTATATAACCATATGTCCTAAGTGTTAGAATTGTTTTTGATAAAAGATATTTACTGTGGGGAATAGGAAGCATCTAAATTTTTAAATATCATGCATAGCCAAGAGATGGTAAAAAACTTAGTAGAAAATTATAAGATCTTTGCTATGAAAATTTAAATACTCTGATGATATTGTAAGAAATGCATTTAACAAGTTAATTTTGGCTGGATTCTTCATTTACCACATTTATAGCATTTACTAGTAATTAACGATCCTTTGCACTTTAAGGGTGTGGTCTATGCTTTGTTCACCTTTTTATTCCTATTGCCTACTCACCTAAAAACCATAGTCCCTTGGCCAGTCTCTTTTCAGGTATCACAAGTATGCAATAAATGTATTTTAGAATGAATTAATGTAGTTAACAAGCCAAATCTGCATATAACACTCTCCACAGGAAGGATGCCATACATATTTTTTATACTGACTGTTTTTAGATCTTCAGTGATCAAATTCACTCACCTGCTAAGTAATACCACTCCAAAATAATGTTATCAGAGAGCCAGTTTAATGTAGTCTAAACTCATGCATGAAAATTATTATGGAATATCTCCATTTTTAATTCTTAATATACTTAAAATAACTGATTATTTGATTAGTGCACTTGTGTATTTCTCAGCTTGCTTAGTATCTTATTTTTACAATGTTTCTGTACTCTAAATCTTAAATACATTTGTTTAAAAAAACATAATGTACTTACCAAATGCTACAAATCTGAAATGCATTTTATTTGAAATGAGTATCTATTATTCAAAATAATAGTTGAAATATATAGGGCCCTTATATTTCAAAATATTAACCTTTCACTGAATTGATTAAAAGCATATAATATGACTTTGAAGTATTTTGAAAACCTGACTACTGAAAATCAATTAAATTATTTCTTGTTGTTTGGTAATGTAAAAGAGTTGCTCCATTTTTCAAAGACTATGATTATCCTGTGCACCCTGCCAATGAATAGATTTAGTAGAAACCATAAGCTGTGGAGAAGAATCATTAATAAGAAAGAATCAAAAACAAAGGGAAGTAAGTGGGTTAATTATTGTAAATACGATTTAAACATCTGTTTAGGCTATCAGTGGAATACAAAAGGGAATTTGAGAGAGATTGAAATCTAAAGCCAAATTAACAAAACTCAAATAAGGATAGGATTATTTTTAGAGCATGATGAGCACTTATTAAATATTATTTTTATTTGCATGCAGACTTGGAAATGGGCAATGAGCAGTACTTAGGCTTTAACAAACAAAAAAGGTAGTATAAATACCTCACCCTGAAAATTCTTTCTGTGACAGCTGCAGTACAGAATCTATGACAGAATCAAGCCGTACAGATACGACCACAAGACCAAGGTACATGGTGTAACAACACTTAAAAGAGTATTTAGGGCACAAAATTGTGTATTTCCAGTATGAAAATTGTACATTTTCAAGTGACATGTTGTATAATACTTTTTAAAACCTTTTTTCCCAAACTTTTAAATACTATTGATAGTTGTAGTATTTATGACCAGATACTGTAGCCTTTAAAATTTCTACTTTTGATTTGTGTTTAATATTTTCTTTTCAGTCAATTATTGGTTCTTTTAAGTATTCCATGGATGTATGAATATTTCATGTACATTCCTTTAATCTATTTAACCATTTAATTTGTTATATAATACAGTTATTCTAGTTCCTTACTTAATTTTAAGAAGTTCTGTCTGATTTTAAAAGATAGCCTTCTAATAGGCATATTTGATTATGTTCTGCTTCCTTTTGAGTTCTTTAGTGGCCTTTCATGCCAATAAAATAAAATCTAAATTTCTCTGTAGGACAGAAAAAGTCCTTCATCCCCCTTATTTCTTTCAAACCTCCACTATGCCTCCACATCTAGCACATTATCAGCTGATCCATACTAGAAAATCTTGCAATTTCCAAACTTGGCATGCTCCCTCACACTTTTGTAACTTACCATGCTTTCCTTTGACCTTTAAGTTCATCTGGTTCAATTAGAGTCATCATTTAAAACTCATTTTAGTAATAATCTCTGGTTCTCCTTCCGTGTGTTTGTTAACTTTAAAGCTGTGCTGTTCAATACAGTAGCCACTAGATACACGTGGTAATTTAAATTCAATTAATTAATTTAATTAATTACATTTCAATAAAATTTGAAATTTTATTTCCTCAGTACTGTCAGTCACATTTCAAGTGCTCAGTTTCTACATACAACAAGTTACTATCATATTGGACAGCATGGGTATGAAATATTTCCATCATCACTAAAATTTCTATGGGAGAGCACTGCCTTAAAGTCATAATCATCAAATTGTATTCACAGAGCTAACCACAGTCAATAAGTTTGAGTTAGTTAAACATCCTCTGGAAACTTTTTTGTAATGCGGTTAGTTACCAGTTAATGTGCTGATCTTCTCTTACAGATCGTGAGTTCCTGGAGAGAAGAAAGTACATCTTACCCTTATACCTAACATGGTGTTGGCATAGACTAGGTGTACAGAACTGTCAGAAAAAGAATTGAATAATTGAATATCATCCTAAGGGACTTGTAGGTTCCCAGGCAGAGATGCCATTTATATAACTAACCTCTCCAGGAAAATGACTAATCTATCAGAATTAGAAAAATCATTTCAGATGTTGTTGTAGTCAAATAATACATTAAAAATCTGGACACAAATAGTTTTTAGTGAGTTTTAGGTGTAGCAGTTTCAGCTTCACTAGCATTTATGTTCATGATCTTCCTAAATAACACTGTCATTTCCAATACTTTTTACCTTTGGTTAAAGAAGAATATGATGTGCCTGTAGTGAATTTTCAAATTTTCAACTTTTCAAATTTTTCTAAACAATGCTTACCTTAACTGGGCACAGAAAAGCTAAGCAAAGTCCACCCTCTATCTTGAGTAATTTTCAGCCACAGACTTGTGCACAGGGTTTATATTCCCAGCTGGGTAAACTAGTTTCATCTTTATCAAGTGGTCTTGTTGCTGAAATGGTGGGTTTTATTCAAGTTTAAATCCTTTTATTTTTTTACATACCTAAGAGAGTTTTGCTTCGACCATTTTCAGGTTCCTGTGATTATCATCTCACTCTTTTCTTTGAAAGCTATGAAGCATTATTTACATTTCATTTCACAGAAATTTTTTTTTATAAATATGTAGTTCTGCTTTTGGTTTGTTTCTTGTTTTCATTTTCTATGAACTAACTTTGAAAGCATAACAAAGTGTAGTATTGTGATCATCATTTTGGAAAAATACATTCCCCAAATTTGGTTATCAAATAACTTCCATACTGTTAATTTTAACTTAAGAAAACAATCAAATCAAATCAAAACAAAACAAAACAAAAACGCAAAACCTTTAACAGTTACCCAGAGTTTATAGGTCTATAGCAACTATGAATAAACTGCTAGAGGCAAATTTTCTTTTCAGCAGAAATTCTGCCCTGCTGTATTTTTTCCTTAATACTTTTTCCTAAACAATGTCATAATTATAATCTTTTAATTAATTTGATACTCCATACAGAGGATTCCTAAATGAAAGCGAGTAGCTGTTTTTGCCATGGTGCCCAGAAGGATGCCTCTATTTTGCCAAAAAATGTTCTGTCACTAATGTGAAGCCTGTTGACAAACTGTTGTTTATATGTTGTCAATGTGATGCCAAGTCAATTGTTTCACTACGGGAATCCTGGCTTGGCCCCAGTAGCTGTCTAAATCTTTGCAGACACACAGATACTTTTAGGGAAATAAATTAAAGGTAAAAACCTTTTTACTTTTATTTGGCTTTTCACTGAAATTTCATGAAAATAGAAAAATAAATGGTGATCAAATAACTTTGCAAGAACTGTAATTCTAAAAACTTAGACATATGGTTGGCTTTTAATTCTTCTTGCTGTTAATTAAGAGGCTAATTGTACAAGATGCTTAGGTATATATATATATATATATATATATATATATATATATATATATATATATATATATATATATCAGCTTGCAAATTTTTATCTTTTTTTCTTGTCTTTAAAAAATAGCAAAGTAGGAACTTTATTGGTCTTATTAATCCTGTAAATCAGTGGTTGTTAATTGGAGGTAATTGTGCCTTCCAGGGGACATTTGGTGCCTGGAGATACTTTTATTTCTCACAATTGGGGAAATGGCTATGGTACATAGTAGACAGAGGCCAGATAGATGCTGCTAACCAGTCTACAAAACGTAGGATAGCCTGCCACAACAAAGAAATATCTGGTCCAAATGTCAGTAGAGCCAATGTTGAGAAATTATGATCCATCTTAAAAAATGGTGTAGGTGTGTAGAGAATAGCATTAAAAAGTTATAAAAACTCATAAAGGTTAGAGAAAATTAAAAATTATTATTCCTAGAAATTTAGGGGGGCATTAAAGGAGTGGAAGTAACTTCCGTATTTGCAGAGAAAAAAACAAAAGAGGAAATAAAAGCATTATCATTTCACGAATAGAAATAAAAAGTGGGGAGAGGTACAAGGGAAAAAAGCAAAGTAAAAGCAGTATAAGCAAAAACCAAAACTACGAATCTGGAAAGAATCTTTTTTACATCACTAATCAAAATATATGTAAAGGACTTGACTAAAATGACAAAATGATAGATTGGATATATATGTGTTTTTAATATATAAGAAACACATAAAGAAAATGTCACACAAAGGTTAAAAATATAAAGATAGCAAACACTGGCCCAAACAATGCTATTGTAGCAAAATCTATATTGGATAGTGCAGGTTTTTAAAGCAAAACCATTATTCAATTAAGAGGAAACATTACAGGTCATTAAAAATAACAGTCCACCAAGAAGCTATAAAAAATATTACTCTGTATATAGCTAATCAAATAACTTTGAAATACGTAACACTATTACTGATAAAATTACAGAAGGATTTAAGAAAATCCACAAGCATAATAGATTGAACATCCCTCCGTCAAAAAAGGATAGATAAATCAGATCCCAAGTCAACAGGATATAGACAATTTAAACTGTAAGATGATTTTTATATCTGTGATTTATCTTAAATTGCTTCAACATAGACAGTTCAGTATAAGTGGGTGTGTTCATCATGATATATACCCCAGGGGTTCATATTAGTTGTTTCATCAGAAATGTACTCTCCATTGGTGGTTACGGAGCATTTAGTCTAAAACACACACAACACAAGTGACTACTAAAAGTGCTTCAGCTATTTTTGACTCCAACCAACACCAGAGATTTTGCTATTTATCATAATGGGTGTGAGAAATGAGTTTCCTTTGGTGAGTCTTGCTAGTTAGAATTATGGATATTAAAAATGGGTTCTCATTGATGAAATAAGTGGCATTTGACTTAGATGGATTGGCTAGAATTTTACATACACATGAGCAGAATATGAAAGTCCATCCCTTAGGGAAAGCACCCTAGATTGGATACCTCAACTATAAGGTATGGTTGGGTGAATTCTGCCTTGGAATATTGTCACATCTGCTTCAAGTGAAACCTTCACACAAGTTATTTTCTCCAAAGATTACAGAACTGGTACTTCAAGATACATACAGAATAGTTGGTATGTAGAAATGATCGCTACTAATCATCTGTATTAATAAAATAATTCAATTGGAGGCACCAAGATCTATAAAAATGAGCCTTAGAGTTAAGTATGACCAAATCATCTAAGGATAATTTACAAAAATACTTAAGTTGGGTTTACCTGGTCCCAACAAACAGTGAATATACATTCTTTTTTTAGGCACATGAAACACTTACAAAAGGCAGTGACCACCTATTAGATCAAAAAGTAATTCACAGATTTCAAGGAGTTAATTCTGGTAAGCCAAGTTTCCTTACTTAAATATAATTGCAAAATAAATCAACAAGAAAATAAACATTAGAAAGATCAGATAAAAACCTCTCCTAACATTAAAAAATAACTTATTGGTTAAGAAGAAAATAATAATGAGAATGACATAATATTTAACCTTGGATGATAAAATGTCTGTATATCAAAACTTAACAGCTTGTGATGTGGAGTAGATACAGATCAAATTTATTGTAGTGGTTCTTAGAGAGGGAGGGAGGGAAATAGAATTAAAGGAAAGAATATTGGGGGTTTGAACTTTGTCTGTAAGTTATTGTTAGTTTTTTAAATAGAAGAAGAAAGTAAAGGATGGTCCTATATACTTTTTTAAATTGCCCTTTGTTTATTTTGAGTGTGATGGTCTGTAATTCTGTATTATCTTTTGTATTTCTCTTCATTTTAAAGTCTCCAAATAGTAAAATGTATTGAAGTATTATTTCAAGGTAGGGCGATTTTATATCAGCATTTTTCTATAGCAGAAAATATCTCAATCAAGCACTAACTCTGACTGAAAAAGTTTTGCAAATTAAGGTGATATTGGATTTTATGACACAAATGTGGTTCTTCCAAAATGTCAATCTTCTGTTCCAAACAAAGATTTATGAGGGATTTTTAGCACTATTTTTAAAAAAGGCAATTGAGGCTTCTGACCACTTTTATTGAGTAATTGTATTAAGAAATTCATTTCCATCAGACTAAATTTTCCTAAATTTCTCAGCTAGAAATATACTAAAAATTTAACTTTTAACTGTTTCTCAAGTAGAATATCAATGATCTATTTAGGAAATATCCAGAACAGAAGTGAATATATTATATTTATAATAAATTCATCCTACTAAGAGGCTTATAGAAATGACTTAGGTTGCATGTTTGTTTATTTTTAATGAATTCATAGTTTTGTAAATAGATAAGAGAAATTAAATTTTTGTTAGTTTTTAAAATGAAAGTTTCTTATGAAATATTTTCAAATGTTTAAGTATTATCCATAAGTTCAGTATTTAGCATTTCCTTTCCAACATTCTTAGAATGTTTTGTGTTAATGAAAAATAATACTAGCTAGCATTTTTGAATGTTCACTACATACAAGGTAATATTCTAATCATACACCCACACACACATAACCACACATATATACATACACATACACATGTACATATGTGTGCACATATACGTATATTCATTTAATTAAATAACTAATCAGTTGAATCACCATGACACTTCAGTGATTTTTATGTGTGTGTGTATTAAACAAACAACTTGAGCCAGTATATGTAACCTTATTTCCATATGCATTCTAGGACCCTTCACAGATATATCTTGCCCTGCAAAGGTATAGGCCACTACTGGGGAATCATTGTTCCGAAAGTTGAAATTGTCCTTAAAGCACAGATAGAGTATTAAAACTCCTGAAAAAAATAGAGCACTTTTTGCTTATTTCCAAACAAATAAAGACAAATCATTAAACAAGATATGTCTTATGTATCTTGGTCTCCTTTTAAAAATTAGGGGCTGGAATGCAACAGAAGAGTCATTAGTGTTTACCCAAATAATGAAAATTATACACATTATTATTTGCAGTTGAAAAATGAGAATTCAGTAACAAAATAATTGCCTCAAGAAAGTATAATAGCTATAAATAATCCTACCATACCTGTTTTGAAGTGAATATTTTTTAGTATTTTGTTTTTCCACTTACTTACTCATTGAGCAAAATTGTACTGAAAAGCTACTGTTTATGATCGTGAGTTATGGAATAGATCCACATTTTACTCGTTCTGTTTAAACTTCTTTAACATATGAGTTCAAATTTTATTAAATTATGTCTTCACATTTAATATTTTAAGTTAAATATTAAGACTACTCACAGAAATAGTCCAATGTGGAGCCAGCAGAAGGCAGCATTTTATTTACCCTATGCTATGGCACATCTGATGAGAAATTATGTAAACTAATGAGGTGATTAGTCCTCCTCTTGAACAAACCAGGCTTGGTTGGTTATTTCTCCTTGAAAATAGTTAATATAGATGGAAAGGGATAAACACAGAAGGTATTAGGTCTTCAAAGGAATCCACAGTAATTCATAATTTGTGGTGTCAGAGACATTTTATGGAGTGAAAGTTTACTTTAGAGGCAGTAATCCATTCACCTATGAGTCTATTATAATGCTATAAGAACTTCCTAATGATGTCTTCTAAATAAAATTAATTTTTCATAGTTACTTTATAAATATTCATTATTTTCTACTTTATTTTAAGGCCACCAGTTTTCACTATCAAATATAATTTTAATCTACTCCTTATTTTTCCTCAAAATATCCTCTGGAATTTGATTTTAAAGTAGTTTCCACTGCTGTATTTTTCACTTATTTATCCTTTTACATATTTATTATTTTCATTCACATAATTATAATTGCTATGGATTTATATAACTGGAAAATAGATTTTTCATATGAATTAAGACTATAGAAATTCAATATTAGTTCTTATTTGAAAGGGAAAATTGAAGGAAGCAAATGTAGAATAAGAGAGCATATGATTTCAACATTTTATTGAGAATATTTATTTTTAAATGCTTTCAAAAATAATGATGTGGCTGATTAGCTAAATTAGTAAAAATATATCTGTGATAGATAAAAATCAAGAGTGAAGTTGTATTGTAGCCTCTGCACGAGCTATATTTCTACCCTTAACTATGTGTCCTTTAAGTTGCTGCTGTACTCCCCAGGCTAGGGTGGGAGGTAAGTAAGTAGAGTAGCAAAGGAGAATAAATAAAATATGAGTATTCCCTATCTTTCCTCAATCTATATTTCCTTAATCTACCTTTCCCAAGTCCATCCTCTATTTATCATTTATCCTGAAAGAGAGTTTTTGCTAGCTCAGTTTCCAGATCTTCTATGATGCAAATCTGTAGAAATCTGAGGAAAAGGGTAAGAAATTGGTGGGAGGGGCTAAAACAATATGAAATAGGGATGGGAGTGATGACAGAAATTGTAGTTTGGGATGGAGCTGGAGGTAGGGCCCCTAAAGTACTTGTAAGTCCCCAAATCTGGAGAGAGATATGACCATCCAGGTACATGAAGATTAAATATCTCAAAACATATTTAATCTAAAGATACTTTCACCAAGACACATTATAACCAAACTCTCAAAATTTAAAGACAAAGACAATTCTGAAAATAGAAAAGAAGATTCATCACTTACGAAGGAACTTTGATAAAGCCATCAGGGGTTTCTTAGCAGAAACCTTGAAGGCCTGGAGAAAATGGGATCATATTTTCAAAGTGCTCAAAGAAAAAATTGCCAACCAAGAATACTTTACCTAGCAAAGCTGGCCTTCAGAAATTAAGGACAGAGACTTATCCAGGTAAACAAAAGCTGAAGGAATCTATCACCACAAATCCTACTTTACAAGAGATGCTAAAGGGAGTTTTTCAAACTTAAATGAAAGGACATTGATTAGTAACAGGGAAACATATTAAAGTACAAAATTCACTGGTAAAGGTAAATATATGTCAAATTCAAAACACTAACACTGCCATTGTGGTGTGTAAAACATTTCTGAACTCTAGTATATAGATGAAAAAATAAAAATGTTAAAAATAACTGTAGCTACAATGTTTTGTTATGGATACACAACGTAAAAAGGTGTGTTTTGTGACATCAACAACGTAAAATGTGAGAGGAAGCAAGTGGATGGGTAGAACTTTTTCATGCAATAGAAGTTAAATTGTTATTAGCTTAAAGTAGACTGTTATAACTGTAAGATGTATTATGAAAGCCTCACGGAAATCAGAAAGCAAAAAATCATAATAGATACACAAAAGATAAAGAGAAAAGAATCAAAACATACCACTACAAAATATTATCAGTTGACAAAGGAAGACAGCAAAAGAGGAAGCCTTTTAATTCGATGTCATCCTGCCTATTTGTTATAGCTTTGGTTGCCTGTGTTTTTTGTTGTCTTATCCAAAAAATCATTACCAAACCTAATGTCAAAGAGCTTTTCCCCCCATGTTTTCTTCTAGTTTTATGTCTTTGGGTATTACACTTAAGCCTTTAATCAATTTTAAATTAACTTTTATGAGTCGTGTAAGATAGATGTCCCATTTCATTCTTTTTGTATATGTATATAAAGGTTTCCCAACACCATCTATCAAAGAAACTATACTTTCCCTTTGGCACCCTTGTCAAAGATTAGTTGATATTAGGTATGTGGGCTGATTTCTGGGCTTTCTATTCTGTTCCCCTGGTCTGTGTATCTGTTTCTATGCCAGTACCATACAATTTTAATTATTGTAGGTTTGTGAAATACAGTTTGAAATCAGAAAGTGTGATGCCTCCAGCTTTCTTCATTTTTAAGATTTCATTGGCTATTTGGGGTCTTTTGTGATTTCCTACAAATTTTAGGATTGTTTGTTCTAGTTCTATAAAAAAATGCCATTGAAGGGGCAATAGGGATTGCATTGAATCTGTATATTATTTTAGGTATTATGGATGTTTTAACAATATTAATTCTTCCCATCCAAGAACATGAGATATCTTTCCATTTGTGTCTTCAGTTTCTCTCACGAGTGACTTATAGTTTTCAGTGTACAGGTTTTTCACCTCCTTAGTTAAACTTACTCTTTAGTATCTTATTATTTTTGATGCTATTGTAAATGAGATTGCTTTCTTAATTTCTTTTCTAGATAATTCATTCATGTATAGGAATGGAAATGATTTTTAATATTGATTTTGTATCCTGCAACTTTACTAAATGTGTTTATTAGTTCTAACAATTTTTGGGGTGAAGTCTTTACAGTATTCTATATATAAAATCACTTTTTGTGTTTATTTTTGTAACTCAATAACAAAAAAGCAAGTAATCCAATTTTAAAATGGGCAAAAAACCAGAATAAACATTTCTCCAAAGAAGATACACAAACGGCTAACAGGTACATGAAAGATGCTCAACATCATCAATCGTCAGAGAAATGCAAACTAAAACCATGGTAAGATATTACCTCATACCTGTTAGGATGGTGGTTATTAAAAAGACAAGAGATAACAAATATTGGCAAGGATTTGGAGGAAACAGAGCCTTTGTCTACTATTGGTGGGAATGTAAATTGGTGTACCCACTATGGAAAACAGAATGAAGATTCCTCAAGAAATTAAAAATAGAACTGCCATATGATCCAGCAATCCCACCCTTGGATATATATCCAAAAGAAAGAAAGTCAGTATGTTAAAAAATAAAAACAACTCTGTGCTCCCACGTTCATTGTAGGATTATTTACAATAGCCAAGATATGTAAACAACCTAACGTCCTTCAACAGATGAATGAATAAAAAATACGTGAGATATATGGATATATATATGGAAACATTATTCATTCTTAAAAACATTAGAAATCCTGCCACTTGCAACAACTTGGATGTATCTGGAGGGCATTATGCTTAAGTGAAATAAACCAGACAGAGAAAGACACATACTGTATGGCATCACTTACATGTGAAGTCTACGAAAGCAAATAAATAAAAAACAAACAAACAAACAAAAAAACAGTTTCATAGAGAGAATGGAATGGTGAGAATGGTGGTCAAGGGTACAAACTTTCAGTTATATGAAAAATAAATTCTGAGGATCTAATGTACATCATGGTTGCTATAGTTAATAATACGGCATTGTATACTTGAAAGCTGCTGAGAGGAGATCTTAAATGTTCTCACCACACACAAAAAAGCATTAACTATGTGAGTTGATAGATGTGTTAATTACTTTGACCTTGCTAAGTATTCCATAATGTGTGTGTATATATGTATATTTACATGTATTAAATCATCATGTTATATACTTTAAATATATACAGTTACATTTCTCAATTATCCCTCTTTGGGGGTAAAGGTAGAATGTAGCTGTTTGGAGGAGGATCCCCATGGGACTGAGACTGACTCTGAGTGGTTGGCCCTAGCCAGCTGATACAGGTGGCTCTGATGGGGCAAAATTAGGCTGTTTCTAGGAATGTGAGGAAAAGCAACACCTGGAAACAAGAACTAACTACTGTTTCTGGAACCAACTGGCACTGAGAGGAACAAGATGTAGACTGGAAGGAGCATTCATTTCTGCCTCTGTTATGGGTTGGATTGTATCCCCTGCAAAATTCACATGGTGAAGTATGCCCCAGCACCATAGAATAGGACCTTATTTGGAAATAGGGTCATTGCAGATGTAATTAGTTAAGATGAGGTCATACTAGAGCAGGGTTGGTCCCTAATCCAATATAATTGTGTGTCCTTATAAAAGGGGAAATTTGGACACAGAGAGAACATACTGAAAGTAGGAGAACACCCTCTGAAGATTAATGCAGAAATCAAAGTGAAGTGATTCTTCTACAAACCAAGAAATACCAAAGGTTGACAGCAAACCACCAGAAGCTAGGAGAGAGGCATGCAACAGATTCTCTCTCACAGCCCTCAGAAGGAACCAACACTGCTGACACTTTGTTCTTGAATTTCTAGCCTCCACAGTAAATTTTTGTTTATATCAAAAACAAACTAAAAATGAGAGTAATCATCATTAATAACAAGATAAATCAAAATTGTGTCCCACTTGATATAGGATGCAATTAGAAGAATACAATGTCATATGTGACATTTCTACTGGAAATGCATACCTTTAAATTATGCAGAAGCATTAGACAATCCCAGATCAGGAGATGTTCTTCATAATAACTGGCTTGTGACATTCAAAAGTGTCAAGATCACACACACACACACACACCACACACACACACACAACACACACACACACAAAGACTGAAGAAGAACTATCCCAGTCTAAGGTGACTAATGAGATGTAACAACTAATGCAGTGAGTGATTCCGAACTAGATCCTTTTGCTATAAGACAATTGGTGAAACTTCAAGGGATCTGAGAACTAGATGATGGTAATGTATTAGTGTTAACTCCCTAACAATATTGCAGTTATATAAGAGAATGTTCTTATTTATAAGAAATACATAATAATTCAGATATGATGGGGCATCAGGTTGACAAGTTACTCTCAAATGTTTCAAGAAAAAATATTTTACTCTGCTTGTAATTTTTTGTAACTTTGAGGTTGTTTCAAATTAAAATTATTTTTAAAATTGCCTTGAAAGCACCTGCAAATCGTGAGAGAATAAGCTTTTGGGTTTGCTGGTTTTAGATCTGTTGATAGGTATGAATTATGGATTAGATCCTTTTCAAGGTTATTTGAAAGAGACAATTAAAGATTGAACTTTCTTTTCAATTACTATTTGGTGATTTGACTGTGATTTTGTGAGTATGACTTCGTGAATTGACTCAGCCACCTAGGCTCAAATTTATTAGGGTTCTAGGTGAAATCATACATCAGTGACTAATGTAAATTGTAATACTACTTGCACAGACACTGCTAAAATTATATGTATCAGCGATTATAAATATGCACAAGTTATTAGATGCAAATAGCAGAACAGTTATTTACATACAACTTTTTGTACTAAGATGTGAGTAAGAAGGAATTGAAGTTTAGAGTTCATATTAGTTATATTTGTAGAGAGCCAAGCTTGAATCTGTACAGTCACATAATAGAAAAACTCCTACCTACAGAAAAAGGTATTTATGAAGTTTTTCATATTTTGGTCCCACGTATTATGTGATTATTTGTGTTTGACTTTTAGAGACCAAGCAGTGACAATTACATAGCTATAACTCTTGTTGCAGTGAGTCTGTCTTTGAATGTAGGAACTTAATATTAATTTTTAAATTTTTATCTGTAAAAGCTATAATCTTATTTCTTCTTTTCTATTTTACTGAAGTTTTAATGTACAACCCTGAAATAACATAGTGAAATGAAAATTGCTTTTAGTGGACATTATAATAAATATATCTGAAGAGTATTTTAGAGCTAAGTTTTGTTGACTCTTGCTCAAAATAGGTACTATACAGAAGAAGATATTAGGAAATTGTTACATAAAGCCACATATTTGCAAAGTTGTTCAAGTGCTTGTGGTTTACAACAGATTAATTCTTTGTCACTTTTCCTTTCAAATAAATATGTCAGATGTCACATTATTAGACAGGAAAATGAGGTAACAGCTCAGAGAGAGCTGTTATAAATACTGTTATTATTTATAGAGATAAGTAATAGGGAGGTTTTCAAAGAAACCTTTAGAAACTCTATTAGTTCAAAGCTCTATTAAAAGCAAAGTGGTTTTGACGAGGGGAGGCCAACAAATGACTATCTAAAGGCAAAACTGTGTTTTCACAATGATCAACTCAATAAAGCATCAGTCCAGGCAGTCAAGCACTCAGTTGAACACTTTGTAGTCGAATCTGCACAGTGCATCGACAAAGGCAGACATTTTGTTTTATTTAAGTCCCCATTTACAACATACCAATTGAAATAGTTCAAGCCTAATTTTTTTTCCAGAAATTACTATTATAGATTAAAATTACATAGCCCCTTAGTTTAAGAGAACTATCTAAATATTAAATTGCACCATCAGCACCATAACCATCACTACAAAGTGTGGTGGATACACTACAGGCTTATGATTCATGGAACTGTCAATACTTAATCATAAACCTTATAGACCAATGTAATAAACTCAGTATACTTGAAAGTGAAAACCTCTACTTCGTATTTTAAGTTACATCTGCTTTTATATTATCTTTTGCCTTTAGACGCAGATATCATACCCATGAGACACGAAGAGTTTGTAAGAGGTATCACACTGGTAAGTGATATTTTCTACACTAGTAAGTTATTTCAACAAACCACTGCTAACTTAAAACTATCAATCAGTAGACCAGTGAGACTGATTTGAACTGGTGTTAAAAATCTTTATCAGATTCATATGCATAAAAATGTCATCTGCCCTTACTGGTAAGGGGAAGTTACTGGATATTTTATTATGCTCTCCTTGACCTTCCAGCATGTACTTCTAATTTCATTGCAATTCCTCTAAAGAAGAATAGAATCCTGATTATTGTATGAGATAAATATACTAAGTCTGGTTTGTGTAGGTTATTGAATCTAATTTTTTCATGTGTCTAGCCTAATGTCCCACAGCAGGGTCAAAAGGATTTTTAAATTTTATTAAACTAGGTCATCATTAAATAGTTGTATTTTTAAGTTGTATAAGACAACGTGGTCATTACACAGCCTTTATAAAATAATATACCAAACATTACAATTCTCTTTGTAAGGAATATGCAAATTTTCAAGTTTTATTATTCTGAAAGCAGGTAAATTTCAAAGGTTTTCAAGAACATAATTATAGTTCAAGTCTACCTTTCTCCAGTCAGCTAAAAAGGAATCTTGATGCGTATTGCTTAAGTGACTTGGTTTTCTTTTAATATGAATCTCATGATCTGCTTTGCATTGCCAAACCATCCGGCAGGGGGATTCTCATTTGATCAGGAAAATCACTTTTCATAGCTGCATACTTCATAAAATACCCATAAAATGGATGTAAGTTTCCAACAGCCTTCTGACTCAGCCTTCCTTGATAAGCTCATCTGAAGCTATGTATCCACCTGCAGTTTAGCCAAACAGCTATATACTCTTTCTAATATACCTTTTCTTCGATTGGGCTGTCTTTTCACCAGAAATGCCCTCCTTCATCCTCTTCCTGCAAAACATACACAACTTTTGATGAACACCTCATGTTGCACATTTTCAAAGAAGCCCCAGTTTTACCCTGAGACCCTCAGTGATCTCTGTCTCCTCCAGACCTATGCAGCCTTACTCTCTGCGTCACTCACTTCACAGTTACCAATGGTAACTACACAGTTATTACTGTGTGTGTAGTTACATTCAGCCTACTCAACCAGATAGTATGTCTTTTGAAGTCAAAGATCATGACTCATGACTTCTTTATCTTTTATAGCCCTTAATTCACAGTTTTGCACACAGCAATCACGGATTTTTAAATCTAGAGAGAATCTTAGGAAATAATCTCAACCATTTTAGACAGTTAAGAAACCTAGATCTGAAAGGTTAAAGCAAGGCTAAATAATCAATTGGTGATTAACGAACGCCAGATTTACTCCTGAGTGTTGGAAAGGGTTTTATTTATTTATTTTTTTTCTGTTTTTGAACTGTTGTCTGAGACCATCTTTCTCACACTTGTGGGTGCATCAGAATCACATAAGGGCTTGTTAAAACACTGGTGGTCCTGAAGCCCAGTGTTTCTGAGTTAGAAGGTCAGTGATGAGGCCTGAGAATCTGCATCTCTAGTAAGTTCCCAGGTGATGGCTGATGTCAATAGGTCTTTTTCATTTATAAATGAGAGCATAGCTGATTGTAACAACTTTCTGGAAGGCAATTTGGTGACATACAGTGAAAGCTTTAAAAATGTATATACCTCTCACGCCACACTCTAGCTCGTACTGATTTATCCTAAGAAAAGAACAAAACAAGTTATCAAAGATGGAAATATTCTATGTCTTGATGTGATGATGGTTAACCAGGGGTATAAATTTGTCAAAACTCATCAAATCATGTACCTTTGGCACCAAATAGATACTTTCTTGGAAATTATACCTCAATTAAGTTAATTTAAATTTATCCTAAAAGCATAAGTAAGGAATAATTTTTTTTAAGCTGCAGTCATGGCATTGACCACCTAGTCACTTACTTCAAAATAAAGTAGGGACAGTGCTGGGTAGGCAGTGGAGTAAAAGTTCTTTTGCATGGCCTTTGCAGTAAGGTTTATAAGTATGTGAAGAGGTCAGAGTTGAGAGTGTGTGTGTACCCAGAAAATGAGGGTAGCCCTGCAGCCACTTCTCTGGTTTTCAGTGCTAAAGACTGCAGGGCCATTTTAAAGACTCACCTGTTGAAAGTTCCCCAGAAAGTTAGACTGTAGGAACCTTGATAGGACCTTCAGAAAGGCACAGTGGTCCAAAGACCCAAGTTTTCAGCTTGGGTTCCAGACACTGCCTCGAGTTCACCGTAAGGGTTCTGCGGCACTTTAAAGTTGAGTCTCAGGTGACTTCATGGTCACACCTCCCTCAGAGAGGGTGAAGCAAATAAAGAAATGGCAGGGCAGTAGCATTTCTAACCAGCTTTCTGGGATCACGAACAGGCTTGCTGTTTCTGCATCATCTTTCTGCTTTCTCACCTAGATTGTCAGCTCCTTGGAAGTGCTTGCTCTTCCTTCTGTCCCCTGGAGCCCTGCTTTACTCCTTACTGTTGAGATTATGTTTCCAAAACTTTCATTTCAGTCTAGTGGAGATATATCAATGTAGTAATTTAGGCAGATACTAACCAGCATATTTGGAAGGTATTTGCAACAGTATTAGAAATTATCTTTTAACAAAACATTAAAGATAGCATCTATTTTCTTCCTAAGTGAACTTGCAAATTCGGTTTTCTTAATTTTAAAAGTAAAAAACAATGTTTTCCTTTCTGTATCCCAGAACTGCAAATGAATGTGGTTTCTAAAACTTTTGCCGAGTCATATATTTTCATTAGCCATGGTGATCTTACAACCGAAGTTTAGCTATAGGGTATGTTAAAGATACATGAGGCTGCATATGAAGTAGTTAGAATTTATTGTGTTACATGGTATTGCAAAATTAAGGCTAGCTGCTTTTTTCTTACTCTAAACACATATAGTCTGACTGCAAAGATGCTTTGAGGTCAGCTCTTTCAAATAATAAGTTATATTTTAGGTAAAACTAAAATAAAAATTTGTTAACATAGGGGTGAAATTGTCTGGGAAATGCCTGCATTTGTGAGCATCTGCTAGTGTCATTAATGGTTAATCCTGTAGAACAAGGGCCATTAGAGGTGTGAGCATGATATCATGGCAGCTATTCTTAATGCTACAACAGAAGGAATTCTGTGGATAAAGAGCACTCTACTGCCTCTGTTTACCTGAGCCTCCTCTTGATTCCCATGTAAAGTGTGAATCCCACTCATCACTTTCCTTGTGTTGAAAACAAAATTAACATTAGAATTTTCTGCTTTGTACATTTGTGCCCTCTAATTCTTTATCCATGGTACAGACGTCTGCAAACTGCTGTTATTTTGTATGAGAAAGGGGTTTTCATCTTGTAAGAAGGCTAAGAATGTCTTTTATGGAATCCAAGTCTAGGAAGTAGGTACTGTCAGAGAGTTGAAGTGACTTGCCCAAGGGCACTTTGTCGATGGCCGCAGAGAGATTTAAATTCTGGTCTGTCTGACTGCAGAGTCCCAGTATATTTGTCCGTGTATCAGAATTTTAGACATTTGTTCCTACTTTTTAAATGTTCTTATTTATTTCTGGTCATCCTTCCTTATACCCCTATCGAAATCTTAGACAAATTTCTTTTGAGTGAATTGGCTTTAAATAGATTTTAATTTTTCCCTCTAGTGAGCTATTTTCTACAGTAGAAGCTATGCTATATAACTTCCAATAGTTATTTGTCTTACCCCAAATATCACCCTGTCCAATGAGATTTTCCCCGACTGCTGTACCTGCGATCACCCATTTACTCTCTGTAGTGATTGCTGACTTTATGTTCTTCAAAATATTTTTTTCACTGTCTCAATTTACATTATTTACTTGTTTATGTGTGTCCCGTCTATTTCTTCCCAATGGGATGTAAGATACCTTGGAGCATGAAACTCATCTACTTATCCCACTTTTCCCCTGGCAGTGTGCATACTAGGCATCGAATCAGGCTCAACAGACTTTGGTTGAATGAGTAAACACTAGGTACTTAACGCTGGGCCAACAATTAGCAGGGGGATGACATCATGCGTACACTTGGCTGCAGTTCTCCTGGTAAGAAAGCAGTATATTTTTGTTTCTAGTCATTACTTTCCTACAGAGCTTTTCAAATGGGTTCCAGTGTAACTAAGCTGAAAATTATTGCCATTAATATGCTTCCTTTCCTCTAGAAAGTTATATAAATGAGATAAAAGATTAAAAATATTATTCTCTTTTGGTTACATGTGAGCAGTTTATATTTTAAGGTCTTCAAAACATTTTCCTATGTGTATTCACAAGATATCACATTTTGTTTAATTATTAATTTCAGCCATTTGCAAGCATTTACTATTGGAGAAAAGTGAATATTAAGGGAATCAAAATCAAAAACATCTCCAAGGTTTTTTATTTTCATAACCTAAACTCATTCACACAGTGCTTGGTTATACATGACTTTTTCTCATTTCTTCTAAATCAAGCATGCACTTTTTTCCTATTGGTAAGTGAATACTTATAGATTGTTTAATAAATGTGATTATAACCACACACTTAAAGCTCAGTCACTTTTAAATGCCTTGTTATGGTAAACTGAGAAAAAGATTGACATTAAATATCATGGAAAATTAACTGTTTCCTAGTGAATGAATTATATTTTATACTATGTTTAGTGATAATACCCTTTCCATGGGTAAAAAACAGGAAGTAGGAGTAGACCACAAGGTGGTTCGTGAAGTCAGAAACTGTGATGGGAAGTTCTCCTAACCGGAAACAGTTTTGAAATAGGTATAAACCCTGGAGTCATTTTTATTCAGTGCATTTGAGCTGATGGTAACACTAAGCCGTACACACACATATTTGGATATATGCATTTATAAATATAAATATAAGTATAAATATAAATAAATAAATAAATGTGTGTGTGTGTGTGTGTGTGTATATATATATATATATATATACACACTTAGCCTGGCCTTGTTTAAAAGTATTTAAAGTGACTTTTAATCATATTATTTGTTGTTCATGATAATCCTTCTTAGAAGCAGGTGTTAGGTATTTTCCATATTTTACCAACGAGGAAAGTCAAGCTTGGGGAGATTATATGACCCATCCAAGATTGATTAATTAAAAAGAAGTGAACTCGGGCATTGAATTCTATTCATCTGATTGATGTTTCACTAAAAAGAATAGAAATTAAGCAGAAAAAGAGGACAGAATCCCCAAATCAAAACTTAACTTGTGATTTTAATTTGTCGATTTTGTCAGTTTTGTATTTTAGTTTGTCACTTTGTTGGCACATAGTTCCTAATAGTGTTCTCTTACTATTCTTTTATGTTTGTAGGCTCTTACTCAGTTTATTTCACTACTATCATTAAAATTTGTTAACTGATTTAAGAAAAAAGTAGAAGTAAGACAATTTCTGTCTCATTTCAAGGTTTGGTTGCAGGCAACATACTGTACTTTAGTTAATTAATGGCAAGTATTTATTTCAGGGTATCAATTAGCTTACAGAATTACCTGGAAGGCCAATGTGGCTGACTTAAATGCCACCAAGCCAGTAACACCACACCCACACCACACCAAGAGATTGTTTCATGGAGATTCACTTAGTGCTGCTGCCTGCATCTCGGCCCTCATAGAACCTGCAGTTTTAACAGCTGCAGAAACCCCACACCTCCACAGCTGTGCAGGCTTCTCCAGTCTGCACTCTAGCCCTATAATTCTTAGTAGACAGAAGCTAGTAAGCTTGTGGCAAGGTTGCTGAATGAATTTATCAAAGACCATATCAACCATTGTGCTGCACATAATTTACTACATCAAAACTCAGTGATCTAAAACAATACTCATTCATTTTTTTCTCATACATCTACAAGGTGGCTGAGGTTAGCTGATGTGGGTGGGGCTTGATTGAATGTCTCTGCTTCATGATATCAGTCTGGCTGGATTTGGCTCCTTGATGTGAGTTGAATTCATTCTGGATCCAATTGTATTGGCTTTGGGGCCCAAGCTGAGGGGAAAGCACATTTCCTGGTGATTGTAGAATGCAGAAGAGCAAGCAGAAACACACAATGTCTCTTTCAGCCTAGGGCCTGAATTGGCAAATTCTCATTCTTCTATGTTTCCTTGGCTAATACAAGGCATATGGCCATGTCCAAAGTCAAGATGAAATAACATTCCACCTCTAGTCACATGGCAGGTCACATGGCAAAGGGAGTGGATAAAGGAAGGGATTAATTCTTAACTCTATCACACCAGGAAATACTGTTTTGAGATTCAGCCCATGAAAAAGAAAAGCACAATTGGAGAATTATGAAAACCCAAGACAATTTTCAAAAGATTTTGGGCCATGACAAAGAAAAGAGGTTACTACATACACTTAATGTAATGGAAAATCAAGAACTGCTATATTCTGCATACATCAGTGAGATATTCTGGGTCACAATTGTAATTTCTCTCAAAAGATTCCTATATTGCATAAATAATATGTACATATGTAGTAGATGACATTGCAGGTACATATAAAGCAATCTTACTAATTGCATCTTAATAAGACAGAAACAAGATGTATATAAAGCGTATGAAGAGATTTAAAGCTGAAATAAATTTATGTTTCTGTCCTTTTTTTTTGTCTTTTATGTAGTAGACACATGGCTATATGCTGAGATAAGGAGAGAAGGCTGATTTAGTTTCTGCTGATGCAGTCTAGGGCATAGAAAGAATTGAGACATGCACTCCAAGATACAAGTTGGATAAAAAGCAAAATACAGGCATTACTTTTTAAGTGGAAATTACATAATATAGCAATGAGCTGGAGGAATTAACAGGTTACTAATTTTGTAAGACTCGACTCCATGGCCTCAAGAGATTCTAGATTATGTCATTATTCCAGCTGCAGCGTGAGCCCTGCTTAAAGTCCCTGGTGCCCTTACCATGGTTCATGAAACATTCCATAATATTCCATAACTGCTTATCTTCCAAAACCACTCAGTACTTTGCCAGGCTTGATTAGCAATAATTGTAGAGTCCTGGATAGGTGAAATCTCCTCTTGTGTAGCAATACTATCATATAGGGAGAGAAGAGAAATAAATATCCCTCTAATTTCGTGATCTTTCAGGAAACTGAGAAGGGCCTTCATTTCAGAGATGGGAAATGTTAGACCTTTGTTTTAGCAGCTGCCATCTTTCCATGCCAAAGGAAAAATCAAACTACAACTGCATAGCAATGTGTGGTATTACAGTTAAACCAATTAGAAATAGGCCAATAAAGTTGAGAGATGATAAAACTTTAAGAAGATAAAAAGGTAAAAATAAATAATTACCTTATAGACGATTTTTTTTTTAAAGCACTGAGTTGTAAAGGCTGGTGAAAAAATTTCAACTTTAATTTGATTTCACCAGGTATAAGAGAGCTCTATTTTCTATTACTCTAATATATTTTTACTTGCAGCTATGCTTATTTTATGGTTATTTTAAATCATTTTAAAATATTTTGAGGCCTATAAAACATTTTATGTTGTTGTTAGGAACTTATTCTACAAGCTAGATCATTTAAAAATGTTAAATGCCTTAACACTCAAGTAGTTAAAATTCTCCCCCAATAGCAGAAAATACCCTTCATTTTACAATGGGTAATCATGGAAGAAAAAGAGTGCTTTGTAAGAAACTGAGTTGTTAAAGAGCCGTACAGCAACGTGCAGGATACCATTGCACAGAGACAAATAATCCAGTTATCCGAATCGGCAAATGGTTATTCAGCTTCTACATTTTTGTTATGCTAGTTTTATTTCTTTCATCCACTCTACAATAAATACATTACAGTTGAAATTTTAGAGAACAGTTATCCATGTACTGCTTAAAATCATCTCAGATACCACCAATGATACACACACCACACTTGTTCAGGTAAGCAGTGGGGAGTCCTTGAAGAGTTTTCAGCGGGGAATGGTGCAGTTTGATTTACATTTTAACTAGGCTGCTTGACAACTAAGTGAGGGATAGGTTTTTCCTATTACTTTTTTTCAAAACCTCTTGACTTTTACTTTTTTCATAATTAATAAATTTTACTTTTTTCAGAGCAGTTTTAGGTTCATTGCAAAATTGAGTGGAAAGTACAGAGAGTTCACATATACTCTCTGTACACAGACACACAGACACACACAACCTCCCCCACTATCAGTATCCCCTACTAAGGTGGTATCTTTGACTTAACTGATGAGCCTGCACTGACACATTATTGTCACCCCAAACTTCGCAGATTACATTAGTGTTCACTCTTGATATTGTACATTCTCTGGGTTTTAACAAATACAAATTCTGCATATCCACCATTGTTGTATCATACCAAATAATTTCACTGCCTTAAAAATCATCTGTGCACTGCCTATTCATTTCTGCCTCCTAAACCTCTAGAAACCACTAATCTTTTTACCTTCACAGTTTTGTCTTTTTCAAAATGTCATATAGTTGGAATCATATAGGTTGGCTTCTTGCAACCTGTACATATTACTTTCTTGGTAATATGCATTTAAATTTCTTCTATGTTTATTCATGGCTTGATAATTCATTTCTTTTTAGCACTGGATAAAATTCCACTGTCTGGGTGTACCACAATTTATTTATCCTTTCACCTACTGAAGGACATCTCAGTTTACTTTCAAGTTTTTGCAGCTATGAATAAAACTGCTATAAACATCATTGTGCAGGCCTTTCTGTTGACAGAAGTTTTCAACTTCTTGAGTAAATACCAAGAAGTGCAATTGATGGATCATATGATCAGAATATGTTTAGTTTTGTAAGAAACTGCCAAACTGTCTTCCAAAGTGGTGGGATCATTGTGCACTCCACCAACCATGTGTGAGAGTTTCTACTGCTCCACAGCCTCCCCAGCATTTGGTGTGGTCAGTGTTTTCAATTTCGACCATTCTAGTAGGTGTGCAGTGGTATCTTATTGCTGTTTTAATTTCCAATTCCCCAGTAACATATGATGTTGAACATAATTTCATATGCCTACTTGTTGTCTGTATATCTTCTTTGGTGAGGTGTTTGTTCAGGTCTTTCGCCCATTTTTTTAAATCAAGCTTTTCATTTACTTATTGTTGAGTTTTAAGAGTTTTTTTTGTTTTTTTGTTTTTTTAGTAAATTTTGACTAACAGACATTTAGCAGATGTTGTCTTTTACAAATATTTTCTCCCAGTCTGTGGCATGTCTTTTTATTCTCTTGATAATATCTTTTGCAGTTTTTAATTTTAATGGAGTAAAGCTTACTAATTATTTCCTTTTCTGATCTTACCTTTGGTGTTTTACCTAAAAAGTCATCACTATTCCCAAGGTCACTTACATTTTCTCCTATGTTATCTTCCGAGAGTTTTATAGTTTTGCATTTTACATTTAGATCTATAATCAGTTTGAGTCAATTTTGAGTATAAGGTCTGTGTCTAGATTTGTTTTTTGCACTTGGATGTCAAATTGTTCTAGTACTGTTTGTTGGAAAGACTATCTTTGCTCTATTATATTTCCTTTGCTCCTCTGTCAAAGATCCATTGTCTGTATTTATGTGCGTCTATTTCTGGGCTCTCTAGTCTGTTCTATTGATCTATCTATTCTTTCACCATTACCACACATCTTTAGAATCATTTTGTAGATATTCACAGAATAACTTATGGGAATTTGACATGAATTATGCTGAACCTACAGATTAAGTTCAGAAGAACTGAGACTTTGGCAATGTTTAGTCTTCCTATCCATGAATTTGCCCTATGACCTCACTTCTTCCACGAATCAAAGAAAGTTGTTGATTTTTCAGTTTGTTTAGTTTTTCACTTGTTGTTAGAATGGAATGATGACTTCCAAGCTCCTTATGTCTGGATCAGAAACCAGGGGACCTGACTTAAGTAATACTGTAGATGTCTAATGTGTTTAATTCTAAATAGAAAATGAGGAGTTCAAATTGGCAAAATATTATTTTATAAATGTTGTCAAATATGTTTTTCCAGTAACCAATTAAATATGAGCGGAGCAAAGTATGATGGAAAACCATAAGGTGTTATTACAGGACCTGTAGGAATTAGTTATAAATAATCCATCTGCTGTGTGAATTTTGTAATTTAATCAGTTCCAGCAACTGTAGTAATAGGTGGGTAGACTTTAAATGATAATATGATTACTTTAAATTAATTCCAAGTAAATTGGAAAAAAAAATATCTTGAAAGCATTGTATCACTGAAAAGGAAAACAGAAACAAAACCTCCCTGAAAGAAATTGTTTAGGGGAAACTACCTCACTTTTTCTTTTATTTTTGTTTTTCTGGTTTTGCTGTCTCCAAACAGAATGCCATCATGAATTCTCTTCAGGCCTGAATTAATAGAAAATAAATACTCAAGGCTTTTGAATGCACCTTTTATATTAGGCAATTGCATAAAACATACTTCAACATGATATTGAAAGCAATGGACATTCCTGGAGATAATGATTTTTAGGTTCAAAGACTTGAACTGACATATTATCCATCACAGAAAGAATTTCTAGAAGAATTTGCATCCAATTAATACAGTAACTTTGTCCTAGATATGTCTTAAAGGTTACCAGTCTACTGTTCTAGCCTCTGAGTAAAATAATTGAGAGAGGTGTAAGTAAAATTTGTTTCCAAAGATCTCTGGAATAGTCAAAGGATATTCTTTAGCCTTCTTCAGTACCTCATTCCAGATCTTAACTATCCTTACTGTTAAGAAAGTTTACCAAATGCCTAAACTGAATCATTCTTATGATATGGATACAATTCTGGGTACTTCTGTGGACAGTGGGCTGCTGTCCTTGGAGGCAACGTAAGAATCTTTGACAACTGAAGAGAATTTTAATGTTCTTATTATTTTTAAGTTCACTTATTAATTTGTTCAGGCACGAGCATTAAGGAGTCTGATTATCTTTGGCTCAAATCTTGACTCTCCCAACTTTCCTGCTAATGTAGCCATTAACAAGTAACCTAAGGTTTCAGAACCTCAATTTCCTCACCTGTGGAATGAGCATAATAATTCCAAAGTGAGCAGATTGTTGTGAGGATGCAAGACATACATGTGTGAACTGCCGAGATGGTGAGGGCACATAGCAAGCACTCCTGAATGCAGTAGCTTCTACAGCTGCCATTTATCAACATTATTTGAGATATTCATTTACCCATTAAAATTTGAAAAAGCATTTATTAAGACTCTTCAATATTATAGTTACTCTGTTGACTGCTTATTATTGTCCTGTGCTGCTGAATTAGGTTGAATGAATATAATCTATTATTTTTTATCCGAAATTTCCCCTGGTCCTATATATAATAATATCTGCCATACCCCTATCCCCGAACTCCACACACAGGACTAAATTCAGGAATATGCTGATTTATGTTCACAAATATATTTTCTTTTGTGGCCCTCTTGTAGGTGTCTAATTCAGGGGCTTCTTCCTCAACATAAACACTATTTTCTTTGCCTTCTTTTGCACTATTATCATTATATCAGTTTAACTCAGTGTGTGAAGTGCATGCTTTGGACTCAGGCTGACTCAATTTCCACTTACCCACCCAGAAGCTTGGATTATTGTGCGTTATCCCTGAGACTTAAGTTTCCTCAACTTTTCCAGAAGTAATATCAATTTCAGTGAATGGCTGTGAGACTGAAGTAAGATAATGTTATTAGTTAGCATCTGACTTTGAGTTGGCTCTCAAAATATGGCAGTTATTATTATTCAATGAAATAACTTAAAATTAGGCACACATTTTAATCTGAATGTGTCATTTCTTCTATATTTTAAAATTTCTATTAGTCTTATTTCTACAGTTCTCATAATTTTAAAAATCACTTCTCTTAAAGAAATTGCCTATTAGAAGAGCAGCATACTACATAACCTTAGTATTCTTTGTCAGGTGAAGACCTCATGAAGACCAGGTGAGGAAAATTTTAAATGGAAATCTGGTGTTAAAAGTTTAATTAGAAAAATACATCCTTTATACATGGGCTAATGTGGACTATGGCAAGCTGCTTAATTGTTGATTCTAGGGCTATTTCTACATTGTCAACATTCTATTTAGTAATCTTGGGGGAAATAGCATCAAAAGCAGACAAAGAAAAATGTTTCACTTTCCTGCAGCTGATTCCCGTGATTGCCTGACGTTTAGTTACATTTGGGCATCTGTCTCAGGAACTCCCATTGTCTGGAACCATATGCAAACTGAAGTGTGCATTGGGGTATAGACAAGAGGACAGAATTTACACTTGGATATGCCATCCGACAGCAGCGGGAGAAGCTAGACAAGCCTGGGATACTTCATACAGTTCATTTAATGAACTGTTACTTTATTATTTTGTAAGGTTTCCGTAATGCACATTTATGATATAAAAAGTGCCTTGCCTACTGCTTCATCGGGAAGGGACCTCATTTAGATTAACCTGTGACTTCAACAGCAGGTGGTAGAATGAACCAACTGCTTCAATTACTGCTTTTGCGCATGACTTTCATGTGTTGCTAAGATTATCAGAGGAACCTGATTACATCCCCTTAGACACTATTGTTGGCACGATGATTAAGCTGTTATTTTTTTTTTTTTTAAGACTGGGAACCTAAAAAGCTTTTTGGCATGAGGCAACAGCACTGTGTATAGAGATCAGTAAGATAGTGTGTATCATTGCCCTGTAGCTTATCTCCACATATACAGCTCCCTGGTGGATCCCTATGATAAACATTATTGGAACAATTAGCTGCTGCTGACACAGAATCCAGACACAATAGCCATGGCCAGCAGCACAGAGCCAAAAATTATGGAGCCAAAAACCATAAAAAGCAACACCAAGCTAGTCTCCCCATTCAACTGCTGTCATAAAACCCTCCCAGTGCTATGTTTGCATAGCTGGCTTCACCGATATGGCACTGTTAACACAAAAGAAGAAGCTGCAGCACTTGTCTTTGTTTAGCTGAAATTACAAGTCATTGAATTAGTATGTCATCTTTATTGTGCTGTCATGCAGCGGAGGTGAGGAAGGCTCTGTAATGGATGGGAGAGTTTGATGGCCTGAAAGACAGGCTCACAGATGGTTGTCGATATAAAACAGTTTTTCCCCCCTTTAAAAAAAAAAAAAAAGGAAGGGAGGAAAAGCAGAGAGCCTGCTTGGAATGGATCTTCAGTGATTTGTGTGAAACACCAAGCGATATTCATACCAGTCTCATTTGTGAGAACTTTGGTGGCCTAGAGTACATGACAAAGGCGGAGAATGCACATGCTCTTGGGGGACGCATTCGCGGTTTAAATGGAAGTGATGCAGCATTTTAGCTTCTTAGAGAGCTGGCAGTGGTTCTTGTTCTGAGGGAGTTTTTATTTCTAACCAGTTGTGAATGATTAGATAATATGAATGAAAAGAGTTAACAGCATTATAGGCCATTCAAATATAAAAGGGAGAATTTTAACCACTCATCAAAAGAAACGTTAAGATTCTGCACTTATGTGATTAAATATATTATGACAGGAATATTAGTCCATTTCATAAGGAAAGAGAATTTGGGTAGCATTTGGCTTAAAATATTTTTAATTTAGTGATTTTTTGCTTTTCTTGCTTTTCCTCTCTAATTTTAGTTTATTTACAACACATTATTGGACAGTTGTATTAGATATATCGATTTTGAAATGAAAAAAACAAACTAAATATCACTTTTAAAAGACAAAATGTTCTGTTCCCTTTGACAACAATTGTTAAAATGTTTGACCCAGTCTAAAAGGCATTGTTCTGAATCTAATTCTTTGACAGAGAAAGTACTCTTTTCACCACTATTTCATTTCAGGTGGGACTCAAACCCACCAAACATTCAGGGCAATGTTCTAATTAAGGAGCAATCGAATTACACCTAAAAATGTGTAGAAATTTTAATGTGCTGAAAATTGTTTTGAGTCCAGTTTGTCTTTCATTTTCCCCCTCTTTTTTCTTGTGGACAAGAAAAAGAGGAGAGAATTAAAGATATGAATCTCTATGGTAAAATTAAGACAGATGTATGGCCATATACAAAATCTTCTAGTGGGAATAATATAAATTACAATACATGTTTTAAAAATACACCTGATCACGTGTAAGAAAATTATAAGGGCTGAAAATCAAGGACTGTATAATGGCAAATATTAGATCTGTTCATGAATGTGCATATTTCTCTTGAAATGTGAAAAACACCTTTCATAATATCTCTAAAATAGCCCTTGCAACTTCCAAAACAGTTGTATAAAGAAGAAATAAGAAATTAAATGCTTAGCTGGAGCCCTAAATTCATGTCTATCCAGCAATATTATTACGTTTATTGACTTCTATTTAATGCTTGTTTTATCTTTATTTTAAAATCATGATGCTAACTTTTCTAGTTGGTTTTGAAAAGCAGTGTTTATGGAAAACACTATGTGTGTATATGTTTGTGTGAGATGGAGGTATGGTGAAAGATTATGAACTTTAGAGTTAATCAGATCTGGGTTTGAATCTTGGTTTTACCACTTAGCTGTATTACCTTGGAATGGTTGTATAACCTCTTGAATCTGATTCTCTCATTTGTAAATATGAGTGGGAATGAATGGGCAATGGGTGGCGATGAGGGCAGCAGACATCAGGGATTTGGGAAGTAGGTGACCAGGCCACAGCTTGGAAGTGAGTTTTCATGGCTGCAAGGTTACAAGTTGCGACTCAATGTCCTAATGTCAAAACATTACCAGTGTAGGGGCTAGGACCAGGACACCCAGATCCTAGAACAGGAACCTAACATGAAGGTTTGGCCACAGGAAAATACAAGGTCGGAGCAGAATTGACAGAATGACAGCTTGGTGGTGCTTGTTAAATCCAAAGGGAGGAAGCATCTAAATCTGTCCAACTAGGGCTAATTTCAGGGCCCAGAGAGGAGGTCGAGGATCAGGAGGTCTCAGTTCTTGGTAGAGGTGACTTTTGTGTGCACAAAACTAAGTAAATCATTACAGTTATGACAATTTACAATTTAATATGACTGAGCCAGCTAAGTAAAGATATTGCAAAGGTGAAGGAAGGAAGAAAGCATAAACAGTCAAAGAATGAAGATTTCTTCTCTATGGAGGAAAAGTTCAGAAAGGAAGAGGTTAGGACAACCAGGGGTGAGGTGCTTAATTTTTTATTGCTGGAGTCACCATTTTTGTTACCCAAGTAGGAAGGTCTTCTTGGCAAAACCACTAAAATGCTCTGGATCTCCCCATTCCAGGTCTGTTTTCGTTCAGAAGTGGTGCCTAGACCAGCCAGTTTCCTGTGTGGTGTGAGGGAGTTTAGGGTTTCTTGCTGTTCCCGCTATTGCGCGAACATCTCCATATTATGTTCCATAATCTCTCAAATTCTTCCATGAGGTAGGTAAAAACTTTTAATCAGAGTTAAGCATCCAAAAAATCTAAGCAATAATAAGAATGGCCACAGAGAGGATCATTTCTTTTTTAATTCATAGTTTACAAATCTAGTGAGGTATATGAAAGGCATGGTAAGTGGGAAGATGCCAGTATAATTAATAATATCTCATCCAATCTGTATGAAAGAGTGAATGAGGATTAGAAGTTAGTTACATGTTGACTTGAATTTACATAAAGATATGAACAACAGAGCTCAGACCCATTACCTGTGAACTGGTGCTGAGAGAAGGATGAACGTGTTAAAGGAAAAGTCATCTGAGGTAAATGAAGTGAGGACGAGGTCAGATGCAGGGAGGAGGCCCAGGAGAGCTCAGATGAACTAGTTTTCAGTTTAGCCATAGTTAAAAGACCAAATTACCTGATGTTTCTAGGTGTCCGAAGCATTATATTATGTACCTTTTTCTCTCTTCTTTGATTTCATCCTTCCCATAATTTTTTAAATTCATTTCCTGGATAAGGATGAGAATAAAACTGATGAACAAGAAAGCATATCTATTCATTATATTCAAAGGGGAATATTTTTTAAATGTCACACACACACATGTTTATAGTCTGCTGTTCTAGATGTTTTTCTAGACTAGTGTTCCAATGTTTAAGTCACAGGGTCATCTGTTTTATAATATAAGCTGATTGCAGCTGAAACACCTTTTTTTCCCCCTTGTAGCCTGCAACTTGTTCTTTTCGAATAAATGTCACTTACTGTGTTTAAACTGCCTTTTGGTTCTCTGTTCTACCCCTTTTTTCCCTGGGCTCTGTATTTGCTTAAGCTGTGTGACTAAATGAGAATTGGATGATAATTTGAAATGATCATGGTGTTACAACCTTATCAAAATCAACTGGAATGTATTTAGCAATTATTTTAATAAGCAATGCCACATACGTAATTTCATCATTTCTTATTGTTATTTTTATTCACCAAATATATAAACAGTAATTAAATACATCCCAGTCCATTGTAAAACTGAATTCCAGTTTTCTGGCTTCCCCTGTGTACGTGTCTCCATGATTCTACCTTTTCTCTTTTTTTTCATCTCTGTATTTTCTCCCTCTGGATAATACTGCCTTCTGTGGTTTCATTCCTGTACAGATAAATGCTTGCAAATCTAGCCCAGAGAATTCTGTCTCCAGCCTCACTTTTATCATTGAGTTTTGGATTAATAATAGTCACATAAAACTCAGATTTTCTCTAAGTCAGAAATCACTAACTTATTTCTCAATCACTCCATGTAAGGTGTGACACCATAATTTTCCTGAAATCTAATATACTGGAAGAGGAGGCTACTGACAACTTACCTTCTAATTGGGAAGTTTACCAGCACTGTCACTTTACCTGCTCAGATTTCTCTGCTCATGTCTCAGACTCAGTATCTCCAAAACACCTCCCCCGTCTCCCCCAGACCAGTAATTCCTTCTACTTCAAGCTGTGCAGTCAAGGGTCTTCAGGGACACTACTGACACTTTGTTCTTCAGTCATTTGCCACACTTAGTAGAGTTTAGCTCCACAACATCTGCAATTTCTCCCCCCTGTTGTGTCTCACATTATTACTCTCCTGAATTGAACCCTCAGATTTCTTGCCTCCATACCTAAGATGAGCCTTCTGAGAAGTCCCTTCACCTTTAATTTCTCATCCTTCAATGCATTAAAATAATTTTTCTGTATCTCATATCTCTGCCCTTTCCAAAAGTTTTAAAGACTCCCCATCCCTGACGAATTCAAGGTGTGCTCTTAAGTCTGCACCCAGGGTCTTCTCCTGCAGATTCCTTAAACAGAGCCTGCATTTACACAGCCCTCCCCACTTTTCATGAAATTATCTTTGCCTTATAAAGTCCTTTTCAAATGCCATCTCCTCTTCTGATTCTTCCAGCCCAATGTCATCCTTTCTTCTGTGAACTTTACCCCCTTGCATTTTCTAACTGTTCAACGATCCTCATCATACCTGGAGATTATCCTATCCCTTCTTTGACCACTATCTTGCTGCCACTCAATTTTAAGGTCCTTCTGGGCCAGGTCTGGTCCAATTATCTTCATATTTCCAAAACATATCATTACAGTTCCTGTAGCCAATACTAAAAAATAAGTATTATTTTGGAAGGAAAGCAACTACCCGAAGTTTGTATCTCCTTGCTGTTTGTCTCAGCAGATGCTTCCCCCAATACAATACAGAATTATAATGGACTGAATGCCATTGTCTCAGTCAGCCGAATTAAATTGTGTGTTGCATAACTTTTCAAGGTGATGAAATGAATGAATTTTTACAATCCAGCCTGATTACTGGGACTTGCATTCTGTGTGCTATTCTTCACAGTCACATTTTGAGACCTGAGATGGTCTTTGTGAGGATAGTGTAAAGTGGTAGTGTGAATAAACTTCCCAATTAGCAGGTAAGTTTTCAAGAGCTACACATTCTCGTATAATGATTGAATTAATAGAGATAGTCTCACATTCCTCATTGAGATTAATTGGAAAGTTAGTTAATGGCTTTGGACATTGAGAAAAATCTGAGTTTTACGTGACTGTTCAGTAATTGAGGGCAAAGGACACAAGGACTAACTCTCTACATGGAAGTGGTGCTCAAAAATACCTTTGTTTATCAGGCTGTGGTCTGATCTCCCAGATAGCGGCTGAAGGCGAGGGAGGGGCAAGGGTATTTACAGCACCGCAAAGGCCGCATTCACCCCCTGACTTCACACTCAGCTAAACTTGGAAATGCAATTGGTTTATTTTGTATAAATAAGCAAGAATGCTGGAAGAAACTAAATATCTTCATAAAACAAAACATTATGATACCAGAAACCCTTAGGAATAGCACTAATGCTTTTAAATGAAGGTTTTATTTGTCTCAGAGCTGCAAAAAGGAGTCACTAATGAGATGTCATTTAAATTCTAACACCTGTTTAATGGCACTTTTTCTCTATCCCCAAAGAGTAACTGTTTATGAATGTTTGCAGTTTTCCAAGTGTATCTACAAGAATTGTTTTTTCATAAACAATGTGATGCCTTTTTCCTCATATGCTCCAGTCACGTTACAACATATGATGAAAATTGTTGGTTGTGGCATTTTTGTATTAGATAGGTTTCAAAGATAGTGTTATTTCATACACTGAAACTTAAAATTTTATAATTCACATAGTAAATATTTTATCAAGAAACTTCATGTTTTACAGATTTATGAGTATATATTGGTATAAGAAAAAAATCTCGTATTTTTTAACCTAAATTTAAATAACATGTGAAAAGGCATTGCTGAAAAATACGTTTGCGCCTATATTCCCTGTTATGAAAAGAAAATATATTTATAAGTGAACATACATACACATAGATTTCTAAGAGTTGCAAAAAAGAAACACTGTTGATTTTTTTCCTCAGACAATAAATAACTGAAAAAGTCAGAAAAGGATTTCTTTTGTGATTTTGTGTTTCTTGTGTAAAAATTTCTTATTCATGAAAGGAATCCACAGTAACTGCATTGCCATTTTTCTTTATGATTTCTCTAGAATCTAATGGTGTTGAGTAACAGATACTATACAGATGAATATATGAAAAAAAATTAATTACTATTGAAAATACTTTTCTTTAGGATCTGTTCCACTTGATATTTATAACATTTTATATAGGCTACTCTCATGTTTAACATCCTTTAATAAAACTACTTGTACTTCAGTAAAATAAATGACATAGAAGTTTATTTTAAATAAACTATATCTGTCTTGAGAAATTCAAGAATAATTAATTTTTTTGCAGCAGCATAGACCTTAGGCCATGGATTTTTACCTGAATGATTATATGGACTAGCAAAAATGCTGGCTTCTAGGGAAGCTGCAGCGATCTCTTCCTTTAAGGAATATGTATCTTTGAACTAATACAAGCTAGAGTTTGCTGTCTTAACATGCTTCACGTATGACAAAGCAATCCCTGTTCGTGTCAGGAAGGCAGGAACTTGTCTTGATGAAAGGCGAGACCAGGGCCTGTGGACTAAAGCTGCCTAAGAACTCTTTGGGATTTAAGCCGAAAGCACTAGGCCTACTGCAGAGGAGAGTGGTTGAGCCATAACACACTCCAAGTGTGGACGTGAACAGTTCTATGAAGCCTAAATATTCTGCACATGAAAGGAGGAGTGAAGAAAATTGTTGCAGATGGGATTGGATTTCCCATTATGTTGAAAACTCTTCTAAATTTCTTCCTCATGATCATTAGTCCTTAGATTTCTTAGTACCAAATGATTTCTTTTTCTCCTGTCTCTTGGTATCCCCCCCATGGGATTCATGCCAATTTAAGGTGCTCTTTTGAGTGAGCAGAAGGACTGGATGTTTTTCAGTTTTTAAAATGCTTTCTCTCTCTCTCATATATATATATATACACACATATAAAACACTGAAGCACTGAAGAGTGTCCATTTGTTCCTGGTTTATTCAATTTTTATTTTTAGGTAGGACCTCCGTGCTTAATCGGTGTGTTCCCTAATTACCCACAGTCGGTTGACACATACCTTGCACCGAGCCAAGGGAAATAAGCATACTCTTTTCTCTGTGCAGTTCTTTCCTGACTTATGAAAGCCAAATATCCATTCCGCATGGAGAGATGAATCAGCGATCCATATGATATCTATTCATCATACATATTTCACAAGGAGGATATTGTGGTGACTGCAAAGTTCTTACAAAAATAATATGGAAATCCGGAACTTGATGTGGAGTGTCAGAGAGCCTCTTACTATTATTTACCTTATCAGCTTTTGCTTTCTGAAATCAATGGAAGGGCATCAAGTTCAGCTAATCCATATTTCTGAGTATGAAATTGAATTTATAGTCTGTAGTATGTTGACTACCGCTTGCATTTAAGGCATAATTGATTTTTATTGAAAAGCCAGCAGGCACATCAAAAATTTCCACAAACCACAAGGATGTTAAATTTTACCCTGTTTGGATAATAGTGTAGCTTTATTTATCCTTTAAAATGAAGCTTTTATATTTATATCAGCAAATGCTATGGAAGTGTGACTGATACCTTATGAAACCATCAATCTATGGTTCTGTAGAACTGTACTGCACAGAAATAAGGAACTTTAGATTTCTAAGGTAAACGTCTATGGTTGGCTTGTTTTAAGGATAAATGGATAAATGGAATAATAAATCTCACACCGTATCATGTCATGTGGCAAAGTTTTTTTTTTTTCATTTGAAACAACTTGAAACAACTACTTGCATCCTTATTTCTTTTCCGTCAAATTCCTTCTGCATGTCGTTTTTCCTTCTGATTTACAAATTACAGTTTTGTATCTGGATTAACTGTTTATGCGTGTGAAATGTAAGTCCTAAAGACCCAATCTATTCTTTCTATCTTTTAAGTTATATAGTTAACCTTAATATGCATGATACTCCATTAAGTGAGTTTCACTAAAATGGCTGCAATCAATGTGCTATGTCCATTCATTTTTAACTAACAGTTATGATTAAAAGACTCTTGAGTGCTCCTGCTACAGAATGTGTAAACTCAATGTCAGTTACATGGTGGATTTTAAAAAATCAAGCTTTGCTTCACCTTAACAAAAACAAAACAAAATAAAAGCAAAAAGATGCAGGTCCCATTATTTGCTTTAGCCTTCCTTCTTCTGTATTCTTATAGCCATAGCTTCCCCTGGGGGACAATATCACTTTAAAGGGAATTGGGGGAATATGTGAGGATGTATTAGGTTTTTACAAAAACTAGATGGAGTGGTTTCGGGACCACCACTGACTTGGGTGGAACCAAGGAATGCTAGACATTTGCAACATGCACGGTGTTTCAGCACATGGAAAATTGTTCCATGCTCACAGGACTTTTGAATATTTTATCAGATATTCATGTAGATAAAAAACCTATTTATTATTGTCTACAATTAAAACCTACTTCTATTTTATATGTAATTATAAAAGATTGTTCATATTTTCATGTACACCGAATTTTCCAAAAATCAAACTGTTATATAAATTAAGACAAAATTCTTATCTTGAATTTTACCAATTACTGGTCACTGGCAGCAAATCTCTTATGGTGTTTGCTGCATCAATGCAACATTCTTGTGTCAGTTTGCATTGGTAGCTGATGGTTTACAAATTAGCAAGATTCTCTGTGTACGTATCAGATTCCCCTTCTGCATGTCTTCATTATGTAGCGATGCTCAGATGTTTGTTTACATCTCAAAATGCTTGCTATTTTATTATGAAGAACTTATTATAACTTTCCCTTATAGTTGAGACATTGCATTGATTTTTTTTTAAATGATGTGCTTAGAATGGTGATAAGATCTACAAATTTTACGTCAGTATAGTAAGCATGTTACAAAATATTTGTTATAAAAAGGAAGAACTAGGTCTGATAAGGTTGAGAACAATTGCCTTATGGCATCAAGACGTGAATGCATTAGTTGAAAATTTTTTTCAGTGATAAATCTAGAGATTATTTTAATAGAACAGTTATTTCCAATGAGGAAAATTGTATCTTAGGGATTTTTAAATATGCTGTGATAAGCCTTTAGTGCCTACCTTCTTATGTGTATGGATGAAGAGTGTTCAAAACAATTTGTCATATGCACAGAAATACAAAAGATGAAACCTAAAGAGATTATACATTAGTCTCTTAAGAGTAAAACTGACGGAGAGATGCAGTATACCTTTCACAGAGGCAGATGTTTTCAAAGCAACGTGTGACAGGTACAGGGACAAATCCCGTTAATAAGTAAGAGGATTTGTGCTTGGCTCTGTCACATGCCACTTTGAAAACCTACCCTCAAACTGTCTATAAATTTTCATGCCCATCTTTTTCTCCTTGCTTTTTCCAGAGCATCTGATTTTTTTATTCATCATTTTTTCCTGCTTTATCTCATGGCAGCCTTTAATAATTTTTCAGAGGTTGGTATGTGTCCTATGATTTTGTGGCTACTTTATTGTTAACAAAATAATATTTGCTGATTTTCACTGTCCTTTTTACTGCTCTGTAATAGGACATTTTTATACCACTTATGACTTCCAAATACGAAAAAAATCTACCTCATGGAAATTAAGGAGGCAAGTAGCATTTATCACATTGGCTGGTTTTCCTTTTTTAATATGTGGTTATATTTTTTAAGAAAAAAGAACATTAAAAAATTGAATGCTATGCTATGTGGATGATACACTGAAAAGAAAAAGAGTTGATTATTTCTTTTAGTTAATGAATTTTTAAAAAATTAATTATTCAGCCTAGAAGTGTTTAACTTTTTTGCAAAGTAGAATCAAAACCAATTCCAGTCCTAAAGACTGATGGGCTAGCTCTGCTTCTAAGCCTAGACCATGATGTCTCATCAGTGTGAATATGCTGATGGAGGCAGAGGAACACAAGCGCCTGGTAAAACATCTTTTGGTCTATAACTTGGTGCTGGGTGATGCTGCCCTCTTTTTCACTCTGTCAAAGATGATTTGCTTCCTGGCAGTTTATATTTGATAACTTGCTGTTGAAATAAAGTGATTCTATCGTACTTTTCTTCTGTAAAGTATCTAATAATAAATAAGAGTCTGGAAACTTTGCTAGTAGGAATCGAATTCTTCAAAGTTCAGTATTATTTTAATATGACATGTTTTTGAAGAAAAAAAAGTTATTTGTGAAAAGTATTTAAAAGTGGGCAGTTCCAAAGAAAAAACCATTGCTTTATGGAGTTTCTGTTTTTCTGCCTTGAGAATATTATAGAGACTTAGAGCCTATTGAACTGGAAGTGTTTTCTAGAGGAGTAGCAATAGACATCTGACACCATTCTCTTTGCTCATCTCTAAGTACAGACCTAGGCGGCCCTTCCACAGCTTCCAACAGCTGGAGAAGAAGTAGAAACCTAAGCTAATCTGCCAGATGGTTTATCTATGTTAAATCAAGCATCTGGATATTTTTTAAACATTTAGATGATTGGCTGAGTTTTTCACATTACATCTGCATATTTTTGGCACTTCATTGCTCTGTGAGTGTGTGTGCGTGCATGGGAGCATGTGTGTTGAGAAACATGCTACCACTCAGATAAAACAAGCCAGAGAAGAGAGCAGTGAGCTTTGAATTTCTGTGCATTTCTATGGACATCCAAATCTGGACTCCAGGACCAACCAGCTCAAGCTCAAGTTACAGAAAATTTCTGAAAGTCAATGACAAAGTGTGAAAAACAGGATAGTTTCTTATGTTATTCAATTCCGTAGTATCAGTAGACACTTAGACAAAATTTGCTGGAAGTTGGTCAGAGGTCACCTGACTAAAATCAATTTAGATTTCAGGAGCTTTACCTGTTGGCAAGAAAAAAGTCAAGATGATACATTTTCTAATTTTATTGCTTTCTTCTTAGAGATGAGTTTAAATAAGATGTATGCAGAACTGAGCTTTCAACATAAAGAAAAATGGGAAATGAAGGAGGATTTGTAGAGCAAATCTAGTGTGAGATACACTGTATCAAGGGATTTCAAATGCATCCTTTTACTGAATTCCCACCAATACCTCTGCAGTAGGGAACATAGAAACAGAATTTGCTTTGTGTCTGAAAAGTTTAATTAGAATCCTGCCTCTGATACATATTAGTCTGCTGTACATCTTTAGTCATGTTATTTGAATAATTTCTGAGCCTCAGTTTTCTTACATATACCATGGGAATACTATCCACATCACATATCTGTTATGAAAATTATATAGGTATAATGTATGCTAACTATGGGTTACGTCACAATATACAGTGCATGAAGAATGCTCAATAAATGTTTGCCCTTTGACAGATGAAGAAACAGAAGCTTAAAGAGTGGTCAGAGAACTAGAATGTCTCCTAAGGGTGGATTAAATCTATGTCTCCAAGCCCTATATTGTACTCACTTCATCATTCTAATATTGCTTATTTATAGATACAGTAATTTCCACAGTTCTGTTGTTTTTATAAGATTCATCCTCAAATAGCATTTTGTAAGCTCTGCAGTAATTTCACATATCTTTATTTCTCATCTTGCAATATTGTCTAACTGAAATTGATGAGTGCATGGCAATGGTTATATTGATGGCAGGTTACCTTTCCTACTAAAATTTGAAAGTACGGTGTCTTACCAATCTATACGTTCCTATTGCTGTTAATAAGTTTTATTAGCGACAGCACTGATCCTGAAAGGCAGTAGGGTTGGTGTGGTCTAACCCTCATTCTGTCACTACATGTTGGTGTGACTGTGAACTATATGATTAATTCTACAAATATTTACTGTGAACCTGCTTTGGGTAACAGGATTCAGTGACGAATCAAATGCAGACTTTGCCCTTAAGGAAGATATCACACAAGGCTTTAAATACACGACGAAATCTAATAAATTTGAGTACACATGTGTTGTGCTTTGGGAAAATAAGTGAATGTAAAATTTCAACTAAATAAATCCTAGAAGTCCTTACGGAGAAAGTATCATTGAGAAGGCCTCAAGGACGGGCGGGACTTGGATTGTGGAGATGAACAGAATCCCCGGAGGTGAGAAAGCACTGAATGTCTTTACAAAGCAGCTCTGTACTTTGGTCAGCCCATTAAGTGCATTTAGATGACACAAACTGCATGTTCAGTACACTCAAATGATAGAAAGCCATGCTAAGGAGGCTAAGAAGTATGAATTTTAAGCTATGTCAATGAGGTAATTTTGAGATATTTGACTATGACATAAAATGACGGCCGCTAGGCAATGAAAAGTTACTTGGGCCGGGACTAGAGGAAGATGGATTGGCATGAGGAAACTTAGATTCAAGAAAGCTGACAAAGAAGCTAAAATAGGTGATGTTTCATGAATTTGTAAGGCATCCTTTCTGTGTCTAAGTTTACTCATCAATAAGATCAATGGGCTGGACTTGATTTATTTTATAGTCCTGTTCCAGCTTTTATTTTCTGAGTCAATATTTTCTAAATTGTGTTCTGCTGAATGCTATTTCTGCTAGATGACAAAATGTGCTGTGTTAATTAAAAGAAAAGCTCTGTGACAGAACAATTTTAGGAAACACTGAGTAAAATAGTAATAGAGTTTGTTTTTGAGAGGACTTCTCAGAGACTCAGTTTGTTAATGTTTATGAATGCTCTTTATACAGTTTTAAGGTGGAGAGTATATGTGTATTGCTCTCCGAGATTATGTGACCAGGGATCCCTTCTAGCTTACATCTTTTGGCGTCAGGGTTTTATGAAACATATGTATTTTAATGCTTGTCCCACTATGCATAATTGATTCTCTGTTGAAATTGTAGTTGGCCTTGGTTCTCTGTTTTAAATGATCCATACAATGCAACTTTAAAAACTCAGGTGGTACCTGCAAGAATTTCAATGGAATCTCTTCCCCTGGCCCTTTAAAGGCCATGCAGGAGAGAAAAACGTGCAAGGTACCACATGCTGCTGATATAAGAAGGTGGAATATCTGTCTCTTCAACTATGCAAGGAGATGTTTGGTGTTTCTTGTAGTGGACTATAGTGATACCTAAACTCTGGAGTAAAAGAGTCCCTCCTCTCTTTGGAGAGATAATTCTCTTTGACTTATCAGGCACTTTTTGGAGGGGGAAAGACAGAGTAGTGAAAAAGGAAGGCTCAACTGACTTAGACAGCAGACTTACTATCAACTGCTTGCTATCAGTGGGGTGGTAGATGTCATGACCAGAAGGGCCACACATCTATCAAAGTAAGCTCAAAATTACCTCCTCAGAAGAGAAGAGTTTTATGGAGAGTCTTAAGTAAGATATGACACTTGTCAGAGAAAAATAAGAAAATTGTTCCAGATGGTTGAGACTGTGAGAAGGAGGTGAAGAGGTCAGAGGAGGCAATGACTGGAGAGAAAAAGAAGAGGCGTGGTGAAAATCCTCGGGGGCTTGGACAGGTAGCTTCAACTTCATCTGAATGACAATGAGGTTCCAGTGAAGAAACCCAGTAAAAAGAAAAAAAAGAAATTCTAAGTATGTTAGCATGCAAAACCAATCTTTTAGAGAGACCATTCAGAATTGACTAGAAGGATCTGTCAGGTAGGAGAAGTTCATAATAAGATGGCATCACATTTAAAAGGAGAAGAGAACCAAGTGTGACACGGATGCTGTCACTGGTTGCTTCCTGCCTTTGCCATCTCCCGTTTACACCTTGATGCTGAGTGTACTAACAGTTCCCTCTACTGTCTACTAGCAAGATGGTGATCCTGCAGTCAGCACTGCCTGATTTCGTGTTCGTTGTTTTAACCATCTTAGAGAAACGCTGAAATGAGGCATATGCTTTTTTCATTAACTACTCTCTAGACTTGGAGACATGACAAGTTTTCAGTTTATTCATTTTTTGAAAAATCAAAATATATCTTTTCAGATACAGAAAGTATTTAATTCTACCTAAACCTGATCTTCCTCAGATCTGCTAAAACAAAACAAAAGGGCTGATCTATTTCTGTTCCTGTTAAATACTTGGAAGTGAAAAATCAGGGATGTACGTTTCAGCTGTAGCACTGGCAGCCTATCTAAGCACTCTGGCACTACAGTTTTTAGGTGTCCTCAGGGCCCAAAGTGTTCTGGCCATGCGATCTTGGCCAAATTATTTATCCTTGGCTTTCATTGGTTTATTTATCTTTAAAAGTAGTATTTCCACTAATAGAGTTGTTAGTATTGAAAAATACAGTGTTTTTAAAGACTACGGTATAGTTCTGGGGCCCTGGTAAAGTTCAAATGCTGCTACTTTAGCTCCAGGATTTCTTTCATTTATTTTTTTTAGCCAAAAAATATTTATTAATCATTTTCCAAGTGCTGGGGATACAACAGTATGTGAAACAGACAAAGTTTCTGCCCTTATCAAAATCATATTCCAGTTAGGGAAGATGGACAAGAAACAAGCAAGGAACGTATGGTATATCAGCTATCGAGAAATGCTGTGGCATTAGGAGTCAAATTACTGTTGTTTTTCCAATCATCAATAGTTTTTCTGGATAGACTAAAGCAGGGATTGATTTATCCACATGGCTATAGATGCGTTTCTCTCCTGAATGAACGTGAAGGCAGTTATATTACAGTCAGGGTAGAGCAGTATGATCATACAATTTATGGTCCAAACCAGGCCTCTTTGGGGAGTGAAAGGGGGAGCTGTGGGTATATACAGGGACAAGATGCAAACCAGGAGGTTAACTAGGGAGATGTAATTACCCCAAGTAATCAGGGATTTGAGCAGAAGCATCTTGGCAGGCAGTGCTGGTTTCAGTGTAGTGTGGTGCAGGTAGCATTAGGCAAAAATGATATAGCCCACGTGGTAGACATTTGGACAGGATAAGATTGATAGTGGCCAGAGGTTCAACAGGATTCATAAATAAAATAGTTCAGAGTCCACTGAGAAGTTCTTGTCCTGATGGAAGTAAGCTGCCAAGGAGGGCTGTTTCTATCCTGGGCCACCCAGTTGTAAGACGGGCAGGCAGATCCCAACCTTATATGAGTCCTCCTGGCTCAGGTAGCTGGCCTTCATGGGGAAAAAGGAATTTGTTGTCCTCCAGGAGCCCACAGTGAGCCCATGCTGGACGATGGGGAGGATAGTCTTGTGCCTGTTTGAGGTTTAGTGAATGGCAGGGGTGGTTTAGGCTCCTTGCAGACTGTGTGAGCTTTAAGTCCTTGGAGCTCTCTGGACAACTGTTTGTTGAGGTCCTGTTTTTCCAAGTGCCCCATCTCCCTTCTCTTGAGCTTCCTACCACCTTGTTCAACTCCCCCTCTGCCTTAGATTGCTCCTGATAACTGAGTCCTCTGAATAGTGATAAAGAAGAAAACTTGAATCTCACAGGGAAAAAATTAAAAAAATAAAAAAGCTAATAATTATGAGTGAAGCCGTGACTGACACTTGGGTCCTTTCCCTTGAGTCAGGTGTTTGTTGTCAGTTATTGCTAAAAGTAATCTTCATTCCAATGGGTATGGTATTTTAAATGTCAAAATGCTTTACTTTTTAAAATTTCTGCTTTCACTGATGACAATGGCCTTGTCAGATATGTTGTTAAGTATCATCATTGTCTTTTACAGTTTTTCCTGGTAAGCTGGTTTTATAGGTATTGGTACAAGAAGACTTATATAGGAAAGTGAAGAAGAGAGTCTGGACTAAAATTTTGGACTGTTCTGATGGTGTCTACCTAGATGGTATCTCTACATTCAGTAACACACACCTTTGTATTTAAACATACTCTGCAGAGACTGTGCTTGCTTAATAATTGTCAAGGTGTTGTTTTAGTTTGGATTTATCATTTGCAATCTATTTCTTTCAGAAAAGGAATTAAGTCATTTCTTCTTTTTTTCAATTTCCATGTAGCCATCCACCCAACACATATAGATCAAATGCCTTTTGAGGAATGGCACTGACTATGTGCTAATCTAGATACAATAGAAGTGTAAGAAATGGTCCCTAGCCTTTTCATTGAAATGATGTAATTCAAACTAATCCACACATGCAGCCCTTCTGACAATTACATGGTTTTGTTTTTAGGAAATAATGCGTAGTGGCATTTACAGTGTGCTAAGCACTTTACACCTGTCATCTTATTCAGTGTTTGCAGGACGGCTATGAGTCAGGTAGTCCTATTACAGCCCACTACAGAGACGAGGGTGCTTAAGAAGCTTCCCTGAATTTGGACCTGGCTCTCTTCAAAGGTTTCTCCTTACTATTTGCTGTCACTCACAGGTGCAAAATGAAACAATACAGAATTCCATGGAGAAGAGTACAGACCTGTCACACTGATTTCATATTAATCTCTGGTTCTGGAACTGCCCAAGAGCATGGCTTGGACATGCCATTAGTACCACTCAGCTTCTGCATCTTTAACTGCAAGCCAATGACAATAGAGGTTACTTTGGGTCATCTCAAGGGCTAAATTCATCCATCCTTTTCTTGACTAATTAATTCATCTGATTTTTTTTTTTTTGACCACCTACTATGTTCCAGGCAATGTTATGGGTGTTAAAGAAAACATAGGAGAGCAAAAGAGGCATGGTGCCGGTCCTTAGGATATGTGTACCCAAGCAAGATAGAGAAACAAAGAAAAAATATAAGCAAGTAGAAAAATTGCAAAATTATCATGTGCTATACAAGGAATGGAATGAGGAGATGAGGAATGAACGGGTCACATGGCCAGATACATGAATTCCATGGGTATTGTTGTTGCATTTGTCCAGTTCATCACTGTTTCCCCAATGACTGGAATATTATGGACATTCAAGAAATATTAATTAAATGAGTATATAAATGAAAGATAAAAGAATAGAAGTGTCTTCAGGGACAGCTTCTTTAAAGAGATGATATTTAAGTTAAGATCTAAAATATGAGAAGAGTTGACTATGTTCACACGCAGAAAAAGAAGAATTTTCTAGGTAAAGAAAACAGCATGAATAAAGTCCAGAAGTGGGCGAGGAAGTCTGTCTTTCTATGCCTTGGCACTGGATGGAGACAAAAATGTCCCATGAGAATATCAAACCTCTGAAATGGGGCCCCAGGCCAGAACAACAGGCAGGAAAATTTGCTCTGGAGAGACATTAACTCAACTCAGACCACACAGAATAGATATAAGATAGAGCCCTGTGAAGAAGAGGTTACCCTTTTAAGTTACACAATATGATATCCTACACTGAGTAAGAATTCACAGACATAACAAGCAGGAGGATGAGACACACAACAAATTCAGACGGTAGAATAGCCTGATGAATAAAATAATAAACAGTTGAAAATAATTAATGGTATGGAACAAGATTCAATAAAGCTGCATACAAATACAAAGTCAATACTTTAATATAGCTTTGAATATCTTTTGCATAATTTTTGTTAATTACTATTAAAGATATATTAATACCACCATACACACAGCCGTTTATTAGCAGGAGCAATTCCGAACATAAAACTCTGACCTTACATATTAGACTTGACAGCAGATGCCCATTTACATGTATTAGCTGCATTATTTCTTTCCCCAGAATTTCCAATTTTATTTTGCTTTATTTAATGTGCATTTCAGTTCTTCACCATGTCACAGCATACACACAATGGTTTATAGTTAGTGTTTTCTAAAAATACAAAGGAAAAACTAAAAGCAGAGGCCTGTGATTGATTGTACATTTAAACAAATGCACTGCAGATTGAGACAAATGTGCCGAGCTTGTGTGTTTCAATCACTGTGTCGTCACACAATTGGATAAACACACATGTACAATACAATGTTTAATTGAGTGCAGCAAGTACATTTATTTTAGTGATTGCACCATTGCATATTCAAGGAAATGCACTGAGTTCACTTTGATGGAGCTGAAGTTCTATACACATATACAAGTTTTAAATCTTTCACTGACTTTGATAGAACACCAATACCCACATATATTTAAATGATTGAAATCACATATGTTTTATTTCACAAAATTTATTTTTAATGGATTTAGATAAATTCAAAAAGAAATCTGGTTATTAGTTCCTTAAAAAAATAAAACGCTACTCAAAAACTCTAAACATTTGTTTTTCTTAAAATGTCACTCTGGCCTCAGGGAGGATGAAACAGGACATTTCCTCTGTGCCCAAGTCACTTTTTTATGACTATCTGGTCTAGAAATTGCAGTTTCAACTCTTCAGACATCAAGCATTGGACTCATTTTGCTTTAGGATTGTTTGCACAGCTTCGGTCAAATTCAGTATCACTTTGTGCACGCGTGCACATCTGAGGGCCAAATCGGGGCTATTAGGTCTAAAGGCCCAAATGGAGCTTGCTAAATTCTTTCATGCCTCCTTCATGCTCTATTTACATAGATGTTCTTTTTCAGAAGTGCTGCCATACACAGATTTCTATGTCATTTCCATTAGTAGCATCTTGAAAGGAAGAAAAAAGAAAACAAAAGCTAAATAGTAGTCTTTGCTTTACTCTGTCAGCTTTCTAACATCCGCCTCACTTTCTGGGTGTAATAGACAGGTGGTGATGAATGTTCAGTACCAGGTACCCAAAAAGAGGTTGCTCAAGTAACAAGTTTTATATTTTGATCCTTTTTCCTTAAATGTGTTGGCTTTCATTTTAATCGTCTTTCTCTCATGGTACTTTCTTTTAAAAAATTATGCTGTTAGCTCTTCACATTGAGGGTTTATTAGTTGGAGAAATTTTCCAATAGATATTTCTAACAATAGAAATTTGCAGTGTTAGTCCAAGGAAGTAAGTTCTGCAAATTTAATTCCAGGCAATGTTACTTGGGAAAAAGATACTTCGCCAGATATGTTCGGAGAAAATATACGTGCTAACAATATTAGCTGATTTTGATTAAGTGCTTTCTCTCTGCTTTGCCTGCATTAATTGGTTTGAATTCCTGTTTTTGTCCCCACTTTCCAGATCAGGAAACAGAGTTAAAAATGTAAGATAACCTCCTTTTGTGTTTCCTACATACAGATGCACAGAATTTATTAACTAAAAAGTCCTATCATGAAAGTTAATCTGATTAACTTCATTTTGCTCAATTTTTACCAAACTTATTATATGATGGAACACTTTGCATGTAAGATTTTTTAACATCACACAAGACATGCTTATGACACTTTAGACTAGGAAAAAAAGAAAAGATATGCCACCTTTATAAGTATTAACAAAAAAAATGCCTATCCATGCCCAAAGAACAGTATGATTTCTGAATAAACTTGCTGATCACTTTAGTTAAATGACAGATCATTCTGATGAAAAGTCAGCCAAGTTGGTTGCTTGATGATGGTTATGTTTTAAATGGTTATTTGCATCTTTTCCTTAACATGGAGGGCCATTGCTGGATTATTCCAACCTAACCCATTGAAAAGTGAACAATTAAGTCAACCAATCAGTCATGATGTCTTGTGACTGATTTTTCTTTCCACTAAATTGACTGAATGGAATAGTTAGTTTACTCTCAAAACAGTTTAATGGCATTTCTTTTCCTCCTGCTTTTTATATTTTTGTAGGTTTGCATTAGAAAGAAGTTTGTGTTGTTTATTATATGCATATAATTTTGTTCAAAGTAGATTTTGCCCGAAGAAAAGACCATTTAACCACTGGAAAAGGCTTCCTGACAAGGAGAGAAATCACAGTACTTGCTTTTAAATAAGTAGTGAGAAAAAAAAATTAAGCTGTTTTTATTCTTACCTTCTCTGAAGCAATGTCTTTTCTTTCTTGTTCACACGACAGATAATATATATGGTGGTAAGACATACGTAGTTTTTTTACTCATTTTGTATCAATTAACTAAAGCAATATAGAAGATGATAGCCCATTAATAAACAACACTTAAAGATATGAAATTGTGTACATATTTCTTCTTTGCTCAGACAGAAAGCATATCTGAGATCATCCAAAGAAATAAGAACAATTAATGTCACAAACTTTGAGAGAGAACAAAATTGGGCTTCAGCTTGATTGTCCCGAGATGTTTTTATTGCCATTTTATCCATCCTCTGCCTAGCTTTTGCTTAAGATGTTGGTGAGATGATGAAAGCTGAAAAGTAAATAGGTGCTTCAATAAATGCAAACAAATGAGTGCTTTCCTAGCAAAGAATTACGGAAAATCAGCCTTTCCTCTGAAGCTAATCCCTCGACGGCTAAGACTGTGAATTTCCCCCCTCAACATGCATGCAGATGGGTTGCCACTGAGGATGACAGATGAGTTGTGTTTGGCGGGATTAATGCGCATTATCATGTTAATGGCTGCTTAGGTGAGGTCTGAACAAATCACAGGCCTGGACGGAATAACTGGGGTTTACAGAACTCTGTGTGCTCATGCTCCTCTTCTCTTTCTTCTTACTAATAATTAACTTGTAATGTTTAACATTTTTAGCCCACCAAATGATCCACAGACTACTGCCTGTCTAAGTACTCGGAGCATTTATAGATCCAGCATCGTGCGCTCCATCCTTTGACATGCAAAGTGTGGGCAGTCCGGCCTGATTTGTCCTTCCATTGCCTTTGTGCATTCAGCTCCCTCATAATCCAGAGTCTACTTTGTTGCAATCGCTTTTGAAATCTGACATATTGATCAAGAGTTTAGCCTTAGTAACTACTGCACATATATCAACTGTTGTTGAGCGTGTCAGGTCACATCTGACGGCAGGATGATCCTGTGCCCAACTAGCAGAGCTCTGGCAGCTCGCACGGGTTGACTCTGTTAACCTCATCTGGCCAGAGATGTATGTTGCATCATCGCTAACGCGACAGAATTTCACAGCATCAGTTCATCTCTGTATGAGTTAGAGGCAAAGGAGGCACCACCAAAAAGATAAAGATATAAGCCTAGTTAATGTTCTAGAATGGCTTGCATTTTTCAATTAAGACAAATATCAGGAAGTATTAATGTCAGACTTTTACATCCTTCTGAAATTGTCAAAAAAAGGTTGAGTGTTTTCCTATCTAGTTTGATTCAAAAGCCAACTCCTTTTCTATGAATGCTTGTATCAATATTACCAAACTGATGTAAGCAAATCTTTACAAGTCTGCTTTAAAAAAAAACCACTGCAGAAAATAATTTCTGTATCCCTAAGATGTCCCTCATACCCTTAAGTAGTACTTATTTAACAATCTAAATAGTTCCTTGAAATTCACTTTAATCTTTTTTTAAAGAGAGAATTTCCACATTACTCTTAAGTGATACGCATGTGATGAAGGGGAAAATATTTCACGAGCTATTGATTTCGTGCATTAATTAAAACAAATGGCTCATCAGTATGACGACACCTGTGAATAGGTGGGCCACAATGCCCCTGTTTGCTAGGGAATCTAGGTTTACTCCTGTTGTCAGACTGTGGTTGTCAACAGTGCCCTCTTTCATTCCTGGAGGTTTCTATTTGTCTGATAAACCTATAAACCAAAGTAATGGATTTCTAAATAAGGCTGTCCCATATTCAAGGGCTGCCAGAGAAGGAGGGATAAACTTAGCAGTAAGTCCCCACCATCAGAAAGCTTATCAGAACCACTGGGTCTGCAGAGGGGGACACTAAGGAACAGGGCTTCCTTCTAAGGGGATAAGAGCCCATATGTCTGTATAACTCTTTTGTATCTTTTCCAACAAATATTTTCAATGTTTCATTCCAAAACTAGTTAAGGATGTTAGGTACACATGCATCATTTCTTTTTTGATCTAATATTATTTTTAATCTCCACTACTTGGTCTAAATATAATCAAAATATCAATTCAGTACAAAATTAGTTATTGGAACTGATGGAATTTTGATCATATGTGTTAGTCACATTCATCAATTAATTCTCACATCAACCTTATGGCTGGGAGGAATACCATTTTATACATGAGGAAACTTAGATCAGAGAGGTCAAGTGAGTTAAGAGGACACACAGCTAAAATGTAGGGGGTATGCTAAATATTCAAATATTACTGATTCCAAAAGGCTCAATCTTCTGCTTTCTGATGTATTAACTTATGTAAACACAACCTATGTATAAACTCCTATAAAGTCTAAAACATGTTGCTCCTTCTGATACTATTCTAGAAAAATGTTTGATGTGAAAATATGTTCATAAGACAGAAAATTACCAAACTATTCCAACAATAACTTCTATTTCTTTTTTTTTTTTTCTATTTTTATTTTATTGTCCCATTTTATGTTTCCCTCACCCGTTGTAATGTATGGCTGAATTTCAATAAGTAACAGAATAATAAGTAATGTTCATACAGAGTGACCAGTCAGCATACCTCACAAACACCTCAGCAATTCAGACACAAGAAAGCCAGACTGGGAAGGATTGTTTATGAGAAAATAAGAACAATTTAATAGATCAACATTTAAATCCTTAATGCTATGTGATGAAATACAGCCATCATGCTGTTGAGAACCAACTTTAGGTTAGACATCAAAAGTAATTTTTGGTGAGTACTCTAAGGCTTGAGTTACTCAACAAAAAGCAAAACTACTGAAAAAAATGTCAACAGAATAAAAAGCATTCCCCTTAATTAATTAAATCATTATTATGGTCATTTACTTCTTCCCATGGTCTCTCCATTTAAAACTTTGATATTAATAATAATTTCTATGCCACATCATAAGTTTGTTATTAGGACAAGTTTGATATTAGAAGGCAAAAGAGGATTTTTAATTCAAGGCGGTCCTTAAGGATTCAAGTAGAAGCCTCACCATTTCATAAATTTTTGCCAAATTTCCATGGAAAAGAATTTCCCCAGTCTATCTGTATCTCTTTAGTACCATTTCAAATATAGGTACAGTCAAAACATGTTTTTTTTTTTTTTTTAACATTTTTTTTGAGTTATAGTCATTTTACAATTTTGTGTCAAATTCCAGTGTAGAGCACAATTTTTCAGTTATACATGAACATACATATATTCATTGTCACATTTTTTTCACTGTGAGCTACCACAAGATCTTGTGTATACTTCCCTGTGCTATACAGTATAATTTTGTTTATCTATTCTATATATGCCTGTCAGTATCTACAAATTTTGAAATCCCAGTCTGTCCTTCCCATCCCTCTTCTCCTTGGCAACCACAAGTTTGTATTCTATGTCTATGAGTCTGTTTCTGTTTTATATTTATGTTCTTTTTTTTTCTTTTCTTTTCTTTTTTTTAAGATTCCACATATGAGCGATCTCATATGGTATTTCTCTTTCTCTTTTTGGCTTGGCTTACTTCACTTAGAATGACATTCTCCAGAGACATCCATGTTGCTGCAAATGGCATTATGTTGTCATTTTTATGGCTGAATAGTATTCCATTGTATAAATATACCACTGCTTCTTTATCCAGTCATCCGTTGATGGACATTTAGGCTGTTTCCATGTCTTGGCTATTGTAAATAGTGCTGCTATGAACACTGAGGTGCAGGTGTCTTTTTGAAGTAGGGTTCCTTCTGGATGTATGCCCAGGAGCGGGATTCCTGGGTCATATGGTAAGTCTATTCCTAGTCTTTTGAGGAATCTCCATACTGTTTTCCACAGTGGCTGTACCAAACTACATTCCTACCAGCAGTGTAGTAGGGTTCCCCTTTCTCCACAGCCTCTCCAACATTTGTCATTTGTGGACTTTTGAATGATGGCCATTCTGACTGGTGTGAGGTGATACCTCATTGTAGTTTTGATTTGCATTTCTCTGATAATTAGTGATGTTGAGCATTTTTTCATGTGCCTATTGATCATTTGTATTTCTTCCTTGGAGAATTGCTTGTTTAGGTCTTCTTCTCATTTTTGGATTGGGTTGTTTGTTTTTTTCTTATTAAGTCATATGAGCTGCTTATATATTCTGGAGATCAAGCCTTTGCCAGTTTCATTTGCAAAAATTTTCTCCCATTCCGTAGGTTGTTGTTTTGTTTTACAAAACATGGTTTTAATATTGGTATTTTTATATTCTTTATTTTTAGTGAATATTAGTTCATGAGAATCTTTCACACCTCAAAATATATACATAATTTTTATGACCTAACAGCAAAATGAGTTGTGATAATGGCTGAATATCAGTGTAAATTCCACAGAACTGAAAAGTAGAATATCCTTCTCATTTCAATATTTGCACTTTCAGAAAGATTCCTCAACCTCAGATAATAGCCTTTGTGATAGGTTTTCTAAAAGGAAATACACATGTGCTGCTAAAAAAAAGTTTTATTTGCCAAAAGATTAATTCAAAATAATTCAAGTTTCCCAAGTTACCTTAATAGTCCTTGTTGAGCTGAGCTTTCCACCCTCTCACACATAGAAATCAAAAGAAACAAAAGGGGAGGAGAAGGAACTCTGCAGTTTTGTTTTTGTTTTTTTAAAGCTTATCCCCTTTTTGTGAACAACTGTTATCACTCTCAGACCCCATGTTTCTCTTGGACCTGGTGAAGTGTGCTGCTTCCACAGATCTTGCTCAGATGCGCTGAAGCGCAAGGCCGCTGAGGGCAGACGGCCCTAAGGACTGTTCTGCCTTGGCTCTGCTCTCTGCCACGGCCACCCTTTGGGCAGGGCAGTGAGTCAGTCCTGTTTCCCGAAGAAGCTCCCAGATTAGGTGGGTGAAGGTCTTTGGAAATAAATCTTCAGCAGCTAGGATCCTCAGTCCGCCTGTATCATTTTCCACTTTCATCATCAGAAGCCCTGTCAGTGCCCATTGCCAGAGAATTAGAAGAAAAAGAAAGACTTGAACTCTGCAAAAGTTCAATACACCAAAATGTGTGAAATGAAAATTATTTGAAGTGAAGCATCCATTATGCATTCTGGGGTCAGACTTTATGCCAGAAGGTATTCCTCCCACATGCCCTGTCCCTTCAGAGGGGTCTGACCGTGGCCTCTATGATGACAGCCTCCCTTCAATCTTTCTACCTGATGTGTTGCCTGTAGTAAATATTTACCATGACAGAATGGCTGGCATTGCAGGGGTTAACGCACTTCCTCCCGACCTTTCTCAGAGTTCTCCTCTTTAAAGCTTGGGTTATTTGTGTGATGTGAGGCATCTCTGCCTCTGCCCTGAGCAGACAGACGCTGTGATGCTGGGTTCTGATCCAGACAGAGTGGGGGCCTGCAGAGGTGCCCGGGGAGGGATCTACATTAGTGATGCCCTCGTAGAGCAGATTTGTAGCTTCAAGGAAAGTTATTTCTGCCAGATCATTTCAAATGTGCTGTTCAGTTCCCTTCCCTTTCCTTCCTTTCAGCTGGATGTAATGGTGTCATTGTATCTCCACCCAGGAACTTGTGTCAACAGCTCCCTCCACGGACCATTCACGAGAGCTGCAGTGTCACAGTGTCAGAAGCTGGTGTGTGGGTTGGTTTTGGTTTCTGTTTTTAATCTCGAGGTAAATTTTTTTTTTTTTTTTTTTTTTTTACTTCTATGACCTTTCCTTTCCCTTTGATGTCTGTTCTTAGCTGAACTCTCTACTGGTCACACTGAGTCCACACAATCCCGGTCACTTGTGCTGGGGCAGGCCTGGCCCTCCCCTTCCACCCCGCTTCTGCTGGTTGGGGCTTTCTTTGTTACTACTTCAGTATTCTGTTTAGAAGATTTCTCAGCTTCTACATCCCTTAAGGATTGAGCTATTTAACTTTTATTTTCTTTAAAATTTGTTAATATTAGGGAGGGCATATTAGTATGTATTTGTACGTACGTCTGTGTGTGTGTGAGTATGTATCTTTAATTTTTATCTGTTTTTTAAACATTTAGGCTCAGAGTTGAGTATTTTCTATTAAAAACCTGTTGCTTCTATAGGCATAAACGCTTTGAGCCTGACCATGATTGTAAGATTATCTGATAACAATGTGTGGACAAGCCTCCTGCACTGAGGCCTTTAGCAGAATGGTTTCAAGATTGTTTTCATTTGTTGCCTGTTGAGAAAAGCCGCAGGGAAATGTCAAAGTAGTACTCAATGACATGTTAGACTACTTTTAAGCAAAGGGTAATTTTTAATTTTTTATTGTTGGTGCAATTGCCTGTGTGTGTTTTTCTTTATTCTGTCTTTACATCATGTAGTTTTATTTCTTTCTCCTGTGCAGTGGCCCTTTGATTGCCAAATCTGTTCTTGCTTTGTGATTTGGCAGGAATGGATTGCTTATCTGCTAGGGTCCTCTCATCAGATTTTCCTTAAGCCTTGGGATCCTCCCTCATTTCCTTTGTCCCAGTACATGAATCAGAATGGGAGTGTCTCTGTGGGAGGGGAGGGAGCAGAGAGGAGAGTGAGCAGGAATAAAAATCTGCTTTCAGAAAAGATGCTGTCTCTTAAGGGGTCAGACCTGAGGGGAAGTGTTGAAAGTCTAGCAAACTTAAGAATCTTCCCCTCCCTTCCCTTGACTCAATCCTCTAACATGGGGGATTCAATACTGGCTGTCATGTTATCCACTGGAGAATTTTACTAATAAAATGATATCCCTGCTCCACTCAGGGTAAGTTTACATGTTGCCACAATGACGTATTTTGTTCCGATTTTATTATGAAACTGTCTCAGCAATTCAGCTGAAATTGAGTCATCACAATTGAAAACTAACAAAGTTTTAATGGAAGATGTGAAATTTTTATACACAATGGATTTTTCCCATGACAGTGTTATTAACTTGGAATGCCCAGTGACAAATCAGGTAGGGTAACACTAGGACAGAATTTAACAGCATTTACAGTTATCCTGTGTACTGATTTATTATTGTCTTTTTGTTGTATCCATAATGTAGAAATAATCTAGAAGAGATGTGTGGTTTATCAAGTGATGACCAGTGGCACATTGCATCTTGTTTAGAGGGAGTCAGTCCTCTTGCCTTGGTGGGAATATAGAGTTTAACAAGACACTTGCCATCATTTCCTTAACAGGGATAATAAACAGAACAATTCTGCATAAAAGCTCATATCAGCTTCTTTCATGCCTTTTCTTTTCAGAAGGCTGCCTAAGGGTTTAAGCAATTTACTGGTCTGACCTGCATCCTTTCTCTGCAGTCTGCGGTTCTTTTGTTTAACATTAGTATGTGGGCAAACAGCATTCTGAGCTGTGCAGAGCTTATCAGCCCGCGTTCAGTCGACCGGAACCCCATTCTATGTATCTAAGCGGGGCCACATTTAATACTTCACAGTGGGAGCATCTGCAGTTTCCAAAAATGACTTGTTTATCAGATAAACTCCTTCCTTACGCTGACAGATGTGGTGGATGGTGGATCTTCAGTATCATACTTCTCTACTCTAAGGCTTGTACACAATATGGTATGCTGAGGGACGGCGAGACCCAGAGCCCAGAGTCATGACGAGAATTGTTTATGCAGCCACTATCCAGTTGCACTCAGAATTCACTTGCTGGGTTTGGGAAAATGAAGGCGACTCTCAGTTTCTCTTTTGGAACTGAATAAGTAACCAACTCCCACGTTACCTGAAGTGTTAAGTAGAGGAAAGACATTTTCACTGTGAACATAATGGCTTATGATTTCATTGGTAAACACTGTATGCTGCCTTAATGCCATGGTCTACTAAAAGCCAGGCACCTGCAGGGGCTGGCTGAAATATTGATCACCAGGTACCCAATGGTACCAGAGTGTTGGGAAATGAGGAGAAGCGGGCTTAGGAGTCTTAGTGCCATTAACCCAAGGTAATGCCAGTATAGTCTGTTAAAACAAAATGATCTTATCTTTAAAATTTTTGTTAGAATTTCATGAAGTTATTTTAAGCATATTGAAGAATTAGAAAACCCTGCTTCTAGAACACACAACTCCAACTTGGAGATTTTATACTATGGGCATAGAGTATTTTGCAATTATTATGAAAGCATTGCCTTCTTTGCATATGCATGTATGTATGCATATATGCAAATATTTAGTTCACTAACAAAAAGGTAATATATATGCCCTTTAGTAACTAAAGCTTTTTCTAACATCGTATTTTTCCTCTAGAGAATGAATTAAAGTTTTTTTTTTTTTTTTTTTTTTTTGAAGTGTGCACTCTTGGGATTTATTCCCAAGAGAAATCCAGTTGTGACAGAATGATCTGGGACTTACCCTAACATCTTAAAAATTCTAAGGGAGCATCCAAAGTGTTGATAAAGAACACAAGTGTGGACAACCTAGAGCCTTCCCTCAGGCCTGCTGCCACAGAACAAGTACTGATTTTAACTGGTTAGGTTTGCTCCTTAACGCAATTCCCATTGCTTGTGGTACTCTTATAATTTAGCACATATGTTACGTTTTTGCTCCTACCTATAATTACTCTTCATACTTAAGCATTTTCCCTCTAATTATTTCACTAGTAGTAGCCCCCTTCACCTCTCAGCTCACTGCTAATTAAATACCTTTAAACATGTCTTTGTTATTAATTGTGAAGTGTTGCCTTGACCATCTGATAAGATAATTATTTGGAAAACCAACTTTAAATTAATAATTTAAACTTCAGTATTTTCATATAGAAATAAAGGCAATATAATACTGCAAAACAATAAATACCATGAGCTGCATCTTTGAAGCCTATGTAGTCAAATCATAAGCAAAGTACAACGTTACTCCTAGGAAGAGTGTAATTAATACAGCGTACAAATTGACAGTTCTAGGAAACATAAGGATATGTTTTTGAATTTCCTCCATGTTTACCTATAGGGTCTAATGCCTTCCTTTAATGTGTAGTTAAATACTATGCACTGCTTTTACTATGCACTGCTTTTATACAGACAGGCTTATCAAAGAAGCAGCCATTAAGAAATATATTCAATATCAGACTAGAAGACATTTGCGTGCCTTCCCTACTCTCACTAATGTGTGCTAGCCAACTGTTCATGCAGAAATTGTAACTGTTAATGAGGGTTAAAAGGAAATTTTAAATTAGGTGTCATCTTTTGAATAAGGTACCTCAACTGTTAGATTCTGGCTAATATTTATTTTCTAGCTTGCCTCTTGCTCTGAACACAATCCATCACTAAAAAAATATTTTTAAAAAATATTCTTCTTAGAGGATTTTTAAAGGAAACCACACACACACCCTTTTCTGGCCCTGCACATTTCCTGGGTCTAACGTTTCTGACTGCGCACTGTTTTTCCTAACACTCAGTCCCGTGTGTCATATGCCTTGCCTGGCTGCAGACTTTGGCCTTTTCACCTGCTGTTTTGGTTGGCTTTAGATGCAAAGCGAAGAATATGAAAAAGAGAAAGGGGGAGGGAGGGAAGTTTGGAAGACTGAAGCTAAAAAAAAAATGGCAAATGTTTTTAGCGCCTTCATCTAGACATGTGTCCCCTCACTCTGTGACATGGCTGCTCCAATGTTGCCATGGTGAGGATTTCTAATCATCCCTACACATGACAGGCTCCTATTTGTCTGCACTCCCTTGGGTGTAAATTTCTAGGCTTAAAAAAAAATCCATGTGAGCGTATCATCCGCCGTGCAGATGTTTCACTGCTTTAGAATATCAGGCAGCTGCTTGTGCCACCGTAGACAGCTAATTGGAGACTGCATCGTAGGAACAGAGGCGTAATTATGGCATAAATACACATCCTCTGGTGCATCATTGTATCTCTATTAACAGAAAATTTTAAACAGTGCTCAGAGTGTAATTAGTGTAGTTGATAAAGTTGTAAAACATGTAAATAAGGGAAATAGCAGGTACGTGGCCAATCCACTATCCAGCACTAGGGGATGCAGATTATTGCCTATTTAGAAATAATTAGCAAAGCTGCATTAGCAGAGCCTGTGTCCAACAGAAGCAAGGCAAACATTTATTCTGGTAACAGCTCTTTCTGTGCTAGCCATGAAAATCTACTAATATTGGTAATTTAGCCCTCATTACCAGAGGATAAAGCATGAAAAGAGCTCAGACATGAAATATGACAAGTAATATTAATTTTTATTCCAGAGGAAAGGATGCTTCCTTGGGTTGCATGCTGATTTCTCGGCAGGGTCTCAGCAGTGCGTGCGGAGGAGGCAGTGGGTAGCTGGTAGTTGAGAATTCAGGATACGGAGCTGACTCCCTGCTGGAGGTATACCCTGGGGTGGCTATGACAGTGGCTGATGAGGCATGCCACTGTTAGTGCCCAGCCAAACCTCAGGTCACAGTTCAAAACAAGCACTCAGCCATTAAACTTCAGTCCTTATGGGCCTGTGAGGGCTTATGTCCTCATTCCTGCTCTTTTCCACCCTCCCAGCCCCTTTTCTCCTTCCTCTCCGACATTTCTTTTTTCTCCCCTGGAATGATTTTGCAGAGCTATCCAGGCAATCAGATTGATTTTTGTGCTTGCACCGCCCTTTGCAACGTGCTTCTGATAATGAGCTGCTGTTGTTGAAGAGGAGAGTGTGGGAGGGAGGGGTGGTTTCAGCTGCGCCTGAACTACGTCGTGAGCCCTGGATGAGAAATGATCCTTTGGCTCATATACATTGAAGACTTTGTCACTGAAGAATATCACCCTGCGACCAGGAATCATGAATGGCAAAAATTTGGAGCTTGTTTTACAAATACACTTCCTAATGAAGAGAAATGCAAAAGCACTGCTAGTTTCAGAAACCTCCATTCATTTTCCAGACAGTGGGATAAAAAGGCAGAACGTTTGGGGAAGAGCCACCTTTTTTGCATTAATCTTTGCTGCTAGCTTGTTCTTTGTTTTACTCTTGAAGCATTAAAAAAAAAAAAGTGGCAGAATTAAGAACCAAGCCCATGAAACTAACCATGTTTTGTGGCATTTGTCTCCTTTACCGTTACCTCCTTACTTCCTCGTGCATGGGCACGGCTTCTTTTTACCTGCTTCTGGGCAAACAACACTTGAAGAGCCAATTTCCTGAATTTGAGATTGAACTGCTAGGAAAAAGTTAGCCAATAACAAACTAAATTTCCGTTCAGTCTGAGTTTCATAATGTGTTCAGAACGTCATGCAAACAGTACATTTTTCTTAAAAAAAAGGAAAACAAAGGAAGACGTTAGATATTTTTGAATTCTTTAAAATGAAAATGGTACATTCGTAAACACGTTGAAATAAAGGGATGGTCTACCAGTTTTTTCAAATGTAAGAATTGAGAATTCAAATTCCCGGTTCTCAGGTGATAGACAATGAAAATCGTCTCTTATCCAGGACACACGGAAAGTGAAGGTGGTGTTTGCTGCTGCAGACAGCACCTTTCTAGTCCTCCTTTCTACTTTTTAATCTTCTTTGAGGATAATGAGGTGATGGTGGCAGCTAAGTAAGAAGTACTTTTACTGTTGTCAGGCATGTAAAAAGTGACTAAGACCAGAGTCACCCATGTGTTTTCAACCACACAAGCCATGTGAATACTGATCAACATCTGTAGGGCATGGTCACACACGCAGTGCAAAGGCGCGTACTTGCATACACACGCACCGTGCCTGTGAACACGCACGACCACACACTGGCAGTCTACAACAGACTCTGAAGTGTGACGATGCATTTCATTTCTTCCTGCTCCTCCACTTCCAAACCCAAAGCAACAACCCTGACCAGGTATGAAAGCACTCTTTCTTAAAGTTAGCACATATCCCTGCCTCCTAAGAGCCAAAAATTATCACTAGAATTGGAATCAGATGACCTGAATTAAAGCTCTGATTAAAAATGTCACCTGGGGCAAGGTGACTTCCTAAGCCTCAGTTTCCTCAACTGTGACATTGAAAATATCTCCTTTGTCTACTTCACAGGGTTATTATGAGAACCCAATGACATAACTACTCTGCAGACTGTAAATATGACATACATTACTCTTTATATGGTTAACCCTGTTAGTGTTCACACGATCTACTCACCAGACAATGCCATTACTATATCACCCCCAATCACACTTGGACATTTGCCTATGTTTTCAAACGGAGCACAAATAAGCTCAAAAAAGTCATAAAAATTAATCTCGATTGTATCTGTACAGTGCCAAAACTGCTGATTCATAAATGAAATTGCAGTCAACCAACCAGCTGTTTCTTCCACAGAATGCCAAACTGCCACTTTAACTGATTTTTATCCAAGAAGCTTACTATGTGTACGGGGATTGGATAAACACTGCATTAATCATTTTCATTTTAAGTCCATGTAAATAATCTCACTTAGATCTCACAGACCTTGCTAAGTGCACACTCCCTCACTTCTCAGAGACACAGTTTTCACATTCTGCAAAGTGATCAGCACTCAGAGAGAATGCCTAGAGGAAAGTTGTGCCCAAGTTGCAGAGTTTTCCCAAGGGACCAGCCAGAGGCGCCTGCTGGTGAACAGCCCTTGTTAAGAGAAATCCCGCATAGGACAAAGCTCTGATTTAAATGAGCACAGTTGTTTTAACCCCTAGTTTTCTAATTTCCTGTTGGCTTCTGGTGTTTGACAAGCAGTTTCCGTTTGGAGACATTACACTGCTCCTCTCCGCTCCAGCACGGTGCCCGCTGCCTTCGCTAAATTGGCATCAGAACAGCAACCATTGCCAAGATCTATGCAAGGGCAGGAGGGACTGAAAGGGAACACGAAGCAAAATGATCCCTTAATTCAAGTGAATTATTGTTACCTTTCTTCACATATTCTTTCTCTCCTCCCTCATTGTTCTCCTTTCAAAAGAGAAGTAATAGGTTCCAAATCAGACCACAAAGAAGATCTTCAGAATCAAGTTAAATTGGAGCACAAGGATTGGGGCTGATGGGAATATGGATTTGCAAGGTGCCAAGTCTGATCTAATTTACTTCCATTTCCTGATTTCCAGCCTTTTGGCATTTATTAAAATAGGATTTCATTGTAGAGTCCTTGTATAACATATATTCCATACATGTTGTTTTAAATTTACTTCAGAACATATAATTTTATATATTTTCTTCTGTGCAAAACCGTATGTGTGTATGAATGGTGAATTCGGTGTGCCAAGTATTTAGATTAGTTTTATAATTTCTCTGGTGCTTCTCTAAGCAGCTTTCTCCAAAGGGGCTTGTAACTCATAATCACAGGGGCTGTTTGTGAATATATTTCTCTGGGTCAGAAATTTTGCCAGCGCTGACAGGCCCCCTGGACAGCTTTTCAGAAATCTCCTGGTTATTACTCATCCATTAGAAAGGAAAAAATGATATTTTGCATCAGTAGTTGTTTCCCTCTCTCTCTTTTTCCTTTTAAATTACAGAAATAAAGTGCCCATTGTAAATCGTTCATGCTGGCGGACAATATTGCATGCAGATCAGGCAGACAGCTCATTGGACGGAAATGGTATGGGGGTGGGGGAGGCCTTTGTGAGTGAGTAGACACTGGAGGGGTTCTGAAGCAGTTTTAGCCAGGTCAGAAGTAGCTCATTAGCGGGCAGGAAAGCTAGCTGCTCATCCTGTAGGGTGCAAAAAAGGCTAACCCCGTATACTTCAGGAGTTTCCTATTAAGTTGTTTTACTCTTAATAATAATGAAAACAGCACTGCCTCTTATTCTACTTGCATTTTCCGCAATCTAGCTTATGTATAAACAGATCTTGAAAAACCAATAGTTATAATAGCTGATGGCCTCAGTGAGATTTTTTTTAAATTTCTGTAACCTCGAAAAGTAGAATTTAAGACAGCCAGTATTCAAAGAGAGAAAGAGAGAGAGAGAGAAAAGATAAGTGTATTGAATTTCAGTGTTCATAATATTAGGGAGAATTTAAATTTCCTTCTTAGTACTTTAACATGAACTTTAGCATTAACATTACGGCTCCCTCTCTCACCCCACCTCAGAACATCCATGGTTGGGACAAAGTGGAAATGGGGGAGATTGCATTAGGATGGCAAGCTTCTTGCCGAGAAACTAGCTACATGGCAGTAGGAGATCTATTAGCAGAAGAGTGAAAGAGGATTCTAAATTCATAATGGTTTTTGAGAATAAGCTTTTTTTTTTTGATAAATTTCTTTTTAAAGAATAATCCAGTATCTCCTAGAATCCCAAACACTGTCACATCTATTAAGGGTGGGAGAAAACTTTTAGATGGCCTCAACTCCCTATTTATAAATGGCAAAATGTATAAATCTGGGAGAAAGATGAATAATAGAAAATAGGTAGAATATTGGCATATGTCATATAAAAGCCGTATGTTCTTGTTTGCTTTGCCTTCCTCTTTGTTTCTTTCTGAGTTAGTTCGTTGACTTTGCTTTTAATAGTCAAAAGCTAGTCTAATAAAGAGAAACTGAACATTCATTAAGATTCTGAAAGTTCTGGTTTATTATCAAACCTCTTGAGGTATAGGGCTTTGATTGTTCTGGGCACTTTCTGATTGGTGAAGTTGATAACTGAATTGCTCAACACCAAGTGAAGTGTTATTAATTACAGAACCAGTACTTGATGACTGTACAGGCAAAGCTCTGGTCAAAATTTCTGTTGTTGTAGATTTACTGAGCATTTATTTTGTGCTAGGCACTATTCAAAGCCCACAAGTAATGAATTGATGAAATAAGCTGCTTAGACAGCTGGAACTCACAGTAGCACAGCCATTCCAGCTAGTTCAGATATACAGCTGAAGAGTTGGTTGTCTGACATTTCCATATTCTTCTCTGCTTGTTACTACATTGTAAGGTCCTGGAGCTACTGTCGCCCTGGCAAAACCATTACATTCTTTTCAACATCATTCATAAGCTGATTCTTTTTTAGTTTATTGAAAAACTTCAGGAAACTAGAAAACATAAGGAAAGTTTTTGTGGGTTTTTTCCAAAAGGAATGATAGGCAATTGTAGGCTACCTTTTTATTTAAATCTAGTTATTCCATCATTCTCTTTGGTAATTACTTGGGATGGCATATTAATTATGTTTTTCTATTTCTACTTCAACTGAAAAGAGAGATGTGGATGTGTACAAAGTATCAAACTTGAGAATCAATACAAGTGAGAAGTGAAAGTTTTTCTATAAATATAAAATGCAAAATTTTAGTTCATGGCAAATAACTAGCTTGGTTCAAAGTAGAAAACAAAGAGTAAGAGATATGGATGACTGGGAATTATAAACAATCATTCTGACAATAAAAGAAATGAGAGAAAGGAAAGAAAAACGAGAAGTAGATAGGCTAACCAAGATCCTTGATTCATGAATTCTTCTTTAGCGTCTTGTTTATGTTTTCATTTTCTTCTTTATTTATAATGTATACATTTTCTTTCTCCTTTTCCCGTTTTGCTTCCTGGCTTTTACCATATAATTTTCCTCTAGTTATGGACAGGTGAAGGAGAAATAATGGTCTTCTTGTATCATTGCCTTATTAATATAAATGAGATAACAGAAAAACAAAAATCAGACTTGTGCTCTGTTAAAACAACATGGAAGACAAAGTCCTCTTAAATGTTGAAGTATCTAAATATATGTGTGAGGGTGACAAAAATGTCCTGTCTTAAATTTAAACTTTAAATGAGAGCCTCCACTTTGCATGGATATAGGATTATTTCAAGGATGCTATCACTTTCCAAAACATACTGGAATATCTTCTTTTGAAAGTTTTAATAAAGTCAGTTTATTTTATACATGAGACCATCAGCCTGTTTCTTCTTCAAATTGATTGTACCAGCTCTTTATTATTAATTACTTCATTCATTTCATTTTACTCTGAATAGTTTCTGTGTCTCAACATCAAAGTGTGAACTTGAAATAATAACTCTAGAGAGAAAAAAAATAACACCAGGTAACTTGGTAAGAGTGTTTCTACTGACACTTCTGGACTTTGTGCTTTTATTTGTCTAATTAATTCTAAAACATTTCATTTATCTCCATTATAGTGCAAAGCACAAAACAGAGAAGGGAAACAAATGTAAAAATGAAGTGTGAATAGTTTCTATTAAATTAAGGGACATAAGGCAACATTTTTTACTTAAGAGAATAAAAATTTAAACCAGAACAGAATTAGTGAATTTCATTATTCATGAATACATTAACTGGAAGTAGACCCTTGTCTGTGAAGTATGCGTAAATGCTTGTCTCTCTCAGAGGGTAAAAGTGGTCTGGGTGACCAGTGTTTTTGTATCTTAGGCTGAAGTCGTCACTGGGGGTTCTAGATTTCAGAAAATGGGTTTGCGGGTAAATGTTAGTGAACTTTTTGGTTGAAGAAGTGTGTTAACCACATAGAATTTACTTGTGAGCTTTGAGTAGTGCCTGGCACAAAATAAATGCTCAGTAAATCTACGAAATAGAAATGTTGATCAGAGCTTTCCCTACAATTATCAGTTTCCATCATTTGAAAACTATGCAAAGTGCACATCTCACATTGACAAATGTCTTCTAATTTGTCAAATATCTGTTTGGTTAAACCATCAATAGATTTGTTTATTTCTGAGTGATCTGTGGTAAGAGTATGAGAACTATACTAATAGCAGGATGATCACAGATTGGTAAGAATATTGCTAGTTGAATTGGGGCATATTTTACCTTATGTATTCCAGAACTAAATTTAAATAAAGAACAGCTTTCCTATTTTCTTCCATCACTTTTTTTATTTTTTTCATTTCCACTACTGAACCCATTCATATATTTGGACTGTGGATAGTATTATTTAATTACAATATCTTGTAAAGCATATCTGCAACAACTTTGGAATAATTTTACTTGCCATGAATTTGGGGCTCTGCTATGTGACGAAGTTTTGTTCCCTGTTAGTCAGCATTATCACAGTTGGGCCTCTCGCTTTTTTCAAGGAAACTCTTCATGGACATTTCTACATCCATCTCCAAATATATTAGTAACCCTTTATATACTTCTTCCCTCTTGTCTTTTTTGGCTAAGGCCTACTTTATTATTTGGATCAAGGTTCTCTCTCTCATCTCCTACTTCTTAGAAATGGGCAGCATGTTTGCTTCTTCAGAAGCATGAGCACAGAGACATGCATGTATGCCTGTGGGCAGCAGGATCCAGTGTCCATCTGTTTGTTCTGAGTGTATCCCAGCAGCACATTTAACGTGTGCTTTCTCACCCTGGTGCATAGATCTCCCGTTGATTTCAAAAGGATCCTGAAAAGGGCATAAAGAGATGAAAATCTGATGTCAATCTTAGAGACTAGAATTCATTTTCTTCCAGTGGGTTTTCATCATCCAGTTTACTCTTACATTTTTAAAAAATTTTTTTCATCTCTAGCCACTTAAGGTGGAAGTATCATAAACTGCCCCTCTGAAGGAGAGAAAAGGAAGGAGAAAGATTGTTTTCAAATTCCAGACTAATAATTTTTACTTAAGAATTTCTAAAAACAACCTTGAAAAGAAAATGCTTCCTTTAAATTAGCTGCCACTGTGAAAATTAAATTAGTTCAATAAGTAATCTGATCGTGGCTTGCTACATCACGTAGCTAATTAATATATTGTGATTTGAAGAATTTTCTTTATATTAAATGTATATATAATACACACTTTATGGCTGATTTTGCAAAGCAGTTTTTAACCAGCAGTAGTTGCTGTGTGACAGCTCAAAGTTAAATTTGGAAAGTAAACTTTAAAAAGATTAGTTACATGTGCCAACTTTTATCAATACAAGCTGAGCCATTTAAAAGCAGTAGTTTACTTCCCTTTTCAAACCGTGCATTATAGTTTTAAATTACATTTCATTTTACTAGATGGTGTTAACAGCTCAAGTTTGTGATTCCACTTTAATATTATTATCTGAAAATTAAGATGTAATGAAAATCAACCTTCTTGGTTACTGCTCCCCAGGAATGAGTAAATGTGGTAGTTATTGTGTTCTTAACAAAAAATATACTAATGCTGCTACAGAAAAGGCATCTAAAGATCTAGGTTCAGAGTATCTCACTAACCCTTGAGTGTCTTAGTCAAAACTGGTCTCGGACTTTATAAACACTGATTGTTCTCATCTTTTTAGAAAATATCTGTAGAAAAAATCACCTACATCCATTTTAATACACAAAGTTTTAAGCCACTTATACTTAGAAACCACTTACATATATGCGTGTATAAATATCAAGTGATAAAATTAGCAAATACAATGATTTTTATGAAGAAAATCAAATCATTTTGTAAGTAAAGACCATTTTAAATATTATTGAATACATGTTCTAAATGCCAGCAAATTCGAAAGATAGTATACTTTGCATTTCATGTTATTTAGGTGTTGTTAGAAACACATTTACCAAAAGTCTCTGTCTTGGAAGGGAACATACTATAACAAATTGCTTGGGAAAACTTTGCAAAAACATCAGGTGCTTTCAAAATACCGAATGTTTGAAGGAGGTACTATTATTAGTCCTGTTTTTCTGAATGAGGAAACTGAGTCAGAGATTTGAACGACCTGCCAGGTTCACCGAGCTAGTGGGGGTGCCGCAAGGTGACTCCTGTGCTAGACTGCTTCCAGGCTTGTTGGGTGAGGGGAGGAGGTGATTTACAAAGTTCCCTTTACAGTACAGCACAGTACAATAGAGGTGAAGGGAGGCTGGAGCCGAACTGATTCTAAACATTTTTTGCTTTTGTTTTTGTGTGGTAGCAATCTATGTAAGAGAGAGATCATGAGGGCCCAAATTAGGATAGAAGGAGCTGAAATTTAAAACTATATTTGGATGCTAGAAACATTGAAGATCAAAATCAAGAGTAGTAGTCAACTGACTGGACAGAGGTGGTATGCATAACGAGACAGAAGAGAATTGACTAAATAGAGCAGTTTACTCTATTTTTTAAAGATCAACACAAAAGGAAATTACTCAAACTCTTTGAGTAGCCTACTACAATGTTTTAATGCTTTTCTATTAAAGAGCCCTTTCTTTTAAAGGCATCTTCTTTTACCTACCATGCTTCTAATTCGTTACAAAAAAAAAAAAAAAAGAAAAATATATTTTCTTCTTTAGACTTGATTTGATTATTCCAGAAAATTTAGTTCCTCAAACTCTACATTTAGGTTTTCTCTTTATACGTTTTTCAAGTATTTTTTCCATCTCTTATAGTGAAGAGTCATTAGCTAGATTTAGTGAGATTAAATGTTCAAATGTGAAAAGTGCCCCTAATATAAATATTCAGGCATTTGGGGGACAAAATTCCTAAGTGATTTAAGAAATATGTCTAGATTGTCATATTATAACTTTTTCTGCCCTCTCTCTTCCAAAACATTGGCATATGAAGAAAGATATTCTTACCCAAAATAACTTAATGTAATTCACAAAAATATCATTTGTTCAATAAATTATCAAAGAACTGCTAAAACAAACTGCACAGCCCCAGCCCCTCCTTATTCTGCCAAATTCTATGTTTCTGAGTGCCAATCAGTCTGTCAAGGAGATTAGGGTAACTGTATGTTAGAACATCTTTCCGTTAGGTCGCCACGGCCTTAAAGCAGCCAGACACCTGTTTGCCCTTCCCCTGTCCTTGTAGTGCCTGAGGCTGCAAACTGTTGCCAGTACCTTTAGCTTTCATTTGGTTTTCTTGCTTTGAGGCTCAAAAGTGGCTAAACAATCTTCAGTTTCACCAGTAGGTGGGGGAACTAAATTCGTTTTGCTTCTTGTCACCATTTTTTTTTTTTCTCCCCTCTTAGGAGGAAGTCTAGTACTCTTCCCAATGGCCTTTCCCTCAATACCACTGATGTTCCCTGAGTTTATAGTTACTGCTTCCTAGAGTGTAACGATGAGGAATCAGGAGGAAGATATTTGGGGAAACAAGAAGCCCAGGTTTAGATCTGTTGACTAAATACAAGATTACAGATCAAGGAAATTAATCAATTTAACTTAGAATGGACTTTACTTTTGATAATTAAGAGAACACTGGTGGCCTCTGAGAAGTGTCTTTACTTGAGAAGTTCGGTAAAGATAGAAGCTAAATTTTAAACAATAAGTATCTGGATGCTGAAAAGATTGCATATTGTCTGCACTTTAATTCCTTTTAATGGGACTAAACAAAATAGAATTAAATAAGATGAAATCTGCTCTATTTTTAAGATCAATAAAAAACCAAATTACTCAACTGTTCTAGTAACCTACTGTAATGTTTTAAAATTTTTTCCTTTAATGAAAGTCATTTTACCTGCCATGCCTCTGTTTAACCTATCTATGCTATTTATGACACAAAAATAGGGAATACTAGTCATCATTTTTCATTTTCAGAGAAAAAACACTTCTGTGGTTTTCTTCCTTTGTGTTTTTCAAAAACTTTCCCCTCCCTTATGTGAAAGAATCACCAGCTAGATTTAGTCAAGGAACTTAAATATTTAAAGATAAAGTGTTCTTAGTTGCAAGCAATGGAGACTAACTTGTCAGAAAAAGGGCACTAGAGGATGGGTGTTGGGTGGCTCATAGCAATAAACAGGAGTCAGGATGACAGCAGTCCACCTGGAGATGAAATCGTGCATTAGTACCTTGGAGCTTCGGCACGTGTGTTAAATGGCTGTCTGTGAACTGACACGCTTAGGTATTCTTTGAAGAACCTTTGGCTCACATAGTGCCCTGTCACAGCTCAAACAGTCAAGGAGTTCACAAAGCCAGCCATGTGTTCTCCTGTTGAGAAGCAAAAATAAATAAAAAATGTATAAAATATAAAAGAAGGCAAATATTCACTGAAGATGCGTAAGATATAGCTGAAATTTTTTGATCATTTGCCTCCAAGAAATGGTGATTTTGACCTAATTCAAACTTAGAATCGGTTTATCCAGTTTTTACTGTTTTTGCTAATCAATTTTGTCAAAATATTGACATATATTGACTAAAATTAAGGCATGCAACATAATCTATCTACCCAAGAGTTATAATTTAATACATAGAGTCAGAAAATCTAAAGATAAACCCAGATAATATATTTCACTATTAAATGATGTTCACAAAGAGACTGTCACAACTGTGGCTAGTCTTCATAAGTGTGCTAATGGGTCAAATAAAAATTCCATGAATTATTTTCACTACCTTATCTTACAAATTTTGTTTAACAAAATACATTTAGTAAGCAAAATGTAGCTCAATTCTAAAATCCCTGGTTATGTAAACCTATAGAAGTATATGTATTATATTAGAAATAGTTAATAACTACCATGAAAATACTTGGCTCAGACTGATAAGCCGCCCAATCCAAGTCTACCTAAAAACATGCTGTTTATTGATTATCATGTATTATGTGTCTTGCTCAAGTTCCACTTCAAAGACCATCCAAGTATGTCAGCCCTCGTATACCCATTTAACAAATGTACTGAGGCTCAAAGGTATAACACACGTTTTATTCTCTAGTCTGGGACATTGTCATCTTGACCCCTGTATGCTGCTGTTAAACACAGAGGATTTACTTTGAAGCTTTCATTTAAGGAATTGAGTTATTATTCTTTGCTTGACCTTTGTCCATGGCATATTTATCATGATGCCCTGTAAAACTATAATGTGTGAGAAAAGTAAGAAAAGGAAGTAATGTATTTGTGATTTATAAAGAAACGAGAAATAGGTATAAATCAGGCTTTTCAAATCCATTCAGAGATACCGTTCACATCATGCATTTGTAATTTTTAAATCCCTCCCTAAAATGACTTTTGTACCTTCTTAAAACAATCAGTAGCGAAAGTAACTGGAAATGAATCATGATCTGTGATTTCCAGGATCTATTGCCAGGTATTGTTTATATTTATTACTGAGAAGAAAAGAGGAAACAACATTATTTTTAAAGTCCAGAAAGAAATAGTTTTCAAGCTGTTCTCTTAATGAACTAGAAATAGTAACCCTGTCAAATTTAATATAAAAATAGTGTTTATAAGCCTATGGCATCTATTTATTACTGGAGAACAAAAGCCTTCATCCATTTCCTTTAGAGAATGACATTTTTGTAATTCGCTGCCCATTTCATTTGTTCCAAAGGCCTTCGTGGGGTGACAAATATCCCACAGAAATGGCTACTGATACTTGATAGGATAATGTGCAGCCCCTCAGGACAAGGGCAAAGGCAGCAAACTTATCATCCTTTAGTTTAGCTTCGCATGGGTCAGTAACAGCGCCAGAGGTGACAGAAGATGTTAAAGTGTGGGAAGCAAGAGCTGAAAGCTGTAGGAGGGGAGTTTTTATAGTTTATCCTTTCTTTTGCCAAGAAGCTACGGAGACAGCTTGAATCACATTGTTGATTTGGTTCACTGCACACCACACTAACTGTTTCTGGAAAAGAAGAGCAAGGGGGAGAAAAAATCTAACACTCCTGGGTCATTCTCACCAACAGCATGTGGCATTTCAACATGTCCTGTAGGAGGAGGAAATGCATATTTAATATTTGAGCTTCAAGTTCATGTTTTAAGAATGCATTATCCTGCTGGAAGGTCTGTGGTGAATAATCAGTAGGACCTTACCGTTCTATCAACCCGATGATTTTGCAGAGAACAAAGCATTAGCTGTGTTGTCTTTCACTTGGGAATTTTCACAATATTGTTAATGTGTCAGAGTGCATTTAAAAAAAAAAGAAACACTAGTATGACTCTTCTTAAAATTTTTAACTTACAAATGTGCCAAAAATGTAGTACTTTGAATTTATCATTAACATGTGTCCATTAAGGACAATTGACTTGCATGAAATTTGAATATACATATTTTATTCCCAAGAGAATTAAATCAGTGTAGAACTCTTCCTCAAAGTATTGTGAAAAAATGATATGCACCAGCTGGTATATTACTCCTGACTCTATTAAAAGATCATGTGAGCAAATTCTTCTAAACACTTCCCTGTTTAAAAAAAAAAAAGAAGAAAGTAAAGAGAAAAACATAAGTTCTCCATTAGGCAGGTATCTCTCGTCATGACTGTCACTGCACACAATGACACAGAAATGTGATGGTTATGCTGTGATGTCTCTAACGGCACATCTGGTAAAATGATTCCTGCTTTGCAATATTAGGAAATCACTTTTTTATGTTACATGTGATTTGAATTAATTTGTTTTAAAAATTAAGTGATACAAGGCAGAAACTCCTAAAGAGCCGATTGGATAGAGAACCAAAATTGGTGATTTTTTTTTCCCCCAAGCAAGATACCAACTCCACCTGAGTGATTAACAGCTTTGATGTGCATTTTTGAACCAGGATGTCCTCCATAAGAACGGTCAGAGCCCCTTTGAAACATTTATTTTTCTTTAAGTAGTCAAAAAAAGGACCCATTTCTGAATCTTTTCTTGCTAATATGGATAATAAGATGTGTTATCAACAGAGAATAATGAGTATTAAATCTTAAATATACTAAAGACATTTTAATTGGGTAAAACCCTTTACAGTTTGATAAAAATACAAGGAGTGTTACAAAGCGTGGAGTATTTTCTAGCAGTCGCCTTTTATTCCAGGCATATCTGGAAAATTACATAATGCTGAACTGCAGGAAGATGAAGACAAACTGATGCCTACTTTGAAATAAGTATGTTAAATAGTTCACATACTTTATCTCTGAAAACCTGGTTGTGTGCTCCTAATAGCACTATTGCTGGCTAAAATTTATACAGTACTTTTTCCATTGAGTTGGAAATTGGTCCCTTTTCAGAGAGAGGTTCCTGTTTATTTCCAGTGCAGAAGAACTTGTTTTAGTTTTGAAGGTAAATTGAACAAGTGATTGCTTTCATATATCATGTAATTCCTTACATGTTGATGGCTGTAACTTTTCTACTTAACACATTTTATTCCTTACCATGCCTGTCACTGGCTTAAGCAATCTGCGGGTAATTGATTTCTTCTGTAAAACAGATAACATTTGCTTAAAGCTCTTCTGATAGCTTTACAGCCTCTGCATTAGGAGAAGCACTTCCGTCACCACTGGCAATCTTATAAAATATAATTATTATATATCCATCAAAGGCTAAAAGAAAAGGGGAATAGGAAAAGGCAATGCAGATATTTCCTGAATTCCATGTCCTGGCTGTCATAATACTGCTGGTGCTCATCCGACCACCACTTACCTTGCTCACCACTTTGGTCAAATGAACCACCCTCCCTTCCAACCTTATTGTTTATTTTAAAAAACAAGCAAGCAAGCTTAGTCTTGTTCACATGCTAAAATAAAACTATGTTCAATTCATTAGGTTTCCTAATAAAAAAATAAAAGTATCTTTCATTTGAGCAGTGACTATTTCTCAATGATGTTTCACATTTTTACTCACAACTGCAGAAGAGGATGTAATGTCCCCTAAGTAAACAACTTGCTAATGCACATTATTTGAATACAAATAAATTCAAGTGGTCAGAATTCTCTTTTTCTGTCTTTCTTCCTTTGTCTTCTCTCTTTCTCTCTCATTTTTTTTGTTTGTTTTGTTTTGTTTTTGTTATTTTGTTGTTTTGCCTTCTCAAGACCCAAACCATCCGCAGCTTTAAGGATCTCTTGTCTTGAGCTGAATGGTCATGACCCTTTGTAAAGGGTGGTCTACAACTCAGGAAGGCCAACCTGACTTGATTAGTGTGTGTGTGTGTGTGTGTGTGTGTGTGTGTGTGTGTGTGTGTGTGTGTGTGTGTGTGTGTACATGAGAGAAGACTATAGAGAAAATGAGAATTATGACAATTTAATGTTCCAGGAAAATGATTTGTTGTTCTAGGGAGCTAATAGGTATGACTTGATCTTTCTTCTTTCCTTTTTTCCCTCTAAAAAATCTTTGTACAATATAAAACTGGTTTTTTTTCAAATCCCAAATGTCAGTTCATTAAAAAAAAAGTGGACTGTCAGCGTGGAATGTGGATAATCGGGAGATAGGTAGACAAGAATGGGATGGTTCACTTTGAGCTGATGGAGAGCAGTCTGATTTGGGTGCTGTATTAGTTTAGCATCTATAGTACATATTTAGAAGAGGCAGGTAACAGAGCGATAAGTAATCCACCAACCAAACAAATGCTTTGCGTTTCTCTATCATAACGAAACCTGATTGTTCTTCACTTTCAAGAGGAAGTTCCGAATAATGGGAGCAAAATTACCATTTTTTAACCTCTTGCATGTTTCTATTTTTTATTAGAATCATTCCTGCATAATTCATATATTAAGCATTGTTCTGCCTTCAGCTCACATGTTTTGCACACTGAAATTTGTGGTTTTGAAATAGAAACTGTCCACATAGAAATTTCTTAATGAATAATTCTCAGATTTGTTTATTTCTATTCTTTTTTTTTTTTTTTTAATTTTGGGGGTGGTAATTAGGTTTATTTATTTATTTAACGGCAGTCCTGGAGATTGAACCCAGGACTTTGTGCATGCTGAGTGGGAGCTCTACCCACTGAGGTACCTCCTCCCTCCTATTTCTAATTCAGTTTCTTGACTCAGAACTGAGGGTGACATTGACTTCTCCTTGGACTGGAAAGCTTGAATTTTGTTCTAGGTGCTCCAGCGTCTCTGGCCCTCTTTGGGCTCTGTTGCCTGTTTTTCTGCACATGCTTTCCCACCACTTCAGTCACACTTATTCAGCTGTCCTCCATTCTGTTCTCCCACTCGCACTTCACAGCAGAGTTCCAGCCAGTCCCATAACTGTGATCACAGAGAACTCCATCCTGTCACTTTGCCCCAGCTTGATCTCTTCAGAAGCCCCGCATCTTCCGAGAAGTCTTTGAGTAGTGATCAGAAGAGAGCTGACACGTCCCTGTCCCCGTACTTCTGCTCACCTTTTGCCTAAACTTTTTATAACCCCCACCATATGCCACTTCTCCTTAGATGAATTTATGATCATATTTTAGTATCTTCTTTTCAGTTATTGTGTCGTATGACTGACACTGATTTATTCAAGTTTGTGTCATCAGTTCTGATTTTAAACTCTTAGAAGGTAGGATCTCTACCTGAATAGTTCTTATCCAGTGACTATTGTAACATTATATGTAAATTTATCCCCAATAAGTATATTTTAATTATGATGCTATTACACATTTTCTAACTGTAAGAGAGAGTAAGCATTCAATTTACAATATCATTCTTTCAAAAAGTAGAAATGTTAGTAAAAGTTTCAAGTCACAGATCATCATTCATTTCTTTTCCCTTGATTGATTTCAGGGCTTCAAGAAATCTGCAAGTTTTATTATTTACTTTCTTGATAAAGTACCTGTGTTCAGTGTGCTTCGTTTCGAGTTACTTTCTCTGAATTATAGGGTTTTTTTTTTTTCCTTTTGATGAGCTATATAACAACAGACATTAAAATGATGGAGGAAAAAATCTATATTTAAAGTTTTATCTTAACAATTGAAATGTTTTATCTTAAAAATTGCTATCGCCTAATTTTAGTACCATTTCTAAAACGTTTTAAACTCTTTCTGAGGATCTGTGGCATATATTTTGACTGTAAGTTCTTTGGGGGAAATATATCACAGATTTTATACTGACTATGTATGGAAGTCCCAGGTACAGCCTCAGGCCATGAGATGCTTTTACAAACCTGTTGTAGAATAGGTTTTTTCTTCAGATCCTTAGTTCTATATTACATCACTATGATTAACTTGTCTTTAATGTGTCAGCAATACCTTAAATCAGGTTTACTTTTTTGAGACTAAGAGAAATATCATTCAGAAGTGAATAATAATACATTACTAGTGCTTTGGAAAAGTCAAAGCAAAAAGCATTGGCATTTGGACTAACCATGAGGTAACCCAATGTGATGGAAGGCAGGATTCTTATTAGTGATTTATTCTTGAGAAAATGCTTCTAAGTACAATACTAAATGCCTTTCTCAAGTTCTTAAGCGAGCTCTTCCAAATGACCTATGAGTTACAGTCTTTGACCTTTGGGTATCTGAGTGAAGTAATTTCCCTTCTAGCTAAAGAGTTGAGACTGGTGTTAATAATCTTATTTTAACTAAAATTTTCTTATTCTATATGATAATAGTGCAGAGGTCTCTAAATACTTTTTAATCTGAAAGGATAAAATGTTCTATAAACTTAAAAATAGCACTTAAAAATACCTACATTTGTTTGTCAATTACTGTTTCTTTCAAGGATGGGTCTTTGGGGTCCCCATCTAAATATTTGTGCCTCTGCAAGATGTATGTCCCAAGAACATGAAATTATGCCAGTTTTTGGCATCAGATGTAATTTAATGGAGGGTAGGGAGGGGTAGGGTAGTGTAACATAATGGGATATAATCTAATACAGTGTAATGCTGATTCCCTTGGCCCCGCCCAGGCCGTCAGCACAGTTCAGGACTCAAGAGCGTCGCATTAGCAAGTGTGCAACTACAGCAACTTAGCTGGTGCGTCTGAAAACTGCTTCCTTTGCTCTAGATAGCAGCCTCTTGGTCGGTGCTGCAACTTGCCCTGTGGCCACGGAGGTTACCAGACCAAGTGCTTTATGTTGTGGCAGGCCAGAGAGGAGGAACTTAACATGGGGGAGGAGAATGTGCTAGGTAGGCACTGGATGAGGGGCAGCTGCCAACAGGGTCACAGTGATTTTGAAGCCAGGAGGATCTTCACAGCTTGTTAGTATGTGTGAGTCAGAATGTGTTAGTTTATTTCATCCCATTCTTGTCTTCCTTTTTGTCTTTTTCCTATTTCTTCTCCTCTTAAAATGAGAAATATTTCTCTTTCTAATTCTGACTTCTCTTCCTTGGTACCAGTGCCCGAAACATAGTAAGCATTCAATAAATGTCTGTTGTATGAATGAGGACATGTGTGTTTAAGTCTTAAGAGCTTAGACGTTACTCCAACTGTAGATAAACACAGACATTTATGACTATAAGTCCAATAAGAATGCTCCCAATTTCCATATAAAATCACAACTTTATATAGAGAACTTTTGGAAATGTAGCAATATCAGAGAGAAATTGAAGTCTCTTATATTTTACCTATGTTGTTGCAATATTTTAGTGTTGAATGAGAAAACATTTGACGTTGTTTAAACAGGTCTGAGTCACTCCAGTCTGATCAAAATGATGTTCCAGTGTGCTAGGTTATAGGGTTTTCCCTCAGGAAAAGGCAAAACTTAGAAGAAAATAATAATCAACAGGGAATGGTAGACCCTGAAGAATTAAAAATATGTTTTCCAAAGTCACCCTCAGGAGGGATTCAGAACCACCTGGTAGAGGGATCCTTACAAGGCAGGGAACTGGGGATCCACAGAGTGCAGTGAGGTGACTGGAGCAGAAGACAGCTCCACCATCCCCCGGAAAACCAATGCTCCTCGTTTTCTCCCCAGGGCCTCTCCAAGTTTCTGTTATTCAAGGCTCTGAGGTTACATATTCCAAGAAAGTTTTGATTACCTTCAGGTGGCAGCCACATTGATAGGAATCAGTAGGTCTACTTTTGTGTGTGGGTACCAGGCAAGATCTCTTAACAACAGGAAAATGTGCAGGCCAGTGCCAGAGGGCAGAAAATTTATATATTAGGCAAGCTTGCAAAATTGTTATTTTCTATTCTTTATTTTTTAGAAAAAAGAACAAAACACACATTTAGGCACAAGACCCTCAAATCCCCTACATTTTTATGGCAGTAATAAGGAACATGACTGCTTAAAATTTAATAGTAGATAATGTTTCCAAAGAAGCTCAAACAGTAATAGTCCAAATATGATTTGATTTACAAAAATCTCCTTATAAAAGAAGAAACTTTTTGCTAATGATTTGTCTGGAGAAAAATAAATGAGCAGTAGTGCTTCTCCATTTGTGTTCAGGTTTATAAGCTATTAGGGGACTTCAGGGCACTAAATAAGACTGAAGACAGATTACTTAATGAGTTCAGTCAGGTATTGATAAGCCACTAAAACTCCAAACCATTATTTATTACTATTTATTGTTCTCCCATCCAAATAAAAAAAATTCTATTTTATATTCCAGACAGGTATCTGAAAATTTCAGACTTAGAATGAGACATTATAACGTGAATTTTCTTACAGGCTATAAAGTTTGAGATGTTTCTTCTTGGAGAAGGGCTTTATGTTTTAAGTCAACTTGGGAGGCAACTGGCTATGGCCATCAAAGGTGTTATGATATTTGGCTCACAGGAAACAATATGCTGCAACACACAAAATTCTCAAGTCTTCAAAAAAAAAAGGCAGTCTTGCTTCGTGTATAGTCTCCTCTCAAAGGCTCAGGAGACAGACAGAGAAGGACTCAGTCAAAGACAATGTGGAGATGTGTGGGAAATTCTCAGGTAAAATTGTGCAAACATCCCCACACCCCTGGAAGGTTTCTGTCTCTAAAAACCACTTCTGGTGATGGATAAAGTAATCCAGTTCACAGCTGAACAGATTCCATCTGTCTTGCTCCTATTAGGCTATTACTAGATAGAAAAGGAGTACAAGAGATGAGGAATCAAGACAGGTAGAACAGTCCTGAACTCAGCCTGAAGCTTAGTATGAAGCCCAGTCAAATCCAGCCAAGATCATTCGACCTCCAGCCAGCCTGCAGGTTGGTAGGCATGCACAAAATGACTGTTATTTTAGGACACTGAGGAGCAGAGGGTGCTTCATTATACAGCACTATTATGGAAATAGCTGGCTGATATTCATGCTAATGGTAATCTTTAGTAGAACTGATTAAGTGCAGTTCATCCATATAGACATATTGAAAGGTACTGACTTTGCTGATTTCACCACTGTATAAAAAGGACATATCCTGACTAAGTCATAAAAATTCTAAAACAACTCTGCACCTGTATATAAAGAATCAGTCATTAAAACGTAATTAGGGTGTATTGAAATCTAGTTCCAAGAATAATACATAGAGTATAAAATACTAAACAATAAGTTTAGTAATTTTACATTTGTGGAAGCACTATTTACAGCTTCCCTGTTAGCTAAAATTCTATGGATTTTTAAGTTTAAAATGTTTTCTATGAAAGTTTCCTAGCAAGTCTAATTTACATAAACTTTTTTCCATTCTCTAATATTCTACTATTCTCTAATACAGAAATTAATAGACTTCCAACAAAAACTCTGTTCCTTAAAAGTCCTTCTATTTTGAAAAATGTTAAAAGAAGAGATTATTACAGGAGTTTGACCCTCTATGGGAGTGTATATATGGTCTTTGAAAAGAGGGTACAAAGCTACAAATACATGCAAACATTGCAGAAAAAAATCACAACTCTATTGTAAATGCTTAAGGAAAGATGTTCTTATATTTGTAGTAGATTAAAATAGCTTCCCAGTCTATGGAAGTAAGTGGTCAACTATGTAGGCACATGTATTGGTTAGTGTCCTTAAGTTTTACATTTGTGAGAGTTCATATTCTCTTATCTGCCACTTAGATTATCTGGAGTCCAAGCTGCGCTCAGCGAATACAACCTACAACTTCCTACGAAATTCTTATGAAAATTATGTTTGTGAGTGATGTTAGTTATGGATAATTGAATGAAGGCTATATAATCTGTCCAGTCCTCTACATTAAGTGTGTCCTTGGATCAACCTAGAATAAGAAAGCTGTAAACAGTGAAAACCCCGTTTTAGTTCTTATACAGCTACTGTTTTTATTGGCCTGTGTTCATGTTTATATTTAACTTTGTGAGCAGGAGGAACCATTTTGGGTTTTGGAGCAGAGAATGACACAATGAAAGCCGTATATTGTGAATGTAAATCTGTAATTTCAGTCCCTCCCTTCATGTAATTAGCAGCCCTAGAAAGTAAAAAGTTTAAGCCAAGTAAGTAATTGTTTAAAAAAATGAATATAAACTTTTACTTCTGGTCAAGATGGAGGCGTAGGGTTTGAAATTACCTTCCTGCTGGAAACAATCAAAACTGGGAAAATGTATTTGAAACAATGGTTTTGAGACACTGGACAACAGTCAATGAAGGACCCTGATTCCTGAGAGATGATTAAAAAAAAAAGGTGAGCCCAATGACTACCTCAGTGAGCTGCCTTGAGAGCGTTTCCAGGTGATGGCACAGAGAAAGAGCAAATAGAGTCTGTCAGCTTCCCTGAAATGAGGAGCTGGAGTTGGGAGGTCAGGGGCACTAAGGTTGGTAGAGTTCACAGAACAGAGGGCAGAAAAAGAGAAAGCTGCACTAGAGAAAACTCCAGAGACAGCAGAGGTTCTCCTCATGTAGTCAGTAGAGTACTGATCAGTGCAAGCACGTGAGGAAAAAGCCCAGGCCCTGAGAAACTACCACCCCCCAAAATTAGAGGAAATGGTGCCCAACACCCGCCTTCAGTAGTGTCATTCCCACCAGCCAGGCTGGCAAGACTTTTAATTGGGCAGCGGACTCTGAATAGTCTTGCCTTATGAGTGGGGAATAATTTATCCTAAACATTCTCTGGTTTTGAAGTAGCAATCTTAAATGCAAGACCAGAGTGGCTCAACTCTTTTCTTAAACTTAACTGCATCCCAAAACAAAGCTTAAGAATATTTTAGAAATCCAAAATTATCTACCACTCAACAAGGTGAAAAACACAATGTCCTGAATCCACTCAAATATTAATCAGCATGCAAAGAAGCAGGAAATTATAACACATAATGAGGAAAAAAGTTAATCAATTAAAACCAAACTTGTACTAACATAGATGTCAAAATAAGCTAAAATATTAAAAGTTATTGTAATTGTATTTCATGTATTTTATATATTCAAAAAGTTCTGTAGAGGCATAGAAGATATTATTTAAAATTTCCAAATTGAACTACCAGAAATGAAAGCGATAATTTCTGACCGAAAAAGCACACTAGAACGTATGAGTAGATTAGACAGTGAAGAATAAAAGATTAGTGAACTTGAAGCCATAAAAATAGACACTATTTGGAATAAAACAGAGGGAAAAAAATAGGTGCATCAGTGAGGTACAGGACAGCTTCATGGGGACTAATACACATGCGTGCAATGCCTGAAGGGAAAGGGGTATAAAAACTGCAAACCTGCATATCCCAGAACCCCAACAAAAGCCAGGCACAAGAAACATAAAGAAAACTACACTAAGGCATATTATAATTAAATTGATAAAATTGACGACAGTGAGAAAATCTTAAAGCCAGCCTGAGAAAAAGGATACATTATATACAGGACAAGCGAAGACAAGGAGGACAGTAGATTTTTAACAGAAAAAAATGTGAGAAGACAGTGAATCAGCATCTTTCAAAGTATTTTAAAAAATGGCAACCTGTATTTCTGTACCCAGAGGAAATATCTTTCAAAAATAAAATTAAAATAAAGACCTTTGTAGATATCCAAAAGCTAAAAGAACTCATCATCTGCTGACCCACATTACAAGAAATATTAAAGGCAGTTATTTCAGACAGAAGGAAAATTGTATGAGCAAGAAACTTGATCTACACAGAGGTGTAGAACATTAGAAACAGTACCAATGTGTCAATATAAAATATTTTTCTTTTTATTTAAATTTCTTTCAAATATACAACTCTTTAAACAGATACAATTTCAATGTCAAGCGGAGTTTATATATATGTGTGTGTAAGTAAACTGTATTCGAACTATAGAATTAAGGCTAGGAAGGGAAAATTACAGTACACTGTTGTCAATCTTATACAGGAAGTGGTATAACATCACTTGAAGATAGACTGTGAAAGTTAATGGAATGATCCATTGAGATGGGCAATAACATGAATAAATTTCAAAATAATTATGCTAATAAAAATGCCAGGCCAAAAAAAAAAAAAAAAAAAGACTACGTAATGTATGCTTCCATGTATATGAAACTCTGGAAAATGCAAACCAATCTTTAGTGACAGCAGACACCGGGATGAGAGTTGGGGAGGGGGTGTACCAAAAGGAATGGGAAAGACACTTCACAAGGGGAAGTGAATAAACTTTTGGGGAGTGATGAATATGCTCACTATATCAATTGTGGTAATGTTTTCATGGGTTTATACATATATTAAAATGTTAAATTATACTTATTTAGTATATATGAATTATTGTATAAAAATTATACTTTAATGAAACTTTTAAATATATCAGTATTAAAAAATAACAGATGTTTTGGAAATCTTGTTTTTTACTCTAGTAAAGATAATTCCACAACCATAAGGTACTTTTTAACTAGCATTATAACTAAAATAATTAATGTCTGTCAGGAAAGCAGCTAAACTGAGTCTTAAATGCCTATTGGTATTTTTTTTTAATAAAAAGAGACTTCAGGATTCAAAGGAAGTTATAATAGAATTAAAATGATATAGTTAGAATTTTTCCTGAATATAGTTCTTTTCTGTTCAAATTTTAAGTGAGAACTAATTTTCAAGTGCTATTCTCTTCAGCTTCTTAGATAAAATATTTGTCTTTATTGAATGTCCTAGCATTCATCATAAAGATGAAATTTTTTGCCATTTTGTGAAATTTTCCTCAACATCACAAGTTTCAGATATATTTATTTTCTTATTCAGTATTAAGGCTAGGTATCAAATATTAACTTGGGTATTCAGAACTGGTAATATAACTCTTTTGCATCTTGGTAGTCAATTGATTATAGACTTTCTTCATAGGAACTTAGCAAAAGTCTTTACCATACTTAACTGACTTAAGGACTATGCTTCCAAATGTTTATTATGAATAAATTATCAAGATGTGCAACGATTTAGCTATAAGGATGCTCATTAAATGGTTGTTTATAATAGTGAAAAAACTGGGTACAGCTTTAATATCCAATAACAAAGTATTACTTAAATAAACATTGGCACATCCAAATAATTAAGTATGCAGCTACCATCAATGATGCTGATGGATATTTAATGGCCTAAAGCATATTTATAAAAAGTGAAAATGACAAAGTGCAATTTTCAGGACAACCTGCATAGAATGCTGCATTTTATATTTTAAAAGCCTTTGTTTATAGGATTGGATATAGAAAAACATGCATATATATGCAATCCCTTAGTTAATCCTGTATTTCAGTTAGGTATTACTGTAAAACAAATCAGCTCAAAATATTGTGACAAAACTTTTTTTTTCTTTTTAACAATTCTGTTTGTTGGATGGGATCACATGAGATCACCTATGGCGAGAGTATAGAGAGCAGAGGTCTCAGTTCTGAGCTCAGAGGCACACCAATGCTTAGGAGCTGGTAAGAGCAGAATCCAGCAGGACACTGAGAAGGACCAGCCAGTGAGGGAGCAGATTAAACCAGCAAAGCATAGTGTCTTGAAATCCAAGTAAAAAAGGTGTTTTGAGGAAGAAGGAGAGAGCAACTATCAAGACTCAAAGGAGAGACAAAAAAAGGGAAAACTGAACACTGACCATCAGATTCTAAAACATAGAGGTCTTTGGCAACCCTGTCAACAGCTGTTTCATGGAATAGGTCCAAGAGAGAATGATTAGTTAGGAAGTGGAGACAGTGAGAACAGCCATTTCTTTAGTTTTATTAACAAGCAGGTTTGCTTTTGATGTTGATGCAAAGAATTAGCCAATTTTCTGAAGTCACCAAAATGCAAAAATTGTTGATCTCCGTGCAATGCACTGAATGTTTATGACCCCCACCTCCATTTCATATGTTGAAATCCTAACTTCCAAATATTATGGTATTAGGAGGTAAGATCTTTGAGAGGTAATTCGGTCATAAGGGTGAAGCCCCCATGAATAGGATTGGTCTCCTTATAAAAGGGACCCCAGAAAGCTCTCTAGCTCTCTTTCTTAAGCTCTTTCTTATCTCATGTGAGGATACAATGAGAAAAGAGCTGTCCACAACCTGAAAAGGAGCTCTCACCAGAACCTGGTCACGCTGGCACCCTGATCACAGACTTCCAGCCTCCAGAGCCGTGAGAGAGAAATTTTCATTGCTGATAAGCCACCTAATCTATGGTACATCACGACAGCAGCCTAAACGAAGACACTCAGATCTTTCAATTTTTATAGAGAGGATACTACAGATATAAATCAATTTGTAGACTTGTTTATTGTCAGAGCTGGACTCTTATCTGCTTGGCATTCTGCACCTGAATTAGGGGAATGATTTGTTTGGGCCAGTGAGTTTTCCTTATGTAGACTTTTAATTAATGCATTTTTACCGCCCAGTCTCCTATCTGAGCCCATCTTAGCTGCATTTCCCAGTTCCGAGTGCCCTGAGATTCTACAGAGAAAACAAGCTCTCTTTGTGGCTCTAGTTCCTTTGCACTTTCCCTTGGAAATATCTTCAGTGTTTTCTTTTTAGTGTCTGCTCCATATCTTCCAAAAATATATTATAATTTCTTAATTACTGAGACCCTCACCTGTTTCTTTATTTGTGAGTTTATATCGTTTTTTTCCTTCTTTCATTTTAATGGATCTCAAGGAAGACAGGAGATAAATACATTTATTTAAATTTCCACTTGTAACCAAAAGATGTGTGTGCATTTTGGGGTAGCGACATTGAAGAGGAGGAGGAATTGTTACATTAGGATCTTTACTCTCTTGTATGAAAATATAGAAATATAGACATATAAAAATATGTCTTTCTTTGGGAAGATAAAAGCAATTTTAGTAACAATGAATTAATAATTCTTTGGGTGAAGAATGTTTCTTTCAAAAAACATGGGCTTATATAGTAGACATATAAGCAAAACATAAAAATAGTTATAATATAGTTATTTAATCATACATATTGCAATTTTTCTTGGGAAGTGTTTGAATCAACTATAATATATACAAAGTATTCCTAGATGTGAGGCCCAGATATATTATGGGCCCCAAGAATTATTTCAGAAACAACCAAAACAGTACAAGGAATGTCAAAGAATTTTAGGGATGTTCTAAAAGGAACACAAGCCTTCATTTCATGGGTAAATCAAGAAGGAAATGCAAAGGGAATTAATATTATGCTAGATAGTCTCTACCTTAAGTATTTACATGACTCTTGAAAAAAGACATGGAAGGAAAAAACAGAAGTAACTAACCTATTTTATTAACTGAGAAACTCAGAATATATATCCATACATTGTAAGTATGCCATGGTTTGACACTTTATAATCAAGTATATGCATAGATACGTAGCTATATATATATATATATATATATATATATACACACACATACACACACACATATACACACACACAATGGCATATGTATTATGTATATAAACATTACCTATATATACACTGCTTAATCTTGATCTGAGAAAACATTTTTCCATAAACTCTAATAATTTTGATATAAGTTTAAAAAATATCTTTGTGCCACCTGTGAAATTTGTATTGAAAATACAGCATTCAGGCCTAAGTTTTGCTACATTGACAACAATGGTTGATAAGCTTGGTTAAGAAAGAAAAAGGCATGTAACAATTTTATGGTAGATAAAAGTAATTCAAAGTATTTAGAAGTAATTTCTGTCATCACAGCAACGGCTTCAGCAAACATAAAAGTATTATGAAATTTATTTTTGACTGAGAGCTTACCTTGAGAAGAGATATCTGATAAAGGAAATGAATTATGACTGAGTTCCAGTATTCTTAGCTTATTGCATGGAGACCTTTCCATTATACCTTATGCGGAACTTCAAAGAGATAAGTGCAGACATAAGGAAACTATGAATAAAGAGTTATGCTTGAAGAAAAAGTAATGTATCCTTTTTTTCATGTTTTCTGCTCATGTTGATGAGGACCTGAAATGAATGATTCCCCAAAAACTTTATCTTTCTTGATTGACAGAAAACTATTAATATTGGAAACCTTTGATAGTGGTGATTTAATTCAAAACAATTAGCTAACCTTTCTGAATTCTGAATCCTGGAAAACGCTCATTTCAGAAAACACAAGAACAAACCAAAAGAGAACAACTTTTAAGTGAAAGAAAATACCATTATTTCTGACACTAATGATTCAGAGTTTATGACAGTCTTGACAGACTGAAGTTTATCTTTAGCTCTTTGCAGAAGAGGAAAATAAGGAAATGTAAATAAAATGATAACCTGATTAAAAGACTTTCAAAAAATGTCAATTCTCTACACTGTCACAGAAGAATCTATGGCTAATCATTTTCCCTCTTTTTAAAGAGAAAATCTCCTAAGGGTTTTATAGGAAAGACTTAGAATCATTGAAAATGAAAGCTATGGGGCACTGGGGAGATTACCTTCACCTGGAGACTTCCAGGGACTGAACTCTCAGCTTCTCACAACTCATTGCCATTTTAACCATTCAGAAGTCTTTTCTAATGATATGAGTAGTATCTTTGATAAGAGTAAAATGAATTTTGGGGGAAAGATTCTCAACCTTGGTCAAGAATCTGTTGTAATGAACGTAATGGATGTGGGAAAGGCAGCAAAGCTGGCAAAGAAGAAAGCGGGAAAGAAAGCGGGAAACTGGTAGAAGGGAGGTGGGAGGAGGCCTGTGTGACATAGATGTGGAGCTGTGGGGAAGGGGTCATGAGAAGGGAGACTGGAGCAGGAACAGCAAGGAACTGGCGGAGTGGGAGGTTTTACCAAGCGTTGATATGGAATGTGAATTCAACCTGCCTTGACTTTTTAGAGATGAAAGGAAGGATTGGAAAAAATTTTTACAACCTTTTTGGTTGCAACACCCAGCAATCTGAACCTCCTCCAGCCTATCTTCTTAGGTTGTGTCTCCTTTATAGATAGACAGGAATGCTTAGACTCTCTATACCTTTAGCCATGTCATCTAGCCACAGTTTGAACAATTACATTGGAGTAAATATCACTACCTACATCAGTTTTTTTTAAAAAGGTGTTGTATGGTCACACCATCCTACTCTCACTTATTTGCTGTATGTCTTTAAGATAGTCATTTCACTAGCTTGCTGCTCTTTCCCTAGGGTGTTAAACAAGGACCCGAGGCTTATCCATAAAACCCAAACTTAATAACATACAGGGAAGTCACCAAGGTCCTCAAAAAGCAGATGACAAAACATAGTTAACTGTTCAAGGATTTTTTTTTAGAACAAGTATCTGTGTGAAATAAGACAGGAAGGAAGCTGGATAAAGCTGGGACAGTAATAAAACCACATGCAAATTGGATCCTGGGTGAAGGAAGAGATGGGGGAGGTTGGTTGCCAGTATCCTAGACAGCCCTGCAAGTCTAAGGGAGGTTTAACAAGGCTGTCTGAGGGTGCTTTCAAACTAAAGTTGTCCATCAGTGGTTTCCCATGTCTCCCAGGAATGGGTCTGCCTTAGTATTCCTGCCACTCTCAGTCATTAGCTGGGAGCAGCCCATGGAACAGGTAACCTCAGCATAAATGAGGTTATGGCTTTCAGAGCACAACAGCTGGGTCCATGGGCAGTTACCCTCTCAATAGTGGTGGGTCTTCAAAGCTCATTCTCCTGGCCACCACACTGAGCCCCTTGAACCACCCAGATCTCCTCTCCACACAGGTCCAGGAGCAGCATCTCCATGTTTCCATGGGTGTTTCTTCCCAAGCAAAATCTAAGAAGAGGAAGGTCAGAGGAATGAACTTAAGTTCCCATCACTACAGTTGATCCCTATGCTGTAGCCAGTATTCCTCGTACTCCTCCACTCTTCATTCTAAATTCTTCTCATTCTCACTGAGCCCCTCAGCAGGTCTTGGTGGCTTGCCTGGTAATAGGAACCAAACTTGCCTTCCTGAAATATCTCAACCCTTGATTATCATACCTTTTACAGTCCAGGTTGATTCGTATGGCCATTCATGTTACTGTGGGGTAAGGGAATACTGGGATCCAGATGGTCTCCACATTCATTTCTCTCCATGTGAAAGCGGCCTTACATCATTCCTGCCAGTATGTTTTCTTCTGTTGGTCCCTGGGCAAGTTTCCAGATGGTAACCATAACTTACAGCTTGATGGGACCTTTGGTGTATTCCCTGGCAGAACTCAAGAGTGTGAGGACAGGAAGCACAAAATCCTACAGTGAATAATTAATGGCCACTCCTTGGTTTTTGGACCATGTATCTTTCCTACTGGGACAAAGCACCATACAGGGGTCTCTGGTTTGATAAGTGTACCCCATCCTTTCAGAGTGTTTTCTCCACACTGACACTTCAGTTGCACATTTAGAAGGCTAGTCTAGCATTCTAAGAGGCTGTCTGCCTCTGAGTAGTACAGTATATGTCATGATAGCGGAGCCCCTGGTCATTGGCCCACTCTCATACATCCTTTTCTGTGAAGTGGGTTCCCTAAATTAGATGCTATGTTGAGTGTGATCCCATGCCTGTGGATCAGGCATTCTATTAGCCACTGGATAGCAGTAGTGGCTAAAGTTCTACAGGCAAAGAATGTAAATTCATGCCCAGAATAACTGTCTATCCTTGTAGGTCAAACCAGGGTGGAAATGGGGCAATCTAATCAACTAACCAATTGAATCCTTTAGGAAATACCACCATATCAGAGACTTGGTGTTGGTCAAGCTGGATATTCAGAGGAAGCAGTGGTTAGATCAGTTTTGATAAGTAGGAATCCATGTTGTTGGACCCATTTGTAGCTGCTGTCTCTGCCACTATGGCCACTTCATTTGGGTGCCCATCATGCCAGTTTTCTGAAGTGGCTGATAATCGAGGCTGGCCAATGTCAAATGCATGAGTAATTTTGTCTACTTTGTCGTTCAGTGCCTTTTCCATAGAGGATGGTTTCTAGCAGACAACGGGTGGTACAAAAATCTTCACACCTTGTGCCCACTCCTGTATGTCCATCAGCATTCCTCTCTCCTAGATCTCCTTGTCTCTTATGTTCCTGTTCATTTCCTTCTAGACAGCAATGGTCAGGCCATTGACCATAGCCCAGAAATCTTCATCTATTCTTACGTAAGGTTACTCCTCTTTCCACACAAAATGGATGACCAAGCAGGCTGCCTATAGTGCTGCCTTTAGGAAGATTTAACTTTCACTTTACTTTTTCAAGACCAATTCCGAATGTGCCTGTAATTCAGCCACTGCCCATATTTTACTTGCACCCATATAGTGAGGCAATCCATCTACATGTCAAGCTCAGGCTTTTTCCTACCTTTTACTTGGTGACACAGGAATTCCCATACGAATACGAGGGACACTAGTGTAACCATGGTGGGCGACATGTGGTCTGGGCTACTTTCTCCTTCCCAGTAGGCTGTGTCTGGGTCTGTTTGATATTACGACTTGGTTCGTCCAACAGAATTCAGCTCATGATGGGCAGTTTCAGACATATGGTCAGTATGTGTTCCATAATCAAGCGTTCTGTGTTTACTAGAGCCCAGTAACACAAGAGATACTTTTCGAAGAGTGAATGATTCTCTACTATGTCTGACTTAACTTCAGAATCACAGGGGTCTGTTTTGTTTTTTCCCCTGGAGCTTGCCCTGAGTTGCACATTGTACCATTTTCAACACTGTAGGCTCCACTGGATCTTCCAACAGTGCAAAGTACTATATGGGCCAGATGGTGGGACTGATTGCCTCACAGCCTCAGCCTTGCTATGGCACCACTGCTTGCTCCTCCATTTTTGTGTTTTTGTTCATATTTTGTTTTTTTAATTTTAGATATCAAGCAGCAACATTGTTGGCTGCCAATTCCTTCTGCCTCTAAGGGTGTTATACTCTACTAACCATTTCCACAACTCTGCAGGTTAAATCCTTTGACTGTCTCTCCAAATTCACCCATCACTATGACAATTAAAACCACCTAATGCTGGTAATTAAGAGCCATCACCTCGCTTCTGTTACTTAGAGGGCATATGGGCATGGATGTTAGAGAGCACAGCTTTGTAACTGCCACTCCTACCATCATTCCTGGCCTGTGAAGAACCATCACTGAGCTTCTTCCTTATTCCAGTGCCCCTCCTACCAGCACATTCCTGATGGCCTTGGTGAAGGGTATGTCCTCTTGACTCTTCCGTTCCTTATGTAACATGTACGTTCAGCACGCTCACTTCCCTCGGCCTTATTATTCCCTCTTCTACTAACTGCCAGGGCAATATTGGCCCTTTTATTTTTCTGAGGCGGCCATTATTTTTCACAGGCCTCTAAAAGCCACCTCAGTAGCATGTTTGCCCTGTCACTTGGAGTTCTTGCCAGGATGTTAAATTCCATGTCTTTAGAAAGTGCATCTAAGCCAAAGAACTCTTGCTTATCCAGCTATATGTCTGGTCCCCTTGATCAAACACCCTCAAAATCCAATCCAAGTGGTCCTCCCTTTGCCCTTGCCAGAATATGTCAGCTAGTTCTTGCAATTTGTTAAGTGTAGAGTCTCTTCCCTCCCTTATCAGGCCTAGCACACTCCTTACCAGGTTATGTTGAAATTTGACCCTAGTTATTGTCCTAGCAGCCAGAAGAATTGGGGCAACTCCTGAGGGGGTGACTATTACCTGGTGAGAGAGAAGCTTCTGTATCATCTTCCACTCCAGTGAGGTGGGGGTGTTAACTCTCACTAAGGAAATAACAAGCTATCTTTGCAAGCCCAGAGAGTCCAGGGTTGACCAAAAGGATGAATAGTCCTCAAGGCCATCCATTCGGATTTCCCTGTCCCATTTTTCAGGTTAGGTTTTTCCCACCAGGACCCTCTTCTTTGCACAACAAACCTGTCTTGACTGAATATTCAAATATGTCTGGAGCTCTGTGCCTTGTTAAGAACCCTCAGTCTCTCATTATCCATCTGAAGGATGTTCTACTTTGCTATCTTTGTATGTATCATTTCCCTCTCCCCTGTTTTTCAAATGTCTGCATCATTACACCTGCATTTTGTTCCACTGGGACATTTTCCCAGGTCATCATTGGTGAAATCTTTAGCAATTGAGCTGCTACATTGTGCCATACTATCTATGCCCCACATACTAACCAGGTGGTGGGTGTGCCAGTCCCACATCTTCATCTTACTGCTCATTTGTTCAGATCAGTTTTGATACCACTTGTACTTCCAAGAAGTAGACACCAAGATGGGATTAAACATGTAAGTATTTTGTTAGAGAAAACACTTTTTTGAGATAAATCGGTGAGGGAAACACTTAGCACCTTAAGGCCACAATGTAAGAGAGAGAGGGAGGGTAATGTTCTTGACAATTGATGTTGTCTAAGGAAGTTTCAGCAAGGGCTTTAGGAAGTCTTCAAGCCAAATTCAGTTATCAGAGGAGTCCCATGTCTCCCGGGAGTGGGCATCACTTAATATCCTTGCCACTCTGTGATTGGCTGGGAAGTGTGGCCTCAGTGCAAATGGCATAGTGAACGTCACAGTGCAGCAGTGCAGGCCCTTGGTCAATTACACTTCCCGTCATGGGAAGTACACAGGGCATCGTCTCATGGCTTTCACGCAGAGACAGGTGTTTGCTTCTAAACTTCTTTCCCATTCCCCTTCTCCATTTTCCTCCTTGTTGATTATAATTTATGAACTTAGAGATTGTCTTTGGATTATTTCCCCTAATATAAATAAAAGGAAACAGCAAGGGATTTCTAGTCAGAAGGACCTGGGTTAAATTACTACCATACTGAAGCATGACTTGAGGACAAATTTGATGACACCTCCGGTTCGCAATTTCCCCATTTGAAAAATAGTAAAGCAGCCATATTGTGTTGAGAATGAAGGAAACCAGGTTTGTAACTAGACATAATGTTATGTACTAACTGATTTGTTCATTGTTTCTCTCCCTTTCCCTCTCCCCCAGCTCCATGCACCTTCCACTGGGATGTGAGATTCAGGAGTCCCAGGGGCATGTCTGAATCTCTCACTACTGCATGTCACCAGCACCAGAACTATGCCTGCCACCTAGTAGGCACTTGAACAGTATTTGTTAAGTAGATGAATTAACTTGTATAGCTTGGTATTTGAGATATTGTAGGTCTCCAAAGCATGACATTCTCATTTTCCCCCAGAGTCTGAATGACTACATTTCTTCCTGTGTATTTTATTGTTTCCCATGTACAAATCAAGATTGAATTATCTGATAGAAAAGAATTTAAGAAAATGGTGTAAGAAATTTCCATGACGGTCAGAGATTTCTGAGACCATTTTAACAGTGCTGTGAAAAGAACGTGGATCAATCACAGTAATAATTTGAGGAGGGGTATTTTAGAATTTAATCAAAATATTTATAATTTTACACTATAGGTGAATATTAGGATTATTGTTGACAGAGAAGCTTTTATTTCTAACACATATTTTTAACTTGCTTCACCATCCAACAAATACTGCATTTCAGGCACTGTGTTAGACTAGAAATAAGCTTACACACATTAGAAGTCAAGTTGGCTCTCTAAGTACTTCTGGCAAGTTGTCTTAAATACTAAACTAGAAAAAGACAAATCATTATTAGAATTCCGTTCCTGACACAGAACTCTCCTTTATTTGATATAAGTGTATGTTGTTGTGCCTGGCCTTCCGGCATGCCCAAGGCCCTGGTTTTTCAAAGAACTGTGAACTTTCTCTCAGTAGTATATCAGGCACAAGAGTATATCTTAGCAATAGTAAACAAGTTCCCATCAAGTGTGTGCTCTAATACAGAGTTTGAGCAGAAAGAAAAGCAGGCTAGCATTGTAGATTGTGAAACCCACTGAGCAGGGACCATGTCTAATTCTGTGTTCAGCACTCGATTTTTAAATGAAAGAAAAATGAAACAATTTCTTTTCTGACTATTGGAGTTTCTCATTTGAGAAAAAATAAGGTTTTCACCAAAGGTTAGTAGAAGACTACACAGCAGGAGTTTGAGACAATATAAAACATGTAAGTTTTTGTGTAATAATTATTCACTTCAGACCTGATTGGTTTAACATATTTAATACCTTCCCTTATAAATACATAAGAAGTGTTATCAAAATTTTTATTCATCTTAAAACTAAAGAGACAAATGTGCTTTAGGATTGTTAACTGTATTTATCAATTTAAACCTTGCTTGGAGCTTAAAGTTTTATTTTCTTCTTGTTTTATTGAGATACAAATGACATACAGTACTGTAAAATTTTAAAGTGTATAGCGTGATCTGACTTACATACATCAGAGAATGATTATCACAATAAGTTTAGTGAACATCCATCATCTCATATAGATACAAAATTAAAGAAACAGAAAAAAAGTTTTTCCTTGTGATAAGAACTCAAAATTTACTCTCTTAACAATTTTCATATATAGCATACAGAACTGATAATTGTATTTATCATGTTGTAACCTACATCCTTAGTACTTATTTATCTTATAACTGGAAATTTGTAACTTTTAACTGCGTTCATCCACTTCCCCCATCTCCCATACTACCCTCCCTCCCCTTCTGGTAACCAGTCTGATCTCTTTTTCTATGAGTTTGTTTGTTTGTTTGTTTTTGAAATTTAATTGACCTACAACGCTATGTTAGTTCCTGTTACACAAAATAGTGATTCAATAGTCTATACATTTTACAGTGATCATCAGGGTAAGTCTGGTTATGATATGTCATCATACAAAGATATTACATAGTTACTGACTATATGCCCCACAATGTACCTTGCATATCTGTGACTCATTTGTTTTGCAATTGGCAGTTTGTACTTCTTAATCCCCTCACCTATTTCTTTTCTCACCCCACTCTCCTCCCCTCTGGTAACCTATTTGTTCTCTGTATCTATAACTCTTTCTGTTTTGTTATATTTGTTCATTTGTTTTGTTTTTTTAGATTTACATGTGAGTGAAATCATACAGTATTTGTCTTTATCTGTCTGACTTATTTTACTTACCATCATACCCTCTCGGTCCATCCATGTTGTTGCAAATGGCAAGGTTTCATTCTTTTCGTGGCTGAGTAATAGTCCATTGTGTGTGTATATATTACTTCCATATCTTGGCTACTACAAAAAATGTAGAGGTACATGTATTTTTTCTTATTAGTTTTCTTTTCATTTTCTTTGGATAAATACCCAGGAGTGGAATTGCTGGATTATATGGCAGTTTTATTTTGAATTTTTTGTGGAATCTCCATACTGTTTTCCATTGTGACTACGCTGATTTACATTCCTAACAACAGTGTACAAGGGTTCCCTTTTCTCCATAACCTCTTCAAATTTGTTATTTGTTGTTCTTTTGATAATAGTCATTCTGACAGGTGTGAGGTGATATCTCATTGTGGTTTTGATTTCCATTTCCCTCATGATCAATAATGTTGAACATCTTTTCATGTGTCTGTAAGCCATCTGTATGTCTTCTTTGGAAAAATGTCCATTCAGATCCTCTGCTCATTTTTTAAACCTGTTTGTTTTTTTGATGTTGAGTTATATGAGTTCTTTGTATATTTTGGATATTAGTCCCTTACCATATATATCATTTGCAAATATTTTCTCCTATTCAGTAGGTGGTCTTTTCATTTTGTTGATGGTTTCCTTCACTGTGCAAAATCTTTTTAGTTTGATGTAGTTCCATTTGTTTATTTTTGCTTTTGTTTCTCTTGCCTGAGGAGATCTATCAAAAAAAAGCTACTAAGACCAACGTCAAAGAGCTCATTGCCTAGTTTTCCTTCCAGGAGCTTTCTGGTTTCAGGCCAGGTCTTACATTTAAGTCTTTAATCGATTTCAAATTTATTTTTTGTGCATGGTATGAGAGAGTGGTTGTCTAGTATGATTATTTTGCATGTAGTTGTCCAATTTTCCCAACATCATTTATTGAAGAAAGTTTTTAAAAAATTCTTTACTAAGTAGTAGGTTGTATATTTTTGTGGTGAATCTACAAGATTTTCCCAACGTTAAAACCCTTTTCTCAGGATAACACATTTTATTAAACTAGCTTTTAAAAGTATGCTTTAAAAAGACAACTTTTTATTAGTAATTTTCCATTGATTGTATATATTATAATTTGTTTATTCTTTCACCTGATAATAGACATTTGAGTTGTTTCCAGTTGTGGCTATAATAAATGATATTTTTCTAGTTCAGCCATCATGATTACTTGTATACATGTCTTTTTGTAGAGATATGTTTTCATTTCTTTTGGATAAATACTTAGGAATTAAAGTGCTGAGTCATATGGTAGGTGTTTCTTTAACTTTAGAAGAAACTCCAAATTGTTTTCTAAAGTGGCTAAACCATCTTATATTCTCATCGACAATGCATGAAATTTTGATTTCTTTCACTTCTTTACCAACACTTGATATCATGAATTTTTGCATTTATACCATTGTAGGGTGTAAATAATGGCATCCCATGCTGATACCTGCAACAACGTGGACAGAGCTCAAAGGCTTTAGGCTGAGTGAAATAATCATGCACAGGGGAGTATATACTGTGTGATTCCATATATGGAATTTTAGAAGGCAAATCTGATCTATAGTGACGTTAAGCACATCGATATTTGCTTGGTGGGAGGAATAGCGCTAAAGATTACCTGCAAAGCACATAAAACAAACTTATGAGGATCATGGAAATAGTCTTTATTTTTATTCACTAATTGCATCAGTGTAAATATTTGGCAGAATTTATCAAAATGTATACTTAAAATAGGTGCATTTAATTGTATGTAAGTTATACACTTGTAAAATTGAAATAATAAGAAACATATCAAACTTGATTTTGATTATTAGCATAAAGTCCTAAAGCTATCAACTTGCTGTTAGGAATACAAAGCATGTTAATAATGTGAAACAAGGGTATGGGCAATCTACATAAGCAAGCACTGTGCTTTCCAGGGAAGCATGTAAACACTTTCTGAATGTCCTGCATTTTGTCAGCCTCAGCTAAGTCCTTACACCTAGAGAGTAAAATTCTGTTCAGAAAGTCAGTTGGGTCAGGTTCTGATATTTCTAACTTGCCAAAATCTGAGTACTTGTTAATGATTATTAAATTAATAGATTTATTTTATAGAAAGCAATGCAAGGGAGAAGAGCATTTATCATTCCCCCACCTAAGGGCAATTATTGTTCACATTTTAGAGTATTCCTTCATCTTTAATGCAATTTTTACATGTCTCATATAATATGGTAAGTGCTATTTTGTCAGTGCATTTTTTACTCAATATTAAATCATTAACGTTTTCCCAAGTCATTAAACATTCCATAAACATAATTTTAATAACTGCATAATAGCTCATCATATGCCTGTACCATAATTAATGACTCCTCTTTTAATGGCATTTAAGGATTTTTTTCTAAATAGCAGGCACATTGCCTAGACCACTGAAAGTTCTCCAGAAATTTTGTTGAATGAATGAATGAGTCATAAACAATGTTATGAAGAACATCTTTGTGTCACAATTTTTATATTTTGTGAGAAACTTTAAGATAAATTCCCAGAACTAGAATCTAGAATGTCTGTGTCAAACATATAAAAAATATTAGGGGTACTGATTCATTTGTCAGAAGCTTTTAGCTTGGGAGAAAAGACAAAAATGATACTATATATGGGCCTTCAAAATTTAACTTAGACACATTTTAAAATTATTAAATGTATTTTAGAGAGTTATGGTTCATTTTTGACTGGATATTTCTCTTAATGGCGTTCTAGTATGATCAATTAAAGGTAAAACTTTGGCCATTCTTTTTTCTTTCTTCTTTAAAATAACCTCAAGGTAGTCCTATCTCTAAGAACATTTTGATTTTAGATCGTCTCTGATCCCACCACATTTATTTAAGTCTACTTTCTAAATTCAAGATTTTCTGTCTTGTTTATAGCTTCTTTTGCTGTTCTGCCATCACTGCCTTTTTTCATCCAGTTTGGTCAAGGTGTAAATTTGTTTCCACTCTGGGACTTGCCAAGTAGCAAGACACTAAGAAAACACAAAAGTAGTCTGTTGTGGTGATGGTGGCGGAGTTGACATGTTTTATATAGTGCTCTGCTCTATATTCAATTGCCCTGGTTTATTTTCCCAGTTAGCCTCAGGCATGAGCTGCAAGTACTTTCAGTTTTGACTCCTTTTTGCATGTATTTTTCAAAGTTAAACTTTCTCACGAAGGAAATGAGCAGGTCTTGGGCCTTCCTGAACACATTTCAGGTCCTATTCATCAAGCTGGCTATAAAAGCAAGAGATCATCATGGCTGATGATCTGGCTCTAAGGCTGAGAATAACTCCAAGCTGGCCCCTGCTCCTGCCTATTCTGACCTGATTTCAGCCCTTGGTGGGAGGGGCTCTGCCTAATACAGTGATATGAAGCTGGAAAAAAGATTGTCTTGCCATCTTGCTGCTAGGGCATTGATCCTTGAAAAGTTCTTAATTTCTTTATGTCTTTTCTGGTTTCTTCATTTCCAGTTCTCCTCTTTCTTTGTAATTTGAGGCAGTTGCTTAACATAAAAATATTGTAGTTTATTTTCAGAAGACTGCTTTCCTGGGAGAGAAATCATCTTTTTAACACTAATTTTAACACTACTTAAATTATGTCATACACCTTACATAAGTCATGCTTAGGACTTTATGTCTATATGACCAAAATAACCAGACCAGTATATTTTCTTGATAGTTTAGCCATTATAAAAACTAAACCCATACACTGCGTACATAGTCTGCCTGGATGACTTTTGCAAAGATGAGTCTGGAAAAAGTAAATAAAATGATCAGTGCAACTGATTAAGGGGCAGCATCTCAATATCTTCTATTTGTTTCAATTTGGGAAGGAACATTTCTTCTTTTACTTCTTTGAATAGAATTCATAAATTTCCATTCTATTGAAAATTTAAAATTTTAATGAAGATTTATAAAACTTATAGGAAAAAACTGGCTCACTGTTTCTTTCTGGGTTAAGGGTTAAAACTGAGGTACCAAATCTGAATGCTCTTACAGAAAGTCTCAAATATTTTCCAAGATCTTATTGCTGACATGTGACAGAGAATAAGGCTGTGATATCTTAAAACCCAATTTAAAGCTTTTTAGACTAATCAATACTGCTCTTCAATTAAAAAAAAATGCATTTCTCTACATTAGAAATTAGGTGAGAGATAATGTCTAAGTGGTTAGTCCAAAAGTATGGCACGATTCCCTGGGCAGCTGCCCATTTCCTTGACTCCATTGCTATGCGCTTCAGGAGGGTGTGTCAATGCTGCAGGCTGAGTAAGGGTCAAGGATTTGGGGAAAACAGGTGTCGCTCAGACCATTTTATTTGACAGTAGTGAGCACTCAGTTCACTGATCCAGTGGAAGGAAAACAGGCCCAACAGTGCAAGCTGTACATGTGACATTTTTTGCCCTCCTTTCTGTATTCATTTCCTTTTTGATTCACATGGAATCTTTTATTTTTCAACAACATGGAGGAATGCCTATTGCTTCTGGGCCTTAGAAGTCAAAAGATACCGTAGAATTTTGAAATTTCAAGACAGGATGAAACATTATAGTAGGCCAGTGTTGGGGTGATTTGGTGATAAATTCCAGCTACTGTCAAGAGGTATAAATAATGTGTGCAGATGATTTAGACAATGAAATGGCTTTTTTTTTTTTTTGGTTTAATATGCTTTGGCTTTAATTTTCCTGCAAACATGAAGTAGACACAATATTTTATTTTTTCATTTGAATTCTCTTTTATTTTTTTCACTTTCCTTTGATTTTTATTTCTCTTTCTTTCTCTATCTTTCACACTCAGGCTCACTTGTGCATGTGCACACGTGCACACACACACACACACACACACAAAGCCGCATTTCCCTCTTTGAATAAAGGAGACGGTTTTATATAATTTTTCAGGATTTTTATTTTTGAGTATTATTACTCTTAAAAGTTGGGCACATTTTACAATATTCTTTGAAAAATAGCTACGTCATCTTTCTACCTGATGCTTACTACACAAAATTAGAATATTTTTAATTCCAGCTTTTTACTGTATTTTTAAATTCCTTTTAAAGTAATAATCCTCTATAAAGATACTATCAGGAGGCATTAAGTGACATTAAATAATTTTGTAAAATATCATAAAAAGTAGACATTTCTCTAGATACTCCTAATACTATTTTATAGCTTATTTAGTTGCCATCCTTCTAATACTCTAGAGTATTTATGAAGACAACTGGGAATTAATTTACCAAGTATTGAGTTTGAACCCACTGTAGCATATTATATTGCTTTAGCAGTACCAGTATAAATGAAAAAAAAAGTTAAAGAGTGTATCAAGATGCAAATGGATGTTAAAAGAAATATGAAATGTACTGTTAAGAAATGGTAATATTATGAATATCTGTTGGTATATTCTAGCAAATAAAAGAACGTGTTTTTTATAAATGCAGTAGACACATTTAATCCACACCTGCCAAATTCAGGCTTGAACAGGTAAGGGAAAAACTAAAGGCAATGAATATAGATTTTTTATATTTATAAGGAAATGTTATATGGATCAATTTGTAAGCTTGCTTCTTTTTTTTTTTTTTTTTTTTTTTGGTAAAATGAGAAATACCAATTGTTATCCATAAAACAGGCTTTACTTTTACGTTTGACATTTGGTTCATAAATGTTTCTTTGTTTCCCTTTTCAGGCTCAATTTTCCTACATAATTAAGACTTTGCAGCTTGAGGAATGCCAAGAACCACATCTGCACTGAAATCAATCATCTGTTTGGTAAGTGCAGCACAAAACATTTGATAAATATTTTTTTATCTGTAGTAAACTCCAATGTTCATGGTTTATCTATGATTTTATTGAAGACTCTTAAGAAAATTTCTAAGCATCACTTAGGATTATTTTGTACAAACTGCATTGTATTCTGGCAAGGTAGAGGACCTGCTTTTATGCACATGTTTAGTCTATTGTGTTTAAACTGAGGAAGTCTAAAATGCTGCCATTCTTCAACAAAAAACCAGAAAGACTGAAAATACATGCCTTTGTATAATCCGTTTGAATCTGGCACTTTAACTTTTCATCAAACTCAAATTCAAAGCAAAATACTTCTAATTGATCATATTGAAAACTTAAACCTCACTTGTCTTAGTCTGGTCTAACTGCTGTAACAGAATGCCACAGACCAGGTAGCTTATAAACAGCAGAAATGTGTTTCTCATGGTCTGGGGGCTGGGAAGTTCACGGCTAAGGTGCTGGCCGTTTTGCTGTCTGGTAAGGAAGGGTTCGTAAACAATCGGCTTCTCACTATGTCCTCACTTGGCGGAGGGACAAGGAGATCGCTGAGGTCTCTTTTATAAGGGTCCGAATCCCTTTCATGAGAGCTCCTCCCTCATGACCTAATCACCTTCCAAAGACCCTGCTTCCAAATATTGGGGATTGGATTTTAACATGTGAATTTGAAGGGACACAAACGCTCAGCCTGTATATCACTCTCTGTTGATACTTCTTTCATCACTTTATTTTATGAAGATTAGGAATTTAGAAGCTCAGGACATTTTACTTCAACTGTTCACCCAATCTTCCTTAGAGAGGAAGAACTTCCCAAACATCTAAGTATTTTCTTGTTATATTTGCCCTTTGGCCTCTCTTTTGCCCTTTCACATTTTTTGTTGACATCTTTCTTTTTTTTTTTTTTGCTAAAGGCTGAAAAATAAAATGGACTGCAATTTGAATCTTTGATAATATGACCAAATGTATAAAATTCCCCAGTATATTATTGTCACTAGCTAAATCTTTACAAAAATGGTGACAAAGCAGTGACAAAAGTATAAAAAACAGTTAGAAATACTGTGAAGAAATTAATCGAAGAAATTATAATACAGAAATAAAGTATGGGAGAACAAAAGGTTGAGAAAGAGAAAACACGGCAGAATGTACAAGAATTAATATTGAGTACTAATCATTTACTCAGTATTTATTGAACAGCTACTTCATCCTAAAAGCTGATCTATTTCTGTGATTGGCCACTAGTCACTTTGTAGTGAGTGCATGGCATTGGGCTGAGGATACAGCAGTAACTAGAACCAAAGAAGGAGAGCCTGCCCTCATGGAGCTCACACTCTAAATAAGGAAAATGAATGGAATAAGTAAAATATATAATAAATAATAAGGAAAATAATAAATCAAATAATAAGTAAAATAGCTATTAAAGAAAATAAGTGAAATACATAGTATGTTAGAGAGTGATAAGTGCAGTGAAAACCCAGAGTAGTGATACAGGAAGTAGGTCGTGTGCGTGTGTGTGTGTGTGTGTACAATTGTAGATAAAGTGTCGAGGGAATTGCTCACTGAGAAGGTGACAGGTAACTAAAGACCTGAAGGAAAGGAGAAAACAAGTCACATGAATATTAAAGTAGAGCATTAAAGGCAGAGTAGGGAGCATTGAATTCGAAGGCATTGAATTGGGAGCATGCCGGGTTTATTTGAGGAATAAAAGATACTAGTGTGGTTAGAGATGTGATGAGCTGTGTTGGCAAGGGAGAAAATTTAGGTGACAAGGTCAAAGAGGTAACAGGGATTCAGAACAGACAGGACCTTATACATTATGAGGTCTTTGGCATTCACTGTAAGTAGGAAAGGGAAATTTGAGCATAAAAATGCGAGTTTATTTTACCCTTTCATGAATTTCCTCTGGCTGTAGTTAGGCATAAACTATAGGGAGCAAATGAGAGAACAAAAGAAGAGCTGAAAGTTTTTATAATAATCTAGATGGGAGATAATGGTGGTTTGATTTGAGGTAGCAATGGATGTGAAAACTGTCACTTATTACTGATAGCTGAAATACAGCGGATAACAAGAGTTGACCACCGGATTTGGCAAAATAGAGTTCTTTGGTGATTCAGTTTTGGTGTAGTGGATAGTGGCAAAAGCTTCTTTGGAGTGTGTTTAAATGGAAATGGAAGGACAAAGTGAGAGATGTCTTCAAAGAAGGAATTTTGCTGCAAAAGGAAGCAGAGAAATTGGGCAGAAACTGGAAGGGAAATGGAGCCCAGAGATGAGAGAGCTGTAGAGAAAAGAAGATGAGTGATACCAGAGAAAGGAAAGAGTTGTTTCAGTGATGTGATAGATTATGTCCTGTGTGATGCAATCCATGGGCAAATGGAGGAGTTGGCCTTACATGGTGGTAAGGATAACTTATCCAGATAGAAGGAAAGGCAAAATATAGAGGCACAGAAGCAGGTTGCTAGAATTATGAAGAAAATGGGATAAGCTTGTGGAAATTCTCTTCTACAGGTTTCTACTTTCTCAGTCATGCTGAGAGTAAACATGAGGAGGGAAATACTGGAGATTGCAGGAGGAGGGGGTGTGAGTAAATCATCATTCTAGGTGGTGGAAAGAGTGAATGAAAATACAGTCCCATTTGAACACTCAGGACACAATTGAGGTTTGTGATTATAAGTGAAAGTGAGTTCAGAAAGCATCGTGTGTTTCTGTGTGTATTTCTCCAGTTGCATTCAATACAAATGTACCTGCCAGAATAGGCAGAGGTGAATTTAACCAGGTAGGGTGTCTTGCCATCCAGGACAGTTGATTAAAAGAGAAGGCGAGGGAGTTGGTAATGTATGTGCGAAAGTATAACTGACTGAGGAAGTTCGCTGTGTAAGGAGGAAAGTGGGGACATAAGGGTGGTTAGGACCATGAAAATCTGGTAGAATCAATGGATATAGGTCCCCCAGGGTCAAGGGTTGTTGAAAATGGGGTTTAAGAGAGTGAACCGAAAACATTAGATGTGGTAATTACAGATCGGCAAAATAAACATGAAGTTACAGAAGAGAACAGGTGGAATTTTCACAAAGTTTAAAGAGAAGATAAAAATCATATCTTTGTTGAGATTCATGAAAATTCCAGTTCAGTAGTTTGTTTTGAATGCAGGATCCAAGAAATTGTACAGAATTTAATTGTGCTACTCGATACTGAGCTCCTTCAAAAGGACTGCTAAATGCACTAGTAATCTACCATAGATCTATTTTTAATCATTTTTTCATAAAGCATTTTAGAAGCATTAATATAACTTTTTGAGGGTGACATCATTTTTATCACATCTAAGTTTATTTTACATGCCTTAAAATTATCCCTTTCAAGCTTCAATACCCATTTGTTATATACATATATTCATGTTGTGTCTATGTCTCTGTATGTGTGTGTGTATATATATAGGGATTAGGGGCACTGACCCTCTGTGCAGTAGAAAATACAAGTATAATTTTATAGTCAACCCTCTCTATGTATCTGTGGTTCCACATCCAGGGATTCAACTAACCAAGGATCAGATAGCACTGTAGTATTTACTATTGAAAAAAATCTGCATTTACGTGAAGCTGCCCAGTTCAAACCTATGTTGTTCAAGGGTCAATTATCTATATAGGTAGATATATAGATATGTATCTTTTATGATTGATAGTCCTTTATAACATTAATTCTGAAACTCATAGTCATATACTGAAACATCTTTAAAAGTATATGTTCCCATAAAATAATCTTTTTTATCTACTTTCATCTGCTTATGGTGGCCCATTTTTGTGCTCTGTTCACTTTCCATCCTTCACATGTGTTTTGTAAGGTTTTAATAATGAGAATCTAACATTTGTTTTTGGCTATTAAAGCCAACATGTAGGTCCTCTGTTTTTAGGGAACTTGAATATGAAGTCACTTTGTTATGCTATAAATGTCAACAGAAAAACAGGTTTCTGTAAGCAATGTTAAAATTATTTTTTCTATATTGTTTTAATTGTACTAAAATCCTATTTCTTCTATGTACATCACCTTAAAAAAAATCTCTTTAGAATTTTCAAGTTTCACAGGGAGGAGGGAACTTAGATCACCTGGTTTGGCATTTACATACTTTGCATGAGATGATAATGAATGTTATCTTTGTTGTATACTCTATTTTCTTGTAAGACAGTCAGGAAATATATTATCATGTTAAAAATTCTGGGAAATCCTATAGTAAAGAAATCTGACCAAATTTGACATAGCTTTTCCCAAACTTATTTGATATCAAAATATTACCCATTTTTCTTTTTTCCTGAACACCTATTAATGTCTCATTGAATGAATCCTTCTCAGAACAGTCTGAGAAATGTTATTCTCTCTATAAATGAGTAAACAGAGACATGATATATTGATAGAGTTTTCCAAAGTTATATGGCTATTAGCAGAAAGGATCAGAACTAATTTGGACTCCCAACTAAGTGCTCTTTTTTCTTGCCATTTGTCTTCTGGTACTTTCTTATCTCCAGTGCTGTGCTGAGCCATGTTGGATCCTGAGGCAAAAGAAAAAAATCTGTTAACACTAATCTTATCTTTATTTAAAATGTTGATATTTTGTTTTCCATTGATTTATTTGCATACATTCTAATTTAAAAATATATTGATTAAAATATTATGTATCTTGATTACTGAGTTTTTTGTTGCCCCTTATATTTTGTGCTTGGGAGAATTCATTTGCCTCACTTACCCTTGGCTTGGATTATCCCAGCAGAACTATGTGTATCTCCATGATGAATTAGTTAAGTCCCCACATCAAAACCCAACCTTTCATGACTCCCATTCTTCACATTTAGATAGAAGTGTACCTACTATCCTCTGCCCTCTTATTCCTGGGAATAATAGTGTCTTTCCAAGTTTTGGTATATTAATTTATAAATACCATGTCGATTATTACACACTTTCTGAAAGTCTGAGTTTTTAATTAAATTACAACTAACAATCCAAATCTTCCATTAGCCAGTTCTTATGTGCAAGGGAATAAACTTGGTGCTGAAATTACCTCTACTAGTTCCACCTCATGAAAATGTGTATTCATTAGCTCAGTGAACTCTAATACTATAGTGTTTCCCAAGTACGTTTCAGAGAAGGGGATGTTAAGAAGTTCAGGGGAGAAAAAATGTAATGAAATTAGCTGGGGAGATAAAAGATCTGAAGGAAACGAAAGAGGGTCATTATTACAGGACTTCTCAGAGCCTTTAATATGCTAATACCCTTCAGGAATATGCAAAAAAAACCTCATAGAATGCAGTGTTTCTTAAACACATCTGACTGCAGAATCTTTATATATATATATGTATATATATATTTGTGTGTCTAAATGTGTGTGAGCTTTTGCAAGGGACATCTGTCATATTGTTTCACAGATATCTTTGGAAAGTACATCTCTAATAGACTAGTCAAGCTAGGATTTTGTTTTATAGAAAGTACTTTTCAGATGGTTTGTAATTCGACGTTCAATGAAACCACTTTGTTCTCTAGTAATGGTTCATTTATCCCAAAGCTCAGTCAGGATTCTTCTTGTGCGTGAGAGAAATATTGAAAATTAATTAACAGTTTTACCAAATGGCAATATATGAGAATAGATTTTACTTTTCTGATTAACATGTCCACCTTTTCAGCTAACTGTTTTTTGTAACTCTCAGGTAGCTGTTATCCACTTAATGAAAGAGGCCCGCCTAATCAATCATATTTGGAACAGCTTCCATGTTCACCCCTATTCTCAGGTACTTCTGACCTGTTTACTTCAGAAGAAATCTTGAAAATTTTTGAAAATCTAATTCTCCTTTCCTGTTACACCTCTATTGTTTTCCATATATAATGCATTCCTTTTCATCTGGCCATCCCTGAGGCCCGGAATAACTCTTATTTTGCTTTTTGTTCTTACACTTAGAGATGCTGACAAAAATAACTTCTTGACCCGCCCCCTACCCTGTACCCAATTACTAATTGAAAAAAATTAATACTGATCTGTTGAAAATGTAATGTGAAGTCTAAACTTGGTATTCCTGAAAATTAATTTGAAAATAATTTTACATTTTGGAGAAATTTTGGATATATTGTGGTAATAGTGCTTTCAACTGCAGACAAAGATCGGATACTGATCACAGTTAAAAATCATTGCCTCTACCTCCCTCACCGTCTCCTTTGTTTTCAGTGTGGACACTTAGATAACATGTCAAGTCTGTAATGATAACTATCTTCCAACAGTATCACAACTACCCAGAACACGCCCAGGCTTATTTGCATACATTAGTTTTCATCTCTGAGCATCCCGTTGACAGTCCATTCATTGGCCACACACGTGGACTCTATTTGGATTAGAAAGTAATTTTCTCATCTTTAGCAGTCTTAATTTAAGAGTTTGAGTTTTTCAAAATGAAAGAGGTAATTGTTGTTTATAAAATATTATGATGGCACCGATTCTGTAGCAACTAAAAACATTCCGGTGTTTGCTGCAAGGCATGAGGAGACAGTGACACAGCTCATTTCCTCAGCCGAGCTCTCTTTGCTGCCTTGTACAACACTTATTTCAAAGCACGCCACAGCTTAAAACTGTCGTGATCCCCATTAATATAAAATCATTGACCCCTGCTCCTGCTGGTGCGACTAAATTACATTCTGCTGCTCAGCGGCAGCCGCACATGGGGCCAGCGCTTGTAGTCATCGCCAGGTGCCTTGATGCCAGCGCAGCCCCTCCTACGCCCAGGGTTTGCCTTTAATGAGGATTAGGCACCTTCAAAGATCTAGGAGGACCCACTCCCAGGATGGAAGCCTTTCTAATGGCATCTGGGCTTATCGTAGGCAGTAATTTAGCATCTCAGAGGAGACTGGAGAGAGATTCATTTCTCGCCTCTAAGAAATTGCAAGAAGTGTGATTTTGTGATAGACTTTTTTTCCCTCTCCACCAGCACAAATCCAAGAGCATTATGCTTAACCATATCATGTCTTTGTGAAACCTGGGAAGTGGGCATGGTAAAACAATATTCCAAATTATGATATATCTCAGGTGGGGAAATTCCTCTTTGACAGTGTTATTATGGGATGTGCTATTAACAAGACTAAACCGACTCACAGATGCCCCACATTCATTTCATCTTTGTATTTTGGGTGGTGGAATGTCTTTTCAAATGGACTGATAACCTGATCCCGAGTGTGGTCTGTTTTCTCCCTGTGTGGTCTCTTTTACATCAGCTTCCAACCTCTTAGGCCTGCCTTTCCACGCGGTACCTTGCTCTCTGAGAGTGAGGCCATCAGGGGTCTGAACCTTCCTACAGGAAGTTTGGAATTTACAGGAATGTGCTCTGTGCCGCGACAGACAGCAATCATCTTGCCTTGATTGTCAAGGAACAAAGCAGGAGAGTCAGGTAGTGAAATGCATAAAATAGTCATTGAATACAAAAAACATAATTTCAGTATTCAAACTCCCCCCTTACATAAACCTCAGGAAAATGAAAAAAGTGATTAAAAATTACTCACACATATGGTATTGAAATAAGTGTGATCATGTGAATGTGTATACATATATTCACACAATTATTCGCAGTATGTTTAGTTCTTTATATAACAAACTGTTACTCAATAAAAAGCTCAGAAACAACTTATCATCAGAGTAAAAGCTGGTATTTGAAGTATTATTTGTGGAAGAAATCGGATGTTTTTGTCTGGTGAGGGAAGGAATCTATGTATTAAAGTAAAACTGAAGTTAATCCAGGAAAATTTGAACACTTACAGATCAGCTGATTCTCTCTCTGTTTTTTATTTTTAGTTGTGAGACCAAATCGTGACATTTTCTCAATCTAGTAATCTTCAACAAGGTTGTAGTTGTTAAATTTATTTTGGTAAGAAACTGCCTTAACTCAGACTGTGTGCACTCAGTAACCAGTCAGTGGTATAAAACGGGACAGAGTTTAATCACTACTGTGCTGGCCACACTGACTGCACAGACGTTGTCTGAATTTTCTACTCTATGATTCCTATCAGAAGAAAAAAATTAAGCTTTATGGCCATAGGGAGTATCTGCAGAGAGCTCTCACTGACTGCAGAGAGGTTAAATGGTCTACACTGCTTAATTATAAAATTTAAAAAATACTCTTTGTTGATAAAAGTCCATTTTAAATGAAAATGCAATAATAATAAGGAGCCAACAACAATAAGGAAAAGTATAAAAATTTCTGAGGATTGAATTTATCTCTGTGATAGATAAATAAATATAAATGATATACATAAAAGTAACTCTGTTCACTGTACTTTTCAACAGACTTAGTTTTGGTTTCTGAAATTATTTTTTTCCCTGAGCTTTAATTGTTTCATGAAATTCAGTATCTGCATTAACAACTTGCTCCTGAAAACTGATACCCAAACAGAGGGCTTTCTTTCCAGAAGGGTGTCCTAACCTCAGTCACACTTCTGCTAATTTGGCCTTTCTCTTAATCTCCGAAGAACTTGCTGAACAGAAGTGAAACTATGCACGTGCTAATGGCTCGCGCTCTGCAAACTCCCCTCTCTCCCCGAGAGTGTCTGGTGTGCAAAGCTGAGCTGGAACAAAGATACACTAATTATTCCCCATTAATTTGTCTGCTTGAATGGTCCTAAATACCAGAGTGATTAATTAGCACAAGGCAGCCGGGGCAGGATGTCACACCCTTCTCTGCGTTTAAGTGTCGGCAAGGTTGTGCTCAAGTGTTGACAACAGCATATCTTTAATTTTCTCCAAGAAGAAAAGTTTAGTCAGTACAATTAATTTGAGCTTGGCTGGTTTGCAGGAATAAATGTAACATGTGGAATGATATTACTGCTGTATAGGCATTTTTTTTTTAACCTCCTTAGGGTACAGTAAAACTTTTTGGCAACTCCATTATTGAATAGTGTATTTCTATAATTGATTCAGTTTTGTTTAATTACTTTTGTGTATTTTGTGGCAAAAAAACATGGATCATAAAATAGAAATTATATTCCTAATAGGCTAGGATGGATATAGATGAATGCTTAGATAAGAATTAGAAGCAGATAAAGAATGACATTAAATTTGGTATCCTTTTAATGTATGCAGTTTTCTCTCAGGGAGTAAAATGTACATCAATGTCATAAAAATAATTTGAGCAACTTAACCCCTAAAAGATATAAATCAATGTACTGAAAAATATATAACTGAAAAGTTGCTTATTTGACCTAATTTTTTTTTTAGAAGCGGGTTTTGCTGAGATTTTAAGCTTTGTGAACAATATTTTGCCTAGATTAGTCTCGTAACTAGTAATATATATAAATCACTTGTAAGGAATAATAGCGTAATAGGTGATGTTTAACTCTTTCATTATACTCTGTATTTTTTTTATTTGTCAGAGTGGTTTTCACAAGAAAATAGTTTAACTCCATTTTAAAGCAATTATATACTGTTTAGAGAAATGAAATGAATCAAATAAAATAGCTGTTTGCTTGTACTGTGTTCCCTCTGTTTTTAAGATTGAACTACAAACATAATTCTGGAATAGAAACATAATACTATATAATTAGGAAGTAGTGTGTTTCATTTGTTACATTATATTTCTTGGCTGTTACTGAAATTTTAAATTAATTCATTTTGCTATGGGCATGCTGTTTTGTTTTGTTTTGTTTTCAAACAGTGGGAAGAAAAAAAAAATAACAGAGAGTACCACGCAGCCGGCAGCGTGGATGCTCTCATCTTTTCTTTCACAGTCTTCCTCAAGCTCTATACAAACCCAAAAGGCTATTCAGCAGCAGGGGTGGGAGCACCGAGGGAGGGACGGGGTCACCTCTCCCATCTCTCCATGTATCTCATTGTTCATCACTTGTCAGTTTATTTCCCACACACCCTCTGCAGCCCCTCTGCGCCTCATCCTGGCTGCTGGGTCCATGACCTTCATGACATTGTTCTCCCTTCCTCCGCTCCCCACATCTACAGTCTTGTTTTGTTTTTTAATTTTTCCCAGACTGGGATTGCTATAAGACTGTCACTCTGGCCATATAGGGTTGTAGAAAATATTTGTCTGAACAACTAAGCGTAAAACAAAAGTGTCTCAGTACACCAATCCCTGGCTCCCACCGTGTCTTATTCTTGCCCTGCGTCCACTCTAGCACCTCCAACTTCTCTACAAGTTTTCACAGTGGTTATTGACTTTCCACTGAAGCAGCATGTGCGGTAAAGAAAGCACAGTCCCCAGGCTGGAAGTTTTACTTCCATTTGTAGTTATACTACTCATTAATTGTGCAATTTAAGTGGGAAAAAAAAAATCACTTAACCTATTTTGACTCATCTGTGAAGATGTAGATGAAATGAGAAACATGATTTTTCCTCCACTTTGTTTAGCAGTCTGTTTCTCTGGGTAAAACTGTGTTTTCTTGAATGCTTCATAGTTTATGAAATAGTTGCCATATTTGCCATATCTATGGCAGGGCATAAAATTATTGGCGATGTTTATACTTGGCCAAAATGAGGTAAGTCTCATTCATGAGTTTTGCCACTTTTCTCCTCTGCCTCAGCAGATGAACCTGGAAAGAGCTTAAAGGGAGGTGGGCCTTTTTTATAGCAGAAGAGAGAACTGCTTTCACTGAAATATCTTTGAGACATGTTTATATCTTTAAAGAGAGAAGAACAACTAAGAAGCTATAGTCAAACCTAAAAACCGTCAACCCCTTGCCTCCCTGTATGTGTGTGTTGCTTCCCACATCAAGAGATGGAGTCTAGTTCTCCTCTTCTTGAATCTTGCCTGGATTTAGTGACTTGCCTTTTCCCATGGATGCAGCAAAGTGATGTCCTGGGATTTTCAAACTAGGTCACAAGAAGCTTTGCAGTTTCCCTGACTCACTTGGTGTATTTGCACTTATGATGCTTCCTCTAAGAACCTGTAAGAAGCTACATGAGAAAGCTACGTGGACAGGCCACGTGTGTGCGCTCTGGCCAACAGCGCTAGCTGAGCTCCCGTGTGACACCCAGCATGAACCGACCACCACCTTGGATGTCCAGCCCAATCAAGCATTCACACGGCACCAGTACCAGCCACTATTTGTTTGCAACCCCATGAGAAACCCCAAGTGAAAATCATCCAGCTGAATCCAATTGATCCACAGAAATATGAGAGATGATAATAAAGTATTCCTTTAAGCCACTAAGACTGGGGACGATTTGTTATATAGACAAATAATGAAATGGCAAAGCTACGTATTAGCATAATTTAAACTTTGTACATCACAGTGGCAAATCAAGACAAAATTCACAGCTAAAACTTGAATAATTGAGCTAGGAATTGTATTTGTGTATATCAGCTATCTTCATGCATCCATTCATCCATCCATCAATTGGCTACCATGAGCTGGAATTTTTGCTTATTATACACATGAAGAATTTTTAAAAACAAAATAGTTTTATAATTAGTTAGTTCCTCTATTATATTGATTTAGAAATGTGCATTATCAAAATAATTTTTACAAATAAATGAAATTAAAAATATATGTGTTTCAAGAAGCCATTATGGATCATTTTAAGAACTAAGGTGATACCAGATTTTGAACTGTGATGATTTATTCTTAACTCTATATTACACTTGTTCCTAAGAACAAGAATTCCCTCAGTAGAGATTTTAGTTTTGTCAGTGTTTCTCACATTCTAGTGAGAAGTTGAATGGAAAACTCTGACTAGCTTTTAGGACAATGACATTTATTTCCTCCAAATTCCTTGATAAAATCATCCTAATATTGGCATTACTCTTGGTCTTTTAAAAAGATCAGTGTCAACGCCATCTCATGTGCTGTGGACAACACTGGTCACACAAATCATACCTTTTGGAAAAAAGGAGATGAAAACAATTTAATTTATGAACTTGACTTTTTCAGAAAATACACATTTTTCCTCTTGCTCCTTGCCTTTGGCCTTCTTTGACAGTTCCATCTGCTTTTCTTTATCACCTTTGTGGGCTTGTTCCCTGCTGGACCTTAAGTTACAAAACTCAGAGTGGAAATAGTTTATCAAAGCAGCCTGTATGTCTTAGAAAGTGGAAGTGGCAGAGGGTGGAATGTTCAGTATTTGGACACCCAGCAGCTGTTAATACCTAAAGCAATGACACACTTCCCCCAGTTTCTCTTTAGTGAGTACTTGGCTGCTTAGAGCCTAGGAGAGGAAGAGAGATAGAAAGTGATTTTGTTTGGGAAAAAATAAATAAATAAATTAAGGCCCAGTGGAGCTCACCCCATGCTGAAAGCAGCAGTGAGTTGTGTAGATGACAACTGTGCTCAGTATAACCAGCCAGACCTCTTGAACACTTACTAACATCCAGGAATTCCTTCTTCCTTCCCTCCGAGGTGTTAACATTGTTATGATATAAATAGGAGAATTGCCCAAGTAATGAAAACTTTCCTCTCTTCTGACAGAAGGTATTTTTGAAAAACATTCTCTTTCTTCTGTCCATTGAGAGGCCTTCACAATCACTATTTTCATGTCTAGTATCAAATTGAAACTAGTATTTGTAAACCTTGATTCACCTGCAGCCTCTAAATGTAAAGCCAGTTTAGTATCAGAGACTCTGAAATATCAGTCCAAGGTCAGATGCCAGGCAGTCACATTGAAATCACCTAGAGAGTGTGTTAAGAATGTGGAATTCTAGACCCCCCACCCCTGCAGGAATGGGACCTGAGAGTCTGCCATTGCTCTTATCCACCACCACACGTGGCTGTGCCCCAGCTGTGGTCCGTGGAACTGTAGTGCCTTGAGATGCTCTGTAAAACATTCTATCCTAGAGAGACACAGCACACATGATCATATTAAAGTCTTAGAGATTTAACTTGGCTTAACCAAGTATTTCCAGACTTACTTGGACCTTCAGAACATTTTTTGACATAGTATTCCATGGAGCACACTTTGAGAAAAGGAAGTTTAGAGACACACTGAGATGCTCCTGCAATTAAAACTAAGCAAATCAGAACTTTCTCTGCTTTGCAAAATTTATATTTTCTCCTATACTCATAATGTGTCTTGTAAGCTTGCCATTTTTTTTCTTTCCAATGTCTTCTCTCTGCTATAAACGAATAAATGTTTCCTAGGATAAAAATGTTTAAAAATTAGAAATCACCTTAAAATTCTATGTGTGCCTGATATGCTCAGTTTTTTACAAGGAACATATGTATTGCTCATTAATTCAAAAATCGAATTCTAAGAATTTACAAAGGTAGAGTCAAAATATTCCACTATAAAGTAAATAGTTACTAGAACTGCTCACCATATCCTGGCTTATGTTATAATTAGTTATGTTCATGAATTTTCCCTCACTGGACTCCAAGCTACTTAATGGAAAATGGATATCTTGCTCACCTTGCCATGTTCAAATGCCTTTGTTGAGTAGTGTTGATTCCTGAAACCAGGTTTCTCCTAAGTGGTGGTGTCGTACGGATGCTGTTTAATGTTCTGATTCACATGCTTTAGGAGTTTGCTGACCTTACCAGGTTTCTGTGTTTCATTTTGTTTTAAAAAGATAAGTAATAATTTCATCCTCAACTTGTATACTGGAAACATCAATAGCCAACATCAGCTCATCATCTACTTCAGCAAAAAAACCTGATCTCTCGTATCTTTGATAAGCTCCCGGAGGACAGGGATCGTATTTTTCCTTCTTTTTGTCTCTCGTAGACCTACAATACTGTTTCGCATAAAAGCATTCAAGAAGAAGTTGTGGAGTGGATATGAATAATCATAATGGGAAAATGTCGAGCAACCTCTGACCATTACTTCTTCTTCAACATAATGTTTTTTCTAAAAAGCAAAATCCTAGACTTAACGTTTAAGGCAGCGCTGGTGCCAACCGTGGGCGGCTTTCTGCACTAGATGGATTTGCCCTGTTTGCTTGTTTCTGTCCCCTGCTCTTGTACCTGCTCATTTCCAAGGCTCTGAATATTCAGCTTCTGTAGTTAAAAGTTAAATTTCAAAGATAATGAATTTCAAAGTGGGATTTTATTAACGGCAGCAATAAACAAGTGAGAGTTGCATTACACAGTGACAAAAGTTCTCCAGCTTCTCTGGGCCCTGGTGTTCCTAGATGAAGAGCCAAATGGAAATGTTCAATAAAACATGTGTGAGACTGCACAATGGAACAGTCCTTACATTTTACATCAAGCTACATCAGGGTCACGGGAGGTGTTTTATTAGCACAGTCAACAATAATATCGTGATTTTTTATTAGGAGGAAAAGATAGTGAGAGACTACTAATTATTTTTCAGCCTGAGGGGCATTTTTTTTCCTAAAATGAGTGTTAATTTGATCATTGTCGTGCAGTTCACAGATTTACATGAACTTATTTCACTGTGACACATGGTTAAGAGCCAGACTAAGATTGTTGCTTTATTAATGGTTTTCAGGAAATGTATTCAAAAGTGCTAACCGTGTGGGTGTGTGGGTGATATTGATAGCACTCGGAAGGTTGAATCCTTTCAGAAGTAGCTAGCCTGAAGCCCTTTCCACATGATATTTTCTTTGTTCATGCAGTGAGATGTTAAGCCTACAAGAATGAAATAAAATCCCAGTGAAATAAGGATGGTGTTGTCTCAGATATACAAGAGTGGCTTTTCTAGAAATGCTGCCTTTCTTGTTTCCCCCTTCCCCCAATGAGGCAGGCATTAGAGCCAGCGATTTTTCTGATTTTTCAAAACACTTGCTTCGGCATAATCAACAAAATACTGCACAATGCTTTTGTCATTAAATGTTATAGAATAAGCATAATCTACTAACCCTTACACTGATGATTCTTGCCAAGTGTATCTCTGAAGCTTACTTATTATGATTTTCTTTTTGATCTGCACATGTTGTATGAAACTGAAAACAAGGATCTTAAGCTAGTAGTGACCAGGCTTATTTTTATTTTATCTATCTTTTTAACAAACATCTTTAATTTGGTTAAGAAGGCTTACAAAAATCTTCTGCCCTGATACCATAAGAGATTCCACATCAAGCATATCTTTAATGCCTGAAAAAGTCGTCAAAAGGGGCAAAAGTTTAATATGTAGAAGGAGGGAACCTGGGATTCATTCTGCAGAATTTTCTATTTAATTTAAAATTGACTTGTTCTAAATAATTTAGTGCATTTGGAAAAAAATTCTGAATTGAACTCAGAAAATTGGCCATTTTTTTGACATAAGAATTTTACTTGAGAAAAAAAATCCCAATTTTTTAAGATAACAAATTTTAAAAGTGATATTACAAATATGAAAGTGATTTGTAAATTATGAAATGTATCCAGAGTTTAAGGGACTGTCCTTATTTAATGAACTATTAATCTGTATGTCAGCCATAAAGACCACTTGGTATCTATATATATTTTTAAATGATGAAAAACTACAGAAAATTTGTCATGTATCATTCACATAACAGCATAATCTTAAAAGAGGTATGGTGAGTGGATACCAATAAAAAAATTAATGTTAATGCCATGACAAATGTAATACAAAATTCATATTCTTAAGGCTATCCTCACTGTTAAAACTGCTTGATGTACCTGCTTTTAACTCTCACTAATGGGAATTGGATTTGACAAAAAAATGATTGAAACTTAAATTTAACTTCGCTACAAATGAGAGAGTAAATACAGTACAACATTCAAGTACTGTTATTGGTCAAAAAATGTTTTTAAGTATTGTGAGGAAATAATCCCAATTATATTTTGCCCTTCTTTATAGAGGGAAAAGATGACCTTTTTCCCCAAGCACAATTTATATGCTTGATTAATGAGTAGCTTTTCCTTTATTTTTGCCTATTGGGTAATGTACTTATATGAAAAAGAAAATTTTCCTTGTGTATATCACTTATCATTAACCAGTCCTCTTTTTAAAGCATGTTAAGAATTCCAATTTTCCAAGAATTCAAAAGCACAAGGAAAGATTTTGGGCACATGCAGAGACCTTGAAAATCATAGAATCCATTTGTCAGATTATTAGCAGGAGTTGGGAAATTTTGTTTATTTTTTCATTGTACTTTCCTATAACTTCTTTGGAAAATCTCATAGCTTTGCATTGTAGGAATAGCTTGTGGCCAAGACATCAATGACCTGTTTATATTTGTGCAATATCAGCCTCCTTGAAAAGGTAGACCTCCAATATCCTGAGTCCCATGGAGCCTCTGTGCACGGCTCTGGGCCACATCTGACTATGAACAATTCCTGATGTAATTCACACTCTTATCCTTAAAAAAAAATTGATTGGGAACATCTTGAAGTCACTTCAATTATTTCCCAGAAATCTCACAGTAAATCAGATATAGATTAAGTTTAAAGGTCATCTGAAGTTCTTACCAAAGGTATTTTGGTAGAGAAAAGCCTGTATTGTGCACACCCATTTGGCTAACAAGTAGTCATGAGTGAATAATGCTTCTTGTGTTGTATTAATGTAAAAGAGAATTTTAGCTTATCCCATTGCTGATGTTGACACATGTTGTGTTATTCAGGGCCATTTGTCCCCAAGAAGGCTGACTATTGCAAAAAGAAAAAAAAAAAGTTCTTGGTCAAGTCTCTGAATCACACTAAATGAAGGCAAAAATCAAAACCAGAACCAAAGCCTTACATTAAGACAACCCATCGTATTATAGCCTGCATTTCTTCTAGATTTTTTTCTTGCACTTCTTAAATTTTCATTTAGTCCATACACTTAAGATAACTTAGAAAAGTTATGAGTGCTTTGAAAACTTACTTTGACTTTTTATTTACAGAGGAGAAAATTAAGGAGTTTACCTTTTAAATGAAAGGAGTTGATACTACCTAAAATGTCTATGTCATTTTGATTTCTGCCCTTTTATCACTGCCATTCATGAGTAAAACTTACAAGTATTACCACTGTTATTTTATTCGTTCCTTCTAAAACAACTTTCATTTCCCTATAAGACTTGCAAGAATGAAAGGATGATTTTTTTCCTGGCATTAAGTTGCAAGGTGCTTTTATCTTGACTATATAGAAGAGTAGCAAGAGATAGTTGATAAGAAGAAGAACAATAACTGACAAAGCTTTTACTTTGCATTAGGTCCTGTGCTCAGTAATTTACGTTCATTGCTATGTTGTGTGACACAGACAATAAAATGAAAGACCAGAAAGATGTTTCTTAAAATCCTGAAACTCAACTGCATTCAGCATGACGGTTGGTATTTTGACCAGCATAGTTTTTCTTGTGAACACATGTAACTTAGTCAACATGCACTCAGGAAGGTTTACTTGGCCATTAATGGAATCTTCACTCTAAAGTATTTCCTGCACTCACATAAGAAACCATGATAATAGCTTATGTGTGTTGCTTGAGGAGGAAAGTTGACAGGCAATGAGGGAAGAAGATGAGTCTCAACTCTGCTCCAGAATGGTAGACAGAAAAGAGAGCTGCTGAAGGGACCACAGCAGCCAAAAGTCAGAAAAAAGCCCAAGTAGTTTTTTGTGAAACTATCAGAGCACCAGGAACTCCAATATACTGTGTTGTGGGAGGATGTTCTTCCGTTTCTATGTCTACAGTGGAGTGTATAGTAAGAAATATATGATAACACAGAGTTTCTGCTTTGCTGAGAGTCCATCTCTCTTTTGTCCTCTCTCTGCATTCCTTGAAGTTACATTTCTGTGAGGCTGTAATAGTATTTGTGCTCATATGCCCGCCTACATGTATGGAGAGCAACAGCTACCAAAGGCAGACTCATTCAGGTGTGTTGTAGCAGCAATGCAGGTATAAGCAGTATTGCCCCGGGTATGAAACATGTTGCTAAATGGTAAATAACTTTTATCAGTCTGGAATAAAGGGCATACTTCTATCATTTATATAGTAGCTCAATTCCTGGAAAGTTCCACTGATGTTAAAACTATACAAATCATCGCTTGAGTTTGTTTATAAAAATTGATGTAGGTTCTAGGTGCCAGTCACACCCACATTAGTATCTTGGCAATGCATTAAAAAATCGTGCAAAAATCAGGGCTGTATTTTGCAAGATAGTTAGCATCTCTAGTCTCTACTCAATACCAGAATTTCCCCCAATCATTGTGACAACCAAAAACTCCCTCTATGGATTTCCATGATCACTCTTGGTATGACAGTGAAACTTCTGACTTCATCTATTTGAAAGTATTGGCCACCATTTCGCTTCATGTAAATAGGAAATTTCCCTTTCATATGCATTAAGATACAGTTTCCCTTGGTGGTCTTATTTGCCTTTCCGCCAACTTTATCCAATTAATAACTTTTGTAATGAGAAAACTGAAAAACAAAGTTTATGATAAATTCACTGGCTGATATGGTATTTGATTTTTTAAACAGACAGTCATTTCAAGGCTCTATTCCTACATCTGCTTATCACTTTCTGCTGCATAAAGAGTTATTTATTACAAATAAATTTGTGGCAAAGCAAAGAAAGTGACTTAAGTTATGTTTTATATGAAACATTACATGAAAATTCTATTTTCAAATGTCTCTATTCAAGTGAAATCCAGGGGTGTCACACAATCCCCTTTGGGCATTAATGTGCCCTGTGATGCATGTTTCTTTCTCTCTCTGGCTTGCTAGTTCTTTCTGAAGGCTTGCCTTTACAACCCCAATGGAAATTCCTAGATTCAGACTAGTAGGGTGTCCTAACTCCAGGACATCTTGTCAGTCAGTATCCTGAATGGTCAAAGTTCTTTATGTGGAAGAATGTCCTTGACTAAATATTCCTGTTAAATTCCTTGAAATAATCCTATTTTCTAGAAGTTTCTACTGTAATGAGTTTCTATTATAAGCATTCTATAAAATTATGTTTATTCAACAAGCATTTGTCAAGCAGGTGGTATGCACCTTGAATTAGGGCGGGTACTTCTTGAATCCTTTTTTTGATGGACCAAATAATAAAATATAGTTTCAAGTTGATTATTATAAGAGCAATTACAACTAAAGATTGATAGATTAATTCATAGCAATTATAATAGTTATGCATTTATATTCATTTTATAATACAGATAAGATAAGATGGCAGGCAGAGTGGGTTCAAAGTTTCCAGGGTACCGAGGTGAGTCTTAGGTGATTGCTGGGGAACAAAATTTCAGCATCCCAAGTTTCTTTTTCTTGGCCCAGAGCAGCCTGGCTGAGGCAGACTGACTTAAATATCTAGAGCATTGCAAACAGACTAGATAGACTTACATGAGGCCCGCAATAAATATATTTTGAATAATTTATTTTCTGGTCACAAACCTGCAGTGAAAAGGCAAAACTGACATCTTGCCCTGCCTGCATTATGACTAAACATATCGTAGCTCAGTCAGAAATAAAAATGAAGCAAATAAACAAACCAATACCTTTGCATTATGGGGTAAACTAAAACAAACAAAGTAGGAAACCTATCTAGCACCAGTCCTTCAAATCAATGAAGACTAGTCCTTTCTCCAAAGTGGCCGACTTCCTAGGAAAGTTAATCTTAACTTTGCAGGACTGACACCTGCAGATAGGTGGACTCTTAAAAACAGGGTAATCATTATAGAAAACAGTGTTTTTTTTCCTTCCCCTTTGGGAACTTTTGCATTTGGGTATTAGTTTCACTTTCTGTCTGTTTCAAACTGTGTTCAAGCAGCCAGTTTTTCAGAAGACTTTCCCATAAATATTTTGCTTTTGCAAATAAATACTTTTTTTTCTTAATAGGTTTCTCCTTTGACATTCACCTTGTGACATATATTCAAAGAGAAAGCATTAACTTATAAACAAATAAGGAAAACTGCAAACTCTGTGTACCCTTACTATGAATTCTACACTGTTTAAGGAGGACCAAGCTTTTAAATCAGTTTTCTAAAGTGGATTTTACTTTATTTAACTCTATTGAAATGTATAATAAAAATGGTTTATTCCTCTCCAGATATTTAAGCAGCTGCAGAAAATTATGTCAAATTCAGTCATTTCATTATTTGTTTATTTATTCAACTAACATCAGATACACATTAGGTGCCAGACACTATTTCAAACACTGAAGGTAAAGGAATGAACAAAAAAGACCCAGGTCCTGTCCCCATGGGCTCACATTCTAATAAACTATTAATATATCATTAGTTACAGATAATATTAAGGATAATTTATTTTATGTAGTGTAAACACGGCTAAGTAATTGGGGATTCGGGTTTCCTTCAGAATTATTTTCTACTATTTTCATAGGAACCTTTTTTAAAAGGCAAATTCTGAAGTAGAAGCTCCATTAATTACACGAAGAGGAGAAACACTTAGTGCTCCCTTTTGAGTTGTGGTGGCTGTTAAGATGGCTAGTACCTATTTTTAAATCTTCATATTTTTGAAAGAAGATTAAAAAAAATGGAATAATCCAGCAAGGAAAGTCATTGACAAATTAGGTAACAAAAAATTCCATGAAAAAGTTTTAGACATTAGAGTAACTCTGTTCGCTCCATAAAAGCAAATGCTAATTCAGCTCTTAGAAGTATCTAGGAAGCAACTTGCTCACCAAGTGAATTCAGCTCCATATTTATGCAGAAATCATTGCAAACTCCATTTCCATTTTGGGGAATGAGAAACCTAACATTATGATAGTTACAACTTCTTTCATTATGAGTTTCCTGAACTTTTTTTCTGAGGTAGATATAGTCAGAGAATAGCAACAGCCTTCAGAGGGGCTTGTGCTTCTTGAAAAAGAAAAGCAGAGTGATTATTACTGGCCTTACTAAATGTTACTAACACAGAAATGAAGCTTATTCAACTGGTCTTTGTGCATGTTCATAAGATATCCACCGTACAAAGCATAGATGTGCCCATGTAAAGATTATCTTTGCTCGTTAGCTGACTAGAGTTCACATCATTTCTCTTGGAGTTAGGGAACTTGGGGTGCAGTCTGCAGGGTCATTAGAACACTTGTTCTGTACATGAATTGTCTTGATAGCTTTTGTCATTTGTTTCTGATGCGTCTTTCCCATCCTTATAGGAAATCAGATGAGGGTGGCTTTGCCGTTCTGATGGAATGTTCAGTGAGGTCAGAGCCAAGTTGCTGAGGATGCCAGTAGAGTGTGTGCGAGTCAGGTCTCCCGTGGGGCTGTGAGGAGGGTGCTGGAGCTCACAGATTGTTACAGGTTTCATCCTGGATGGTTTACTGAGCACTCTGGGATGCCTGAGGTGAAAATTACAGCAATTTTAAGAGTCTGACACACTTTCCAGCTGATAGCACTAAAAACATGACTTGTAAGCCTCTTCGCCTTTCCTTGTTTGCTTCTTTGAATAAAGATGGCAGAAATGCTCTGTATGAACTACTACCCACTATGTGAGTTTTTATGAATTAAACTAATTTATCTTTTAAAAATCCATTTTTTTTCCTTCTTTGTGAGCAACTTATACAAGGGAGCAGATTCATATATTTGTCAAAGTTATGAGAGCCCTGGGTTTTTAATTACTGGTTTGGACCTCAGCCTTTCTAGCAAAATGTGGACTACAAACTGAAGGTGAAAAAAGAAAAAAGAAATAACAGATTATGCAGTATACAAAGAGTATATCTGTGACTAATTCTCATCTAAGACATTTAATGCAATGGTAGTTGCTATAGACCCCAAATCCTTTTTATTTTGTTTTATTTGGGGGGAGAGCGATTCTGATGTTACCAACTAGAACAATTAATTGCAGCCTCAGATGACACATTGTTCTTCACAAAATTAAAATCATGAAGAGTATAAAGTTACATGCATAAACAATTGAATGTTTTTATGTACAAGCAAAAACTTTAGCCTGCTCTAGGAGTTTTAAGAACATTTCTTCTTAGAATGAAATTATATGCCTGAAAAGAATTAATCTTACTCTCTTTTTTAATAACCTTTCACATCACAGAATTGGATTTGTCAGTAATGATTTGGAATTATTTGGTAATGATTTGGAATTATTCTTTCAGCCTATATAAAATTATGAATTTACTATTTTATAGATGAAGAATAAATTAATTATACTGTTGTTTCTTTCCTAGAATTTTAGAATCTGTGAAAAACCCCAAATAAACATGAAGCAACTATTATAAAATGAGCCAAGTCTGAGGGTGCAGTAAGCTACTCCTATGACCAGTTTTGTGCAATGCTCATAATGTTAGACCTCTAGGTAGATGCAAATTACATTTGTAATTCTACCATTAGAATCTGCTTGTTAGTTTCAAAGCTTCCACATGTCAAGGACTGATTTTTTCCCTCCATTCTTATGATTCTTCAACAATATAGTAAGGTAAACAGTAAATACTTTGCAGGTGAATCTAAAAATAACTAGTAAAAGCCATATGATTTTTTAAATAACTAATAAAAGAAAACATTTAACATAAAATATCTTTAGTTATACATTACAAGGAAGTTGAATAAATTAAATTCAACTGTGAAACAGTATAATTCTCTTCTAGTTCTCAAAATTTCAAATTCTTTATATGCATGGATATATCAAGGTTTAATGAATGAATATCTTATAACAAATATGTATTTACTCCTTTCTGCTATGACTATTCCTTCCTAATTCTGCCCTTTGCTTTCCCCAAAAGTCTGCTAATCCATTAACTCTTCCTTTCCACATGTCTTTTATAGATTTCTTAATACTAGCAGAAATCAGCCCTCAGCAACCACGTAAATCTAAGGGTGCAGTCTGAAACCTAATTGTCTCAATATTATCAAATAAGAGTGACCAGTAAAAAAAGGTCTATGACTAAAACTTCCACTTGTGAGTGTACATTAAGCTCTGATACAGTTGAAAACTTTAATTTATAAAATATCAGTACAAAGAACAAAATGCAACTTTGCAATTATTTGCATAGAAGTTACCACTTAAAATGAGCACCAATACCTGTGACATTTGGGCTGTCTAGACAAAGGTTGTTTACCCAAACTAAATCCATTAAAGGTATGTCTCACACTGTTAGCTAAATCCTACTAAAAATATTCGTATTGAGTCCAGCATGCTCTGGTGCCTAACTCCATGGCATAAATTAAAGTCCAGAGAAAGTCTCTTAACTCTTTCAGATCATTGAAGAAGTATTCAAAAGGAGCAATTCAAATGATCATTGAATTAATCCAAAATGCAAACATCTGCATGCTAAGGTTTATTTATCACTGCAAGTTTTCATCTGCATTAAAGTCATGAAATTTAACACTTGAAAATAGAGCCACAAAAAATAGCTACTTAGGAAAGCTTTTAAGGAATAAGATTTTGAGTGTGTGTGTGTGTGTGATAGTTTGGGTAGAATAAAATGTTTGTGAGGTTTAGCCTGATTTATAGATGAAATGGTTGATGATCACAGCAAAATAATGACAGTGAGTCCCATACCTGTATGAAGAAACAGCAGGACTTGACATCTACTCTTAGTGAGATGTTATTGTATATCCTAAACACTTAGATTTATTTCCTTCATGAGATTTAAAAATTAACGTCCAATTTGTGATTTTTCATTTCCTTGTCCATTTTTTTTTTGTCTCATGTTCCACAGACTAGTTCTCTAGCTCTTATTTCATTGCCACTGCATCTTATACCTTGTCATTATTTTCTTTCTAAGAACACAGTATAAAAAAGATGGAGCCTGAAACTCTTCAAGCAAAGTTAAAAGGCTGCTGAATTACCAGTGAATTTAGTACCAGAATTATTACCATGTAAAAATCTCGCCATTTGACAAAAATGTGTTGAGTGTAGAAAAAACTGGACTTGAGAACCCACAGAGCCTAATTGTTCTTTCATTGTCACTTTGATTTTCTTGCTACTCCAATCATCTGATTTTTTTTTTCAAATTATTTTAAAACTGCATTTCTCCCCCCAAACCCCAAACTTCTGGGATTGTCTCTTCAAATCAGAACATGAACCTGTGTGCCCAGTTCCTCATCCATCCAGACTCAACCGAAAACAACAACTTCTTGAAAAATATTTGGGTAGAGTAATTGTAATCATTATTGGTTTGGTTTTTGTTAACCTTTATTTTTTGTTTGAGGAAGATTAAGTCAATCCACCTGGAGTTTAATACTGCGTGTTACTATAGTAACTTTATAGCCTGTTTGGCTGTGACAAAGGGGCTTCATCTCGTCCATTTCATGCTCCTGTGTCGACCTACTCCCTCCCAGTGTTTTATTATATCTGTCTTTAAGGGTATCTGCGGGAGCCACAGCTGCTGTGCTTTTGTAGCAGAAAGCAGCTTTCACTCTGAAATGCTCGGTTCTAAGAGGTCTTACAGGCTGATGGCATTATTGAATTTCAAAGCAAAGACAAACAACATTAAATTATTTCAAGCTAATATTCATGTGTTCCTGTATACCATGTATTTTTCTAGAAAACAGTATATAATCTGTTTTCCAGAAAAAATATGTAATTGCTATCCAATGGAATTATGAATGAAAAGGCAGGAAATTACCCTAAGGTAAGAGAAGTGGAAAAAACAAAACACAAAATATATTCAGGTCAGGAGAAATACCAACATGGAATACAGTCTTTTAAAGGGAATATTTTTGTTTTGATCAAGAATTTGATTGCTTAATTCTTTTCAAGTTTTATAGGTATCTAAATGCTGTTTACTGAGCAACTTCTGAATATGTCTGGTTACTTATACAGAGATACTAATATTCACTTTAGCAAAACTTTGGCTATTTAGGTTCTATTCTTAGACCAAGTTTTAGTCTTGATCTTTTTTTGAGAAAATATGTTAGGCTCTGTTACTCCCCAAGATAAAATATCAGTATTTGTAAGAATGGAATTGAATACAGTTTTAGGGTACTCACAAATTATTTATAGAAAAGGACTGAAAAAATACTTTGATAGTAGTTTTTGTTGTTGTTGTTAGTTTCTCTCATTTATTTAGCCAAAGCATCTGCCCAACTTGAAACTTCAAAACACTCCTCCTCCCAACGTGGTCCAGTATTTATCTGCCTCTGTTCCATAAAAGGCAGCTTTGGTGAGATTCTTTTTCAGAATCTCAGCGCAGTGATCTCCCAGTTGTGTTAACTGCGGTGTTGGAAAAGCGGTGAACGCTCAGCACTATCTTGTTAACTTGCTAAGCATCTGGTCAGCAGGGTAGTTCAGCTCCAGCGAGGCTCTTGGCACCTCTGCCAAGGGTTATTGATACCTCACACGCCCCAGCTGAGGCAGATTGTTCTAGCTGGGCTTCAGATCCACAGCGTAGCCTGTAGTTAGAAAAAAAAAACTAAAAAAAAACAAGTGATTGACAGCCCACACCTCCTGGGCCCTTCTTACTACCAGACACAACATCTGCTATGCCCTGTGGAGCAGTGAACCAACACACACCGAGAGAACTGTTTCTAGTATTGTCAGGGTGGATTTTGCTTAACCCTTTGTAGTTACTCTCTGGAGAAAAGTGTGAGATGTCTTTTCTTTGGGGGTAAGGATGGGGGTAAATAGAGGTTTGGGGGGAAGTTAAAATGCCTTGCTTTAAAAGAAATTTTATTTAATAAAATATTAGGAAAAGTGACAGAAAAGAGTCCAAATGCTGAGAAAGAACCTCATTGCTGTGCCTTTTTTTATTGTCAAATGAGAGATTTGTCATATTCCCTCCCAGCACTGTCTCAGAGTCAGAGAGACTGAACTTGTGCAGAATAATGAATTAGTGGCAAATGGTGTTGGTTTCTATTCACACAGTACCTTCAAGCATATAAGATTTTCACTGCATCTAGACGTATAAAAATTATTCTCAATAATTCAAAAGAGATTAAGAAGCCAGTATCTTTGTTAAGTAGATAGAAAAGTCACAATGTGTCCACAACATAGCTTTTATAAAGCAAGAGTTCTGTGCATCTGGTATTCTGTGACTTCCAAAGTTACGATGCTGAAATATGGGAGTCTATATATCATTTTAGGAAACTTGCTTTTAGTTATTGCCAACTCAACTACCCTGCTGATAGAATGTGAAATCCTATATTTGATAATAAATATGGTTCATTAAAAATGCAGCAAGAAGCTTTTGTAGACTGCCAGCAATATATAGGAACATTTAAAGGTTCCCCAAGGCAATTTCCAGGTTAAAATTGTTTTGACATTTTTGGAAGGCTCATTTTTGTGTCTGGATATTTTAAGATATCTTCTGAAACAATTTTTCACACTTTGGGCGTATTAGGAAAGAAGGTAAAGAATAAGGAATCATGTTGAAGTAAAATCATCTAATTTCTTTATATATGTGTTCTCTGATACTGACATGGATAAAAATTAGGAAACAGAGCTTATGTAGTGAAAAATATAGCAATGAATCTAAGAATAATTTAACTTTTCACTTGGGCCATTATTTGTCAGACTAGCTCTCCATCATAATTCGATGCATCAAGGCTAATGTTTAATAGATATAATATCTCTGTATACAATGCTTTAAGGAGAAGCTATGCTACAGAAGAGCTGGTAGCATTTTTATTATATCTTTATTATAGCAATGTAATTAGCAATATTATTATTGTTATGCATTCTCTCACCTCTTGTCAGCATTATATTACTCCCACATAATTCACCCCAAATTATGAAGACAGAGAAAGTATTACTTGAGTTATACGATATTATCATATTGTTATCACTTAGAGTTATAGTAGTGAATGCGTATGTACATATTTGGTCTTTAAGATCCATTTGTTTTTGAAGGATGGTATAGCTCAGTTGGTAGAGTGTGTGCTTAACATGCACAAGGTTGTGGGTTCAATCCCCAGTACCTCCATTAAAAAATAAGTTAAAACCTAATTACCTCCCCCCAGTAAAACAAACAACAACAAAAAGATCCATTTGTTTTCAGTAAACTTGTTCTCATGTCAAAAATTTTGGCCCAAAATAGATTATCTTCTAGTAATCAAAATTTGAAAATACTTATAAGCAGACAATGTGATACTTAAAATTTTTTTTTTACTATTTTGAAAGTTTATTATGTGCCATATTAATATATGTGTATGTGTTTACTGCTTACTTCTGTTTTCACTGATTTATTTATCCATTACTATTCCAATGCCACACAATTTTCATTATTACAGCTTTGTATTATGTCTAGACACGTGCTTGGGAAATACCTTAGTTTTGTCCTTTTTTTGTCCTTTTTTTTTTCTTTCTTGGCTATTTATGCACATGTACTCTTCCATAGAAATACAAAAGAAAAGACAAAGAAATTTAAGTATAATAGTTTGGTTTCTTATATGTGATTCAATCTTACAGTCAGCCTGGGAATAGGAAAATTTAGCTCATTCACAATCGTGCTGATCAGCAATTATTGATGTCTGTCATCTTATATTATGTTTTCTCTTTATCATGCATTTGTTTCCCTCCCTTTTACTAGACTGAATTTCATAGTCCTTATTTCAATAGCTCCATATTCTATTTCTATTCTTTCAGTTATGCCTAATTTTCAACACACATATTTAAACATATCTTTTTATGATGGTCAAGAGTTTATCATTTTCTTCCTTCCTCTTTTCCTTTCTCTCCCTCTCCCTAATCCTGTCACCTTGCCCCAACTCATTGGTAGCTCTCGTCTTGAATTTCATTTTCAGATTACTATTAAAAACATTTTCCTTCATTTCTTTGCCTCCTCCTCCTCTTCTTCCTCCTTTTCTCTTCTCCATTCTCCATCATCTTCTAATTTACACTTAGTACATTTTAACAATCAGTTTTATGCTCACCACTCTCTTCTCCTTGTGACCTTATTAATCCATTTTACCTTTTGAAGGAGTAGAGCCTCAATTATCTGCTCTTTTTCATTCAGAGAGGTTCTCATTTTACTCTTGACAATAGATTGCTTTAAACATTCCCCTTCCTATATACTATTATATTCTTCTTTAGACAGTAGATAAATAAAAGTATTTCCTCTCTTTTGCTTAATATTTCCATTTTTAATGTTTTTTGATACATTTCTTCACCTTGATCATCCAACTCACTAACAGGTATTTACCAGTGTGCAATTATTGTTTTTTTATGTATAAGTAATTTATTTTTCATATCATAAACTCTAACCTTTATTTCAAATGATCTGTTTTTATCTCAGGAATCCTAGTTTCTTCCTTTATCTTTCTACATATGGAAAATATACTTATTTTGAAGTTATTTTCTGACTTCTCTATGAACTCTTTTTCTTTGGAAAATAATTCATTTGTATGCTTTGTATTTTTTTGTTCTTTTATGGGTAAAACAAACCTGTGAGTTTGCTTATTTTTTGATAATATTCCTTCTGTATTTGTGATTTTCCAGTGTAGTGGTATCTTAATTTTCTATGGCTGCTGTAACAAATAACTGCAAATTCAGTGCTTAAGACAAAATATATTGTCTTATAGTTCTGTAGTTCAGAAGTTTGAAATGAGTCTCACGAAGCTAAAATCAAGATGTTGGCCGATCTGAATGACAAAGACTAAGGTTAATATAATACAAGATGATTTTAATCTACAAAAAATAATACATATTCTACATAAACAATGAAATACTAACAAAATTGATTTAGGCCACAAATAGAACCTCAGATTCTATAGACTACATACAGATCCCATTCTCTGACCATAATGCAGTAAAGAAAACATTAATATAAAATATTTAAACAAAAATCATCCATAACATATTTTTTAAAGATCTATTATGAAATTGCTTAAAAAGGGAAACAAAAATGTAATTAGAATCTCTAGAAAAAAACAAAAATAGAAATATTTTTGTCATCACTTATCAAATATTACTAGTTTACTCAAATGAATATCCATAACTGAATATTTTATCAAATAAAAATATGGAAATTAATAATTTAAACATTGAACACTGAAAAACAAGTACAAAACAAACATAAATTTGAAATACAATAAAGGACACCAAAGAATTAAAAAACACCTGAAGTGTAAACTTTTTAAATCCAAGAACTTCTTATTTGTAGAGGATATAGAATAAGAAACTTTAGATGGTCTACAGCCCAAAATTTGGTCTAAAAAGAGAATAAAATTTTTAAAATGAGGTTAAAAATTATGGGGCTATTTGTATACATATTTTCTAATTAATTTAAAAAAACTTGTTATATTGGATTTATTTGTTTAAAATATGAATAATCATATCTGACTAAAAAAATAGAAATTCTAAAGAGAACGAAAAAATCTTTTCAAAGAATTACCTCTAAAACAATGTACCAATTTTCAAATATGAAAATTTCAGTTTTCAAATATGAGAATGACTTTATCTTATTGTTAATACTGTAGCAAAGCATGGAGGGATGTTGTCATTAGTGACACAAGAAATTATAAAAATTACACAAAAAGTAGACTTACATCTTTTATGTAAATAATTAAAAATAATAAAATATGACCAGACCACAAAACCCATATATTAAAAAATAATGCATATAATGCATCATGTCCACCTAAATTTCTGAAATGTATTTTTCAAAGACATTACCAATTAATACAATGTAATATATTTAAAGGTTATTTCCAAATTTAATATTCATTCCTGAATTAATCAAAACAATGAAATAAACAAAGCACTGAGACAAACAAAACAAGAAATAGATACTCCCTTAACATAACAAGAAATAATAAGGAATATAAATGCTTATTTTATCTTTATATCTACTGTAAGCTAATAACCTACATCATTTTTAATGGAGAATTTTTATAGTCATTTCAGTTAAGTAAAGGTAGAAATTCCAAAAGTCACCACTATTCTTTTTGACATTTGCTCCAGGTCATCTTGTTTTTAAATAATTTAAATTATTTAAGTTCCTTTTTTATTGTCTGATTCCATCCATTAAAATATAAAGATCAACAAGATAGGTTTTTGTCTATCTTTATTCACTAATATATTCAAACAGTGCTTGGAGTATAGTAAGTACCTACCAAATACATATGGAATTAGTTAATTACTTCAAATCAGTTAGGAAATAATAGATTTTTCCATAAGTAGGGCTGGCACATTTGATTGACTGATTTAAAAATTGAGATATGCCAAAAATAAAGTACAACCATCTCATACTATAATACATAATGCTATTTATGGACTAAATAAGCATGAATTAGGATTAAATTTTAAAATGCACTAATAGAAAATTATTTTTAAAAAATGCACATAAAATATTGGACTTCCACCACTGAAAAGAGCTCATTTAGCCCTGCTTTAGAACACAGTAATCAGCGCCACCACTAGTGAAGTTTCCCAGTAGTCATAGAACTGTGGCTCTGGTTACTTACATATGTTCCTTCTATTTTAAGCTTTTTTTGTGGAATTTCCTTATGCTTTTCATCATTAAACCTTGTTCTGTCATTAGAATTTACAGGAAGTATAGAATATGTTTGATGGGCAGGAGCAATGCAAGGGTTTCCACATTTGGCCATAACAGAGTAACTAGCACTAGGGTTGGCTCCCTGATAGAAATAAAAATACACTGAACAAAGTATGTAATAAAACGATATTCAGACATTGGATAACACAAACACAGGACTGTGACCCATAAGAGAAAGGAAATGCATGAGGTGAGATCCACAGTTGCTTCGGTTTTGTACTTGAGCGCATCTGGGTGCTACTGGACCTACATGTGTAGAAGGGTAGAGTCAAAACAAAGCAGTCCTTCACTGAGGTGGGAAGGCAGAGACTGGAGTTTGGTGACACTAGGACTGCTGGTGTTTCTAGGACAGGGTACTGGGGAAAAGTGAGCTATACAAGAATAGAGTTCCAAAAATCTGCTAAGGATTCCCTCACATGTTCATCTCAATAGAAAGCTGAACATGAGTAGAGTGAGATTCTGCAAGGCCTGGCAAAGAACACTTGCTAGAGAGCTGAGCTGAATGAAAGCTGGAGATGTCACAGTGATAGGAAACATAGGTTAACTAGCTAGGGTGAAAAAGCCTCTATGAATATGCAAGGCGCTCAGTGACAACCCAGAGAGGCCATTCTGTAGAAGGACTACTGTAGCCCTAGAGGAAGTGCTACAACAGACACAACCTAACAAACCTGAAAGACAAGACTCAAAAGAACCAAGCTGATCACCAAGTGTATGGCCAGTAATGAAGTGCCTGCCAGAACAAACACAGCACTCTCTAAAGGAAGACAAAAATACAGACTTTCAACAATACAGAATCCATGACGTCCAGAGAATAATAAAAATAGTTAATTATGCAAAGAGAAAAAAACATTGATCTGACCAAAAAAAACAGTGGTTAATTTCAAATGATTTTGAAATGACCCAAACATTGGAATTGGCAAAAACAAATACAAAAAATAGCAAAAAATGTGTTAATGTAATTGTTATAAACTTAATAAAAATCATTCAATATGAGGCACAATTGGTAAACAAAGATAGAAAAAAAATAAATAATATCTTAGTGACTTGGGACAATATCAAGCAATTCTCTACATTTCCCAATTTGATGGTTAAAATATCTACTTGTAGTTCCAAGAAGCTCCATCAATTTCAAGCAAAATAACATAAGCAACAACAAAAACTCATTAAAATAAAAGTGAAAATTATGGAAATAGTCAAAGAAATGACACATTACATAAAGTGGAACAGCCATCAAAAGAGCAGGCTTCTTGTTGGAAAAACAGGGGAAAAACATGATGCAACAACAAAACTATTAGCCCCAAACTCTACACGTAGTGAAAAAATTATTTTAAAACAATATTGTTCAATGAAGACATTTTCAGATTAACAAAAACTAAGAAAACTCGCCAGCCAACCTGCTCTGTAAGAAATGATAAAGGAAGTTCTGCAGGGAATTGACACAAGATGGAACTGCTACCAAAAGAGAAGATCATCAAAAATAGTAAACATAAGAACAAATGTTAAAAGTTATATTTTTTCTCTTAAATTTAAAAGCAAAATTTTGTATTTAACGCAAAATTGTGTTTAAAGTAAAACAGAGAAATCTGTATTGTAGACTTTATAATACATATAGAGATAATGTGTATATATATACATATGTATCAAAATTAAATTTTAAAAAATAACAAAATTAAACAATAAACTATATCAAAATTAAATTTTTAAAAATAGCAAGAAATATCTAGAAATCCCCAAATACTTCAATATAAAAGAATCCACTTCTAAATAATCCATAGGTCAAAGGACAAATCACAAAGAAAATTAGAATATATCTTAAAATGAATGATAATAAAAAATGCAATATTTCACATGTATGGGCAGTACCTAAAATAGTGCTTAGAAATTAAGTTAATTGCTTTATATGCCTATATGAGAAGAGATTAAATGTTTAAAATAAACAGTCTAAATTTTTCCATAATGTTAAAGAAAGATGAACAAATTAGACCCAAAATATACAGTATAAAGAAAATAATAAATGTAAGAGAAATATGTAATATAGAGAAAATTAACAAAACTCCAAAATTGATCCTTTAAAAAGAGTGTGCCCCCCCACCAATCAAATATGTTTAGTCTTTTCCTACATCATTTTTCCATCTCTCTGACACCAACTAGGTGTCCTATAATTCAGTCAAATTCTGACAGTAAATTCTACCCAGAGTCAGCATCTGACTCCACAGATTTAAGGGCTCAGTCCCATCAGACTGCCCTCATTTTAGACACTAGTCACGAGCATCGTCCCCAAGTTACCTAGTTTAGTCTGAATTTACTACGAAGTTTGAGGTTCTCACAACACCCCTCTTCAGATTCAGTAATTTTTTACAGCAACTACAGAATTCAGAAAAATGCTACACTATTACAGTTTATTGTACAGGATACAAATGAACAACCATGTTAAAAAAAAAAAAAATGGGGCAAGTTCTGGAAGGGTCCCAAGTGCAGGAACCTCTGTCATCATGGAGTTGGGGAATGCCACCCTCCTAACATGTGTATGTGTTTACCAATTCAGAAGCTCCCCAAACCCTTTTGTTTAGAGATTTTTATAAAAGTTTTATTATTTAGGCATGACTGACTAAATCATTGGCCACTGATGATTAATTCAGTCTTCAGAGCCTTTCTCTTTCCTGGAGATTGGACAGTGGGGATTAAAGTTTTAAGCTTCCAATGGAGGCATGGTCTTTGTGGTGACCAGCCCTTATCCTGAAGCTATCTGGGTGTCCCCGAAGAGTCCCCATGTTGCTATTACCCTTGTCATTCAGGAAATTCCACAGATTTTAGGAGCTCTGTGCCAGGAAATGAGGACAAAGACAAATATTCTTCCTATCATTCCAAAAAGATTTTTTTAATGATAAAATATGAGGAGAATCCATCACAAAGAAAGAAAACCAAAATACTTAATATTACACAAGAAAAAATGATCTCACCATAGATTTTATAGACAATAAATAAGGAAATATTATGAATGACTTTATTCAATAAATTTGATATCATGCATGAAACTAATGAATTCCTGAAAGAAACAATTTTAAAAAACAAACACAAGAGGAAGTGTAAAATCTGAATAGCCACATACCTAGCAAAAAGTAGAATTTATTGTTAAAAAAAATAAAAATAATTGACAACTTTTCATAAAGAAAACTCAAGGTCTGGATGATTTCACTGTTAAATTCTATCCAGAATTTTAGAAGTGCCAATCTTATACAAGATATTTCAGAGCATCTGAGGAGGAAAGAACACTTTAAAACATAAAACTTATTATATGAGGGCAGCATCATCCAAAACCTAAGACATTAGCAAAAAAAAAAAAAAAAAAAAGAACAATATTCTTCAAGAATAAAAATGTAAAAATTCCTAACAAAATGTTAGCAAAATGAAAGTAGTAATATATATTTATATTTATATATATATATATATATATATATATATATATATATATATATATATATATGACAGGTAATACATAAGTAAGTATCTTGGCATCTTTAAATAGATGCTGACAGTGATTCTTTTTCAGTCTTATATAAGGCATATCCAAAATATGTATAGCTAGTATCATGTATATTGGTGAAATATTGAATATTTTTTCATAAAATTAGAAATAGGTGAGACATCTATTTTTTACTACTTCTATTCCATTTGACATGCCAATAAAGCAATAAAAAGAAATAAAGTTTGGAAACAAAAAATAAAATCTGTCTTTAATTACAGACAGCATAATTATTTACATAGAAAATCACAAGGAATTTATAAAACATGTACTAGAGCCAGTAGGTGAATTTAGCAACGTTTCAGGGTACAATATTCATATCCTAGCAGCATAGAAAATACATTAAAAATCAGTCCCAGGGGGAGGGCATAGCTCAGTGGTAGAGTGTGTGCTTAGCATGCATGAGGTCCCTGGTTCAATCCCCAGTACCTCTATTAAAATAAATAAATAAACCTAGTTAACTACCCCCTCCAAAAAAACAAGAAAAACAATTTAAAAAAAAAATCAGTCCCACTTATAACAGTGTCTAAAAACATGAAATTTAACAAAGGACTACAAAACCTTTACACTAAAAATTAGAAAACAGTCCTGAAAGGAATTAAGAAAAATCTTAATTAAGGGAGCAACACACCATGTTGGTAGATTAAAGCATTCATGTTTGTTAAACTGTTAATTCTCCATCCTCCCCTAATTAAACTATAGATTCAACACAATCCCAATGTAAATCACAACAGACTTTCTTTGTAGACACATAAAAACTGACTCAAAATTTGTTTGGGAATGCAAAATAGCTAGCATCACCAAAATTCTTGGAGAAATCAAAAGACGAAGCACTTAACATCACCCAACATTAAAATTTGCTATAAAGCTACAGTAATTAAGACATCTTAACTTTGTTTAATAATAATAAATAGATCAGTAGAAAGACTAGGGTACACCACAAATTGACACATGTAATTGACTGTACTTCAATTTTTAAAAAATTAAAAAAAAAAAAGAAAGAAAGAAAGACAGACTAGGGAATCCAGAAATAGACTCACACTTATTCAGCAACCAGCACATTGCAATTTCTACAAAGTAACTAAAGGAAAATGATTGGGGAAAGTATTTTCAACAAAGGAAGTTGAACAACTTAATTTCCATATGGAAAAACATGAAACTCAAACTCTACTCAACACCAAACATAGAAATTAATTTGAGGTATATTATAATCTAAATGCTAAAGTCATAATGGTTCTAAAGGCAAACAAAGGGGATTATCTTGGCAAAATGGGTAGACAAATATTCCTCAGACAAGATACAGTAAACAATTACTAAAAGGAAGTGAAATGAACAATTTTGGAAATATAAATTACAGCCATACTGAGATGCCGCTCAAATCACTGAAATTAAAAAAATGAAAATACCAAATGTAGGTGAAGATTTGAAGCAGTTGGAACTCTCACCCCTTACCACTGAGAATGCAGATGGTACAACCATTTAGGAAAAGATTTTAGCAATTCTTACAAAGTTAAACTTATACCTCCCATATGACTCAGTAACTCCATTACTAGGTACTTTACAAGAGGAGAAATGCATCTACAAAAAGATCTTTTAAAGAATGATTTTTGGCATTTTAGTCATAAAAGCTGAAACAGTCCAGAAAAGCCACTGAGGCATAAGAATTATTTTGAGCTGAAGGCATTTGAATTCCCCAAATCCCTTATCTGCCTAAAAGCAGAACCTCCCACAAGAACTCAATTGTCATAAATCCCCTCCCCAGGAGCAACTCTAATCTTCTAATCTTCTCTTCTTGAGACAAGAAGTTGGCACCACACTCAAACTGACATTGTCACAAAACTATCATATCTCCAATCTATTCTTTTAAGGACCTATTTATCCAAAAAGTCATCTGTTTTTCCATAAACTCCCTTTTTTCTTCTCACTTCTAAATAGTCATTTGTTCTCCCAGATGTGCTCTCTGCCCCTTGCCATTCCCTATAAAATTGTATATAAGCCCCAAAATCTAACCTCTTTGAATCACATTTCTTTGAGAACTCCCATGCTGTATCTTTTCTCTCTTGCTAATCTTTTATTAGTTTAATTTGCAGGACCCCAAAGACTGAATCTAAAAGGGCTGGGAAAAGGTTTTAACTTCCCTACAAAGCCAATTGCTGAAAAAGAAAACAAACAGAAACAAATGTTCTTTAAGAGGAGAATGAATAAATAAGTAGTACACTATACATAAGAATGCTAGTCAGAAATAAAATGTCAGAAAACTCCTACTCAGTAGACCAACAGGGACAAATCTTATCAACATTGTACACCAAAGAATACATACTATATTATTCCATCATACTCTAAAATATGAGTATTCTAAATTTAATAAAAGTGTAAGCTTCATAAGTGTATCCATTTTCAAAAATCATAGAATTTTACACTTATGATTTGTAAATTTCACTGTATATGAATTTTACCTATGAATTAATACAAATTTTGAATTATTTTCAGTAGGCTTGCTTTTCACAGTTTTATAGATTAGCAATTCTGAAAGTACCATCTGTGTATTCTAGGAATTAATGAATGAGTAAATATATTAAGGAGAATGGAAGGCAGGCTTTTCTGTTGAAGAAACAAGTTGCAAATATAAGAAGGAGGAAAACAAGATGTCCCTGTGGTATTAGATTTGAGTTGAAAAGTGTCTGTATAAAATGATTCTTCATGTATTTTAAATATAAAATGTACACATATATGAATATATTTACATATATAATACATATAGCATACTTACAAATATATCTATATGTATGTATTTATCTATATTATATAAACACACATATGTGAATACTTACATGTGTTTGCTAACTCCATCAGCTAATAGCTGACACTGATAGCCTTGTTTTCTAAATTTAATTTTCCAGTAAAGAGAACCAGAGATACTTGGAGAAATGGTTGAATCACAGGGCTTTGACAGAGAAAGGACAAAGTAACCCTGGAACATCTTCTTGCAACACAATTAATGAAGTGCCAAAAGAATACTGGGGACAGGTCCAAAAGATACAGGAGCTAAATTGAAGGGGCTCAAAGTTGTTCAAATCTGGGGCAAACTGGAGTATCATAATAAATAGTGATGGTAAATAAATAACAATACTAGTAGGTTATAAATCATTAAATAAAACAAGAATGCAGGAGTCTAAATTAATTAATTAATTAAAAAACTCTTTCTTGCAATAGAACTCACGTAATTATAGAAGAAATAATGGAGTTGGAAAATCACCAATGGATGCCAAAGTTAGTGAGTGCAATTTTGATGAGGGACAGAAAAGTTACATAGACACAACATATCTCACTGTAAATTAGATTCACAATTATCTCTGTAGAAGTTACATATTAATTACAAAGAAGAAAATAGGAAATGTATAGTGGTGAAACCTAATTATATGATTTTGGGGAGGAGAAATTTTCCTTCTAACCTTCTAGGTTCTTTGACTGGTCTAATAATCAAATTAATGTAAGACAGATTAACAGGAAAAAAATTAATTTCATATATATGGAGTCTTCATAAAAATGTGGGACCTAAGGGCAAGTCTGGCAGTTGAGGTTTTACATGCAGTCCTGAGCAAAGGAATGGGGTGGGGCCTGTAGCTACAAAGAAGAGGAAGGTAATTCACAGGACAATGAGAAAAATAAATGTTTAGTAATTAGTTGTTTGCCCTGCTACGTAGCTAGGTCCTTCAAGTAAGAGTTCACTCTGATACTAGCTCTCTTTCTGAGCCAGGCCACCACCAAAAAAATTTTAGGTGGTTAAGAGGAAGATAAAAAGCTCTTACTGAGTCTTTTAGGCCTTGTCTTCAGCTTAAAATAATCCACATGCCAAAGTGGCACATTGAGGGAAGCTCATTCTGAATCTCTTCAATAACATGATGCAATATTTACTAGATGATCAAAGTTAACATCACTCATTTTGGGTCTTGGCCTCCAGTTACATAAGGCACTAAGGAAAAGGCAACATCTGGACTATTCTTGCCAAAGATGCAAAGTCTAAATTTCATCATGAGGAAATATTAGCAAATCCCAAATTGAGGAATGTTTTACAAAATAGCTAGTTTGTACTCTTTATAATGTCAAGATCAACAAATAAAAGCACTGAACAACTCTTCCACATTAAAGAATTCTATAGATCCATGGCACTATTTGATGCCAGTTTATACCTAGACTGGGGGAAAAAATAGTTATATAGGGCATTCTTGAGTCAATTTACAAAATTTTAATGTGGACTATTGATTATATAAATAGTACTATATTACTATGAAATTTTGTAGTTTTGATTGTTTTACTATAGTCTGAATGTCTTTGTTCTTCGGAAAACATACTAAAATTTTTAGGGGTGATAAGGAACAATGTCTCCAAATCTGTTTCAAACAGTTCAGAAAAAAATATGTACATGTACAAATGACAAAGAGATGGAATCATAAAATAATTGGGGCAAAAAGTAGGTAATTAACAAACTGGGATCTTAGAAATACTCTTACAAATTTTGTGTAAGCCTGAAATAATATTAAAATAAAAACTAACAAGAAAAGTAAAACACAGTCCCTCATTTGAGGATTCATAAGTACCCTTCCAATCTTGATAATTATAATCTTTACTTCTGTGAACACTAGAAAGGGATATCAAAAACCACCCTAAAGCTTACTGATAATTGTAGATAAATTTTATAAGGACATTTTTAATATTGCAGCAGATATGCATATTATTTACTGAATTATATGTTTTATATTATTTAAAAATTTATAGTTAAAGGGGATGTCTTCTATAATTTGCACCTTGTTTTCCCTGTAATTTTTCTGTAATAAAATGATTTTTCATGGACACTATTTCAATATTATATTGGAAATTTAGAAACCGTGATTCAGCATCTGTTAGGTTTCCTATTTTCGTATGATTTCCAGATTCAGATTATTCTCTTCTACTACTTTTTAAAACTTATCCTATGTCCTTTATTCACTCGTAACTCTGCTATTCTATTGTTTATCCAACAAAATATACTGGTTGTAATAAAATGTGTTGCGACTCAATGACACAGGTTTTCTTCACAAACTCAGAAGTCAGAGCAGAACAGATGAGTTGAACCACTTTGGACTGAGGAGAACATTAAGACGACCTACTCCTCCTGTTTCACAATTCTCTTTTCCCAGACCACAACTTCCTTCAGATGATTCAAACTAAATATGCATTGTTTATTGAGTATAGTCATTCATAAAGCAAACATACAATGTTGCACTTATTGCATTAAAGTTTAATATGGCATAGTGTGTAAGTCAGGGAGTATATTCATAAACAATAATAGCAATATTTTAAAAAATGGAAGTTAGCCTACTTAAACACATCCATGTCTTTTTAAAGTAAAATTGGGTTCATCATTCACATTGTTAAGTGAATAAAAGACATCTCAAAATAACCAGTTTGTCCTCCATTAACTTAATTTTCTATAGTGTCCATAACTTGTCACTATGTACGTGATGTTATTCTTAACTATTACAAAATTAAAAATGACCTTTGTCACAGGTACTGCTCCCAAATAGACAGCTCTCAAGGACAGTGTCTGTGTCCAGAATATATGACACAGATACATAGATAACTAGCTCTGCTACTTATCATACCTGACAAGAAAAATCATAAAAATACACTAAACATTCTTTTTGTATGTGCTATATGAATATATATTTGCTATATGTGCTATAAGAATATATCTTTGCACTCTATTTTCTATACCTAACTCAACTAAATGCCTGATACATATATACATATATATATATATATATATATATATATGTATATACCTGATATGTACCTGATAGGTTTTCCTTTTTAGATTCCAATTTTCTTTCTGTAAGAAAGTAATGCTAGTTAAACCCTCATCTCTCACAAGTCATGTTTCTGATGATCAGGTTGACCTTCTTGGCTTAATTAATTCAAGATCTAAGCTGTCCTCATTTTTAAGCTATTTTCAATTATACAGGATATAACTACTTTTATGTTGGATTCTGTTTTACTTTTTATTTAAATTACATTATATTTGAATAGTAAAATGGTGAGTGTTTTCCCCTGGAAGTAGGTACCTAAAATATTACCAATTTATGCACATTTTTTCCCTAAAATGTTTTAATGGTATACTTATAAATACAATTTACATTATTAACATATTACCTTATTCCATATTTTTATATTCATGCTATTGCATTATTCTACCTATGTTTGATGAAGCTTAGAAACTAGCTTGTTTTAAGGTAAGATCTGTATTTCCCTCGCCTTTCATCCTGTTCCTCCTAGTGGCTAACACACTGCACTATCAGCCAATTAGTCTTCCAAATTGGAAGTTCCTACTTCATTCCAACGTCCTCTTTATAGTGTTGGGATTTGAAAAGATATCACCATCAATATTCAGAAGGAAGTAAGTTTTGAAAGTAATGTATAAAGACCCACCAAAATTATTTTGTGAAAAAGGTGTATTTGAAAAGCCTCTTCATTTAAGCAAAATAGCCTTAGTTTCCAGTACCTTCCATCCAATAAAATGGTTAGTGCTTGAGAACAAACAATGGACATACATATTTTGTTGGGACAGATGCTATGTTTCCATTTGGTAATAAGTCTATCTATCACAGAGCTTTTCAGATCATTATTCAGAAGCTCCTGTTAGTCCCCCTAGTGGAACAAGGAGTAAAGTAGGGGGCAATGACGATTAATTGACCACTTAAGCTGTACCACATTTGTGCTAAGCACTTAGCAAGTGCCATGATTATTCTGTATGTTAAGTATATAGTGTTTGATTTACATGTCCAAAATTAAAGAAAAGGGTCCTTTTTATACAGGCTTTTGGGTAATAATAGCCAACATTCATAATTTACTAAATGCAAGGTAGATGCTATTAACAGTTTCATTTTACAGATGAAGAAACTAAATCACACAAAGTTTAAATGACTTTCAGATAAAAAACTGGAGCAAGAAATCAGCCTCTGGATTTCAGGCATTAGCATCTAGATTCTATTAGTCTATTATTTCCCAAAACTAGTTGGGAGGAATAGGCAAATGGAGAGATAATCCTGCTTACACACTGAAAGAGATATAGTTTCTTTTTGCCATTTAACATACTTCAGTTACATTTTGTGACATACTTATTGTGAACTTGCTGTGTAACAAGGAACACTCAAAACAGAATAAAAAGGGAAAATTTCTTTTGGGGCCACCTAGCATATTTCAATTAAAACCAATAAACATGTAATGAAGGCTAACTATGAGTCAACTAATATCCTTAACCCAATAGACAGACAAAGATTTTTATCTAGTAGAGGAACTTGTAATGTAGTTGGAGATAAATGAATATATGTCATGCAGTGAGGGTAGGTATAGTAGGACATCAAAAAGGGTGGGAGTGATCAGGGAAAGCTACGTGAGTCTTGAAGGAAAAATAAAAATTCCGAGTTTGGAATGGTGGTAAGGGAATACCAGATATCAGAAAAAGCACATCGAAAGGTACAGAAGTATGAATTAGCAAGGTACGTTTCAGAGTATGGCCAGAGTTTAGGGTGCTGGATGGAAGGTTGTGTGATTATCAAATGAATCTGGAGAGCAGACAGGAGCCAGAAGTAACGACTGGAAATAATGAGCCATGATATTACTGGTTAGCTTTGCTCAGAAAGAATATCTGTCCTAAAATAACTGGCTGGCAAACACAGTATGATGGGCAGTAGAAACAACAAGATTTGACCAGCAAGACATACTCATCTAGGTATTGGATACTCATCTCAAGATGCTTGTCCTGATCATTGGCTTCAGAAAAGGCCACCAATTCTTTAAAAAGCTGAAAGGGAAGTCCCCTGGTACCCCACCTCTGAAAATGAGTCCCAGTGCCTTTATTCTTACTGTCTTCATCCAATAACGCATAATCACTCCTTTTCCAGACCTAAGGCACAGACAGCATATTAGACAACTCCAGTTTGTTCTCTCTATGAGCCCTTGGTCCACGATAGTATTTCCTTTGGGTTTAGTTTCTTTGTCTTATTACTTTCATTCCCTTGAAGTTTTGCAAATGTGACCCCAAATTGTAGGCTTATCAGTGTCAGGGCTGTCACACATGTCTTGGTAGACAAATACATGACTTTCAGACTTGGATTCCGCATCACCATGTTGCCCCCATGTGATAGGAACTCTGCTATCTCCTCTCAGAAATCACTGGGCTCACTATTATCTCAGTCACTACTAAACTTGCTTTCTGCTATTGAATCTTGACACATTCCTTCAAATGTCCTGAGCATTTCAGTTTCACCAGCCATCATCTGTCCTACTCTATTGTGTGAGTTTTATGGAATGACTTACTCTGCCTTTTCTTGCTTTCCCTTGCTTCTAATGTAAATCATCATGCCTCATATCAAGCTCAAGATAGGGAAAACAATATCACCTTCTTGTGTGAACTTTGCGGTCTCAAGGACATTATGCTGTGATAAATTTGCATTTCCTTACACCAGTCAAAGACATGGATGGAGCTTACTTAGTGCAGATTCTACAGTTGGAATAGACAAAATAGAGACTTACTGGGGATGCTGCCCATCGTGAGATAGGCTAAAAATCTGCAAAAATCAGAGCATCTGCTAACAGTTTGATTTGCTGAGAAATATTATTAATTACATAAATATTAACACCACCACCACCACCACCACCAAGTTAAGTCACCCTTGACTTAACTCTTGCCAAAAGCATATTTGTACTTAACCCTGACCAGAAGAACCACATGATAAAGTAGAAGTGATCTCAACATTTTATCTTAGTCTTTCTCACATTTTTACTCCCCTCACTCAGAAGCACAGATAAGTCAACTCTCCTGAGGGAAATTCACAATAAATCAGAGATAGAAGTCAGTGGATAAACTGAGTCTCCCTGTCCTCCAGTGGAACAATTCTGGAGTATTCCACATGGTTTCTCAGAGCATTCGTAATAGGGTTGACTACAGTTGCCCACAGCACTAACCCTCTTTTCTACATATATTCTATTACTCTCGCTCTTTCTGGTCTCATTTTTCTCTCTCACTGAGTGAACTGTGGAATCTCCTCTCAAATAAACCACTTGCACCTAAACACTCGTCTTCCATCTGTTCTTGAGAGACCTACATTAAGATAAGTGTTTACCTTTGAAGTTAGAGATAATTGGAATGAGGTGCTGCTAATGTTCTGTCTTAATCTCGGCAGGGCTAAACAAAAGTGTTCAATTTATAGAAATTCATTGAATGTGCATGTATAATTTATTCACTTTTTGTTTTATTTGGTATAAATCAATAAAGTATTTTATACAAAGCAGTAAATGTATATTAAAATATATAATGAGAAGTGTTCAATTCAAATAAAGATTAATAGTCATATTGGGTGATTTTTGATGTATTGCTTATGGTATTACAGTAGTAAAATAACCTAGCTTATAAAATAGCAATCCTTTTTATTTTGTTATTTGTTTTTTTCGCAAATTCTTGTGAATTAAAACTAATATATATATATACACACACACACACACCTATCTACATATGTGTATATAAGTATATATTTGTTATTTTAATTAATTAATCAATTAAATTGAATTAAATACTTAAAAATTGAATGAACACACACACTTATGATTATAGTTACATATGGATAAGAAATTAAAGAGCTATATGACTTAAATTTATATCCACAGTATTCATTTCAGGTCATATCAAATATTTAATACCAGCTATTCTTTGGGATTTGTTAGCATATCTTTTAAAACTTGCCTGCGGCAGTTACAAGAACGAATGTAAAAAGTGGTTTTGATTATCGTTTTGGATTGTCAACCTTGACAGTTTGGGTGGGATTTATAGGCATGAAGAAAGAATACACAGACACTCACATCAGTGTACCTTTATCCTTTTCCTGGGAAAGATACTCTCCCGAAATAACCAAAGAGCTTGTTATTTGTCAGAAAAATTACAGAGTGGAGCTCTTTGGGAGTAACCTGGGGCAGGAGAGTCTGGAAACCAGAATCTACTAGTGATCATTTTGAATCTATAGGCACACACTAAGACATTATTTTAATCTGCTTTCTAGCACAATTAAAACCCCATTTATTTTGTTTTATAGTCACAGTCAAGAAAAATATGATTCTTTAAACTTTCATTGCTTTATTATGTTACTCAGAAACATAAGAAGAATTTAAATTCAAAAGGAGAAGGCAAAAACAGAAAGGGTTACTATGTGGCTCACAGCTAAGAAAAAGAAAACTAAGTCATTAATTTGTTGCTTGAATATAAACAGAGGGTTAACTTTCTGCTCCAGATGGTTTAAAGAAGCTACTCAGGGCTATTGTCCCCTCTAGGGAGGGACCTGAAAGAAACAGAACTATGAACTTTATGATTATAGAAATCCAGTTATGTCCCTGAAAAGAATGTGTGTATTCTCTTACCTAAGCCGAGCCAACACTTTAATAATTCATTGTAACGGGGGTTCCAAAGGATAGGCTGCTGAAATGCCCATCTTGTTTTCATGGGGGTCAGTTTCTGACTAAGCTCTTCTCTTCTCTGATACTAAAGCATGAATAAAATATATTGGTAAGAGGAGGATGGTGCCAGAGTAACAGAACTGAAGAACGGTGTGTTCAGATTTTTCCTTAAACTCTTTCACAATTTGATTGGAAGCTGAATTTCAAGATTCTTTGTTACTAACACCCATGCATCATAATTGCTGAGCGCATTATCATCCATCCTTACACTGAGTCTGCATATAGCTTTACCCTGAAATCCACACGTCTTTGTGAGGCGTACATTTTTTTTTTCATTTAAGTCCTTTTATTACAGCGGTGCCAGCTACTGCTGCTATCGTTAAATGCCTGTCAGCATTTCCATTATAAACCTTATTTTCAGGGGATTTATAACCTAGCCATTTTAATTCACATTCGGCTGAAAGTTGCCATCGAAATTCTCAACATACAGTAGGTGCTGTTTTCTTTTATCACCAAATTTTATTTGAATCTGTTTATCTGCCTGAGATTTAGCAATGTGTAAAACCATGGCACTGAGATGGAAGGAAAGTAGAGATGTTTCGGTGGATGTTTTCCAAAGTAAAGCTATACATATGCGAAACTAGAAAGGAGTTGCAAAAATTGTCAGAGCTTTGAAAAGCCAAAGTCTTAATGGAGAATTTGAAACCCTTATTATTTGCAGTGCACTAATATTTTATACTCATATTTTTTTAAAATATATTTTACTGTGAACACCAACTCATATCATGAAAAAGTTATGGTCAATTCAGCATAGCATCCTGTTCACTGTAATAGGCTCATTGGCATCATGAAATATAATATAAAGCCATATGCATTTTATAGTAAAATAAAAAGTTTTAATGTACAAATTTGACATCTAATTTTTTTTAAAGAGATCCTACTGAATTTTGCTTTTATTCTTCTTGAAGAAAACCATACTTTAAATTGTTTCCCAAAATATTAAATGTTTTTACATCTTCTGGCTTCTTTAATTCATTTTTATTGTTGGAATAAGCATATACCAGTCATCTTTAAACACTCTAAAGACAATAACTCATATTTTGAATAAGCACAGGAAAAAAAAAAGTGGATCACCTCAGGTCTTATTGCTGCTGAATTCAATAAGAAAGCACAAGAACAGGCAATCTAAACTTGTAAAGATTTTATAACCATGAATAAAACAGAGATGGCAAACAAAGCCCAAGGTGAACACAGATAGCTAAATGACTAAAGAAAAAAATGTTCATGCAAAACACAAAATAGACATAAAAATACCTGGACCTCCTCCAAAGAATAAGGACAAGGATGGTATGTTGAAGTGAACTAGACATGAGGATAGTGGTATATTGGACTTTATTATCATTACAGCATTTGCCCATGTTTGGAGCTAATTACACGCTTTACATTATCACATTTAAGAATCATAATAACTTTTGACATGGGAATTATTATTATGCTATTTTACATATGAAGAAAACTTAGACTGAGTATATTAAAGATATTTGCCCAAAGTCAGGCAGAATGAGGTGACAGAGCCAAAACTTAACCCAGACCAGCCTAATTCTTAATCCTGTGACCCCTTGGCCGAAAGGTACAAAAATTGAACACAAAAAGAAATACAGTCATTTTGCAAATGGGTGTGGGTACATCTAAAAGTAAAAGTTAAAGTAAAAGACACTTAATTGGCCCTCCACATCTCTGTTTCTTCGTGTCTATAACACATTGGCTAGACTTGTAGATGAAAGCATCTCGTCATTCTGCGTGCGTCAGTGGACAAGCAGTCTGCTGCCCGGAATCCCGTTCTCCACTGTACTTTATTTCGTAGACTGTGAGGCATGGAGCCATCTTCTACTTCTACTGATAACATTTTATAATATTATTCTTTTCAACATCTGTAATTTGATTCTTGAATTTGAGATTTCCCCCCATATGTCTATACAGATTTGGCACAGCCTTTAGGGATGACTCTTAAACATGATTTCAGGTTAAACCCAATAAAATGAGTTGCTATCACCATTTTTCATATCAGAGATGTAATTTTGACCATTTTCAAGGTGGGAACTGAATTTAATTGCAATATTGGAACCAGATCTCTTGTCCATCGAAGATTTTGACCATGCCCCTGAGTCAAATCTTTCTCAGCATCGTATTTCTCTATTAGACCTATGCCTCTAACTTACTAGTTTAGATACCCGCTATCTTTCTCTTGGTTCTAGAATGCAATTCAATGAATGCTTCAGCTTTGATCTTTATTGAAAGGTTTAGCTTTCAGAGGTTTTTGGTCTGTTTTCTTAAACCAAAAATTTCTTTTGTGGTGCAAAGCAAACTATGTTTTCCTAGGACTTTTCTTGTTGGCATGTGCTTTAAGATTTTGTTCATTAGCATAATGTCAACCTATATGAACATCTTCTATATAACCATTTAAAGAAAGTTGGTTGCGTTCAGGGCATAATCAGAATTGTTCATCTTGTTTTGAGTATGTTAAGTTTCTTACATGGTCTCATCAAGTTGATCCTAGGAAACTTCCACCGATCACCCTCATTTTACGATTCCGGAATTATTTGAACGACACACAGCTGGGAATAGCCTTACTGAAACATCTTCAAACTCGCTAAGGTGAATACCCATAAGAAAGAAAACTATTATTGTAGAGAAACTATTCTAAGGTTATCCGTCCATCTTTTCCTGTCTCCTCTTTTCTCCTTACCCTCCTCTATTCCTACTTCCCTCCTTACCCAATCATGATTAGTTGAGGTAGACCAAACTTCTCAGAGGTTTTGATTTTATTTTTTATCTCAATGAAAAAAAAATGGTTATTATACTCTTAGAAGATAGATGAACCACTTTTTCCCCTGATATAATGTATTTCCCTAATATAATGTTTCACCTTTCTGTCATTATAATATTTTTCTTATAGAAGTGGGGAGTCACACAGACCTCTGCTTCTGTAATGCTATATTTGTTATAGACCCTCTTGTCAACCCTCCATGGGACTCATTACATGGGATTATGTTTGCCTAAGTAGCTGTTTCTCACTTTATTTTTCATCACTGTAACCATAAAATAGTCCCTGGTAATAAATCAATACTCAAAAACATTATATTTGTTTATTTATTTGAAAAATACTCCCCCAGATGTGAACAAAAGTACTTTTTCAAAAGCATATGAAATCCCTCATCAGAGAAGTGGCTAAATACATAAGACTACTTTCACAGAATTTTGTAGCATAACATGAGTGGAAGATATCCCTGGCATATTTTTTAGACGTAAAGCAAGTTGCAGAATTATAACAGTATTTAACCAAATTTGGTTAAAAACACACATACACACCTACACACAAATGTACATCTCACTACACACCACACACACAGATGCAAACATGCACACAGACTCCCATTTAGTCGTTATCTACAAAGGTTGAACTGGAGGGGTGAGATGTGTGAGGCACCGTGCTGGGTGGTGGTGCCTTTTTTTTTCTCCCTCACCTATGTTATACATGGATGTGGTTTTAAGTGAAAATTATAATTAAAAACAGCTTATAATTAAAAACAGCAGTCCCATACCCTTACCTTCTGCCCACCTCAGATTTCCGTTTCTCAGAAGTAATTTTTTAATGTAATTTCTTAACCATGCCACATTTAGCTATTTCTGTTTCTCATAAAATATAATCACATTTCTAAATAATTTGATAACACTGTTATTTCTTGATTTTTCAGTTTAGTTTTAGGCATTAATTTTTTTACTATGGACCTCTATGCCTGCACGCATCCCTCTCATTTTTGCTTGTAATTGCATCATACTTTTCTTTACATCAACATTCAGTCTTCTCATTCTCATAACTTTGAGATCTGAGGCCTTGGGCAGGAGACCATGTACTCTGGCAAGGAGGGTTCTTTCATTTTCTTACTCCAATACAGGTTCTAATAAAATAGGCAATCCTCTTATCTTATCTTCCTTCCTAGCTTGATCCCAACTTCAAGTGGCAGTGTTTCCCAGTACCTGCTGCTGTCATGGGACGGTGTGCCTCTCCAGCTCAGAGGGGAAACATAGGGTGCAGTGGGTTCTGATGCACACAGTACCCCAGAATGTCAAGTTTATTTCATTCTTCCTGCTTTTCCCTTCTACCTCTCCTCCTCCCCTCCCCTTCTCCCTTTCCTCTTCCCCTCCTCCATCTCCCACTCCTCTTCCTCCCCTCCCTCTCCTCCTCCTTCTCCTCCTTCCTTCCTGATGCAAGTATAACTGCAAAACCTTCAGTGAGGATCTTGGAGGGAAGCAGCTCGATAAAGATGAGTTCATGCAAAGTTTGACTAAAAGTTCCTCAAGAAGGTACATTTGCATTTTCCAACAATTCCTGTTAACTCTAGAAGACCTCTCACTGATTAGATTAGTGATGTCATATCAAAAGTGTCAGTGAAGCCTCGATGGGGAGAGTCCAAGGTACATTGGGACAGAGAGATATCTTAGGCAAAATTCTTTTGGTTGCATGTGAAGCTCAATCTAATCTGAGGAAATTATAAAAATTTATCAGTTTATACAGTCCTGGCTGGATTCAGTACCTTAAAGATGTAATCAGGAGTCTATTTCATTACAAATTGCAACCACAATGAGATATAGCCTTATGCCCCCTAGGATGGCTACTATCAAAACAAACAAAACGAGAAAATAACAAGTGTTGGTGAGAATGTGGATAAATTAGAACTCCTGCACACTGTTAGTGGGATGGTAAAATTGTGTAAGCAGCTTGGAAAACAGTATTAAAATTCCTCGAAAACTTACAATTAGAACTATTATATAATCTGGCAATGCCACTTCTCAGTATATGTCCAAAAGAATAGAAAGCAGGGTCTCAAAGATATATTTATACATCCACCTTTATAGCAACATTATTCACAATAACCAATAGGTAGAAAGAACCCAAATGTCCATTGATGGATGAGTAGAGAAAATGTAGTATATTTATATGTGTGTGTGTGTGTGTGTGTGTGTGTGGAATATAATATATATACAATGGAATATTATTCAACCTTAAGGAAGGAAATCCTGTCACATGCCACAACACAGTTGAATCTTGAGGACATTATGCCAAGTGAAATAAGCTAGTCACAGAAAGATAAATACTGTATGACTCCACTTTATATGAGGTACTTACAGCAGTCAAATCCATATAAACAGAAAGCAGAATGTTGGTTATCAGGGGCTGGGGAGAGAAGGGGAATAAGGGAATCATTGTTTAATGGATATAGAGTTGCAGTTTCCAAGATGAAAACGTTCTAGCTATCTGTGAATACAGTTACCACTAATATGTGAACAATGTGAACATATGTAACACTGTATACTTAAAAGTGATTAATGTGGTAACTTTTACATTATTTTTTTTAATCACTATTGATTTTTTTTTTAATTTAAAAAAAGAGGTTATCTCCTATTGACTTCAATTCTATATAGGTCTCTTTCATATGGTAACTGGATAGATACTATCCCTTTAAAGCTCATTATTCTAGAAAAAGAGAGCATTTTTCCTGATAGCTTGTGGAAAAGCTCAAGGTAAGAATTGATTGAAGAGCTCTGAGACACATGACTGGGGAGGTGCAGTTAGGAGCAGACACAGTCTTTCCAGAACCCATGTAGCAGCATTACTAAGGGGTGGAGAACATGCTTCTTCCAAGTTCACAAATCTACTACTAAAGCCTCTCTTCAGGGAGACAATGCCACTCTGGCAAGAAAGTTAACCAAAGCCATGAGTATCCTAAGCTGTGATGGATCTTGCTTTTGAAAGCCTTTTCCCAATTCTTCCTTTCCAAAATGGCAGATTTGCTAATGGTTCCTACTTCTCCCCACTACTTTCAAGACAATTGAGCATTTATTCAACAAATCATTCCAAGTGCTTATTTGTGTCAGACATTGTACTGAGAGATAAGATTTAGGGGTTTGGTGTTAAAAGTCATAGCCCTGAGAACTGTATTTTATTGCAGTGTAAAAACACATAAATTAATAGCTGTAGTACAACATCATTATAGGCTTTGATAGAGATGTGAACAGAGAGTTATGAGTGCACGTTAGAGAGATGCTTCACTCAGCCAAGGAATGGGGAAATTGAAAACGATTGGGGAAGAAAGTTGAACAAGGACTATTTGGACTGAATCATGAGGAGAAAGACTCATGTTAGAGTTCCAAAGCAAATAAAATGGAGACGTTTGAAGGGGAAGTTTAAACTGAAGGGACATTTTGGGTAGTGTGTGCAAGGCATGGAGATGTGAGAGAGCAAAGCATATTCAAATATCTTCAAACAGTTCAATATGGTTGGAACATGGACAGAGTGGGAAGTGACAGCCAGGAAACAGGATCCAGACGTTAGTCCAAGGAAAGCAGCATAGATTTTTATTCTGAAAGTTATGACAATTCACTGAGGGCAGAAATCACAAGGAACACCAAATTATAAATGTTTTGTTTAGGAGAGTGACATAATCAGTTTCCCACTGTCAAAAATTAACCTGCACTTCCATGTGAAAGTCTTTTATGGAAAAGATAGTGAAACTTGAGAGATGCTTTCTGATTCCAAAGATTTTTCTTTCTCCATTTTCATAGGTGCCTCTCCAGAACTTCCAGAAGTAACTGATAGTTCATCCTGGTGCCTTAGCTCAGTTGAAAACCAGGAAAGAATAGGTATTGCCCCTACCCTGATCCCCACCCCCCAAAGTCACTCAGGGTATCCAAATTCCCAAAAATCGTCCAAAAGATAAAATAGCTTTATCATAACTACACGGAATCTCCTTGACTTCTGCACAGTTAACATAAACAGAAATGTAAGCCCACGTCCAGAGTCAGATTCTAGTTCTTCATCACACATAGACTGGCTTCTAGAGCATACAAATAAGACAGTGATCACCCAGCCTTAAATATAGAGGCTCTAAAAAACCAAATCATTCATAACTTAGTATTCCTCAGTATATTTATTTCTACCAGCCTTTTAATTTTTTTCTCTACGTTATTTGCTTTTAATGACTTAAAATAAGAATATGCTTCTCAATACAGTTTCAAGAACTTATTTGAGCTCCTTTTTTTTTTTTTTTTTTTTTTTTTAGTAATAGTAGCAGTCTTTGGTCACTGTGAACATACATATTAAAATATATTTAAAATATTGAATAAGAAACCAGGTGGAAAATTTTCAGGAACATTTAACTTTGATAACTTAATATGTTATATTTAGAGATGGAGCCCTATTCAAACTAAAAGAATTATTCCATTGATCCATAGACAGGTCAGGCTATTCATGAACCAAAATTCTGGTGAAAAGTTTAAATTGATGTCCTTTATTTGATCTTTCAGAAGGTTTTGATTATTTAGTATGTGGTGGGATTTATATGAGTTGATAACTTATTGGATTTCAAACCTTAAATTAGTTACTTATTGAGCACGGTAGATAGAATGTGTTTTTCATCAATATACTGTACCATAAATCTGCAGTATTTTGCCATTTACTTTAAAATCAGCAAAGCAAGCAAAATACTTCAATATTAGTTTATGTAGTCAGCATTGGCCTTCCAAAGCAGTCAGAGATTGAATATATCATTCTATTTGGGATTAAAGAAAATGTACACACATAAACTGAGACTCTATACTAAACTAGATCTTTGTTACAGAGTTTCTAAAATAACATTGTAAATAGCACTTCATGTGTGATAATCATAAAAAAGCAATACTATTTACCCAGGATTAGTATAGTAATTAAACAGTTAAGAATTTTGTTTTGAACTTAAAATTTTAATATGCAAATTCTATTGAAAATTAAACTCTTAAAATACATATAAAAACATGAAGCAAAGACATAAAGAACAACTTCTATGCTTTAGAAACTTATTATCTTAATATTTTTTGGTTATTTTCTGAAATGTGGCTTTAATGTAAGGTGAAAAGTCTTGAGAGGTCTGTTTAAAACCTCATCTTGACTACAAAAACAATCTAAAATTAACTTCCTCCTTAAGTCTTTATCAGTAAAAACATTAGTTGTTTTTGTTTTTGTTTTTCAGGACAGAATACAATTTCAAAAATAGGCATGCTTTTTTATTTATTTTGTTTTTGTCCTTCAGGAACTTGACTTTGGAATAAACTAAACTCATTCTGTGAAAAACTACATCTTTATTCTAGGTTAATCTCTTCTATGTAAATAAATTATTTAATCAAGGGGTACAAATTAAGAAATACGCTATACAGTTCTTCTATTTGATGTGCAAAGCCAATTATAGCAGCATGCTGTAGAACAGGGATTCCTGTTAAAGGGTTAACAAAGAGACATTGATGAATTCTGGCTTCATGATTCTTATCTCCAGTATATTGCAAATATAAGGAGGAAAAAATAGGTCAAATAACTGTGTTTTCTCTTATTAGTTACTCATTTCACTTTAATTCACAGTGAATTTCACATACTGTGAAATGTCAAAAGCAACCTTAGATTGTTTCATGCAGTAATGATATAGTTAAGCAGCTCCTTTAAATAAATATGTCAAGTTTCATTCATCTTAGATCCAGATGATATGAGAAAACTTCACATTCTCAAGGGGAATGATGGGTGGAAGAAAAATTACTCATTCCAATTGCACTGATGGTAAACACAGATGAGAGTCAGAATCTTGGATTTTAGCTAAAATGGATTCCTGTATTAAAAAGAAGAGAAATGGGTAAAAATACTCATAAAAGATCAGAAATTAAAATACTCTTAATGATCATCAATGAGTTGTATCCTAGCCAGAGGTTATTTTAGTGTGTGAACACAATACCAATAATGTCAATGAGATTGAACCATGTTAAATTTCCAACAAGAAATTTGTAGTTTGCAAATTGCTATATAAAATGTAATGTTTTTCAAAAAACAATCTATTTTTTTTTACTATCTAAAAATATCTAATACTCAAAATGAGTTTCAACTTATAGTAATACTAGTAGTGATGAAACTGAAACCTCCTAATTATTAATTCATTCTCTATCCCTTATCGGGGACTGTTTCCATATTTTTTCTCTCTCTGAAATTTGATCTTTGGAAGATTAGCAGGTAACATACTTGAGCCAGGAAGAGCTCTTTCTCCCGGAGACTGAAAGAACTTCATTCTATGAAAAGCCATGATGAATAGTGGCTGTTTTAACTGTAGGGTCCCGTTGTTAGGGAACTACTGATTTGTTAGGAATTCTAATACCATATTGCATTTGTCTCATGTACCATTGACCAAACCTGTTGTCTTCCTGTCTATGACTTCAGGGCCACAGACGAAAGAGCTTTTGTAGTCATATGCCACTAAGGTGGTGTTTAAAATGGAAAAGTGAAGAATCGTGCTCTGAATCCATTACCATATTGTTTTGTGTAAAAGGAGCTGTGGAGGTAACTTAGAAACATTTATACATTAACCTCCAATTCAAAACATCCACACCAGACCATTTAGAAATCTTTCTCCTACCACCAGGGCTACCTTTGCACATACTAGTGTGAAAGTCTCAAGGCAGGCTTGTATCTATTGTCTATCCATCAACCTCTTTCTTTCTCAGGATGTGGGCCAATGCAAGTAGAAAGTGTTGCCCAGAATATCCTCAAGTTTACAAATTACTTAGCAAAGGTAATAAGCAATGTCTTAGCTAAAGATGCTGAAATGGCCGAAGAGCCAGACCTAAAAGAGATAATTCTATGGGCTTAAGAAAATTATAATCGCAAAGATTTTGGTGCAGAAGACAAAACTGCTGGCTACTTGAAATTTGACAGATTAATGACAGTAAAATTACTATAAGACTGCTGGTTGCATGCTTTCAAAAATTTGTAGTTTTAACACTAAACATTTAAAGTATATGAATTTTTTAAAAAAACCAATTTTTGAAAGATCTTCTGAAGTAAACTCAGTGGTGTACTGAGCTTATATCAACTCGTAAGGGCCAATTGTTAAATATTCAGGACTTTCGGTTGTTTAAAATAAACTTTAAAAAAAATCAAGTTACATAAACTTACAATTAGCAAATTATATTGAAATAGAAGGTAATAAAGATGCACAGCTTATTGCTTCCAAATTATTTCATTCTACACTTACTATGCTCTTGGTGCTTTTTACAGCCATCATATTGGTGTGGTGGAGTTAACCATTACATATATCGTGTGCTACTGTGAATCTCTTACTCCTTTTCAGGAACACTACATTGGTAGCTAGAAATTGACCATGGTAGGAGTAAGTCCACAACAGAAATCAGCAAACAGTATGAATAAGGCTTTTTTTTTCTCTCTCTCTTTTTCTGAAGAGACACTCAATCATTAAACATCTGTTAGCACACCACTGACCATAGCTTCTAAGGTTAAGCAGTCAACTGATGAAGGCTGCCAGTGTAGCAAGGTAGAGGGACGTCAAAGGTTCACTAACAATCATGGGGAGGAGCCTGGGCTTGCTACTGTAGTCTCTAAACTTGAGAAAATACTAAATTTAAATTGCAAAATCCTTTTTTATTCATCTCACAGATGAACTGAGGTTTGGAAATAAGAAAGACAAAATGCCATGTGATTTCTCTAATTCTTTCCAAAAATTTTAATGAAAACTAAATTATTATCACTTAGATTTATTTGAATTTACCAAAATTCTGTTCTGTTACAGATATTGGAAGTTCCATAAACCTATCTACCATCTGTTTATGGTTATAGTAATACTGGAACCCACCCATCCCCATGCCTCAGGGCAACAGAATTTGGTTTTATGAGGCCTTTTTATGTACACTGAGTCACATAAAGGACTCATATATAAATAAAGATGGGAAATATGAGATTGCAGATAGGTTTATAATTTTAGAAATAAAAAGTTTCTTTACCTCCCAATGAGTCATATCCTTAAAGGTACTTCATGAAATGATTTAATACAACACAATCTGTGGCTTTAATCCATCTCATATTGTTTACACTACTCCTTTATGGGGATGCTACTGTTTTAATGGCAAGTCTTAGTTTGAAATTAATTTGGAGACCAGATTAAAAAAATTTAAAGACAAAATATAAATACCTAGAGAAAAAGTAGCTACATTTTTTTTTTCTTTATCCATGGGCATTATAGAAGAATTAATTTATTTCATGAGATAAAGGTACATTTTTCTAGGGAGCAGATATAGTTGTAATGGACTGAAAGTTGTGCTGATGTTAAGCGGTTTAGACACAGTGTGTCCACAGAAATGGAAATATTTATGATGATGATCTTAATATTGTTCCAACAAAAAACAAATGCTTTGTTATATTTTTAAAATAAAATATTTATGGTTACAGAATAAACTGTACCATTTTAACCTTTTTATATATCTGAGAGCATTAACATTTTCTAACACAAATTATATGTTTCTGTGTAAGAAATGTATAAGATAATAATTGTGTTAAAAATGCGTTGACCCTTTGTTCTTGTAACATGACACTATGGTTCATAATCTTTACCATCATTAAGTATATCTATTACCAAGTTTTCAATAATTCTGAAGTAGTTCTGATTTTGTATCTAAGGGAGAGCCTGGTCAATAGATCTTTGCTAGGAAAACAGTCATCTCTAAGATAACATATAAAATCAAGTGCCTTTCCTCGCTGCAAAAATGTAACATTTTGTATAGTTAATGTTTTACAGTTTTTTAATAGAAAAAATGGCATTTTCATCTCAAAAAAAGAAGTCTTTTCTATGACTAAATATTCTCCTTACTGAATGTGGAACGTTTCCTTTCATTTTTAAAAATATAATTTATTACATGCAAAAAGTTCAGTTTCACACCTAAAACAAGACTTATGATATCAAAGCATTTTAATTTTAAACTGATGTTCCTATGCTTCAGAGAAGTATTTAAAATGTTTAATTGAGTATGAGTACATGTAATCTGTTTGTGCAGAAGAGACTTAATGTCTCTTCTGTTACTAACTTTCACATGTGAGGAGAAATGGAATAACTCATGTGATTGCTTCATGAGTTAGTTATTTGTATTATTTTGGCTTGTTAAAATGCTATTCTATCTTTATGAACTACCTCTGTATATACAGGGGTTAATATAAACAAGTAAGGAAAAAATAATCAACTTCATGGTACATGAATCACCATAACTTGGGAAAGTTGTATCCAATAATATTGAATAGCAAGCTCCTTCAAGATTTTAAAAATTCACTTGTATAACCTTTCTATATATAAAACAGAATTTATTTTAAGCCACACTCCAGTATTTTTGAGATGGTACTGTGCAAATTAGCCGGTGGGTTTCCCTTTCTAATGACAAATAGAAGGAAAGAATGGAAGAAATAAAGAAAAAGAATAGAAAGAGTTACAATGGGAAGAAAAAAAAAAAATCCTAAAAGAACTTTACTCTTAGTATAAAATCACTGCTTCTTTTCACCTTATATTAATATTGTATTTGTATTCACCATGCATACTATTTTAGCTTTAATATTATCATGATCACTAATGTCTGATAATACAGATTGCAGTTTGCTTTGGCTTCAAAACATACCTCAGCAATTTTTTGAGAAACTAGGCAACATGCATAACTCTCAAGAAAAAAAAAAATCCAATTGTTCTTAGTGTAGATTAAAAAGCTGACATTAAGCCATCTTTACTGAATATTATAGATGTTATTGGTTGCTTTTATTTGGAGCAAATAACAACGTATGGGATCCATTAAATCCACAATGGACACATTAAAAGATAATACAATTTTTGTTTAAAATGTATTTTAATGATCTGGATGATTCTGTCTAAAATTAGGAGTTTCTGTGCATTCTTGTATTTTTCTGTAAGGGATCCTATTGGAGATCATCAAAATACCATTGTATTTAAACTTACTCTTCTTATTCAGTCACATTTGTGTCCATTGTTGGCATCGATGTTTTTTTCTTATTAATGACTTAGAATTTAGACTCAGAATATTGTATTACCCCTGGATAAATCAGGCATAAGGAGTAGAATTCTATTTATAAATGCATCTCGTGCTAATCTGAAATTAATAGAAGTACAGAAAAAGCACATGACAGTCTTATAGAGAAATATTAATGTAGTGAAATGTATTTACTTTGTTACCTAAGATGTGACAGTAGTCCCTTAATCTATAAGAATAATCTCCCCTGCTGTAGCAGCAAATAAAAAGAAAGATGCATATTATGGATTCTTTGAGTATCAGCATATCACTCTGCTATAATATATCATGCTTCATTGTGACACATTCCCCCATTTGTCACTTTCTGTCATGTTACTGTATCTCAAAAGATACAACATTGCCCAACCTTTTTTTTTCTAAGTGTTGCAAATGGACACCAAATGTTTGACAATGAAAACAGAACTATTTTAAAATCCAGGTAGTCATGGCCAAAGGCTATTTAAATGGATATTTCAAGGACTGGATACCAGGGAAAGTAGCTATTTAAATGTATATTTGTACAAGGTGAATATCTAGTAGAAACAAGTATTCCCCCTTCCTTGTGAGCATTTTATTCTTAAACAATGAAAACTCCTTTCCTTCCTATTTGATTGAGCTTTAAGAGAGGATTATCTTTCTATTTCTGTTTCCTACAAAAAAAGGTTTAACTTTTATCTGTATAAAAATACTGAAATAGCCAAACTGCCTTTGTCAGCTTTTATATTTAAGTATTTCAAATTAATGTTCTAAAATTGTCCTTTAAAGAAACACATAAACATAACACATGTGTTAAAAACTAAAACTTCATATTAGAATTCAATAGAAGCCACAAGAAGCACAGAGCTATCAGCCATCTTGCTGATGACACCATTGAGAGCTGGTGCTAACAGAACGAGTAAACTGCCAGCATTCCAGATACATTTGCTATAATAAAATGGAAATGCTTAAGTAAATAGAAATTGTTATAATTCATCTACCTTCCCATATAATCCTCTCTGATGCATCTTTTTGTACAGATTAAGATTTTCTAGCCTGAGTGGTTATCTCAAACTAATTTGAAATATATTTATTCTTTTGCAACTTTCTGTAATTATTTCAGTAAGCACCAAGGAGAGCTCCCAGATTTTGTGCTCCCTGGCTGACCATGAGCTGACAATGTTGATAGCTGACTTTTAGCCCTCCCACTGTACCAGGCCCTATGCTAAGGGCTTTGCATAGATTATTTTTTTTTTATCATTTTATTATTTAAACCTCAAAATGCTATTGTGAGGTCACTACTAGTATTTTCTGTTGATGAGTACTTTGGCTCAGAATGTTTATCAGAGGCTGATTTTGTAACTTGTGCTTTATCGCATGCTGATCCCTTAGAAACATCACTGTACAATTTGCAATTTTTATCATTTTGTTAGATAACATAGTATTTATGTTACCTATGTTACTACAGCATATTTACGTTATGTTCATATAATATAAATAATTATGCAAAATAACAAAGTATTAGCCTATCAATGCCTTAATTTTGTATAAATTCAGAACAGAATTTTTTTTGGTCTTCATTTAGAAGACTAACGTCTACTGCAAGTAAGATATTTTGGTAAAATTGTGATGAGACAATTTCATTTGACTATGACTTTTATAATATTTACAATGTCCAGCTCTGTTAAAGTCGTTCTTCTGTTTGAAAACCTTTATTCCTCCCCATTGAATATAAATTAAGCTCAAACCTTGCAGGATCTTTGTTATATACATGAAAATATTTTCTTTATTTCTTCTCTTTTAATTATATGTTTACATGCCATTGGTCTCTTGAACAGCTGAGTTTATCAGTATATTAATGTTATCTTTGTTCTGTACTTTGCTTCAGAAGCCCTTCCCTTCCCCCAAGAATATAAGCGTATGCTAATATATTTTGTTCTAATAATATTGTACTTTTATTACTGCATATATAACTCTTTGATCTACATCAAAATTTACTGTGGGTATGGATTAAATACACAACTTTATATTTTTCCAAATGTCTCCTTATCTTTTAAAAATTAAACCAAATGGATAAATTAGATATTTTTGAACTAAAATGAAATCATTAAACACACTCACAAAATTCATTTGCAAGCAAACGGAGACTCATAGGTCAATAAAATATAACCATCCTGTTTATTGCATGCTAATTTTACAATAGTTACTCAGATAACCTGAACTTCAAATCTATCTTTTCCAGGAAGATCTTGTTTCCTTCAATGAGTCTGGAAGGTCAAATTTAGAGCAAATACCAAGTTCTGAAGGAGGCTAGGTCATTGTCATGCTCAGGCATCAGATGGGTACAGGAACTGGAGGCAATCCTAGAACATCACCTTCTGCAGACCAGAAAGGCATGGCTTCTCAGGTTAAGGAGGTCATGGCAGGGCTAGTGGAGGCAGGAGAGGCAAAGGGGATGAACTTTTATCCCTGTAATGAGAGTGGGGATAAAGTGTCAGAAACATCCTAGAAATGAGCAGAACAGTTATGGGCCTGACTCATGGCCAAATACTATACCCTCAGGTGAGCATTTCCTCACCACCTTCCTCTACCTGTATGTAAGGTGCTTTCTTAAGCACTGCTCCTGACCACCACTTCTTATTTGGAAGTACACATTTTCTGGGTGTAGAGGAAGCAGAAATAGTACCTTCTGACATGAATTCAAGGAATTATTGCTAGATCCTTATAATTTCAAAAGAAGATAAGAAAGAAAAACTAGAGTTCTTTTGTCTTAGAAAGCAATATATAATCAGGGGATGGGAAGGTATTGTTTTTTGATGCTTACTATGTGCTCATTGCTTTCTGTGTTGTATCTTTTTAAAATTGGACAGGAGATTTTCATGCAGATACTATTATATTCATTTTGGATATGAGGAAACATTCAGAATAGTCACACAGCCTTAGAGTCAGGATTGCAGCCTAAGTGCTTCTAGCTGCGTGGCTTGGACTCTTTTTTTTTTTTTTTTAACATGAAAAAGAATACTTTATTGTTGCATAAACTAGGCTTAGACTCTTTCTATCACTCTGCCCTACCAATTGCAGAGGGAACTACTTCTGTTGTCCACTCGCTCTCCTTGATCGTTCTCTAGCTGCCTTCTACCCAGATGACAACAATCTAAATGATTCAGCTTGCTTATTTCACATACAGGCATTTCAACAAAACATTGTTCAGTAAAGGAGAAATGTTTGGACCCCCATCTCAGATTTTGCATTGGATTTCACACTGACTCCAGAGCAAAACTTCCCTTGTGGCAGCCTTTCTTAATGAAAACAGCTCATCTCAAATGCCAATGTTGACATCACTTAGGAGATGGGAAAACGGGGGCAAAATTAAAAGGACTTTCTCAGCATCACCAAGATTAGAATTTGGGATCCTTCAGTTCCCAGTAAAAAGACAATATCCTGAAAGCATTCACCTACGGAGACGCCACACACACTCAGTTTTTTCCCCTAGGTTTGTAATGGTAAAGCAAAACCTCTTAGGTTCTTGAAAAACCCAATACAATGTATTTTATGGAAGCAAAATGTCATTGTCCTTTAGCTCAAGCAATAAAACTCAATCTCATATAGAAACTGGCTGTGTTTTTAAGCATTATCCATCAGTTCATTTTCTTCAGCCAGAGAACAGGTTAGGTTTGTTTTGTTTTTTTTTCCCCCGTGGCATTCACTCATCAAACTTTTATAAGATCACAAACTGTTTATATTCAGAGAACTTATTGTTCTAGATATTCATATTCTGCAAATAAAACCAAAACAAGTACTTTTGGAAAACTGAGTTTTAGGGAACAGCTGGTTTAATTTTTAAAGAAAAGAAACACATGGCAATTCTATTTCTTTCATTCATTTGTGGATTTTGTTTGGACTTTAGGTGCAGAAGGAAGAATTAATTACAACTATCTGTGGGTCCTTACTGACACCGGTTCATGCAAGACTCTTTCTTGCTTCATTCATTCATTCATTCATTCCTTTTATCCCTTTTTCCCATTCCCTTTCATAGACGAATATTCAAATGTGTTTTCATTTGTAAACTTTCCTTTGAATGCATTAAAATTTATTTAGCTATTTTTGAAGTTTATATATTTATATTGTTTTTACAGTGGTTTCCTCTAATTTTGGACTTATACTCATGTTTACTTATTAAATTCTTAAACGTGCCAATATCTACGTATCCTCCCAGACCAGATATTTTCCTGGGCATGCTGTCCTGTCCCTTCACCACTACATCCACAAAGACCTTGACAATTCTCAATTTTGATTCTACGTTGTTGTGGAGTGGTCTCCCTTCACCACTACATCCACAAAGACCTTGACAATTCTCAATTTTGATCCTACGTTGATTTTTCCTTTTCTTCTGTTTAGATTTTTTTTTTAAGATAACAATACATTGTCACAAGGCATTTAATTATCCTTTCCACATCTCTGGAAGTGTCCTACTGGATTTTTTTTCTTCTTTTGAGTTCTTACCACATTACCAGTGTTTCTGCTACTAGTCTCTGCAATCAGTGCTAAAACCGTGTAGTATTGTCTGTTTTTTATGTGAGAAAATCTTCATTGGCCTTTGGCTGTATATAAAATCTAAGTTCAAAGTTTCTTTTCCTTTAATACTCCTGAAATCTGTTTTCTTGTTTTTTTTTGGATCTAGTGTTATTTTAGTAGAATTGATGGAATTCTAGGGTAATTTGCTCTTTCTCTCTGGAAGATTTAAAATTTTTTTCTATGTTTCTTTGATGTTCTTCTTATTAATATAATGTGTACAGGTATGGATTTGCTTCTCTGCTCCTCCTGTTAGGCAATATAAACATATTGTATTTGTGGTCATTCATTCAGTTTTATGGTGGAAAACTTATTTTCATTCATTTTCAAATTTCTCTTCTGATTAATCTATTTTTATTCTCTCATGTTTTCCTTTGTATTTCTATGTCTTTATTCCTTCCTGCTGCCTTCTGAGAGAATTCTTCAATTTGGTCTTACAACTGACTCATTTGTTCTACATCTGATAGAAGTTTTTTTTTTTTTTTAAATTTTTTATTGAAGTGTAGTTGATTTACAATGTTAGTTTCAGGTGTACACCAAAGTGATTCAGTTATATATATATATATATATATATATATATATATATATATATTCTTTTCAGATTCTTTTCCATTATATTTTATTATAAGAAATTGAATATAATCCCCTGTGCTACACAGTAGGTCCTTGCTGTTTATCTCTTCTATATATAGTAATGTGTGTCTGTTAATCCCTGACAGAGGTTCTTTGTCATCTTTTCCTACCTATTATCTTTTTCATATTTTTTCACTTTATTCTTTCTTTTTAAATTATGTCTTAGTTTTGCTTCAGATTGCTCATACGTCCCTCATCTTCTTTAAGTAGGTTTTTGGTGCTTCCTTTATATTTTTAGTCCATCTCTTTCAGCAGTTCTGCTTCTAATGCTATATGCCCCCGTTGGTGTTCTGCTTTGTTTTTGAGGCAGTTGCACCTCTCAGTTATGGGGCTGTTTTGGCCTGTTCCTGTTCCTGACTGCTTGATCTCCATCTCAAAGGAATTTGAGGGGAAGGAAGGTGTCCAGGAAGGAGAGCCCCAGGTATTAGAGGTCCTGTTTTGATAACTCCTCTTTGTTGGCTGGCACCAGCTAATGCTACTGATTGGGCATGGTTTTAAGGTGTTTGGTAGCAGTACATTTACCTAGATTGCCATGCAGACCAGAAGGCTTAGAGTGAGTATACGGTATAGTACACTTGGAAATGCCACACCTGCTTTTTCCTACTATTCAATTTCTAGAGAGCTTTTGAACTGCACTAATATTACCCTCTCCTTTATCCTTAAATATGCCTCCCAAAAGGTCTAAATAGAAAGCAAGATAAAACTTTCCCTTGTAAATCCCCAACCTGGATGAAAAGATTTGTAGATATTATTTGATCCTGATTTAAGTAGACAAATTGTTAAATTTTTTTTAAAAGACATGTAATTTATGAGATACTTTGAAATTTGAAAACAAACTGGGTATATTGTAAGATCAAGAAATTATTGTAAATTTTAAGAATAATGATGGCATTATAGTTAAGTTAAATCAAGTCTTTAGTTTTTAGAGATATTTATTAAAATGTTTAAAGATAAATTGAAATGCTTTGTTTCAAAGTAATATCAGAGACAGAGGTTGCAGTGTAGATGAAACAATGTTGGCCATAAGCTGAAACTTGCTAAGGCTGGTGGAGTGTGCATAGGGACTTAGTAACTTTTCTGTCAAATTTGTTTATGTTTGAAATTTTTCATTTTTAAAAATTTTAAAAATTGGATGTAGAAACATCTTGATACTTTATCTTAACCTCAGGGTTTAATGTGGGTGGAAAACAATGAAAAATTTTGATAAGTAAATAATTATGAGAATAAATCATTATTTTGAGTTATGTTCTTTCTAATCCTAAAATAAGACTTATATTCTTACCTTGCTTCAACAACTTTTATTGAAGTCCATCTCTGTTCCCAGCCTTGACCTTAGATTATACATTTCTATGCATTCCAACAACAACAAATAACAATGAATAATGCAACTATAGTTTACTATTCTAATATGATGACATATAAAATATGAACTGAGAGTTTTTAAAGACATGTTATTCATTTTCTTCTTTTTATTTTCCTTATCTATGTGTTGGAAATGTCAAAATTATTTCCTTCCTATCATCTAGAGAAAAGATCAACACACTTTTTCTGTAGAGGGCCAGAGAATAAATATTTCAGCTTTGTGGACCATGTAGTCTTTGTTGCTACTACTTAACTCTGTTGTTGTGGGTAAAAGCCATCATAGATAATAGAGAAACAAATGGGTGTGGCTATGTTCCATTAAAATCGTGTTTACAAAAGACAGACCGTGGGCTAGATTTGACCTGCAGGCTGTAATTTGCTTATACCTGATCTAGAGATACTTTTGTATGTTAGAATACATTGCTGAGATAGAGAAACCTTGGATAATTAAAAAATTACTTATGTTAAATAGTTGAGATTTGGTTCCCTGGGAAGACAGGGAGGTGGACTATTAAAAAAGTAGGTAATATTACATGCATTAAAAATGTTGTATATAATCTGTATTTAAGTTATGAAGAAAAAAAGGTCATGCACCCATCCCCAGACTAATACTGAACTGAGAAGTAGCACAGTAAAAGCTACTGTGCATTGCCCTTAATCCTATCATCTGTTCTCTGTAAACGTAGAAATGGACAATTTTAAACGGAATTTTTATATGCATTCTGAGTATTTAATGATGAATTTCTGTACTCACAAGTTACTGTCTAGGAAAACAAAAAGATACTTTATTGATCTAAAAGTATATTTCCAAAACTGCTTTCTTTGGACACAGCAGGGTCTAGTTCAATATGTGTACAGCATTTCCATTATCCTTGCAAAATTATAACTATAGAAAGACAATGTGATATTATTTTTATTATTGCTCATATTAATAGAATTGTTCATAATGAGTTGTTACTAATGATGTGATGTTATAAAAAGAGTCCTTAATTATTAATAACATTGATATGACATTATTAATTTTGATACTAAAATGAACATTTCATTATTCCAGATGCAATTATTTTGTTAGACACAAGTTATTGCTAATAGATTACACTTTCTGCAGCCTTGTTTTGGCACATAGTAATTAGCTGTAGGTTTATATGGCTGAATAAAGAACTGGCATTGGGGTTTTATTTCAGGATAGTAGCGGGGCCAAGCACTAACTGAGTGGAACGGGGCAGGTAAGAAGAACCACTGACCGTACTTTGTTCGGCCTATGTCCATCCTGCTCTGGATGACTCCTCAGTCATGTACTTGAGAGGAAAGCATAACTGACAGTACTAGTGTGTAAAGATTTGGCTGGTGAAGGGTCTTCTGTCATGTCACATTTTCTACACAGTAAATCAACACCGAAGTCTCTCTTCTGTTCAGCATTGGTTATTAAGATACGATATTATCCTGTGATTTATATCATGTTGTCACAATGCATTTCGTTTTGCTTTGTTTCAATAACACAATGAATTCTTTCATAATTTCTTTCAATTTTCCTCAGGAGTTGTTATATACTCCAGATCCTTATTTCTTTATATTCTGCTCAGCCTTATTAATACAAGTGAAGACAGTACATCCCTCCGTAATTGCCTATAGCCTGTACAGTGCAATACAGCATATTACCTCGTTTTAGATAATTCCTGTGTAGTGGCATGATATTCTAACACTTAAATGCTCTGTGTAGAAGCAAATAGCTTTGCAAATTACTTTATAATCTTGGTCAACTTCAACTGGTTATTCCCACACAACACTTTAGTCTTTGCCCTTTAACAACCGCCCTGCACTTTAAAAATCCTCAGGTACAACTTGAAGGGCAGTTGAGCAGAAAAACTAATAGAAGGAATGAAATCTTCTCAGGCAAAGCCTAGAGCAGGATTTCCTAAGGCCTCTCTTGCCCTCTCCATGCCTCCACCCCTTCTTGATCTGAGCACGTATAAACACACTTCCTCGGAGTGATTGCACCTGTAATGCTAGGATGCCTGGGATTCAAGAAATCAGATGATTGTCTGACTTGAGACAATTCAAGTGGGCTGAATTTTTGTCTGTCCATTTAGGAAAGTACTTCTTTTGCTTAGTGTTGGCCTTGCTGGTCTTTTTGTGTGGGTGAGTACTCATCAGAAACTTTCGAGAGGGAATTACAATTGCCAAGAAATTGCAGTAGAGTCCTGTGTAAGTAAACCTCGAAAAGTCCTGTACATCTCATTCTCAAGATAAAAGTATTACTATGGAGTGTGATGATCTTCTCAAGATAAAAATATTACTATTGAATTTGATGTTTTTAAAGATGTCCTTTAAAAACAGAATAAAAGAACAATGAAAAAAAGAAGCATAACCATATCTTTCTCACAAACAATGGTAATATTTGTAAAATACTTTAAGGAAGTTCGGCATAAACAGGCTGAGATAAAGTTTAAGCCATTATCCAGGGGCAGGCGATTATCTAACCAGGAACTTACACCACAGGTGTTACCAAGTAGTTAACCAGAAAGAAGACGACTGCCCAGAGGTAGCTACTGAAAGTACTTTGAGTCTCTTTATCTTTCATCAGGATCAAAGGCTTTGCTAATTTGTGTAGAAGCTAAAGGAGAAATGAATTTTCAGCGGTGATACTGGTGGCTTATTAATTAGAATAAAATATATTATAAATGATAGAGGTAAAATTAATGTCATTCAATGTAAATGCATTCTCTGGAATATTGTAGACCCTTTTCTTTCCTTCTGTGGGCAAACTGTAGAAGTCAGGGGTCCTTACTTAGGCCTTCATGGGTGGCAATGTGGACCTCTCTCTAAGCTTTCTTGTTTGCTCCTGGGTCAGAGGACTCTTGGTCCTCTGACTCTGACAAAGGGTTAGTTAGCTCAATTCCGCTGCTAGAAATGTATTTGCCTTAAGTTTTCACGCAAGGGTTTTTCAGAGCCTCAGAGATGACAGGGATGTCAAACTTGTTGGACTGACTATCTAACTGTTTCATATTAACAAAGATCCATGTATGTCACTATTGTTATAAACCTGGTACAAGTTGCGGGTAGCTAACCTTGATTACCCTTCTCCTACTTCAAACTCTCTGTGGCTTCCAAGATATACTGACAAGAACCTAATCAGTTTGTATAACCAAATTAGTTAAGGTCAGTCCGCCACAAAGTGGGAAAATAAAATACAAATTAGCCTGGAACTCATTGTATCTAGGGTACACAGGATGTTAATTTTCATCTTTTCCACTTACATTTTAGGATGGAATGGTCCTACCCTAGAAGTCTGGTTTATGCCTTCCCACTGGTCCTTCCCCCTAGCTGATGTGCTGGGGCTTTCCCTCAGCTTCAGTCCTGTCTCTCTGCTGTGCTCTTTGGACACAGCTGTGCTAATGGACTCAACTGGCTGGAGGTCAGGAGTCTTGTAATTTGTGTCCTCCTGAGGAGAAAAGAGAGAGACTGGCTTTATCATAACAAAAAGGTAGAGTTATCTGATAAACAGCATTGTGCTTGGGAAGCTGTCATTATGGTTACAGAATTACTTAACTTAGTTTCTACATCTGTGTTTCCTGTATCATATAATCAAAAATGCATTCTTATTTTACATTACTGTTGTACTGTATTTCCCAAGTGATTTACATTCATAAGTTAGCTTCTGTATGTGAGAGTCTGATGTGAAATGACAGTAGTGATGGTATTCCCTCACTTCCGGGGAGAAGGTTAAAAAATAATATGTTCCAAAGGTTAAAAAGTACTATATTTTTATATCATCAGTTTCTCTGATTGATTCTTTATCTGGGTGTCCATTTGCCCAATTTCATTCGCTACTAAAGTAGATAAGATCATTTGCATATTACACAACACTGCTGCAACTCCAAAACAAGTGATTATAAAAGTGAAATTATTTATTTTGTTGTGAATCAGCTTCTCAGCCTGGTAAATAGTTTGTATATTCCCAAGGGCCACCACCATTTTTACTGGAGGTAGAGAGAATAACTTGCCCAGAGCAACTTTGGGTCCAACCTAAGCTTAGAAGTTTTAACATTTCCTATAAACAGGCAAAGAGTCCAAAAGCTCAATTGAAAATGGTTAAAAGATATGAATAGATAATTGACAGAAAAATAATTGCGAATGACCCTTTAGCATATGAAAAAAATTCATCCTAAAACAAGAAAAATGTAAATTAAAACTATACTAACATCATTTCTCACTTATCAGATTGACAATAATAATGAATATTTTACAATATACTCCATCAGTGAATCAATATACTCCATGGAGAAGCAGGCATTCACGTATTGTTGGTGAGAAGATGAAATAGTATAATACCAATGGGGAATTTGGCAATTGCATAAGTATTACACTGTCAACCAGAAAGTTTACTTCTAGGAATTTATCCTGAAGTTTCTTTGGGAAAATATGAAATCCTATATAAAAAGGCTATTTGTTATGACATTATTTATACTAACAAAAGGCTAGAAACATTCCACATGCCCATCTATAGGAAACTGAGCAAACAATGGTTTGTATAATGATATAGTTGTAAAAAAGAGAAATGAGGAAGATCATTACTTAGTGACGTGGGATGATCTCCAGGATAAATGGTTAAGGGAAATGCAAGATACAGAACAGTTTATAGTATGCTGTATTTTGTGTAAGAAAGTGGAAGACATATGAATATATATATATATATATTTGCTAATATCTTCAAAAAAGCAAGAGATAGATAATATAAAGACTAATCAAAATAATTACCAATTGGAGAAGATAAAAAAGAGAATAAAAGGGAGAGAGACAGAAGCCAACATCTGTGAATGTCTCTTGTTACATAGTTTTGATTTTGAAACCATGTAAATGTTTAGCATAATTAAAAAAAAAGCAAAGGAAAAAGGAAATCCTAAAAATCGAAAGCAGGCTAAAAGAAATGAATTGAACCATACAGCATGTTGCTATCATAGCTACAGAAAGAAAAAAATTACTTTAAATGACATTAAAATTGTGTTTTATTGGCACTTCCCTCATGAAGCATGATCTCATGGGAATCTAAAAGGACCAGCAAAGATATGTTCAATTATGTTTGTTAGACTTATTGTTAATTATAAAAATGACCTTTTTATTCTGAAACATTGATGATGATGATGATAGATAGATAGATAGGAATCAAGCTTTTTTGAGTAACAGAGAAAGCACAAAGTTATAAAATCAAAGATGTTAACCAAAAATCGTGATGAACTCCTGGCATGTTTCTTTCTTTTGAAAAAGCATGTATTTTGTAGCTCTGTTTAAGAAAAAGGCCTAGGAACAATGAAAAAAAACTGTATAAAGCACTCATAGGGGCTAGGATAATGTTTTCCCATGAAAAAGGAACCAGGGTTCCTTGGAAAATGACTTTTGAAGATGTTCCCTCTAGCCTAAGATGAGACAAAGCAAGTGTCAAAAAGAAAAAAGACTGAAAGAAAAGCATATCAAATACATTAAAATACATGAATTCATAATATATAAAAGCATTAAAAAACTCACAAAACTCATTGGTACCTATTAGAAGTTTATAGCACGTGAACACATTCTCTTAATTTTTAAGAGACAGAGTTAAGAAAAAGTTAAGCATGTGACCTACCTTTCTTCTATGCACTGTATTCCAGGGTAGCCTAGTAGTCAATGAGAAAGTTCTTTGTTATGGAAGGAATCCCAGCTAATAAATGCAGAAGGAAAGATCGGAGTTAAAATTGTTATTTTTTGATCCTTAATGAAATAATAGTAGGCCTTGATGGCCAATGAATGCTAAATCCACTAGGTGAAAAATTAATAGGGGCCTTTGTAATGGTTAGAAACCCCTGAACCCAATGCTCAATCTTGTCATCACTAAAAATGAGAATTTTTTTTTTTATGATCTGTTGGGTTTATTTCAACAGTAAGTTTGAAACTCTTGCCTTTGGCAAGAGAACTACAATAATTATATCAGAAACAGACAATTTCCTATGCTGTCGAATATATAAAAGTTCCTTTTGCATCATTTTCCTCAACACTGATCAATAAGCAGATTTAGTCCACATTGCTTTCATCTGTCTCCTGAGTTAACCCAAGCTTCTTCTTGTGACTCATAATAGGATATGATAGAATGCACACTCCAGGACACTTAGTGAAACTGACTTAAGCTTTTGGAATTAAAAGTGAACTAGGGAGGAAACTGTTTATAGACAAATTCTGCTTTCACTGAACCCTGAAGTAGTGAGAATAGAGCCCTGTTTCGTGGCTGATAGGGGGAAGAAAGGGGGAAAATCCAGGGGAAAACTTAAAATTAATAACTCAAAAGTGATACTTTCTCATAACCTTGATTTTCTTATTGTGGGAAATTTCTAGGTAAGAAATCTAATGTTTGGGGAAGAAAAGTTCTCCAAATTCTGTCCTTCAGTGAATAACAAGGCTTTTCAATAGCGGGTAATGGTGGCACATAATTTGAATAAAATATTTGCTTTCTCCAATTATGAAGTCAATTATTCACAGTCTCTGTGTTTGGTGCTGACTTGATCCATGTTTCTCACTTCTTAGCACCAGCTTTCAGTGAGATATAAACCAGATGCTCTTTTAAAAACATTCCTAAAAATCTATGATTTTAAAAAGGCAATAGTTTTTTTTTTTTTAATTGCACTGGAAACAGATTTCATTTTTAAAGAGGCAAATAAGAATTTCAGGTTGAGCTTCACTAATGACTTCTGCTAGCAGAGTTTAGTCAGAGGCTTTGGAGGAACTCTGCAGCCAGTGCTTGAAATGTCCCCACCACAACTGCACCCTAAGCCCCTGATCTTTGTCTTGTGGGTGTGGATGTTGGTTATGAGGGATTCTAGAGGTAGATCTGTCTCTATCACATAACAAATAATCCAAAGCACCTGTCTCAGTCTCCTACAGGGGGAAATTTACATATTTTTCACGTATAAGCATGAAGCAGTCATTACCTGACTCCGTGATTTGTTTCCTCTACCAAGTTTCTCCCAGGTGGTAAGACTGCCTTTGAGTCAGCAAGAGACTTCAGGTGTGTATAGCCTTTAAACTTAATATGTCCTACCTGGAGCTGTTGAATGTTCCTTTATCCAGGAATCTGTTCCTTCCCCAGGCTCACTCGTTGCCTTACTAATTGGAACCATTGTCTACCAAATGGTTTAAATCATATAATCTGAGAGTCATTCTTGATTCTTCCCTTTGCCACACCCCTCACATCCAGTCCTTGAACAAGTCCTGTCAATTCTGTCTCCAAAATATATCTTTAATCATCTCTGCTGTTCTATCTCACACCTGGACTACAGCAATAACAGCCTAAAAGGGCTCTCTGCTTTCATTCTTGTTCCTCTATTATCCATTTTCCATACAATAGCTGGAAAGAGAGGTTTAGAAATGTAAATCAGATTATGTTACCTCCTTGCATAAAACCTTTCCAGGGCTTCCCATGCCTTTAGAATAAAACCCAAACTCCTACAAATCCTGTCTCCTCGGGTGTGAGCCTCTCTCCAGCCTGATCTTCATGCCCTGGTGCTTGCACACCAGCCCCCAGTCACATTAGTCTTCTTTCTTACCACTTGTTAATTTTTTTCTCTGTCTTATCTATCACTGTATTCCCAACTCATAGCATAGTGTGTGTATGTGTGTGTGTGTGTGTGTGTGTGTGTGTGTGTGTATCACAGAATACATGATGGGTAGATATTTGTTAAACCTATAAACTCCTTAATGCTTACTGTATTGTCCTGCAAATTATGAACCCATGGGAATGGCAACACAGTAATGGAAATACCAACAAGGTCATCCACATCCAGAAGAATCAGTGTTCCCCACCTGATTCCAGTAGATGTGATATTATTAAATGTGAGGTGCCACAGGTGACTCTGGAATTTATAGTTATTTTTTCCTTTGGAGCCATGGTTAAGCAACCTTTTGTTTTCTATCAAGAGAAAAACCTGGCAGCTGTCAATATCAGCGGAGTTGCACTGTAAAGTTCTCCAAAGACCTTACCTATGACTGGAACTGCAAGTCTCATTTTGGAGTTAGCAGTGATCTGAATTGTATTTCAGAAACTTCTTGATTCCCAGAGGCATTTTTATAGGGTGTTTTGGCCACAAACTTAAAGTTGTGCAATTTTGTAGATTTATGTTTAGTAAGCTTCTAATTGGAGTATTGATTTTTAAATCTCTATAACTATTTATTTTAGATGCAATGAAGCGTTATTATCAATAATTGAAACTCAGATAACAATCACTAAATAAATTACAAAGAACATCTTATGACTTGAGATAATTTTTATTGCATTTACCATCCACTAGCCCACAAAATATAACAGTTCCAGTTAGCAGCTGTACCTACAGAATGACAGATTAAAATAAAATATAAAAATTAAAATAAAATAAAAGCCTACAAGTGATTTTGACTTCAGCTATACCTGCAGATTATTTTTTAAATGTGTACATAGTTAATAAGCACAAATCATAACTAATATATGTAATATAGCATTTTCTATGGTGGCCTTTCTTACTCATCCATCAAGGCTTTTAATAAATACTTACTGAACCACTGTCATGTCCCAGGCCCTAGACTAGATTTGGGAGCCCCAACAATAAATAAGGTAGATGATATCTGTTTCCTCTTGGAGTTTACATTCTAGCAGAGTAGATACATAGCACTGCATGACTTTATACGATTTGTTTAATCATGAGATGGAAGGATAGTGTATTGTGTGGGGAAAAGGTAAGGTTATAAATTGAAGACGTCTTGGAAGAAGTAGGACTACTGAGGAAAAGTATGGGATGAGTATACACAGAGGCTCAGGGGCAAGAGAGAGCACGGCTAGAGGAACTGAAAGGAATCTAGGAACACAGCGTGCAAAAAAGGAAAGTGGATGGATATAGTCAAAGGGTCCAGATAATGCAGGGTCTTATGAATCTATTAAAGAGTTTGCACTTATTATAAAGGCAATGGGATTAAATTGGGAATAATGCGATCAGATTGATGTTTTAGAAGGTCTTCTTTGGATGAATTGTGGAAAGTTGATGAGAGGGAGAGAAGACACTAGGTGAGGAAATTGCCAAAAATAAAACCACTTTTTAGTCAAAAATATAATGGGGTAAATTAAAATTAAAAATAAAATGCAATGACAACTCCAGACAGATGGTAAGGTTCACAGAGCCAAACTTGGATTAAAATGCATAAAATATATAAAATGTGATCTAATCAAATGCAAGATGTATGCTAAATTCATGTTCTACTGAAATTTAAGATTCTCAAGGAAGGAAATAGAAAAGTAGAGCAAGTGAAGCCACATTAGCACAATTACTCAGTGCCATCCCGCGTAGCCGTATAAAGTATATTTTCCTTTAGCAGAAAAATCCAAATGGTCACTGCTGCAGAGCCTCCAAACACAGGAATGCAATGGTGTCAGTGTTTGCGGCGCTTCTCAATCAGCACCCTTGCAGAATTAGCTCCTCATTCCACCTGATACATAAAGCCCATTATAGTCCTATTGTTCTACAGAGAATCCAGGGTAAAATTATTTTATCCCAGATAATTATTTAAGGAGGTTATATAATGAGATGCTTTTTGTTCTTTTTTTTGAACAATGTCACCAGTTACATAGACCTTCACCTTGAACACCAGTGACATGGTGTTTAGATGTCCTGGTTTAAAATGTAGACAATTTATTATTTCCCTAAAAAATTTTAAAACTGCATACTTTAACAATGTTAAAAGACAACTATTTTGATTTGTTCCTCTTACCACTTTATTCAACTTTCTCTAAAGAAAGGAGAAATACTTGAAACACACCTTCAAACCTGCACAGATAAACAGGGCAAGCTTCTAACAGTATGAATTGAAATAAATTGTTAAGTGCATGTTCAGTTCCAGATTTTGAAGCAAAAATAACTTTGAACATTTTGGGGCTAGAATTAACAAATATTATAGAATTTCCTTCCCACATTTGAAATTTTAATTTCATAGTATTTTCAGTCCTCTGGGCTGAAACGAGGACCAGATAATATTTTAGCAAAAAAGGTGTTTTGTTTTCACGCTTTCATCCTTGCAAAAATAACCCAACTAATTTAGTTCTAACTTTCAAAAAATATTCAGTTTCATACAGAAATCAACTGTGTAGTTCTCAGGCCAAAAGGAATATTTATCAGAAAACTCTGAAGCAAAGTTTTTTTTACAAAAATATATTCTTCCATAAAGTTTTATTCTCAGTCATTTTTGACATGATGTAAATGAATTACTGTATTATTGCCTGCTAGTTGTCTCATCTTTGATTTGCTAGGATTTTATAAGTTTTGTTTGTATAAGTTTTGATAATTTTAAATAAAAAACATGGGACCAACCTTAAATATTATAATTATGAAAATAACAGCAGTTCACATTGATGTGCTGACCTCATAGTGCCAGACTCTGGGCTAAATGCTATATACACATCATCTCTTAATTGTGCCACTATCTTAGGAAGGACATATAATTATCAGCCCCAATTAATAGGTAAAGAGACTAATTCTAAAATGGATTAAATAATTTGCACTGAACTACTGTGTTAGTGTGTGATGGAGCCAAGATTCCCCTGCCCTCTGCCTCTCTGACTATCGGCTCACTGAAAAGTGGCACCTCCTTCTGAAACAGCCTCTGGCTCTAGTAGCCCCAGTCAAAACAGTCAGAGAGAAAAGGAAGAAGAACAAGGGTAATGAAATACTATCATGTATCATAGTAGGTATGAAAAACTGAAAACTCAAACCCTCTGATAAATTACATAGCCATGGGATTTAGCCATTGTGTTATATCTATGGTGGATTAAATCCACCGACTTAAAAACCAAATGAAAATCATTGATGGTATTTTAATGCTGGCAAAATGTAACAGCTTAATGATAGCCCTATGTCATCTTATTGTGAGGATACTTTGGCCCAAATCTCAGGCCATCAGTGGCCATTCTGAAGACTGAATCAGCACAGAAAATATGCTTTATCCAGTTTCCTTTAAGGTTTTCACTCAACCAGCTATTCTAAGCACCTCCTCTGAGAGGATACTGGCATTGTCTTAGGTGCTGGAATGAAGGACATTCAGGTGAGCAGTAAATGATCCTGGCCTTATGGAACTTAGTTACTATACATAGAATCAGGTGAATAAAACAGGTAAGGGAATGACAAAGTATAGATTGCCAATAATAAAATTATGTATTAAGCCCAATGGGATGTGAAGGAGGGAACAGTGACTCTGCCATGAACAGTGGCCTATAAAGCACACATGACTTGCTCTGGGCTGAGCTCTGACTTTTTCTCTTTCCACTCTTCCCTTTGCTCACTTCGCTTCTACCATGTTGGGACCATGTGTCCGTGTCTTGAAAACTCTGCACTTAGGGGCTTTATATCTGTTCTGACCTCTGCCTGGACACGCTTGGGCCAGCCTTGTGCTTGGGCAGCTCCTTCTCATCTTCCAGGACTCCACTCTAACACCGCCAGCTCAGGCGAGCCTTCATGACTCCTCTTACTAAAGTGGTCCTCTTTCATTACTGTCGGTCAGAGAACTTCACATATCTTTCACACTAAAAACAACCTGATAATAGAATGTAATAATGAGTTCCTGTTTATACATTTTGAGTATGAGGTAACTATAAGCATGATTCAATATGCATACCACAGAAAAGTGCTTTGGTTTGGGGCATCAAGGACTTGATGATCAGGGTTCATGTCCAAGCAAAATTGAAAACTTCAGCTACTGTGGGGGGCACGCCTGTGCACTGCCTGAGAAGTCAGCCCCAATTCTAGATTCAGATGGGAGTTGGAAGGCAATGGAGAGGTCTATTGTCACCCGATTGTATCTGAGAAGGTTTGATTTGGGTACCAGAATCTACTTTCCTAGCATTTCCCAAAGACTCTTCTAGCCAACCTCCTTCTGACTACAGTTCTGTCTTTGACAACATCCCTATGGGATCATTATCTAGACACCACTCCAACATTTCTGATAATCAATAACTCAGGGCTTCAAAAACATGTATTGATTTTAGGTGCATTATATCTTGATGTTCTTCCAAAATTTAACTGAAATTAGCCCTCCCATAAACTTGGAACCCTCTAATTCTACTCATAAATTGAAGCCTATACCTCAACACTTCTCTAAGTCTTTTGTTTCACATTATAGCACATATTCAAATACATCTCCCACTTTCTAAACACAGTTCAGTTCAAATTTCTTATCACCACAATGAGTCAAATCATCTTATCACAAAGGAAATATTAAGAGATTTAGATCAAATTTTGCTTTGAAATTCACATATTTGATGTCCACTGAAAATTCTTTATTCATTTATGTTGTTATGTTTAAAAAAGAGAAGATGATAAAAGAAGAAAAAGGGGAATTTGTTTGGAATGATTTGTTCTAGGTGAACCCTTTCAAGATAACAATGAGCATCACTTTCTCTGCCTAGTGCTAAGCTAATAATCTTTTTAAAAAACTTCTCTGGAATTTATCAGTGACAAGGTCATACTCATTTGCTTGAAGTTTCCAAATTTTTTCCTCCCCCCACCTTTTTTTTAAACTCAGAAAAATCTTTCCCATTTGTGGTTTTCTAGCAAGCTTTTGTCAAAGGTTATCAATTGAGGCTCTATAGTCATGCCTGTAACTTATTTTGGTTTCGTAGGATGAAATTCACCTAGCCTAGAGATTAGGATTCATTTAAAGAATCTCAGTATTTCCCTACCATCTTCTCACATTTACCTCTTCGTCATTTTTAACCTTTCCGATTTGCAAGTCATTCTCCTTGAAGACAAAGACAAAAGCAAAATAACTTGTGTAGTTTTACTTTCTCTGTGTCAGCTGTCAACTCAATCTCCTTCCTCCGTAACAGAATAATATAATATCTGTGTAGAGTCTGAAAAATCCATTTTGCTCAGCATTTGTCTAAAAAAAAAAAAATACACTCTTCGAAGAAAAGAAAGAAGAGAGAGCAGATTTTCATTTGTATCCTGAATGTATGCACTGATTTGCTTTTCCCATTGGGTCAGTTATGGGAGAGTGATCAGGCACCCATCTGCTTGGTGTCAGGTATTGTACTGAATACAGATGATAGAAGAGTAGAGACTGGACATCCCTCCTGCTTAAAAGACTTCATGTTTCAGTCACTGGATGTATGTTGGAGTCAGGGCAGGGCGGCAGATCAGAAAAGTAAACCAGCAAAGAGGATATAGAGCCTGGGTGCCAAAGAAAGGACACTTTGTCAACGCTAATGCTTGGGGTGGAGAGACTGTGCAAGAAGAGTCAGGCCAAGCTTGAGGAGTCAACCTCTGAGTTGAATCTTAAAAGATAGCAGGAAATAACTTTCTGGACAAAAGGAGAAGGGTCAGGGTGGTAGAGATCATAAATGGTTAAAGAGAGCATGTCTGTTTAAAAATCTTCAGGTCCTGGCATCCGATGAAGCTGAGAGGTGCTGAGGTGTGTTCTTTCTTAGTAACACTTTCTTTAAAAGTACAATTTTCAGATAGTTTAGATTTTCCCAAGTCTTCATTTCACTTTCATGCATGCCTGTCGAGAGCTTGTATATAAGAAGTGATTTAAAACTTTGTGCTAGTCTTGTCTTGTGCACAGCAAATGTATAACTCCTTCTGAGAAGCATCTTTCTTCAAAGGCTTTGCACAGGGAACATCTTCTGTCCTGGAGTGCCCTCGTTTCATGTGTTTTGTTATCTCTTATCCTAATACATTTGTCCCACTGTTTATGGAACAGAGGGCTTTATATGAGAGAATACTGGAATTATTGAAATCTTGGCTTTTAAATAACTAAGCTAGCAGAGAAAAATAAATAATGGAAAACAGAGTTCATAGTACAACAAACACAGTGCTACCATAATTATTTATTCATAATATTTCACGTTGGTCTAAAAAGTATCTTTTGGTTGTTCCAGATTATCATTCATAGAAAATGATCTTCTCAGATAGATGACAGAAAAGTTCTTCTGTTTTCTTCATAAAATTTAGATGATGCTTACCAATTAAAATGGCATTGGGCTAGTAGCCTTCCTTGAATTCCTATTAACACACGTGAGAAGACACTGAAACACACATGCCTGCACCCACCCTCATGCGTGCGCATGCACACACAGACGCGCACATGCACACACACAAGATGGGAAGCCTCTTTATGCATTTCCCACTTTCTTTTCACAGTCATACCATCCCTACATCCCTTCAAAAATGTAAGTCTTTACCAAAATAAATTAAAAATAAAATAGCTCCAATTGGCATTGTTATTCTGCCTGAGGCGGTCAGTGTGGCACTTCCCCAGATGTGCTCCTTCGCTCCTGTTCAGAGACAACAACTCCTAGGTAATAACTCTACTGGAAGAAGGCAGTTCACATTGTTTGACCTTATGGTAGCTGTGGAAACTGCTGTCCAGGTCACTCCAACCCATGAGTATAAAATGACATCACATTCATTTGTATGCCTCCGTTACAATGGCTTGAAGCCCTTTCTTTTAATGGTTGGGTGTCAAAACAATTCCTCCCTCAGAAATTATCCCACCAGAATTATTCTGAAATTATTTCTGGACCCCTCAGAGAAGGTATATATAACATGTGTTCACCAACAAGTTCTGTCAAATGCCGCCCCTCAGGGCATCTTCCTTGTTGCTCTTGTCTGCTACAACTGTGCCCAGTTGAGGTCCTCCACCTTCAAGTCCACCTAGAGAAGCTTCACAGGTGGTCCTGTTCATGTGGCAGTCATAAGATGCCTATGTTTATGTTGAGGGTCTAAGCAAAGATCTCTATGTTCTCAAACCCTCCAGAGAATTACTAGGTGTTATGTGGCGATGAAGAAAAAGGCCCCTCTATTAATGTCTCAGCCATAGTTAGTCAGTCTTCTAAGCTGTCCGGTTGTCAACCATTACAAAATGCCTTCTTTCAGCATCAATGCTCTGCTCTGCTCTTTTTCTCATATAAGTAACTTTCAACCCTACCTACAAGGAAAGACTCCCCCCACCCCCCCGCCAATCACTCATTTCCATAGGAACAAACAAACAAGCAACAGTTCTGACAAGGTCTGTTTTAGTTTATGCTCTACAAAGAAACATTTCTTCCTGCCTCTGTCCTATTTCCACCCTAAAATGCCTGAATCAAACATATAATACCACACACCCACACACACACACACACACACTCCAACAAAAACAAATACAAATTGCCATGGCTACATTACCAACCAGAATATTTGATATTATCAACAGTAAATTTGAATTCTTAGTTTTCCTCAAGAATATTAATGGGTATATGACAGATAGTATTATCTAAAAAAGGGTCACAACTCTATCTGCCCTCCCACATGTTCTTACAATGTGATTTTGCTACTCCTCCCAACGAGAGACAGGTCTCTCCTTGAAGTGGGTGGGTTTGTGACTATAGCAGAGGTAACACTGTTGGTTTCCAAGGATAGCCAGTGAAAGATGATACTGTTTCCACCCGATTTTCTTGGGATGTTTACTCCTATGACCCAGCCTGTATATTGTGAAAAAGCCTAAGCAGCCAGTGGAAAAGCCCGTGGGCAGAGGAACCAGGGTCCTGGTTTACATCATGGCTGAGCTCCCAGCACCAACCTGTCTGACAACTTGAAAGTGGATCTCCCAACCCCCTGCTGATCTACCCCTCCACGTCCCCCCGACTTCTTACACAAAGAGCAGAGATAATCTGTACCTGCTGACCTTGTAATTGCTGAGTTCAAAATTGCTAATTTGCGAGCAAAATAAATGATTGTGGTTGCTTGAAGCCACAGATTTGGAGGTGATGTGTTATGCACCAATATATAACTAAAACATAGCTGGGTACCTGGAAGTGGGGTGCTCCTGTAACAAAAGTCCTAAATGTATGACATTGCCTTTGGGATTAGTAAGTATAAGCTGCAAAATCTCAAGGACAGTTTGTGAAAGTTCACAGGGCTTTAAAGAGAGTGTCAGCAGAAGCCTAAAGAGACCAGAAGAAGTTACCAATGAGACCTTAAAGATCAGTGGGAAAAATGTTATTGGACACTGGAGGGAGGAGGACCCTTCTTATGTCATGGCAGAAAGTTTGACAAAAGTGTTGCCTGAGTTAACGAGGAAAATAAGAAATGTCTAATGAACTTGATGAGCCAGTTAAGAAGATTTCCAGAAAAAGTATTGAGGGTACCACCTGGCTTCTTCTAGCTGCCTAGACTAAAACAAGAGAGATCAGAGAGGAGCTAAGAAAAGAACTGACCCGTTTGCAAGCAAAATTTGAGGAAATGTAAATGATCCAGGGCTTCTGGGGGGTCCCAAAATAAAACTGTTTCTCATTCCCATCTCTCCTGAGGGCAAACCGTTCTCAAATTAAGAAATTGATCCTGGTCAAAATCAAATCAAGGATGGTCAGTAAGATCCTTTATTAAGACCTTTGAAAGACTTAAGGTGATGCCTCAGAGTTGCCCCTTACCTCCATATTGAGATTTTTCTCCACCTGTTGGTCTCATATTCAACTTCTATCACATATCTGAATGCAGCCAGCCCTTCCTGAATGCATACCATGTATACCGCTCTGGGAACACTCTATACCAGTTCACTTATGTCTTTCAGTGAGATAAGCATCAAGTCTTACAGGGGCTCAATAGATGCTCATGGATGCTAATGAAGATGACTTAGCTTGTGATCATCTTAAAGTGTCCCTGCCAAGAGCTTTTCAATTTGTAGATGTGGGAGCTATTTTTTTTAAGTTTAAAATTGTTATGCAGCAAGTGTATAAATGAAAAAGGTATTAGCTTTATATTTAGATTATTTAGATACTTCTGATGATTTCCCTAAAATAGAAATTCTCAGTGGAGTGGATAATACTAATGATAATAAAAATACTTACAACTTACCAGGCGACCTAGTACAGCATTATTTAGCTGTTCAATATTAAGGAAATAGGTAAATTGTATTTTAACCACTTGCTTGACTATTTAGAAGTTTTTTGAGGTACAGAAATATAATAATTTAAAAAGCTTTCATTTGTAAAATGTGTGGGAAAAAAAAGACATTATAATATTATTTTCACATGTAACTATAGCTATGAGAAAATAAATATACCGAAAAGAAAGCATCAAACCAAAAAACAAATACCGTGCATGGATGAAATAGTGAAAAGGCATTCAAGCCATTCCCCAAAATGATGTAACTATAGATGGTTTTGTTAATCTTCTATTCCTCAGTCATTTCCCAAATTTCTAAAATATTTGTTATTATATTCATAGTAGAAACACACAGCATGCCGGTTTTTATAAAAACTGAATGATTTGATGAAACCTCAGCACAAAGCCAAATTGCGGCTTTCTGGCTGTTAGTTGTCATTTTGGGATTTCAGGGCAAATAAAACATAACATTTATTTTTCTTCAAAGAACTTTTAAAGTATGCCTAGATTAAACTGGCTTCTTCCTTTTATTTTATTTTCCTACTGTTCCTTGGACAAAATTTTAAAATTTTCCTCCTAAATACGTCTTATTCATCTTTCTACGTGTATACCTAATTAGCACATGCCGCAAAATGGCTCTTCCATAAATGTCACTCCCCAACTACATGGATCCTTTCTGGTTACTCCTCAGTTTTCTCACAGTACTATCTTGTGTCCTGCAGTATTTGGGGAGACAGATGCAATTTTTTCTCGAATGTCCTCTTAAAGAGCTGTTCTTCTATGATGGTTTTGACTACCTTCTCTGTGTAGATAAATCCCTCATCCCTTCCAGTCCTGCATTTCTCAGGGTTTTGTTAATATCTTCACAGGACATGCTTATAGATTGAAGATGTTATTATTTCTCAAAACTACATGCTGATTTTCCCCCCATAGTATGCAAAAAGCTTTCCTCTCTTTCATATTTGCCCATCAATCATAACCAGACTACTCCAAAATTATTTTATTTGCTTCTTCCAATGTATCACTAAGTTTTCTTCATTTCCCTCATTTCCTGCTATCCCAAGAGTAAAAGTGAAAGAATGTTTTGTTTGTTGCAAATGAACAGCGTAAGTACTTACCTCTTGCATAGAGTAGGCGTTCAGTCAGACCTTAATTCATTTCACCCTTCTCTTCCTGATCCTTTGCTGTTGTTATGCCAAACAAACACACACTTCTTTCCTTCTGTTCTCCTCATTGTGGTCAGACTAAATCCCCACGGTCACAAACGTCTTTCTCATCTATCCCTTTGTCACTATAACTCTTCATCATAAATCCCCACTGACACTATTTTTTTCTCTGTCACTAATGCAGATGATTGATCTGAAGTTGTAAATTCTCCAGTAGCCAATCCTATCAACTCACCTGATACTCCATGATCAGGCAAGCAAACTTGCTTTCAGTCAAACCCAGAAAATTATGTGAAAATCCTGGGGAAAAAGAGAGTAATCTAGGAGAATTAGTGATCTGGAGTTGTCAGTAAGAAAAGCTAACATTTAAAAAGTCATTTAATTTATCCATTGACAATTTTGCTTTGATTTTGTGTGGTTGTGTGTGCCTATGTTTGCCTGGTTTTCCTATTTAGGAGGGCAGGGAAGATGTAGCCATAGGAAGAAAAGAAAGACCTATGTGAGCAAATCTGAAAATATAGGTTTGAATACTTATTGCAGATGAGTATAATGTGCGATTCCCGGTTTTTAAACAAAACTGATGAGTAAGTAAATGAAGTACTCAACGATACACTGCACTTAAGTACATGTAATACTTGAGTATGTATAGAACAGAAACTAAACAGAATATGCAGAGCAATGCAATCAGTTTGTAAATAAATACAAAACATGTTAAATCTTGCTCAGATAATCAGGGGCAGACAAAGTAAAACAAAAGCAATTGCCATTTTTTATATTAGTTTATCAAAAATTAAATTATATTACAAATGTAGACAAGGAGGCCATGAAATTATCACCCTTCATTCCTTGGTAGTGGCAGTATCGATTGGTATAAGATTTGGGAAAGCAATTTGGCAGTATCTACTGAGAGTAATAAAATATTTTCAACCTTTGAGCCAATAACTGCATTTATGGGAATTGTTTTGGAAAAGTAATCCAAAAATAGAAAAATATGCATTTTATGACAATATAAAAAAAAGATAACAGCTAATACAACTGCCCTCAATTACTCAATGGAAATTATGCCACAAGTGAAAATTAGTGTTACAAATACCATGCTGTAGAAAATAAGGACATATGGAAACAGGTATGCTTTATTTTTATACTTTTATTGCATTTCTTCTGTAAAAAAGAAACCTTAGAACACACTCTAGAAACCACAGAACACAGAAAAATGTAACAATTAAAACTGTACTATCCAGGCATAATTGCTATTAATAATATTTTGCATTTTGTTCCAGGAAAAGATGGATAGTTTGTTAGATAGTTAGAAAGATACAGATGCGTAAACAGATATTAACACGAATATATAACATAACTATAATTATAAAGTTTATAGTTTGCTGTTCATTGTGTAATACTGATACCAAGTGAGAAGCAACACAAAATTAAAAATAAAACAATGATAAAAATAATTAGGGGAAAATATGAGGGGTACTGAAACATATTTACACTGGATTGGAGTAGTGGAATGTGGTTAATTTTTTTTCAGCTTTGCAAAAATTTTGGTTTTTTGCTTTTGTTTTTGAGGATTCAATGAATGTTTGTGATTTTGACTACCCAGATTCATACACCCTTCTTGTTTGGAGGAGTATCCCAGAGTAAGTGGGAGGTAGGGTCTCCTGCAGCAGATGCTGAGAATGGGCAGCTGGTACCTTCCCCAACTGCCTGGCATCTGATCCGTTGGGAGTGTGACAGAGGCAGAGCCCACTAGACTTTCTTGTCCATGACTCTGAGACTTGGGGAATGAGCAATATTGCAGTGACAGCTGGGTGAGTTTAAGTGATTGTGGGAAACAGAGATACGTTCATGTGTCCAGGGGTAATAATACCAGTAGCTGCAAATTAATGAAACTCTCCTTGTGGGGAATTTTGCCTGTGTCATACCTTGAGGTCTGTGGATGAGCTTCCAAGAGCTATGAACCTAACAAAACCATAGGCCAAATATATTCTGTACATATATGCATTTTCCTTTGAGAAGAGTCCCAGGCCTCCTCAGATAAGCAAAGGATTTTATGATCCAGGACGGGCCAAGAGCCAAATGAGTCAGCATTACAGAGGCGCCCTACCCACTTCTGACTTCCATCTTTTCCTTAGAAGATATCTGCACCGCATGTTAATGCTTAACAGGCAGAGGTTGTAATGAAGTCTCATTGATCTATTGTTTTAGTCAACTAATGAATCATAAATTCATTTATTCAGTTACTTAAAAAAAATGTTGCTACTTTCTACTTGCAGGCATAGTTTGGCAGAGGGGTTACATGCAGAGGGGTCCTCAAAAACTTTCCAGGTCAGGGGTACACACAGATGCATGAAGGCATTGCAGTCTTTTTTTTTTTTTTTTCCTGGCAAAGTGGTGAGCTAGATGTCTTACTACAAAACATCTAAACACTCTAGATAAAGTATATATAACATCTTCTTGTGAAGAATGACCTCACCAGATAGTAATAGAAATCTCCTGAGGATTAGAAAGAAAGTCAGGTCCAGTATGTGGGTGAGTCCCGCAGCCACCAGCAATCTATAGTCCTGGGTGGCCCCAAGCTTTGACTTTAAAAGGCATTTGCAGAAGAAGAGAGACTCCCAAGGCCAGTGGAAATCCAATACTGAATTAACACTGGGCTTCCCTGCAGTTATAAATAATTGGATTCCTGGTAGCTGCAAAAATCTCTATTTGACTGATATGTATGAAGCTAAACAAGCCATTTAAACTCTGTATCTTGATCCCCCACCAATAAAATTTTAATAGCAATATTTTAAATTAGCTTTGCAGACGTATAAAAGTATTAACGTATGTTAGTCACTATATCCATGTATGGACAGAATTCTTACATCAGACCAGCTAGTAGGCTCCAAATGGACTACCTTTGTATCAGGTCCTCACCCCGGATCCAAACAGTAGAATACCATCCATTTTATGCTTAAGGGATCACCTGGGCTCTCTTCCTCCTGCAGAATCTATAGGTAGGAATGCCTTAGAAGGAAATATGGAGGGAATTCTGAGGCTTTGTCCAACTAAGATGAATAAAGGGATAATTCCTAAAACCCAGCATTTCCCTCTATTCATAAACAGAGGTCGAAGGGACAATTACCTCATTTTACCCAAAAGAGTAACTTAAGCTTTATATACTCTTGAATTATAACTTTCAAAGTCCAGTAAAATAATAGAAAGAAAATAATTTTTATGCAATAGAGAATGCATTATATGGCTTGATATGTATTTTAATATGTTATATTAAAAATATGACTTAGAAAACTAACCCCAATAGGCTGGGAAATGTGTGATGTGTCAGTCACTCATCTACTTGAAAGCATAAGTGAAGGATAAAATATGTGACAGTAGACTGAGTGGTAAGACTACCTAAAATTTGTATTTCTTTTCTTTTGGGAAAGAGGTAAAGGGCAATGATGAGTCTGTATAATATATTAACTTGATTTAAGACTAATAATTAGAAGGGGTACTTGAATCATATATTATGTTCATAAATATCACAAAATTTGGACGGCTTGCAAGCACTAGCTATAACTGAAAGTATGTTTATGAATGTAGAGAGGTTACAGCTTTGAGTAGGAAATATCAAAATAAGATTAGGCTTTGAAAAATGTAAAGTAATACATCTTGGATGAAAATTCACAGATAATCAGGGAAATGGAGCTCCTGTACTTGGAAAATAGTAACGTTGAATGAAACCTGGGAGTGATCATTACAGAAAATTAGTATGAGATTGCACAGGATGATATAGTGGTTTATAAAACCTGTTTGGGCAGCACATGCAGAGATGACACATCGTGAGTCAGACAAGTGTGTCCATTTATGAAAACCTCAGTGGCAGAAGGATGTCATCATACTGGAGGGAATTCAGAGACAGCTACAAAAATGATTGAGGGGCTGGAAGGGCTGATGTGAGGTGAGATTAAAAAGAACTAAATATGTATGGCTTATCCAAATCTACGCTGCATCACCACAAAATGAAGGTGCTCACACACTGAGGAAAAGGAGTAAACTTTTCAAGAAAGTTTAAGCAAAGGTTATCGGGAACATTCTGAGGAAAACTAAAAATGAAAAAGTTAGGGTGAAATAAGGACCCCCTAGTGGGTTAAGTGGAGAAAATAAGTGTGCCATTTTGGTTCTCTAGACTCATTTTGCAAAGTGAAAAGAATACTGTAATTTAATCTCCCAGTCCTTCAGTTTCCACATCTTTAAAATCAGAAGTAATGATTCCTCTTTGGCAAACTTAAGAGTTTTGACTGGCAAGATCATTTCTAGCCATATTTATTAAAATATTATTTTATAAACTATTTAACACGATGCTTAGCATCTATATAAGAGGATACAGATTTTTTTCAATAAATTAATAAGTCGATCTAAGAAATGCACGATATAGTTAATTAAGTTATTATTACTTATTACTTTGATTATTACTTAATAAAATGTATTAAGGGTTAAACATAACCATGCCATAAGAAGACTTGAATTTATTGCGGTTTCTGATATCAAAGAGCTTACAGTATCATGGATAAGTAAACATGCATTCAAGTACACAGGCAAACTATGTTGTTAGCTGCAACAGAGGTTCAGAAAATAAAAAAGGGCAACTAAGATTTGGAAGAATGAAAAGGAGAATGTTTCAAGGATGAGAAGAAGGAAGTGGCATTTGAGCTGAGTTGAAGTGTAGTAGGTACCCAACACAAAGGGACTGGAAGAGCACTCCAGGGATGAAAAGCCTATGAATGAAACCTGAAGGAAAATACAAAACTCATGGCAAAAACCATGAGTGTCCTGGTGTGGCTGAAACAAGAACACAGAAAAGTATGGACAGTTGTGCTGTCACTCATTGGAGAAGGCCCATGGCTGGGACTCTAACAGGAGTTGAGAACATATAGAGACCAACGGTTTTCAAACAGTTTTTAGGCTTGTCAAATAAAATCTTAAACAAGCCTAATCTATGGAACAGAACGAAGCGGTGTTTCTCTTTTGAAGTTGGTAAGAGGCCTGGACTCCTGCCTCCTGCGTCCCTTGGCTGTCCCTTCCTCCCCACTCCCGGAAGACTCAAGGTCTCTCCAAGGACTCCTAGAAACTGCAGTGCAGCTTGAAAGACACAAATATTAGCCAAAAGGGACAAATGAGGATTTTTTAACAAGGCAGTGAAGTGATCGATACAGACCTTTAATGAACTACCTGAGAGAAATGGGAAGGGTCGGGTGCATGAGGGGTGAGGGCTGTGTGAGTCTGGATCGAGGTGGCAGCTGAGGAATAGAAAAGATGTGACTTTGCTATTATAAAGTCAAACAGCAACTCTTCTTGATTTGAAACAAAAACTAGTTGTAAGAAGTAGGATAGGTACTAACTCAGATTTTCAGAATGGTTGAGTGGGACATTATAAAGCCACTAACTGAAGGAGAGTGTGTACTTTTATTTAATACATGCTTTTGGTGTAAGATTTGGGTCTTCCATAGTCTCCTTTAGCATCTCTATTGTACACCAAATCCAATGTACAGTAATAAACTGTACTGGTTTAGAAGTTATAGTTTGATTCAGTTTCTTTTTTGTTAAGTCTTGAATTAGAAAATTCTGTCACCTGCACAAGAAAAGATGTATATACCAAGAATGGGATATCATCTTTATAAGTGTGTTCATTCATTCCTTCATTTGTTTGTTATGTATCATTCACTGATCATTTAAAGTGTTTGGGTACTATGGTAGGTGCTGGGTCATTGAAGTTTTAATTATTTACTCACATTTTGGATTGATTTTGAACCTTCAAACTCCTCTTCCAAGTAATCTTTAAAAATAATATTTTCATATTAATATTTATACACAAATACAATATTCTTTTCTGAACTTTTCCTTATTTTTATATTTTTACATATAAAATAGTGCCACATATTCATGTCAGTTCCAAAATTCTATTCCTAAATCAAAGCATTTGGCCTTGGGTTATTAAATGTACATATATTGGAAAATATTCCAATTAATAACTGAGATTCTAGTTTATATCACTTTTATTGGACTAGTTTTTTTTTTTATTTCAGGCATCTTTATCAAGCCAAAGGCTAAGTTGGCTAATTCTATTTTGTATCAGATAAAATATTCAAGTTTATTTTGAGATATTCTGAAATCTATAACTATTTAAGGGAAATCTATATCCTAAAAAAGTAACGTGATGAGGCTGTTCGTTTCACCTATAAATCTCAACACCAAGACGTTGTCACTTCTTATTTTGTGTGGCTAGAATAATTCACAACAATACTGAAGACTAAAATAAGTTTTAAAAAGAAATGACTACTGTCAACATATTCTAGACTATCTATTTAGAGAGGAATTAAAAATAAAAAGACAGCATTAGGTATGAAAACTCTAATATATGTAAATGCGTAGCTATACCTTTCACATCTCATTTAATCCTGGAAACCTACATGGCAAATAAAATCACCTATTTTATAAGTGAGAAAATTGGAGTGAAGAAGGTTTTACTTGCCCAGGGACACACAGTTAGTAATCTACAGTGTGAGGTTTATAAATTTCCAAGTTCAAGTAACTTTCACTAAAAATTCCCACTACCAGTAAATAGTAAAGAATTCATTAATAAGAATTCAGTATCATTGTCATTGGAGAAGGTGATAAGAATTGATACTTTATTATGAAAATATCACAGTTATCTTTCCTGCCATATCTCTGAATTTGTCATTTACTACTGAAATAGTATAGTGATACATCAATTTGATTTGATGTTTTTCTGCCCATTTTTCAAAGAGTTATCTCTGGGCAAATAGCCTTTTAGAAGAAAATCTTTTAATTTGGATTTCCTGTAGATGAGTATTTGCCAGAAACATTGATCATCTTAGTTATAATGTCTCAAAATTACTGTATAAACTAATCAATATCATCATCTCAAAAATATTATACAAACTAATTAATAATTTGAGAACACACATGTTCAAAGAATGTCAAATTTATTATAGATATTTGAGGGATTGGTCTGTAAACTATTGAGAAGTATTTACACAGAATGTGCATCAAACTAGATCAAGGTAAGGATAAAATATATTCTTAGAGAAGGTAATTGGAAGGCTGGTACATTGACATTAACTGCCTGGACAGTAGTTAATTATTCTTGTTTTTCCAAAGATGCTTTGCCAGGTGACTAAACCAATAAAACAACAAAGTACAGACAATCCCCGGCATATAAGGATTCAGCTTAAGAATTTCTGACTTTACAATGGTGCAAAAGAAATATCCTTACAATAGAAACCATATATCAGACTTTGAATTTTGATCTTTTCCCAGGTTACGATATGCAGTACAAACTCCTGAGATGCTAGGCAGAAACAGGAACCGCAGGTCCCCGTCAGTCACGCAGTCATGACGGTGAACAACCGGTACACTGACAACCGTTCTGTGCACATAGGACCATTCTGTTTTTCACGTTCAGTACAGTAGTCAATAAATTACACGAGATACTCAACACCTTATTATAAAGTAGGCTTCATGTTAAATGATTTTGCCTAATTGTAGGCTGTGTTCTGAGCATGTTTAACGTAGGCTAGGCTAAGCTATGATGTTCAGTAAGTTAAGTTTATTAAGTGGATTTTCAACTTACAGTATTTTTTACTCGTGATGAATTATGGAATCATAACCCCATCATAAGTCAAGGAAAATCTGTAGACATTTCTCTTTGTATAAAATTTCAGAAGTGATTAAGTTCTGACTTAAGTTAAGCTTAGCTCGGTGACTTCTTACCACAAGTCTTTGGTAAATTATTTAGCCTCTTTGTGTCTCTTTCTTCACTTATAAGTAGAGAGAATGTTATTGTCTAATTCATAGAGTTATTTTGAGTATGAAACTAAATGAGTTAATCCATATGCACATACAGTCCACATGGATGGAAATGGAAGACAGCAAGCATAGCTGAAGCATAGAGAGTAATGGGGAGGGTGACGTGTTAGCAGCCGGGCAGCAGCAGGGCCAGGCCACAGTGCGCTGTGGAGACCGTGCTCGGAGTCCTGAAGCCTTCCCCTAGAGACACAGAGAAAACACTGAGTCCTTTCAGGCAGGGACATAGCATAATCAGATCTACAGCAGAGGACTGATGTTGAAGCTAAGCAAAGCGGTCATGATGAGGATTATTAACTTGTTTTTTTCACTCTGGAACATACCAGGGGATCTGTTTAATCATTTCCCATTTTGAAGTGGAATCTGGATCAAGTTCCGATAAAGAAGCTCAGTTCCATAACTCCTAAAATAGAAAGAAGACTCATCGTGGAGTGTAAGGAAAAGTGTAATCAACAGAAAGGATAATAATGTACACAGACAGAGAAAAGACAAGTGAGAGCGGGAAGCTAATAGAAAAGATAGTGTTAACTCAAGCCATCATACCTAGAGACATACTCTTTTATAAAAATGATGCCACATAGCACATTGTCATCAATGTACAAGGAGAGAAAGAACAAAATTAGAGAATGGAAAAAAATACTGCTCGTAAACATATGTGCATACCAAAATAATCAGTAATAGCTTCTTTACTATGTTTTAGCATCCTGAATCCAGTATTTGTGTATCTGGGGATTAAAAATATATAATCAATAAAAGTTTGAAATAAATGTAATTTGTATTATATTTTAAGTATATATATGTATCACTATATATGTGGCTATGTAATGTGACAGATAAACAGAAAACAGCATAATAAAGCTATTAGAAATGAATTGCATTGGGGTAATTTTGCTCTAAAAGAGGTATTTGGGCTTTCCGAGGAAGAAACGGTCTCTGGACAGCCAGGTATCAGCCAAACCCATAAAGAGCCAAGCACAGCTCCAATCTATCATCTGGAGCGCACCCGTGCTGAGCCCTGTCTCAGCCAAAAGTTGAGTATAAAATGTGCTCCTGATTCCTCTCCAGAGTTTTGCTCTCTGCTTTGGCTGATGTTCATTTAGGTTAGATTGTCACTTTTTTTTTCAGAAGAAGAAAACATATTTCAATATAAAAATGTTCTTGAGTAATTTGTTTAATAAATGCAAATGATTTTAAAGTTCAAATTATAGAGTTGGTCAAGACCCTAGGTAACATATTGCAAAATATCATATTATCTAATTATCTGAGTTATCCAGGAAAGTTCTTTTCTTCCTTCCTTCCTTCATTTCTTTCTTTCTTTCTTTCTTTCTTTCTTTCTTTCTTTCTTTCTTTCTTTCTTTCTTTCTTTCTTTCTTTCTTTCTTTCTTTCTTTCTTTTTCTTCCTTCCTTCCTTCCTTCCTTCCTCTTTTCCTTCCTTCCTTCCTCTCTCTTTCTTCCTTCCTTCCTTCCTCTTTCTTTCCCTTCCTTCCTTCCTCTCTTTCTTTCTCTCTTTCCCTTCCTTCCTTCTTTCTTTCTTTTCTTTCTTTCTTTCTTTCTTTCTTTCTTTCTTTCTTTCTTTCTTTCTTTCTTTTTCTTTCTTTCTTTCTTTTTCTTTCTTTCTTTCTTTCTTCTTTCTTCCTTCCTTCCTCTTTTCCTTCCTTCCTTCCTCTTTTCCTTCCTTCCTTCCTCTCTTTCTTCCTTCCTTCCTCTTTCTTTCCCTTCCTTCCTTCCTCTCTTTCTCTCTTTCCCTTCCTTCCTTCTTTCTTTTCTTTCTTTCTTTCTTTCTTTCTTTCTTTCTTTCTTTCTTTCTTTCTTTCTTTCTTTCTTTCTTTCTTTCTTTCTTTCTTTCTTCCTTCCTTCCTTCCTTCCTTCCTTCCTTCCTTCCTTCCTTCCTTCCTTCCTCTCTCTCTCTTTCTTTCTTTCTTTCTTTTCCTTTTTCTCTCCCTCTCTCCCTGCCTGCCTCCCTCCATCCTTCCCAACCTCCTTCTTTCTTTCTCTTTCTCTCTTTTTTCCTTTCCTTGGCTAAACTATCCATGCAGTTGGTGGTTGCCTGTTATTCACAGACCACAGTGCAATGAAACCTAAATTCTGATATTAAATAAAAGCTAATTTATCATTGAGGGATTTTTTTTCTTTTTTGGTTTCCATTTTTATAGCAGGTGCTAATCACCACATGGCTCAATTTAGAGAGCACAGGAGACCAACCTTAAATTAATGTGTTTGCCTAATACTACAATCTAGGCTTTTGCTCTCAACTAATTATTATATTAAGGAAACTAATTATAGGAGATAACTCCAAAACATTTTAGAAATTTTATATTTCCCTAACTGAGGCATCTAATGTTTCTGCAGAAGCCATATCATACGTGTATGGTACTTTATAGATCATAGCGATCATAGCAGTCATAGAGTTTTTATATTATTTTATCTCATTCATTCCTTCAATCTTAATTCTCTCACAGAGCTATTGCATGCTAGCTATATATAAAATTAAAGACGTCCCTGATGTTAAAGAATGTATAGTTTTGTCACTTACACCTTCCATAAACTGTAAAAGGTGCCTCTTATTATCTCAACCTGAGGCTTAAACAGGTTTAACAATTTAAGTGAATAGTGTAGGAATGCTGAGTAAAGCATTCTGAATCCATGACCTGAGTTTCTGACAGCCTCTGCTCATTGGTTCTTCCTAGTAAGCCCCGAATGTACTGGCAAAGCTTGGTTTCTGGAGACAGGTGAATCTGAGTTAGGATCCCAGCTCTGTGTTTTAACACCTGTGTGAATGTGACCAAATTCCATGCCTTCTCTGTGTCCCCATGTGTGTTAGGTACTGGCCAGGCCCACCTTACAAGGCTGTGAGGAAAATTAAATGAGAAGGTGGAGGTGACACACAAAGGGCTGAGACTAGTGTGAGGTGATGGAGGCATTCACTGTGGGTACAAAATTTAAGAAGAGAGTGGCACCAATAAATACATAATATTTTAATCAAATTTTAAAAAATCAAAGTGGGAAATTATGACTTGTAGACCAGCTTCCTGTTTTTGTTAAAAAAAAAAAAAAGGTTTTATCAGAAACATGGTTAGGGCTTGGGTGAGGAAGTGAATCAGGGTCATGCAAGGGCAGGGCTAAATCCTGTCTTTATTTAAAAGTTTGATATTTTATTCATCCTTGTATTAGACAGAATCTAAAATAACTGCCCAAAGATGTCCTTCCCTAATCCCCACAACCTGTGAACATGATGAGCTATCATTCTCGTGATCATGTTATTGTATGTTACGTTATGTTGCTGTGTTGTGTTGTGTTATATGTCACAGTTGGCCTTAAGATAGGAAGATTACCTGGGAGGACTTGATCTAATCACACAAACCTTTAAAAGCAGAGAGCCTTCTCTGGCTGATGGCAAAAAAAAAAGCCAGAAGTCAGGAAGATTCCAAGCACAGGTAGGATTCAATTTGTCGCCACTGCATTGAAGGAGAAAGCCACAGGCAAAGACTGGGGAGCATCTACAAGGAATGAGCATGATCAGCAGGTGCCGACAGCAAGTAGGTGGAGTCCTCAGTTTTAGAACCACAAAGAATTGACTTCTGCTATTAACAAAAAGGAGCTTGGAAGAGGACTGTGAGCTATAATTTGATTTCATCCTTGTAAGATTCTAAGTTGACCCAGGCAAGCCATCACAGGCTTCTGACCCACAGAAACTGAGATAATAAATGGGTATTGTTTTAAGCCATTAAGTTTGCAGTAATTTTTATGCAGCAATAGAACGAATGCAATCATGAATATTTTGCATTAATTTCTATTTTAAGACATATTGTATTGAATTGTCACTTATGTTGATTATTGAGTTTTTTTGCACTCCCTTAAGTTTTGTACTTAGGTAGAGTATCTCATTTATCTCACCCTAATCCTGATCTTGCAATGCTTGGCTTAAAGTAGGCACACAATGCACACTGTTAGCTTGACCCCTGTTGGTTCACAGTGTCCTCTAATTCTAGTCCTGTTGGTAGGGGATCTTCTTAATCTTCCCTATTCTTTCAAAGTTTTTGTTCTCCATCGCCCTCCCCACTAATGGCCAGTGTCCATGCCTCCTTACCTACATCAGAGCCACCCACTCCTGGACTTGCCAGGTGACTAGTTATTAAAGTGGTATCTTAAGGCTATCACTGGATATCATGCCATCTAACTATCTTTTTTAAAAGGCCTCTCCTCCTCCAACAATTTAAAAGTATTTTCCTCCTAGGTACTTGGATATCTTTTTCATCCTTTGGAATGGCACTTTGGATTCACATTAATACTGAAACTTACCCCCAAAGATTTCACATTTCTCTAGCTTTATTTTAAAAATACTTTTGCTAAATTTAGGGGATTTTTGGACAGGTGAGTTTAAGAAACATGAGTTTGGCTATGGGAAGAGAAGAACAAAAGGACAAAAGGGGAAATGGCTAATAAATTTGCTGTCTAATCTAGCATATATTTATCTGAATTGTTAGAGTAACTCTCACTCAGGAGCCCCTAATTTATTACAAAAGGAAGAGAAGGAAAGTAGCTATAAGAATCATTCATAACCACCCATATTAATGACTGTTTTCACTGTGATTGAATCATAGATATTTTATGTCTATAGAAAGTGGTCATTTTTACTGTGCGTGTTGATTCATAGTTGCATAACTAATCGTGACAACTTTATTAATTGCTTATTATCAAGGGTTTTCTCTTTTATTAGAGAACAAGTGACTTCCTTCCCTTACACTGGTGTGTGTATATATCTCTGTGTGATAGAGATTAATGCATAAAGCTTTGCAGGAAACTGCCTCATTGATTTTGTTGCCTTTATATTTGTCTTCCTTAGATGATTTCCACTAACATAGATGGAGGATGCACAGCCCATTTCAGTGGGACACCCCAGGCCCTGCCTATGGTGGTTAAGTCTGGCTTAAATTCAGAGTAAGTAAGAGGTTAAAGAGATATTTTTAGAGAAATGAATGCACTGTATCATTGGTTATTTTTAAAGTCCCCAGTGCAGTGCTTCTTTGATGAAGGCACTTCTATAAAGTATTAATCCTTACTTGTGTTTTGTATACCAATTAGAAAATGCATTGCCAACACTGATGTAATGATGTGCCCTGGAATTTAATTCAGTGTCGTAATGAGTTGTATGTAAGTTCTATCCCTGGATTCATGTGTTTGAATATTCTTATGTTTATTTTCAAATTCCTCAAATCTCATGTTAGCCAATCCACTGCTCTACTGTCTGATTCAGAAATGTTTTTAAAACCTCACATTGTTCCCCCTCCCCATTATTGAGACTTAAATTGATTTTTGAGACTTTTCTGTAGAAAATTCTTCTCTTAAACCTACGTTAATCTAGCAGCATCAGAGCTATTGATGAATAAGTGAAACCCACCTCAGTTCATGGTACCTCCTTTTAAGGAAAACTCCCCAAAAGTCTTTATTGAAGAAAAGTATCAGATCAGTACCTGAGAGTCTTCTGTGCTATGATAGTGCATTGAATACAAGAAAGCTGATGGGGTAGTTTTAAAAAATGTCCTGACAGAGTCAAGGTGATGGCCATTTTTAGCTGCCCTGCTATCCATCACCTCTTTCAGCCAAGCATACTCCATCATATGCAACAGCCTCATGAATTTATGCATCAAGCTGTGCAGCCAGTCGTGCCGAGGGCGCTGGTGACAAGTGAAATTGCTGTGCGCCTCATTTAGCTGTTTATTGCGCCTGAGTACGTGTTGCAGCTGTCATCCCACGATGGGATGATAGTGCTCGTTAATAGACAAGACAGGCAAATAATGATGGAGGCCACAGCAAGAGATGCTCATCTGCCAATGGGCTCTGAGCAATATCACAAACATCCACAAAGTTTTCCATCAAAAGCAGCTCTGCAAGGAAATAGAGAGGGCAGGGCTGTTCTTCATGGGACTAACAATGGAAATTAAACTTTTGAAAAAAGGGTAGCCCAGTAGATTGTGTAACTTAGGGCTGGCATCTGGGGTTCCACACTGTGCTTCCCTTTTAAAGGAATCACAGGAAAATGGCCACACGCACCCAGAAGGTTTGCTACCAATATTCAAGTTGACTGTATCCCCCCTACACACCATGGAATTAACCTTAACCCGCTGAATAGTCGGCCTTATTCTGCTGTCAGCCATGGCCCAAGAATTTGCGAATGTTATTTTTCAACTATTTGAAGACTTGTTTCATACATTTAGGATTTGGGATTGCTATCATTCAATTCTTCTCAGTAATTCAGTGGAAAGTAACTTGGAATAGAAATATTCTATCTTTAGATTTGAATGGAATTTTCTTTTGTACAAAATTGAATTACACTCAAGCATTCATATCTTGGCATATAGGAAAGAGGCTCTTAATAGAATCTCTCCCAGATGAAAGTCTGTTAAACAACTGATTTTCATTTCCTTCCTTCCCTGAGTGCGTGGTGCTTAATCTTATGGGTCTTTTACAGTTGGTGATTAACAAGTGCCTAAGGTGTGGGCTTAAATGTGAATCTTTATGATTTTCCCAACAGGTTATTCATTTTATAAGAATATAGAACTTAAAGAGTTAATTGACATGTTTGATGCAATGAGATGAAACAAATTCTGAGACTCCTTTCAGGCTTTTATACAATAGTAATACCCAAGAGACTTTGAATCCTACGCTTGCTAACTAGATATTATTTTGAGTCTCAACTATACAAACAGATACCAAGGTCCAAGTTGTGAATTCAGGACCAGAAGTAATTACAAATTTATAATTTAATAGAAGAACTGGGAAAACCCATAAGCATCAAAAATTGGAAATAAAATATAGGAATAATCATTAAACAAACACCATTTGGGAAACGGCTTTCTTGGGTATGTGGCCATGGTCTTTTTAGTGGTACCTATCTTACTGTGAGGAAGGACTGCCAAGATTAACAAAGATATTATTATTAATAAGCATGTAAAATATCAGAGAAAGTACTACCCGGGCCTATGTAGAGAGAACACCCTTATTGGAATCCCAAAGCTATAATGATGGAAAAAAACATTTCACTCTTTATGTGGCCTCTTCATTTTAAGGATGAGGAAACCAAATCCCTGAGAGGCCAGATGACCTAGCTAAGCCTTTGGTGAGTCACCTGCAACATCCACAGTGACCCTAGGTCTCTGGGACCCCAATGTCCTCCAGAGCTGCCCCTCTGTGACATTTCTCATGTCCTTGCTGTGACTAGCAGTGTAACTACATTTTTTTGCTTTAAAGGCATATTCTGATTTGTTTATTTATCATTGATATATGCTTATTTCTTTAAAAAAAAAATACAGAGGAGTGGGGAATGCCAGGTATCTCACCAGAAGGTTAAAATAAGGTCTGTGTCATGGAAGAAAAGAGAGAGTTATAACCCAAAAGCTCAGACTAAGGATAATTACTAGATTTGAATATAAAATTTACCACTGATTTAAAAGGGTTGATTCATTCTTAAATGTGATCATTGTCTTTGAGCCAAAAATTACTTCAGTGAGAATGGATCTTCAGTTTTATGAGGGAAATAAATGAGAAAATATAAGTTAACTTGCAAAGAAAATAGTTTTATGATGCACATTTCAGGAACATACATATTCTGTAAAGTGAGGCAGATCTATATTAATTATTAAAGGTCCTTCCTTCTTTAAAACATTCATATTTGTGAATATTCTGTTATTCAAAATGTAAAACAAAAATCATTAAAAACAACTCTTCACTGGGTATCTTGATCCAAGCATATCTATTATCTTAGATGTCTTTGATACACACTTAGGATATAAGGCAATATCTATTCCACAACAATTAATTTGGATGCACAACAGACATCATTATACAGGAGGTACAAAATCACATTTGGATTACACATTACAGTAGTGATTTAGCTCAGAGTCTTCATGTAAAATCCCACGGCCTAACATGTAATAACTTTATGTACTTTATTTCCTGCTCCCTGTTCTGTGCTCACTGCAGAATAACACAGTGGGAGCTATATTCTTCTGCTTCTTTGCCTTTTCAAAAGTAACAACAAAAATCTTTTTATTTTTGGCATTTACAGAACTAATTTGACTATGTTGACTCCTTTTTCTTAATGAAATGGAAAAGAGATGTGTGTTACATACACACACACACACACACACAAAGTTTTATTAATGTTTCATAAAATGGTTGCTGCAATCAAAGGAACTGCTCTGAAAATTAAATTACTGGGCTGACTCTGAAAATCAGCATAATATGCTCTGTTTAATTCAGTCATGCTAAGATGTTAGATTCTCCTTCATTCTCTCAGCTTTCTCTCTCCTTCACCTGGGGGCATCTGCTGATGAGTCTCTTCTAGAGGTTGTTTAATGACTATTTTACAGGAACTGTCAGCTTTCTAAAGCCCAGTGGCATTGGGCGTCACTGTATTACCAGCCTTTTTACACAATTTGCCTGACTGTAAATCGGAGGTTTAAAAGTACAAGAAAAGCTCCTATTTGATTTAATGACTGGCTGATGGAGGTCGATTAATCTTTCTATGCTCAGATGTTTTACTCACAAAGGTCACCTATTGTTTGTTTATACTCACTTTTCTGATTTTAGAAACACAAGAAATAAGAAGACCATTTTGAGAAGAGCAGATAGTTGCCTTAAGAAAATCCCTGTCATATGCACTCCGGGATTTGGACTCAAATCCTAATTATACAGTAAGTGAAATGAACACAGCCTTTACGTTAACCTCATGTAAAGCTGCAAAACCATGATACCTGCTCAATTTGGTTAAAGAAATTGAAGATGGTGGGTTTTTTTGTTTTGTTTTGTTTTTTGTGGTTTTTTGGCAGGAGAGGTTATTTTTGACATTTGACAAAATAGATCTTTTTGGTTGTCTCAAGAAAAATAATATTTTCTTCCCCACTCCTCATTCTTTTTCTAAAAACCAAGTAAGACTCTTTTTAGCAGTATCATCTTGTTTTACTTCTATTGAACTTTAGGGGCTCTATTTAATTAATTTTTTAATTGAAAATTTATCCTTTTTTCAAATTAGATTAATTCACTGTAATCTCAAAATACAATACAAATTCTTGCTTCTTTTGAATTTTAACAGCACTAGACCATCCATCAAATTATTTTTGTCAGTATTAATTTTTGATCAAGAGATAATTCCTTTGAACAAAGAGTACACCCATGAATCAAAGCCAGTCAACAAAGAGCATGGCCTAAGATCACCAAAAGTAGCACACAGAAGATGATACTGAGGAAATATTCGACAAGATCTATTTTTTTTATTGAAGTACCATCAATTACAGTGTGTCAATTTCTTGTGTACAGCACAATGTCCAAGGCATACATACACAAACATATATTTGTTTTCATATTTTTTCATTAAAGGTATTGGACATAGTTCCCTGTGCTATACAGCAGAAACTAATTTTTTAAATCTATTTTTATATATAGTGGCTTATATTTGTAAGTCTCAGACTCCCAAATTTATCCCTTCCCACCCCTTTTCCCTAGTAACCATAAAATTGTTTACTATGTAGATCTATTTTTATATGTAGCAGAGTTACTCTTCAACCAAGTGAAATATTGCCTGAGCACTGGTTCCTCCAAACAAAAGGAATGGAACAATGATTCTGGCAGTCTTTTCCTGAATGAAGGTTTCCTATTATTAGGGACTGCATGAGAATAAGCCCCAAGAGCAGGCAGGGCATACATAGTGACCAAAGATGGTGTAAGTGCCCCCACTCCTTTCAAGGGTGAGACTAATATAAACAGTGAAAAAAATAGAATTTCTGTTATTACCAAGCAACTCAGGATGTCAAAAAACCACATAAGTAAACTTAACACTTTTCATTTTCTGTTTGAAACTCAAGTCCACGTCCTACTACCAAATGGTCGTAGAGCCACCATATGTAGTAAAAAGATGAGTGAGCTTTTCTTAACATACTCTTTGACAGTTGTTTCTATGGGCAAATGTACGAGGGGAAGGGAGAACTGATAGCACTGGCAGAGCATAATGTAGCTGCTTGGACAGATGCAGAAGCTCAGTCGCCTCTCCCTGGGAAGTTCCAGGACTTCTTTCACTGCACAGCTCCTTCCTCGGGCTTTTGCTGCCCTGAATTGTATGCATTTGTTCACTTGGTGATCTTTCTCTGGAGTTTTGTCCTCACATGGGTAGGGCCTGTTTTATGTTTATCTTGATAAATCTCAAGCATCCCAATTCCTAGGACAGTGTTGGCATGGGATAAGCATTCAATAAGCATTGCTTAAGTTAAGAACCAAGTTATAGTGTTTTTTGTGCTCACTAGAGAACTTACTGAAGTCTTCTAAATGTTCCATTCCTCATTGGAATTCAGACTGCCTCCTACTGCGAGCATGAAGAAGTGACACTGGACATAGAAATGGAGGTTCAAGTCTCAGCTCTGCCCGTTTGTGACTACCAAGCAAGGCACTTTAACCTGAGATTCTTCAATTTCTTATCTGTAAAACTCAGGCTTGGGTATCTCACTGAGATCCTTGACAGCCTCGATAACTTTGATTCTTACATCCCTGCTCTTCTCAAATGTAGCCAGCCGTCCTCTCCCAGGCTACTTGCAACTCTAAATTCTAACAGCTAACACATACTAAGCATTTACTTGTGACATAAATATTATCTCCTCTAATTCTCACAACAGTCCTATAAAGTAAGTTTTTATGGATAGTGAAATTAGGGCTCAGAAAGACTAAATACTTGTCCGAGGGACTGTATTAGCCACAAGTGGCATTGATAATATTCGAGCCTCGGTCTCTCAGATGGCTTTCCTACTCTTTCCACTGTGCTGCCTAATTCTATTTGTGGCTCGTGCCTTCCTGGACTTCTAAAAGGATAGTATGGTAATATTTTAAGCAGTATTCCTGAAGGAAACAGCAGGGCCCTATGTGCGAAGACCGATTATTATGAGTCAAGCACTCTGAGCTATATTGTTATCCGAGGTGATGAGGTTCCTATGATCCCCCATATCTTTTCTCATCCTCTGGTGGCCAGTGTCATGCATGTTTAAGACAGCTGGCCAGTGGACTCGGTAGCCATAAAATAGAGCTCAGCAAGCTGCTCACACAAGGACTGAACTTGTGACCTCCGCATCATTTTCATCACACCCCAAGCAACTGAATTAAACAGCCGAAGACAAGTCTAACAAATACCGTGTGAAATGAAACACAGCCCAGAGATGTGGACATATTTATCATTTGGTCCATTTATATCTCAGTTCATATCAATAGTTTAGTTTGGATTAAACTTTGTAAAACAGTGCACTAGGAACTGCAGAGTTAATGCATAGTCTGGACCTCTAGGGCTTAACGTGTACGGAGAGACAAGGGGAAACAAGTGTGTGGATGGCCACAGGTCCTCAGAGAGGACAGGTCAAGTGCCATGGAGGTACAGAGCCAGAAGAACTCTCACCCAGGTATGAGGTAACAGAAAGAGCTCTGTGTGGTGACCTTGCCAACCTCTCACTCTTTCCTAGTGCCTTTCTTTATCTACAGAATCCTTTAAGATCAGGTATAGCCCCTGGTTACCACATCAGAAGGATATTTTAGCTGCTCCTTGGTTCTCCTAACTTCTTGAATCAACAGTCCTTGCAGTGGCTCCGCCTTGACCTTAATCCTCTCTGTATTGTCATCTTGTTTTTATTTAATCTCAACAAATCCAAGTGATTCCCAGTTCTTTCTTTCACGTTCCCATTTACTGGTTCCTTTGTCCTACGGGGACTAACTGGGCCTTGCCTTTGATTTGGCTTTTACCCACTAACTCTTTTAGTTCACTTCCCCTGCATTATACTGACAGTCCTATGACAGTTACTGTCTGGGTTCCCTGAAGCCTTTGCACCACACTGTTCTCTCCAGCTTCCAGAGAGCCCAGAGATTTCCATTTTAATCCTTTTGGGATACTATTGAACTGTTTGCCTTGGAACAAGGGTTCCAGAATCCATAGTGTATTTTGAAGAGATGAACTTAAAATTTTATTTTAAATGGAGTTAACCCAGGAACCATGAGCTAAGGATCGAAACCCAAAGTCAGCTTGACCAGCCAGCAGAGACTTACAGATGGCCTTGTAAGGAACTAACTGAGGGAAAAGAGTGTCAGAGAACGGCTTCCTCTTCTTCCGTGCAATGGACTGAATGTTTGTGTCTCCCCAAAGTTCAGTCAAAGCCCTGACCCCCAATGTCAGGGAGATGAAAGTGGACCTTTGGGGGGTAATTAGGTCGTGAGGGCAGAGCACTCATAAGTGGGATTGGACTCTCATAAAAGGAACGCCGAAGAGCTCCTTGTCCTTTTTCCATCATATGAGGATACACGGAGGAGGAGGAAGTCTGCAGCCCAGAAGAGGGCTCTCACCAGAATCCAACCACACTGGCACCCTGGACTCAGACTTCCAGCCTCCAGAACTGTAAGCAACCAACTTCTGTTGTCTATAAGCCGCCCATGCTATGGTACTTTGTTATAGCTGCCTGAGTGGACTAAGACACTCATGAATCTTCCACCTCTCCTTCTCTACTGGCATTTTCTTCAGAGTTCCCTCAAACTCTGAGGTTCTGCAAGACGTAGTGTTAATCAAGCTTGTCAACCAAGCTGAGCATATGGGAGAATGTGATGGTTTGTTTTACTGCTTCTGTGGTCTACAAATCTGTGGTTTCCTTCTGGGAATTCAGTCCATAAAATGAGAGTTTTAAATGACCAAAGGAAATTTTTTTAATTAATAGGGTTTAGGGGAAAACAAATAGATTGTCCTCTATTATTGTTCAGGAAATAGTAATTAATGCAATATCCTTTCTGTCAATGCCAGCTTTTAAGTTAGTGTCCTCAGCAAGCTATATATAATATTTAAAATTAACTTCAACTTCATTATTACTATGTGTGTCCAAATTCTTAACTTACAGTAATCTCAATCTTTCATTATAGACAAATTCAATGTTCTATCTTAATATATGTTAAACTGGGGTCCAATTTAGGCAGGTCATGCCCCTGAGTATGCTTAAATGTTTCCTTTCTAAGATTTCTATGAAATAACACTGACTGAAAACAAAAAATCTATAACAGTTTATAAAGGATGAATTTCCCACCAGTAATTACATATCAAACACAATATAATTGAACCCCAGTGTGCTAGAAGAATATTCTCTATTACTTTGGCAATAGAATTTGGGGACCTTCTGAAGTTCCTCTTCACCATTTCCCCATAAAGTTTCAATGAGTATAACAGATTGTCTCTTTAGATCTGTGATGATGACTGGAACAGGAAATTCAAACAGCAAAAGAGGTCTCTCCTTAGGCTTACTGCCAGATTTTGAAAACCACTATAACAAGTCATTTCTGCCAAGTAAGTGCAATCTGAATGCTGGCTAAAACATTTTAAAAAAATGGAAAGAAACCCATGCTGACTAATAGGCGCTAATGTGTGAATAATAATTAGTGCAATTAAGTGACTGGCGCTGTGCGGGTGAAATTTTCAGAATACAAAACATTAATGTCGGGGTTTACATACACATAAACAAAGCTTTAAAATGGGCTAATGTGGGCTGGGATATATGGGAAATGGTTATGGGTCAGTGTAACAACTGTGCCGTTCTCATTGCAGGTGTGTTAATCTTAGATATAGAAATTCTATGAATGTAAATGATTGTTATGGCCTTACAAAATCCTCAAAGATTATGTCTCTACCTACATCTAGAGCTATCACCCTATATGTGGAAAACAGGTTTTGAAGTTTGATAAAGGGTGTAGAAACACTAAATTAATGTGTATGAAGTTAAAAATTTTCCATATAGCTGAAGCCACACTGCTTAGATGACCACTCAGATAGCTATTTACCCCTCCCTGCCTCCTGGCCACCCTCCTTCTATACATCTGTGCTTGCATTTTTAAATCCATCTATATGTCTCCTATTTCTCTCTCTCTCACTCTTTCTCCACCTATAATTTATCTGAATATATAGGACCAGTTTTTCAGTAAATAGTAGAGAATTATAGCTGAGAATCACCATGGGCTTAGTTCATCTAACATGGAGAATAAATTATTATTCTCTCTTAGAAATACTGCTGTGTCAAGGTCAGGGTTGAGGTCATTTACAAGGCAATGTAGAGGACAGCATATAATTTACTAGCCAGAATGACTCCCAGCTGTTGGTGTGTTGGGGGGATGGGGATCTTTCTATCAGAAATCTATACTCATTTAGCTTTCATAAACAAATGCTTTTAAGAGTATAAAAAATATTCTGTGTTGTGAGCTTAATTAAGAAGCATCAAATTACCCACTTCTTTTGTTCACCTTTGGAAAATATATTTAGTAGCTGATGATTAGCGACCTGTGTGTTTATTCAACAGAAATAAGGAAAACTAAATCAACATGTTCTAATGTGCTGTCCTTTGCAAATGAAGATAACTCTATTGATTTGCAATCAACGGGCATACATTTATTTCTTCTCTCTTTTGCGGGGGTTAAAGTATTGATGACGAGTGGACTATCACCCCCAGTTTCTCACCTTGTCTAATTTGTGACTAACAGCTTTAGTCTAAGAAACAGCTGCTTGAAATAAAGCAAATAGCTCTTGATTGTGAAACCGAGTTTTGTTGTTGTTGTTGTTGTTGTTGTTGTTGTTGTTGTTCCCTGTACAAATTGATCTGGAGTTTTAAAATAGTTCAGATACTCATAGGTTTCAGTGTTTCAGAACGTCTTTATTTGATGGTCTCATTCTCCACTACTACTTGTTATATATTCTCTCTACATGCTCCGTACGGCTAGGCCTCTGAAATAAAGAGCACAAAAAAAGGAGCCATCAGGGAAGAGTCTAAAAAATATTAAAGTCAGATACCCTAGAGGTGAGATTGATCTGGCTCTGCAAATGTCGTAAGTAAGATCACAGTCTGAACTCCGTAAACTCAACTCGAGATTTAAGCCTGTCTTCATCATTTCGCTGAAATTTCAAGATATTATGAAGAGTCCCCTTGTTTGACAGATCCTGTTTTCTGCTCTCTATCCTGTGTCTTTCCCTCTCTTCCTAGGTAGAGACATTCTTTCAATAAACATGACTGTAAGCAAGAGGAATTTAAAGACAAACTAAACGGGGCCCTAGATTCTCTAGTGGGAAGTACTGATAACTAGGTAATTGTCTAATGTGTATGTAAAGAGCCACAAGTACGCATAGGCAAGACAGTCAGTCCGCGCTGCAGGTAGAAGGTAAGCAGGAATTCAGAGGGGGGAGTGCTAGGAAAAGCTTCTTAGGAACTATTTCTGTGACACCTGAATTTCAGAGCGCTCCTTGTTTACTGACATTGCTCCTACACTCTGCAAACATGCTCAGGTTTTCCCCTCACTTAAAAAAAAAGGGAGGGAAAGCTCATCAGCCCAGTGTTTCTTTTTAACAAGTACCCAGCTTTTCTCACTCCCTCACTCAGCCAGCTTTCCTCTCTGTGTGGTTTACATGGCCTCTGCTTTTAATCTCCCCGTTTAACTCAGACTTTTCTATCTTTGATTGTCACTTTTGAATCCTTTTTCTTTTTAGGAACTGTTTATTCGCAGGAATTCGTTCCATGGCATAGCTCATTCCAGTTTCTCCTCTTACCTTTCTCACAGTTCCAAATCCTTTCCTCTGCTCCCATTTTAAAAACCACAGTTCTTGGGCCCCCACTGTGATCGATTGCTTTACACATCATCCGTAGTGATGTGGGGGGGGGGGCAGTGAGGGCAGGGGAGGGGTGTCTCATTCATGCTCTTGGTTTTAACTGCAATTCATATACTTACATCTTCCAAACACAAGTCTCTAGCCCTACGGTCTTCTCTGAGTTTCAGAATTGAATACAAATATTAGGAGAAATCTCTACGTGGCTGTGGCAGAGATAGTTCCACATTTTCAACATGTGATTCAAAACTTCTTTCATCAGCTCCTCCTCAGTCTACCCCATTCATGTCAAAACATACTGCTCCTTATGACGTTTCCAACTCAGAGCCCTAAGGGTCATAAAATTCACTTCTTCCTTCCTCTCTTCTTGACTTCCTTTCCTTCCTTTCCTTACAGACCCTCACCAAGTCCTTCTAAATTTACCTTCTAAACATTTCTCAACTCTATTCCTTCTTGGAGCAATTAGTACCTTTGAACTTCCTGAGGCTTCTCCTCTTTCACAGTAGGTAGGGGTCAAAGGCATATTTAACATAAACCTAATAAAGCTTAAGCTTCTAGTCCTTGCTCTTCCAAGGCCCTGAGAGGATCTGACAGTGGGCTCCATCAGTAGTATATTTTTGCAGATTTCCTATGTAAGATATTTTGACCACTATCAGTTTGATTCACTGTCTCTTTCCCCACCGCCTCCATCTCCAGAGTGCTTTTCTTTAAGTTGGATTGCACTGAAACGACTATCAGCATTTTTAAGCTCTGGCTAAGAGGAGGGTGAGCTGGAAATACCTTAGTTTTGATTTTACTGGATAGATTTACATGGTTAGCAATCACTTGTGTGAGGAGTTAAATTACTGCTAACCATCCAGGACTAGGAATGGCTTCTGGGAACATTCTTCATCCCCACTGTGCCAACTGACCCAGAGTGGTCAAACAGAGCAGCTGATCTGGAGTTCCGGTCATGATGTGACCAAGTCCTGTGGCTCCGGAAGCAGAAGGACTTGCTTACAATAGAGGACAAACTAGATTGGAGATGCACAGGCACAGAATCTACTCTGTGGAAACCTCTTCCAGTCATCAAAACTGTGAAAGTATTAGTGGAAGGCACATGTCTCACTGATCCCTAGTCAAAATGGAAATTATATCATATCAGGAACATGCTCAAAAATGCAGCAAATATAATTATAAGCCCAACATGCATTTTTGTTTTTCTTGTTCTTTTGATGGGAATAACATAAAATGGAATTTATCAAATTCCTGTATTTTTAGGGTAAAATCTTACAGTCGTGCTATGTGGAGAACCTCATGTCAAGGGCGTCCCAGCATACTGAATCACTTCTTAATCTACTTGACTCATTTTGTTTTGAAAAAAGCCTGTCAGTTCCAAAGGAAATGCATGCAAATTTACCACCAGTAATTCTCAACAGCCTGAGATGGCCTGAGAGAGTATGTTAATTAATAAGTCAGTATATGTAGTATAAAAATAATAGAACAGCATGTTTAAGTCATTCAGTCATTCAAGTTGTTCTTATATGTAAATTACAATCCCTTTTCCTAAAGAGGACCCCCAACCTTGCTAGAGTTAAGTGTCCCCATTTTAGTGATATGTAAACTAAAACACAGGCAGTTTATACAACTTCTCCAATAATGGTCAGAGTAGGGATTCAAGTCCAATTCTTTTAAACCTAAAATCCTAATTATTTTTATTCTGCCAAGATACTTCCATATATAATTACTAGTATTTTTTTTTAATTTATAAAACATAGTTTCTCCACCCAAGACCAAAGGTTAACACCACTTCCTGACCAAATGATGCCATACTACAAGAAAAAAGCTTTGGTAATTTTTTTCATTACTCTCACTTAAAATGCTTTCTGTAAATTAAAATTAGTTGTAGATATCATTAGTACCTACTGATGTACACCATATGGTTTCTTAAGACTTTGCTAATGCAAATTTCAAGGATTATACTACTTAAATTGTAGCAAATTTTATTAAGTGCACTAATGGAAATCATATTTTTAAACTTGTTTGTAAATCCTCAAAATTATCAATGTGTGAAGGCAATCTGTTCTTCACACTTTATCCTTGAAAGTTGATATTAGCCCTTTCAAAGCAGCTAAAAGGACTGAGGTAATAATAAATGAGAAAATGAATCCCTGAATAATAATTAAAATGGCACCCAACTGAAAGATCATGACAAAACATGCCATGACAGGTAGTGGAAATTAAAAACCAAAATTAATCAAAATATGAAATAAGCACCAATAATTAAAGCCCCTCACAAAAATTAAAGATAGTGACTCCTTTAATGATGAAAGAAGCCTTAAAGGTATGAATATATGATACATTATAATACAACCTGCTACTTGGCGGCAGCCAATTCACAAATATTCATGTAGGAGGAACAGATAAAATGCTTCTTACATCTTGAAAGCTGAATCTAAATAAAAGCAAACTAATAAGCAAATCTGATGACAGTTTTCTCTTCAGCATTATGTAAATTGAAAATTTTAATTTTATTTATTATATAGACTACAGAAAATTATTTGGGGGGAAAATCAAGATATGATTTTACCTTAGCATTAAATAGAAAAACCTTTGAAGTGGGAAGTGTACAAAGGCAGTAAAATGGTTCAGTAGTTTGACCTTTACAGGTTTTTTTCGCCTTTAGAACTATTTCATGAAAATATTTAAGAGTAGAATTTGAAAACGTGAAGTTGATAATTTATCTTTAAACAAAATGAATATTAACTGTATATAGAGTAAAAATAGGTACCATTTTGAGTTGGAGGACGATAATGATAAAATTATCTGACAACCAAAACCATAAGAATAAGGAAATATGAAATAAAACTCAATTGAAGGAAAAATTAACCTGAAAGGGAATGTGGCTTTTAAAAATAAATAAAATTCATTTTAAACCATGACTTTATTTCAATGTTGTACTTTATTGGTAAGAAAGAAAAAAGTAAATAAATCCATGGACATATTTTGAATTTTCTGTTAACTTCATGAATGTATTTCCGAATCTTCAGGTTATTCTAAAGATCAGAATGAGTCTATGACCAGTTTAATATATGAGATCACTTAGGAAGCATAACTTCTTCAAAAGATGGAGAATATTCCCCAGCATCAAATGAAGCTTAAATAAAAGTCAAAAATTCTTGGAAGAAGTCACAATTAGCAGCAGCAGTCACTCTGTGGAGCCCTTGATGCTATGTGCATATATATGAAATTAGCAATGGTTTGCATAACAGTAATTGTTAAAATGCATTTTCATCAACTCTAATCTCAAGTATAAAAATTTCTGCCTCCTATAAGGCTCAGATTCTTTCTTGAAGATCTTAATCTCCACATTCTCAAGAATCTCAGTCCTGTGAGTGCTTGTCTCAGCTCCTCTGTCACCAAAGTTCCAAATAAATGTGTCACATCTCCAGGCAGGAATGAATGTTACAGGAAAAATTATTTTAGGCAGAAGTTGATTTTTCCAGGCTCTGGAAGGAACAGCATCAGATATTCCATTGAGAAGGCTGAAAGCAGACATAATAGTAAAAAAAAAAAAAAAAAAAAAGTACAGGTAACAGAAATGGAAGAATTTGTCCTTCTTCATTTAGAAATTACTTTAAAAAGAGAATAAAATAGAAGATAAAAAGGAAGAAAGCCTTGTTCTTTACAGCATGATGTTTGCTGTTAGTGTTGGATTACCAGTGATTGTTCTGAAGCTGAGAAAGAACGGAAAGTTAAATGATAGGTGCATTACCTCGCATGGAAGTCAGGAATAAAGGCTGGCAGGAAGAGGCAAGAGAAGCAGGAAGGTAATTACACTGAAACTGAATCAGGTGCCTCTCCGGGCATTGTAGTATTTCTTGTTTTTACTTGTTAAAGGCACATGGACCTACAGATCTCAAAAAGCTGGATTGGAATGAGTAAAATGAAGAAAATTTAGACTCTGGCTACAGTTGTCACAAAGACAAAAGTCCTGGAAAAAACATAAAGTTTATCAGATGCCCCATTTCTTCCACGAATCTCACCTAACCATTTTAAGTGAAGAACTTAACTTTGCATACATTACATGAACAATAAATTATATGGTCTCCTTTGTTCCCCTTAACTTACTCAGAGGTCCCAGGGTATTTTTTTTTTTAATCAAGAAGTTTTTTCCTAAGGGGAAAAACTTTACAGATTATTTTAAAACAATTAGGTTACATTCCAGATTTGGTACCGATGACAGTCACTTAATATACACCCTCCCATATACACACGAAATCACTACATGTTCTCAACATTATTCTCACCCTCCTCCTCTTATACAGAATAAGTAACCCCAGCCATTTTGTACTCCCTTTGCCACCCATTTTCTAGCATTTCCATTATTTCCATTTTTCTCTTTTATGCTCTTGTCAGTTGATTAAAATGTAGAGTTCAAAAGTAGGCAAAATCATAGATTTTGAAGGCTTAACAATGTTGGCTTTAGGGAAGGTCATTCTGTGGAACAATAATCAGTACCTAGAGGCATTGCAGGTCATGGTTAGTTCTTAGGTCTTTTTAATCCGTGGTGCTCTTGCCAATCATGCCCAATTTTATATTTAAGTCATTGTGAGATTTCTTATATTTGGGTATTTAATGTCACTGACTACCGACAACATCTCCAATTATAATTTTGTTTTCCAGCTGTGTTCACTGTGATGTAGATAATAGATTTCTGTTCTAAGTTATAATAACCAAATAAATTCAGGTCTTTGGAACTCTCCTTGAAGGACATTTTGGTTTAGTAATGAATTATTGGTCATTATTTAACCTCTAGATATTTACAGCATGCTTTCAATATTTCGAAGTAATATAAGCAAAGAAAATATTTTTTAACGTGCAAGTGACTCTGCCTAAGGCTCATCAAATAATAAAGATACAGGTTTGTAATATATTGTTTTAAATTCCATATAATCTTTCTCCATGTGACAGAATCTGTTTCTTTTTTTACCAAAAAACATTATCAAATATTACAAAAGAATTTCTCAGTGCATGATTGCCAACATTATGGGATAGTTACAAATTCATCCAAATGAGCTCTGTTTATAATATATTATTTAGAATTCCATTAAGACCAGAAAGTAAGGTCTTAATTTTAGTGAATTCTAGAAAACTTAAATTGAATTTGTTGCCAGATTTACTGACACCTGAGTTCCCAGAATATTCTGGAAGCAAGTAGAACAAGATGCCTCTTAGAAACTTTAAAGAAAAAAAAAGAAAAGAGAACCTTTCGTGGGGAAAGAGTAGTTAGTGGGAAAGGAATAGCTGACTATTCACAAGTGCAACGAAGCGCCTCAAGTTGCAAAGCAAGATTACATAGAGCTGTCTAAGCCTGACTTCCTGTGGGATGTGCTCTTGAGTTTTCACAGTTTTTCTCATGAGTTGTGACAAGATGACAACAAAACTACTGCCTTAATTACAGGAAGATTGGAAGGTGTGTAACAGCCCCTCAAGATGACTGAAGAAATTTCACATGAAATACAAACCTCAAGACTAGCGTTTAAATATGCCAAGAGAAAAATTTTTAAGTTACGCAAAGACTATAATCTCGGTATCTTTATCCATTCTTTGATATGTGCTACTGTTTACATTTTGAACCAAAAGCCTCCTACCCTTTCTTTAGCAAATTATAAATATATTTTCTGAACATGAGTTGTTACTCTCATTAAAAATCTTCTTTCCCACAAAATTATTTAACATAAAGATCATGGATGCTATAAAGTGATGAATTTCCTTCTATTTGTTAGGCCGGATCTCACATGTGAGAAAAGTGCTCCCAAAACGAATTCCCAGCTCGTCATTGCCCTCGGTATTTGAAGATGACATTCCTGACCACGATTGCCCTCCCCATGTAAGAGTGGAGGAAGAAACCAATGTACAATGAATATCTCCCACGTGGAAAGATGGCCCTTTACTTTTGGATCCCTTAGGTTTGTGGACTGCGGCACACCAAACTGCACTGAGCCCTTACGGTCCCAAGCCTGCCAGGTGGTTGGACGTTGGGCGCCTAAGAAAACTTGGAGTATTTCTGTTTTCTTTCCCTTTGCCTGCCTTTGCTTCTCTCCGGTCCACTGTATAGCAGCAGCTTAGGAATCTGACTGTCATTCTCCTGAAATCTACAGCCCGGCAGGGCTGGGCTGTGCCGAGCGGCAGCGCCCCTCTGCTGGCAGACTGGCTCGGTTCCAGCCCTCATGTTGAATGATCCTGTGTCTCCCGTGGGTGGGCTGGCGAGCTCATGGGCAAAGCTCCAACGATGGCCTGTACGGCCAAGGAGCGCCACACAGGGACCATCTCTGTGCTCTGACCGCTGAATCACCAATTGTTCCTGGGGGTAAATGTGCGTCAGAAGAAAGTGGATCGTTAGTGTGGTCTATGTGTCTAAAAGGCAATGGATTTCATCTCTAACTTTCCATGTTACTAATAAGGCAGAATATGGTTTATTAATTGGTCCAAGAATAACCAAAATGACTACTGTATTGGTGGCTGATTTAGATGAAGGATAGGTGAAATTTAGCTCATGAAATTAATAATACAGTTTTATTAAGACATCATGTTTCTGGACCATGTTTTAAATATATTATTTGTTATATGATATAAGAGTTTGTATCTTAAAGATACTTATTTTACTAAGTAGATAAAATTTTGCTTCTCCCCAAAATAATATTAATTTTAATTTTTAGCTGAGAATATGTGATTAACAATGCTTCATTATTTTTGAAAATCTTGTTTAGTATTTTTAATACAGCAACTCTAAAGTGTGATTTTAAAGTGTTATCTTATTACTTTCATTTCATTGTGTAGATGCCACCTATGCCTATAGGAACCATACAAAATTTACACTCAGAGTGAGGTTCATTGTGCTTGTATGTACATGTTTCAAACTTTTCTGATAATATAAAAACATATTGGCCAATTTCTTGTTGTATATGTTTAGGTTGTTATGTTTATTATATCAGTGTGGCTGAAAAGAATGCCGTATAAGACCCCAAGTCTCAGACCCCAGAGAAGACCAACAAGTAGTGCGAGAGAGAGAGAGAGAGAGAGAGAGAGAGACAGAGACAGAGACAGAGACAGAGACAGAGACAGAGAGAACAATGCCCCCCCCCACCGCGCACACCCACCCTTCCCTCAGGGTGCAGGGCATCATCTACTGTGCATACCAGACTCAGGAGCAGCAGCACTCTGTTAGGAGACTATTAATTAAACATTAGGATTTTCTAAGCACAAATAGCATGTTCAGAGAATTTTAGTGTTTTCTTCCCACACATTCCAATGCGGAGACTCTGTGCTTTAACACATCCTCTCTCTGATTTCTCTTACCTTGACTATTTCTGGTTTACTTGCTTTTTGTCTCTCTCACCTCCATTAGATTGTGGACTCTGAGGACAGGGTTCCTGATTACCTTATTTAGCACCTCATCCCTGCAGTAGGCAGTACTTAGCACAGAGCTGGTGTTTGATGGATATCCTTTGAGGGACTGAAGGAGTAGTTGAGTGAATTTGCAAAGGTAGTCATGAATGAGTTACCATGTGACTTCTCCCATTTCCCTTCCTCTCTCCTCTGCCTGACTCTGACTCTGACTCTGACTCTATTCTTTGGGCATCATCACCATTAACTTTTGCTGAGGTCTGTGGTTTCCTCTGGATTCTGCTGCAACTACTAACTACCTCAGCTCACCTAAGCGCTGCCAGCACCCTACTCCAACCCCCGGAGAATTAGTCCATTTAAAAGGCATTGTTTCTGCTGTATCTGCTATCTCCCTTTGGGCCCCATACCTCTGATAAACTGGGGTCCTTAACACGGTTAAATTGTCCCATTTGCCACGCAAATGGGGGGTGAGCCATATCTAATAATACTAACTATACTAATAATAGCTAAAATGTCTGAGTATCCACAATGTACTAGACACGAGGTTGGTTTTTTTATTTCCATAGACCTCATCTAGTTCTTACAGCATTATACCCACTTCACATGAGGTTAAATGACTGGCCTACAGTCACGCTGCTAATAATCACCTAAGCAGAAATTCAGGCCCAGGTCTGTTAGGTTTCAGTGTCTGCATTCTCTTCACCACCACAGGAGCCAAGCACGGCTGAAGCAGCACTGCCTGCATCTCGGGGTTTGATAGACATTTTACTGATGGTTTCAGTTTCCCCACCCCTAGTGGTACCGCAAGGTTTTGTGGGTGATTCTACTGGAAATACTGCTCAGCTCGTCCCCCAGAACCAAGCTTATGTACTTCTCTCCTTGTTTAGGTGGTTCTTTCTCAGGACAGGTCTCCTTGCTCTCAAATCCCTGTAAGCCGACGTCATTAGTGAGACCTCCGCCGGGTGGAGCCTAGGTCTTTGTTCTCTCTCCTCCTAGAATCCAGGACATTATCTGCCATGTTGTATTGTAGGGACCCATCCAGCTTTTTCTGAATTTAGGCGATAATTGAATCAAATTGAATTGAAGGAGAAGTTGTGGACACACAAGTTAGCAAGACTAGGTAATGGAAGAGTACTGGTCAGAGAGAGCTCCCCCATATAAGTTCAACGCCATTTAACCATTATCTGGAGCAAGTCACTTAGCCTGTCTGATTCTCTGTTGTCATCTTTATAATGCAGGGACAACTCCTCTCTCCTGGGATAGTTGTGAAGATCAAATGCCAAAATCTCAGTGCTTTTTAGAGAATCTGTTAAGTCCAAAGTAGAGAAGAGAAGGGAGCTGTGTAATGCAAGAATGGGTGACAGAACTGCCATTGGGTGCTCATCTCCCCTGCTAATTGGTTCATTTTCCTTCACCATGAAGATTTTGATCCAACATCACCGCCAGTCTGTCCACCCATTCAGCTCCCCCAAACGACTTGTCTCTTCCCTGGCTTTCACACCAAAAAGATGGAGTGTTGATATTTCCACCTTCATACCTGTCTTAAATTGGTCTTCTGCTCTCTGGTCCCTCTGGCTTGGCTTTATTTCAGACCCCGTCATCTCCCTCCTGGTCAGTTACAACAGCCTCCTGGGCTTCCTGCATCGAGCTGGGCTTTCAAACCAGACCAAACCAAACAAAGCAAAACTCATCAACTTTCTCTCCTCCAGTATTACTAGTGTAGAGCATCTGCAGCTACTGGATTTTCTGGGGTGGTACTGATTCCAAACAGCATCTCCATATATCAGTAGAATGTTTTGGGAGAAAATGTTTTTATTTTCCAATTCTTTTATTGTCATAAGAAACAAATTCCTTTGGTGGGTCATGCACCACAGTTTTTCGTTCACAAGATACGGTCACCATATCCTCGAGTTGCCATGTGCCCAGGAAAAGGAAAAAGTCTCCTCCTCCCTCTTCTAGTTCAAAGTAAATTACCTCCAGCTCAGACCTCAGACGTCAGGCTAATACATACAGTAGGATAGCTGAGGAGCAGCAGTGCGCTTTCAGTGTGCTTATGTGGACCAGCCTTAAAACCGAACAGTGATTTATAACATTGATTCTACGGGAAAGGGCATGTGGGTCCCACATGACCATCTAACAAATGCATTTTGGTAACATAATCCATTCATAAGCTGGATGCTGCCTTTATTAGTAAGTCAAGAATTTGTATCCCTTACTTCAGCATTGCTAGAAAGGAAAGAATTGTGTACTAATTATTTAATTGATGAGCAGAAAAGGAAAACTTTATTTCAAGCAACACTTTCAAATCATTTCCTCTGACTCTGTTTCAGCTGTCTGCCTAATAAAATTCTGGAAATCTTTTTTTTTTTTTTCCCGTCTACATTTTCTTTTCCTTTCCTTCACCAACACTCAGTAAGATTTCATTCTAGGCCTGGGAATATTATTTGCTTTTCAGTGGACTCCGGCGGTAATACTCATTTCGAGGCTTTATTTTCTTGAGACACAGAGCAAACATGCAGTAAGTGATAGCTCTGTTCAAATGCTACCGTATGAAACAAGTGGCCAAGGCTCATGGCCCCCATATCATCATGGAGGGAAGGGATGATTTCAAAAACAGCGCAGGGCAATACGTTAAAGGAAAGGCTTTGTATCTCCTGAAAAACTTCCCCATAATTCCTCCAAAATATTTTAGAACAATTTATTTTGCTTTATGGTAATGTCTTCAAACTAAGAGCTCTTTCTCTTTGATTTTAATGAGAAAGGGAGGCTACTGTTGTACATGGCTAGGTACTGAGATTATTAAATTATATAGGATCTCTTTTGTTCTGTTGTTCGGTTTTCCTTTTGAAGGTTACATTAACGAATCAGATTTTGCTGAGAAATTACATGCAGTTTTCACCAAATGCTTCCCATGAGGAAAATGGTGATTTTCTTCACTACCGCAAATACTAAGCATAGTATGATTTTCTCTAGGTGAGTGAAACTAGAGAATTCTGTCTCTGAGAGCAGAAAGCAAACTGATTAAGTATAATCCCAATGGGAAAGCCAGATCCTTTACTTTTTAAATATTCCCAGCAAAAATCTAGAATCTCATAGGAAGTCACACCATGATCCATCATCATATCTCAGCTGTTTGCAAGTCCTCAGCAGGTCACCATAATTTACACTTGCTAACCATGTAAACACATATGAGACCCCTAATTACTCTGAATAACCTAGAATATTCTCCCCTTTTACATAATAAAAGGTAGGTTAGTAAAAAAGTATGTCCCTTTTATTAAATTGACTAAATGTATTTGTATATATGTTACTTTTCAATCTGTCATACAGCAATCTCAGATACAATCTGTTTTAATGGATTTATGTTTAAAACATGGTACCCATTCTCCTATTTTAATAAATATTCTTAGTGTTGAAAGTGCATGAAACATATCACCAGATTCCATGATAAGAATTTATTTAATATTACTGAGGGATCAATATAGCAGAGAGTTAAGACTTGAGCTCCAGGATGTAAGACTGCCTGGGTTCAAGTCCTCACTCTTCCACAGATGGGCTGTGGGACAATGAACAAGACACTGACCTCTTTATAAACCTCTGGGTTTTCATCTGTAAAATGAGAATGAAAACTGTCCCTGCTTTATAAGGTTGTTGGGGTGATTAATATACTTGGAAGAACTCAGCACCTTGCACTTGGGAATATACCTTGATATTATCTTAAAATAGGAACATGCATTTGGGGGTCTTTGGCATTGTATTTGATAGTTTTTCCAAAAATAAAACAAAATGTAGATATTAACATGTCTTTGAGTTACAATGGTTGAGGTGGCTGAAGAAGTTACAGTTTAGCTCTTGACTCTGAGATGACAGAGGAAATTCTACATTCTGCTTTTCATTTTTAACAACTCAATTTTTAATAAACAATTGATACTCAAAGTATACTAGCTTTTCTAACCTGAGGTTAATCTTTGCTAACTATATCCATAATTTTGTTTCTGCTGTTGAGAAGCAAATAAGAACTGGGATGGATACCAAAGGACAAACAGAAGGAAAAAAAAAAATTCTTCCATCATATATTTCACCTATTCTGGCAAATTTAAACTGCTTAATAATGTTTATCCAGTGAAATTAGCTTAAGCCTTGAGTCATGCCTTAAATATGAGATGATAACTTTCATATTGTCATATTTCAAATTCATAGAAAATTGTGAAAATATACAGTTTTTCAAACTGTTGATTTTTATCTGTCTGCTCTTTGCAGGAACAAATAGTCTAGCAACCACTGCTGAGGTTGGCTGTCCTCAAGCTAACTCAGTGATGCAGTCTCACATTTCTGAGTTTAGCAATCTGGAGACATATGGGGAACGTGTGAGCTGGTCAGCAATCAGCAGAGCTTGATTCAGTTGCAGAATATCAATTAAGGGAGAGAATAGGCTAATGTTCCTTCCGCTAGAGAAATGGCTGGAATATTATGTCTCCCTTAGCCTACCCGGTGACAGCTGACTTGTGCCCATAAATTTTGGTACACAGACCTATGAGTTCACCTACTTCGATAAGCTTTATTTTCATTAATGTACCCAAGCTGTGACTTTGCCATAATTTTCCCCACGGGTGTTCGTATTTGGAGTGATCTAACATGCACACTGATATTGGCACACTCTGTAACACAATCTCAAAATCACCATACAGGATTCACAAAAAGCTGTGTGGCTGTGCTCTAAAGACGATCCTACTGTTAAGTGACTTTGAGTGCTGAGTGTGGTTGCCTCGCTCATGACAGGAAAAAACACCTACCTTCTCAAATGCCTGGAATTTGTGTAAAAAGATAGAAAGAGATGGAAGAGAGAGAGAAAGAGAGTGCGCACACAGAGAGCTTATCCCTGTTTACATTTTCATCCTGTGTCTACTGGATTGATTCCCCTACTTCATGTCAGTTCACCAGGCTGACAGCAGTTCTAGCAGAGAGACACAGGGTAAAAGGGACTTTGATTCATCCCCTCCCCCTAAGTCCCTGCCTGTCATTGTCTGCTCCTGAGTAAGCAAAGTGAATATGGTCAGAGAGGTCTGGGGCTGCTGGAGCTGTGTTTTCCAATCTCTGGGGCAGCCACCTTCTCATCAACAAATCCATGCAAGTGTTCTGTGCATTATGCTGCTTTTCACTCACAAGTTTTGTTCTTCACTAGAGAAGCACTTAGCCCAAATAAGACAATTCGCCGAGGAACTGTGTGTGTGTATATGTTTCTGTGTGTGTGTGTGTGTCTGTGTGTACACAGACCCAGTGAAAGACTGAAAATTTAGAGAGTTTTTTTTTAAACCTTCATCCTTATTTTTAAAATGTTAATTTCTCCCACCCTTCTTAGTTCTTCCCAAAACTGTTCTGTGATGTGATCACAAATACTCATGTGCATAAATTCCCATTATCATAATAGGAGCACTGCAGTGAGGCTTCTTCTGAAAATAAATTACTCTGTAGAATATATTAGGAGGACTAAACCCAAACAAGCTAAATTGTGTGTTCTCCCATCCTGTAAGTTAAGCATTTGAAGATACAAAACCAATTGCATTTTTCATTTTACATGTATTTTGTTTTCTTGTTTATTTGCATCTTAGCTGGTTCATCTACTCTCTCTCTCTTTCTCTGAAGATAGAAGACATTTCAATTATTAAATTTCTGATTTTCTTTCAGTTGTCTTAATCATTCTGTTAGCTGCCCCTCTCTTTTCAACTCATTGTCATCCATGTCAATATCCATGGCTGACTTCAAACACATGAATATGTATGTTCTCAAAGGGAGGAGAGGCGCCCACCAGGGCAGTCCACAGGCAGGGAATGGGCTGAAAGTGCGGGCTCTTGTTCTGATATTGCCTAGCTTTGAGTTGGTCACCAACTTGGTTTTCTCTCTCCTCATTTCTGAAGTAGGGACAAGCAGACCAGCTCTCCTCCCAACTTCGCAAGGATGGTGTTAACACAGATTACATAATCTATAGAAAGAACTTTAAACTTTAGGGGAAGCATTATTAAATTCAAGGTGATTCAAATATATGATTCTCATTGTAGAGTTTCTGGTAAATATTTGCAAGCAAATTTTTAAAATTTTTAACTACTGGGGAAGTCATTACAATTGTCCTGTATTCAAAAGGTCTATCTAGGGTTTCAATGCCTGCATTGCATAGGGTTTTACCCTTAGGGATGAAGGCTGCTGAGAATATTAAAATCACCTTTAAAATGACCCAGAGGTGTCTCTTGTTCCCAACAGTAACCACCACTGTCACTGATTCAAGGGTAGACAGGGGGCTAATTAAGAATTAACTTGATGACATCTGGATTAATTTAAAAATATATAAAATCTTCTTTGATGTATTTTAAAAACTGAGCTCTGAGGGGTTTTCTTTAAAATTCAATGTGAGCTTGAGTTTGTGAGTCAAATGGATACATTAAAATATCTTTAAGTTAAGGTTGAAATTTGTTTAAGATTATGCTTGTCATGAAAGGCATAAACCAGCCCACCCGGTTTGTGACTCTATCAGACAAATGCTGTTCTTGATCTTATGCATTTTACCTTCTACGGGGCCAGCTCTGCTCGGCTTTTCACTGATTTATAAGAGAGAGCCACACGGAGAGGGGTTGATATTTGGCCAAGCAATAGGTTCCTAAGAATTTTATTCCTCTTTTCAGATGCATGTGTTCCTTTTTGTATGTCTTCATTTCCACTTTTGTCTGTCAGGAATGGTAATTTTTTTTTAATCAGTTCCAGAATTTATGTTGCTTGTGCCATTTTTATGTCTTGGCTGGCTGGAAAGTGCCTGAATACTGGACTTTTCAACGACACACAGAAAGGAAAAAAAAGCAAACTCCCTCAAGCCAAGCGGAAAAGGATTTAAAACTCAGTGTGCATTCCCATTAGGGGCAAGAGAGCCTATTGCAGAAACAAAGAGCGAAGAGAAAATTCTATCCTTGGAAGCTTCACAACGACACAACCACAGCTTTTCATGTAATAGCTCAAATGTTCCCACTACAGCCATTAACAATGTAATGAAACAAATCACTTGCTGTCTGTCACAATTATGATCGATGGAATCCAACTGGTCTAACTTGGGAGAAAAAAAAATCACATCTCAAAGTGGATTCATTTTAGAAAATAGCAAAGTTTGGGGGTGGGGGGATGACACTTACTTCCCATAAACAGTATCGGCAGGCATTTGATCTATCGAAACCAACAGATTGCTGTCTTGATGTATCTTTCCCCTGCAATTTTCCCTTTTATTTTATTAGGCCTAGTGGAAGATTTCTGGCTGCTCATGTGAATGTGAGAACTGGTTTAGGACCACACAGTAAGTGATATTGAGATAAATATAGCAAAACTGGGTTAGGATTGCTTATTCTTTATTCTGCAGGTAACTACTCTTGCTTGTTTTGGTTCTCATTTTTCTGATCGGGTTTTTCTCATTTTTCCTAACACCTTCAGAGGTCTCCAGAAAATTTAATCAGGATTTAAGAGTGACTACACTGTTTAGGTAATAATAACAAAGACCTATATTGAGAGTAGATAATGCACTATATCGAACAAGATATGTGGCCAGTGGCTTTATGACACAGTTTGGGAGTCACTTCTGATTTAAGAGTTATGTCTATGAGTTTAAACAAGTTCTCCTCTTGAGAGGGAAAGAGATAATGCAAAGGGTGCTGAGTTTAAACTGATTCACAGGACAAGATGCAATCAGAATTATAGATACTGCTTACTAAATCTAGGTAAGCACGTGTGCTTGATCTGATTCCTTTCTGCATTCCTGTGGTCTGAATAGCTCATTTTTTAACCTCACTTTATAGACTGAGAAAAGGAAGTTTACAAAAGTTAAACTACTTTATCAAGAACAATGAGCTAGTAAACTGAACTGGAATTAGACTACAGGAATGTCTTCCTCAGAGTCCATGTTCTAAGACAAAAGTTCCTCAAGTTTGAGAACTCTTTCATACTTAAGAATATACATGCACATCAGTTAGGCACATAACATCAATTATAGTAGCAGTATTTATCAACACAACAAAGCTTAAAATTACTATCCTGTGTAGAGCAATGGACACCAATGTATTCATCAGAACAGCTCATGATGGCTGCAGAATTCCTATAGTCAGTATCTACTTATACAGTGATCAAGCAGATAATTCAGAATTGTATTTGTATTATTATTAAAATGAAGATATGAAAACATAAACTGAAAAAAATTTTTTAGTACAGTGCAAACTCTGAGAATATGATCTACAGTCCCAGCTGGAGACACTGTGCCCTCCATCACACTGACACCGAGGCAGCTCAGGACTGAATGCTAAGGCTGCATTTTGGGAAGTAAAAGATGAAAATGTGCTGATTCTTCTAAACAGAGGCATGCTCTTTTCCTAAGAGGTATACATTATGCAAAAACATTTCATCACTGACTCCTGAGTTAAAAAGCTGCCACCTCAACCTTGGGGAAAGCTGGTGTCCATCCAAAGGGATATGTGTGGCCACAAAAATCCAAGCCTGAAGGTACCTTCCCCTCTGTTTATTTCTCTTTTTGACAGCAGACATTCTGAGAAAGGCATGGATTTTAGAAGATGACTTGACTGGTACAGAAAGAACAAGAAGAGATAAAATAAATGCTTGAGATGCAGATGAATTTAAATTTCATTCACGAGCAGTGACAAGCTAGTGGATGCATGCGACAGGAGAGGGAAATGTGTCATAGAATGGGGTCAAAGAGATTATTTTGAAGTAGCACATTGGCTTGATTGTAAAAGTGAATGAAGCAAGGCATAGAGAGCTCTTAGAGGATAGGAAGTATGGCTTTCCTATGTTCTCTAAAACGGTGAGCACCTTGCCCAATGCAGGTCCTAATAAATATTAATAAAGGGGATAAAGAAAGTGGTTTCAAGGACCCAAATTAAGAAATGACTAAGCTCTGTATAATGATTTGGTGCTAGCACATTTTGGGTACTCCAAAAATAATGATTAAATAATAACCAGAAGGATATAGTTAATTAGCTTCCTCTCAAGAAAAATGATGGTTTAGAAGTATTTAAAGAAAGTTTTGTCCTGGAAAGGAAGAACTTAAAAGAATGATGGCTATTCCTTAGCAAAGCCAGGAGATCATTAATGCAACAAAGCTGAGGGTGGACACAAAGATTGAGATGAGATTCTATATCCCAACCTATAAGTGAGGAAAGTCCTGCCTTCAATTAAAAAAGAAAAAAGAAAAAAAAAGTCCATCCTATTGAGTAAACATTTAAGCAAGAAAAAGAAAAAAAAAAAAAAAAAGAATTATTTCTCCTTCAGAGACCAAACTGCTGAATAAAGGACTTTGTCATGCTTAATTTTATATGTTCACTTGACTAGACTAAGGAATGCCCAGATAGCTGGCAAAACATTATTTCTGGGTATGTCTGTGAAGATGTTTCCAGAAGAGATTAGCTTTTAAATCTGTAGACTGAGTAAGAAGGGTCACCCTCACCAATGCAGGTGAGCATGAGTCAATCTGTTGAGGGCCTGACTAGGAGGAAAAGGCAGACGAAGGGCAAATATGCTCTCTTAGCTTGAGCTGACCCCACCTTCTCCTGCCCTTGGACGTCAGGCCCCTGGTTCTTAGATTTTCAGACTTAGACCAGAATTTACAGCATCAGTCCCCTTGGTTCTCAGATCTCTGGACTCAGACTGAGTTATACCACTAGCTTCCCTGGGCCTCTGCCTTGCATACAGCAGATCGTGGGACTTCCTGACCTCCATAATCATTTGAAACAATTCTTATAATAAATCTCCTCTTACATATATCTGCATATATCCTATCAGTTCTGTTTCTCTGGAGAACCCTAACGCAGACTCCACCCTAACTCCTGTCCATTTCGCCATTCTCCTATTGTTTCTCTAGCTCATTTTGTTTCCTAATTCAAGTCTAACTATAAAGACTAGAAAGGATTTACTAAGTTGAAGATAGAAGTGACAGATTGTACAGTAGCTTGAAAACGAAAGAGATACGCAGACATCAGAAACAAACAAACAGAAACATGTTTTCATGTTTAGTCCTCACAGGAGGACTAAAGAGTTACACAGCTCATTCTGAAAATGAAATATGGAAGTCAGGCCAATTATTTAAATCACTAATCCTCCAATAACTCAGTTCAGGTGGACATATATAGAATAAGAAAACAAAAGACAGAACAAAAACAAAACATGGTGGTTTATAGGCATGCTAGATTGCCAATGTCTTTCAAATTTTCTGAGCTCCCCAAAGCAACTGTCTGCTTTGTGCTCGAATTCTTATTTTTAGTCTACTTTTATTGTAATACATTTTGCACATAGCTTTGTTTGTATTTTAGTTGTGCCCATTATACAGTGAGCTTTTGGAGGGCACTAACCATATATCTTATTACTGTTAAGCCCATCTGGGAAAATAGTTGGCTCAATAATTGTTTGAATTAATTGAATCAAATTAAAATGATAGCATAGGTTTAAAATATTGACTATTCCCAGTTGGTTGCTCCATGTTACCCACAGGACTTAATTATGATTCTTGTGCAGCCTTGCTGCTCAGAGTGATCCACACAACCAGCACAATGGCACCGCCTAGAGCTTGTTAGACACAGAGACCCAGTTCTCAGGCCCCACCTCAGACTTCCTGAGTCAGAATCTGCATTTTAACAAGACAGGTAATTCATCTGCACGTTTGAAGTCTGAGATGCATTGCTTCATCTATATTAGGTCGGTTTTCATGCATCTATTTTTCAGTGAGCATTTATTGTGTAACTACTATGTGCAAAGAATGGTTCAGTATGGATAAAATGAAAAACAGTATGTACAGATCTTATAGAGCTTGCATTTCTAGCAGGAAAGACAAATGATAAAAACGCTTCTACAGTGAATTATTTAATTAGAATATAATGATCGCTCTGTTGGAGAAGTATAGGAGTTTTGAGAGGTCTGGGGACTGAGGGAACGTTTTCCCGAGAAATTGATGTTTGAACTAAGATCTTAAGAATGAACAAGAGTTAACTAGGGAAAAGCCCAACTGGATAGAAGAAGGGCTTCTAGGAGAGGAAACAGCAAATGTGAAGACTCTAGGACAGAAAGATGTGTGGCATTTTGGAGAAACTTAAAATAGCCAATGTGATTGTAGATCAGAGAGTGAGGCAGACAGTGGAAATAGATGAGACACAGCTGGGATACATCATTCAAGACCTTGAAGATAATGCGAAGATTTGATCTTGATCCTAAGAACATTGAAAAGCTATTGAAAAGTGTTAAGCAAGGTAATAATATATAAAAATGTATTTTTAAAAAACCCTCTGGCTACAGTATAGAAAATAGAAGAAACTCAAGGATGAATCCAAGGAGGCTGTAAGGTTATCTATTGGTCCCTAACAAACTACCTCCAAAACTTAGTGATTTAATGCAACTGTTTCATTGTTCATGGAGTTTGTGGGTCAGGACTTTGGGAAGGATTCAGCTGGGTAATTCTTGATTCTTGCAGTGTCAGTTTAGGCATCTGGGGCTGGAAGATCTGCCTCCAAAATCAAATGTCTGCTGCCTTAGTTTGTTTTCTTTCTTTCTTTCTTTTCCTTCCTTCCTCCCTCCCTCCTTTTTCTTTCTTTCTTTCTCTCTTTCTTTCTTTCTCTTTCCATTTCTCTCTTCTTCCTTTCCTCCCTCCCTCCAAGACATCTTATCCTCCAGTGCCTCTGAACGTGGATTGGGCTTCTAATAGCATGGTAGTCTCAGGTTCCAAGACTGAATGCTACAAAAGCAACAAGTAAAAGCTGCGAGTTTTTTAAGGATTGAATCTAGAAATTGGCACAGCATGAATTAAAGCAGTCAGAGAAGCTAGCCCAGATTCACTGGGTGGAGATTTAGACCACAATTCCTCCCCTCAACATGGGTGAAGAAGAAAAGAATTTCATGGTTTTTGTCATCCCATCAAAGTGCATTTTTTAATTTGGAGGAAAAGCCTCATTTTCTGAATTTAAAGTCAAAGTGAGTCAGATACGTCCATCCTCTGATACCTCAGACATGGACGTATTTCTTGATCTTGGCCAGTCAAATATTCCCAAAAAGAAGTGTGACTTTGAAGGAAATGACCTTGGCTTTGATATCTGTAGTCTTAATTCCCACTTCTGTTGATTCTGTTGATATGCTGAAACCACTTCTCCAGGATTCAATCATCAGTTACCTACCCAATATCCTTAGATTTATCTTCTAAGTTAGTTACTTAGAGTTGGCCTCTGTTCCCTGAAATACAGAATCCTAGTCATTGGAGTAGTTTAAGCAAGAGGTGAAGGTAATCTCTACTCAGTGGTGGCAATGGAAAGGGAAAGAATGTAACAGAATCAATGTTAAGTAGATCAAATATATAGTGTTGGATGAAGTAGGGAATAAGGGAAAATATTGCCAACTTTTTTGGATGACAGTGCTATTCACCTAGATGGGAAACATAGGAGGAGGGTGACATTTTAGGGGTTCTCTCCTGGTTTAAGTTGTGAATATTCTGATTTTGAAATATTTGTGAGAGATCCAAACGGAGATGTTGTGTAGGTAGTTTTATATATATTTGTGGTTCTTATATGAGGTCTGGACTAGAAATAGAAATATGGTAATAATTATCTTTATAGATGTTAAGAAATAGCCATGTGTATGGATGAGTGGCTCTGAGATGAAAAGAAACAACTTTTCCCTCTATATTCTGTTCAGTAGACTTTCATGTGAACAAAGGATGTTCCTATACAACCTTGTCATTTAGGTTTCTCTCCAGAAAGATTCTGCATTGCTTCTTTGATGGAGTCCATGATAAGGGAGCCAATTGTTAAGCTCTTCTCAGAGATTCCCCAAACCTATCATCCTTGAGGCAGCAAGAGACAGAGCTTAATGCAGAAGTAAGATGAGCGAGCACCCACTCCTCAACTTTTGGCTCCCTAGTTTCCAAACAGCATTGAATCAACTAAGAACTAGTGGAAACTCCTCTTGAAATTTTTGAAGTTCCTAATTAAGAGTCTGATAAGTATAAACTGGTAAACTGTCTTCTAATGATTCATGACAGATCCCAATTTTTTTAGAGAAATAATTTCTGTGAAATAATAGTCACATATAAATAGATATGCCTATTGCATTTAGAAGATATAAGTAGAAAGTATGCCTCTTTCCATAGACTAGTCACCATACATCCAAGGCATGGGGTTCAGCCTTGCATATTAAGTACTTGATATTTTGGCTCCAAGTCAGAAGGCTCTGGGGACTAATTCATGCTAACCAAATTCAAGCATGATATATAAATCACAATCTGAATTTATACAACTGTACTGAGTTGCAAATAGACATGTTAACTAGTGTGCAATCCTCTTTCCTGTGGAAAGTTCTCTCTGAGAAACCAAATCAGTAAACAAAATTTGCTTGGCAAATACAGGGGATATTTTACAAAATTTGTTTGGTAGAACATACATTTCAAGTCATGTTAGTGAATGTTATATCCTCCCTCCTCTCCCAAAAAAAGAGTTTGGTGATCAAGCAGATTTGAGAAATTAAACAAATTAGAATGAATCCCCAAAACTCAGTGGCTTAATAACACTCTATTATCTCCCACAGTTTCTGTGTGTCAGGAATTCAGAAAAGGCTTGGCTGGACAAAGCTGGGGATTTCTTGTGCAGTTGCCGTGCTAATGGCTGGGGCTGGAAGAGTGGGTGGCTCAAGCCGCTGAGTGCTGGCCAGTCATGTCTCTTTCCCTTAATGTAGCCTCCAAGTTCTCCAAGTGGTCTTTCAATGAAGGCTGGTTTAGGCTTCCTCACAGTATGGCAGCCTCACAGTGTTTGGACTTCGTACACTGAGGCTCAGAGTTTTAGTGAGAGTACTTCATCAAATGAGGTGGAAATGGCCTCCCCTCTTCTGACCTAGCCTTGGAAGTCATGCAGCACCACATCCACTGCCTTTTGTTGGTTACAGGCAAGTCTTAAGCCTGCCCAGGTTTAAGGATGGGAACAAAGACACCACCTTTCAATGGAAGAATAGAACTTGGAGTGTGAAATAATGTTATGGCCATCTTTGGAAAATATAATATGCCACACTAGCTGGGTAACAGCAGTCATGTGGCTGAACATCTCAGAGTCTCAGACACCTCACTTTAGGGGAGGAGTGCGAAAAGAAATAAAGAGAAGACTTCCTGATGTTGGCCTCTACAAATTCTTGATAACAAAAGAATGGTTATTAAATACACAAATCAGTCAGACTCCAGACTGGTTCTGAAAGTGTGATCTCCAAACCAACATTGTCAGCAACATCTGAAAACTAGAAATGTGCGTTCTTGGAATCGCCCATATCTACTGAGTCAGGAGTTCTGGGTGTGGGGCCCCACAATCTGTGTTTTGACAAACCCTCCCCGTGACTCTGCCAGACACTCAAATCTGAGAACCACTGGCTTAGGCCGTCTGGCTCTGAGATCTGAGAAGTGCTAACGAATCTCTTCCCAGCTCTCCACCTCATATTTCTCATCCTCATCCCCCTCTTATTGGGACCAGCCTAATGCTTACACACTATAAACCTCCTCTAATTGCCAGTAGGCAGAGCAGAAGCCCATTCATATGCTTCTCACGCTGCAACAGGAAGAAGAGCTTTTTCACCTGTTTTCTGGTAGGACCCCTGATATCTCAAGTTCGCTGTACTCTCGGGCTTCTCTGTCTCAGCTGGTAACAACTCCATCTTTCTAGTATTCTTGATGCTTCTTTCTCTCACATCCCCAGTCAAATCCACTAGGGAATTCTGTTAGCTCTACCTTCAAGATAGTTCTAGACTCCAACCACCTCTCACCACCTCCTCTACCACCACCTGGTCCAGCCACTGTAATCTCCACCTGGGTGATGCCAGGGGTCCCCCTGTGTCTGCCCTTGCCTCCCTAGACCACTCTTAACATAGCTACCCAAGGGGTCCTTTTCCAACAAAAATTGGATTATGACACACTCCTACTCACAACCCTGTTAATATACCCCATTTTTCGCAGAGTAAAAGCCAAAGCCTTTTCCTTAGACTACAAGGTGGTACGCGGTCCACCTGGCCCCATGTCTCTGACCTTCCCTCCTACTTCTCTCCCCGCTCTGCTCCAGACACGCCAGCCACCTTGCTGTTCCTCTGATGTTACCTGCCCACCGTAGGGGAGAATGGAAACAGCCTGAGGGTTTTGGGTTTCTGATGCAGAGAACACAGACGGACTGCGTGAGATGGGAGGGGGGTTTAAACCCCAGTGGAAGAGAGCACTGGAGGACTGCGGCACAGAGTCAGAGAGAAACCTAAAGCAAGTCGCAGTCCAGTCATGCTTTCCAGAACTACATTGGTCAGGCAGGGAAATACGATGATCTTTCTGTTTTGTCCACTTCCTGTGGGCTTGTTTTTATTTTGCTATTATCTAAACACATCAGGCTTTGCTTAAACAACGGAGATGTTTTTGAGAGCCCTGTCCAACGAGCATCACAAGTAAATATTCATTTGATGGTCAATTATAAACCATTGACAACCAGATGAGTGAGAATTTATTGCATGGAAGGAATACAGGTGTGAGGGCTCCGCATCCTGGGGCTGTTAGAGAATCCTCATTCTCTACATTTGGAATTGGATGAGTTGAGACTACGAAGATTAGGGCACTAATCTGCAGTTTGAAAGAGCAGAAGCAAATAAAGGCTTTGATCAGTGCCAGGGTTGAAGAGCGGAACTCCAGCCTCCTGCACCCTTTGATTTGGAGAGTTGCCTTTCACAGCGGGGTTCAAAGCCTGGAGCTTTACTCTTGGAACCTGTTTCTTGCTGTGAGCATGAGCACTCCTGGCACTTTGTTTCCAAAAGGATTCACTTAGACTTCAGATGGTGCTGAATGTCTCTCATTCTCTCCACCCCCCACCCCACATCCACCCCCAGACAAAATTTCAAGTAATATTCTGTTCAGTTAACTTTATATTCCAAGAGCAAAAAACTCCACTCTGTCAGTATAAACCACCACTTTTTCCCCCTTTCCTCCTGAGTGATATATTACTAAAGAAGAAATTAAATATATACCTTTATAATCTGATTTTTACCCCTTCAGGTTTAGAAGTCTCTGAAACTTGCCTTTTCCAAAACCACAGCTGCAAAAGTTAGTTCCTTATGGCCTACAGCTCTAGGATCATGGACTGTTTCTGCCCAGGACTCCAAATTGTCTAACAAGGTGCAGCGAAGTTTCCTGGGAACCCACAGGGTGCTAGGTGTGGTGTTAGTCATAATTGCTAAAAATATAAAAGTGGGGTAGTCAGATACATAAACCACTGACGAACCGTGGGGGAGTGTGAGAGTTGCCTGGGAAGCAGGGGTACCCAAGGAGCTGGGGTGGGGGAGCTGGACGGGGGAGGGGAGGGAACACTAGCGCAGGATGTGCCTCGAAACTGTAGTGAAGGAAGCACGAAGCCCGGAGAGGGCGCATCAGGTTGCAAAGTCAGTGCATTATTGCACAGGGTGTTCCTACCCGTTTCTGCCTACAAGCCCTCAGAGCCTTTTATTTCTAAAAGGATCCACTAAGACCTAAGAAGATAATTAATCGAGTTTTCTGAAAAAATGAATCAGATAGGTCTTTAAAATATGTCGGAACTGGAGTTCTGGGGTTTGTAGGTGTGTGTCTTTGTTGTCCTTATGGAAAGAAGGCAGGTGGGGTTTCTGACAAGCTCAGTCAGTCCACGGGGATTTGAGGATCTGTAAACTGTACTTGGAAACATGAATGCACTTATCCTTTTTGTAAATAAGTGATAACAGAAAGGGAAATGCATGCTTTGTATCCTCCACACCTGGCACAGAGCTGGTGGGTTTGCCGTGTTCCATTTGTTGACTGAACGGCTGCCTTGTTGCTCTCTGAGCATTTGTTTCTTCCTAGTCAAGAACATTTATTCATTAAAACTGCCTTCTCCCAAACACACACACATGCACATGATCTAAACTTTTGCTAAAACAACTTAAATACTTGCTCTCCAATATATTTTTCCTGAATGTTTCTATACCATATTAAACTTTATCTTCTTGGAATTTTTGTTAGTCATTAAGTCATTATTAATGCATCATCTCCTCCAACACCCACTACACACACACACACACACACACACACACACACAGAGTCAATTTAGAAATTTATATATTAAGTTCTGTTTTCTAATTGTTTCATGTGTAAATTTCTTGTCCCCCTAATGAGATTAAGCTTCTTGAAGTCAGGAACCAAGTCTCTCCTGTATTCTCATATTCCCAAAGCACTTTGAAAAGGTGGTAATGTAGACCTTATTAACTTCATACTGTCAACAAAAAGAATTAACCTTTTATCCCGTCAACACATCTTTCAGCAAGTGTTCCCTCCATGTGGGCCCCTATGCCCACCTGTACCTGCACACACACACACACACACACACACACTCTCTCTCTCTCTCATGCGTCACTCAAGTCTTCAGCTTCTGCTTGCACAGCCTTAGCCTGCAGGTAATGCCCAAAACACGCACTCACATGCTTTTTCCCTGAGGCCCCGTCATATTATTATGTAATTGCCTAACTGGCCTATAAAATCAAGTATTTCTAAATGTGTTTTGACAACATCCCTGGTGAAGTTAGTACACTCTTACTTCACCCATGGAACTTTGGAGTGAGAGGAGCTCTGAGACCTAATCAGCACATCACACGGCAGTAGCCGAAAGCTGCCAGAAAGAGCTCACACCATTGTGCTACCTGTTTATTGTTATTTTTTTTATTGTCAAGTTTCTTATATTTTTGAACACCCTCATACTTTTTTTCACTATCTTAAAATTCAACATTTAACTGTGAAATATCGTTTCATATGAAGAAGACTACAAAAGAACTTATTTTGGACACATCATAATAATACATCTGGCTGTATTTTGAAAACTGCCAAGTAACATACGCATGTACAGGGTTGTGTTTCCAAGGAAGTTTGGCATTCCTAGCAAGCTCTGTGAGTAAGAATGGATTGAAATAGAACCTGTTAAATGTTATCCTTCATTTTCGATGATGTATGTGTGAAGCTATAATTGATAGGAACTATCTGTAAAGTTGTAGGTGATACGCTGACAATAAATCATCAGGTAAAATGTTCTGGCCTACAAAAAGCTGAAATATTATAGCTGTAAATTATATATGAATATATAATTCATGAACTAATAACCATACACATTTGTACAAAATAATTCTTCAATAAGAAATTTGTTTTGGATTGTTTTTATTAGTGAGTTAGGCATTTTTAAAAATTTAAAACCCCCCTGCCACTATTCAGTTTTATGCTGGTAAAACAAAATGTAGTTTCAACTAGTTAAAACAAATGAATGGAATATCTTTAGTTCAGAGACCCCATGAATTGGTTCTGGTAATAAAGGCCATAGCTCTATGTTTTACATCTTGTTATTTGCATACTATTGTTTATATTACCAGCATTTCCCCATTTTAAGAGGAGAACTAATCTGATGGTTTAAAGAGGGAATTATCATGACAAAATCAGAAGTACAAATTTGTAACCTTGTTGTAACTGAAATAGTTTAAGGTGACTTTCTCCTGGCCTGGGGTTGTCAGGGCAGGGAGGAATGGTCATGTCCTTGTCACAAGAATACAGCTCATGTTTCCCTGCAGTTACACAACCCCAGAGAAGAGTCTTGAGAAGATGGCCAGGCAGAGTTTTCAGAATGGCCAAGGAAACAGAACATTTTACAAAGTTTCACCGAATTAAAATTAATTTCTATCAAAAGCACGTGTATCCCTCTGTATATATCCATTCTGGAGGCTGATTCTGTCTTTAGGGTGATGTAAGGGCACCCCCACTGAATGTGAACATGTCAACTGAATCTAAGTGTGGAATGGAGACCACCCCGTCATCTCCATTTTCCAACCAGGTAACCAATGTCATTTGTTACTTCACTGGGACCACATATTCCTTTTACTCAGAAGAGAAAAAATGTTGGGAATCCCAGCTTACAAGGCTGAACGACAGGTAATTGTGCCAGTGTGCCAGCTATGTCTGACGGGTACGTCAGCATGCTCCAGTCCTGCAAAGAGCCTCATCTGAATAACCCATGCTTTGAAATGGGAGGATAGTGAGAGTCGCTTTTTTGTTAGCCCTGACTGTTCTTTTTTTTTTTTAATTTTCAGTATTCTTATAAGAAATAGCCTTGGAAGTCCCAGTGACATCACATTCTCTTGTTTTGTTTTCCCCTCTTTGTTTTCTTATCTTCTTCCCGCTCTCCAGGATCCCAGCTTCATCCCGCTCCCTCTCCCTGAGTTTGGGTCAATTGTGCCTTGTGTCCAAAGTTCTTAAGTTATTTTCCACACTTGTGGTCAAGTCAGCACAATCCATTTATCCAGGTGTCACAGTGTTCTGTGTTCTGATGAACCGCAGAGCTGCCGGCCACAAAGAGTCTTGTTTGAGTTCTGCTCTTTGGTTTAGCTGCATCCTGAGTCAGACCTTCCCAATCTGTTCCTTTGTCACTAACCGTTAAGACACAGGTTGCTTGGCAGCTGGAGTTGCTTCTAAACATCAAGACAGAGATTGTAAAACTAGTGATTTCATTCCATATGGTCTGATCTAGATCTAGATGGGTCTTTGCAGGCTCTCCTGCCTCTCCTGTCCCTGCCCGAGGTCACCCAGAAGATTTACCAAGATTACCCGAGCTCTCCTGAGTGGAGAAGGCAAGGTACCCCTGAGAATAATATGCATAACTCTAAACATTTAATTCCTGTCAATTAGGTTTCTTTGCAAAGACTTTCAAGTCCCCAAATCTCTCCTTGATCAGAATGGATCTATAAACCAAGAAGAAATTCAGCCAAATGTATGGTTTTACTGCCATTAGTTGGTGGACTAGGTTGTTTAAATCAAGGTTTTCCATCTGATCAGTCTTGGACCCCACATCAGTTTCCCAGCCACCTTCACTATTCCCCTTCCCCCAGCCCTAACATTAGGGAGGAATCCTCCAAGACTCTCTCAATTTGTCAGCATGTACCTCCTCTCTACTCCAGTAAGCAGAAGGTAGATGATGCTTAAAGCATAGAGGAGAGGCAAGGAGAAGGTGGGAGATATTCCCCAACTCCCTTCATCCTCATAAAAGAAAGGCTTGTAACTTCCCAGTTCCAACTATCTACAAGGCAGTGGGCAATTACTAGCCTCTGTAGTTACCACTAGCTTATTTATTAAGAAAGAATCTAACCTGAGATACCATACTATTTCTTTCTGATTCTTAAAAACCTTAGCTCTCTCTTCTTTCCATGAGAATTGATTGTGACAACAGGGAGCTTCCTGGAGGGCACACATGCCTCTCAAGCTTTCTAAAGCTGGCCCTTCATGAGCTCCTGACAGAACTTATTTTGGTCTTCGCTGATTTGTCTAATCTCCACTCACCTACCTAAAAAATTTCTTTAACCTTGTTAGTAAAGTTGGAAGTTCTTTTATATTCTTTCTGCCAGGATATCAAAACATTGGGATATGTTTCTTCAGCAATTTCTACTCGGAATGTCTATCCTAGAATGAACAGCCCATCTTGTCTAGGAGCCACCCTCTTATAAATGTGTCCTGATGTGTCACATGAGGTAGGATCACCTATGCTTTCCAATGCTTGCCTGCATGTTAAGTTGCTGACACATTTTACTCTGGTAACATGGCCTGTGTGCGTCTGGATTCTCCAGGGAAACAGAACCAATAGGAAATAGGTAAGATGATAGGTAGATAGATAGACGGATGGAAGAGGAGTTTTACCATAGGAACTGACTTAACAGTTATGGAGGCCACATTCCACAATCTGCCATCTGCAAGCTGGAGATCCTGGAAAGCAGATGATACAATTCAGTCCAAGTCCAAAGGCCTGAGAACTGGGGGACTGCTGGTGTAAGTCCCAGAGTGGGAAGTCCCAGGAGCTCTAGTGTCAGAGGGTAGAAGAAAATGACATCCCAGCTTCAGAGGAGAGAGAGAGGGAGGATTCTCCCTTCCTCTGCCTATTTTGTTCCATTTGAAACCCCCAAGGGGTTGGGTGATGCCGACCCGCATAGGTGAGGGCAGATGTTTTCACTCAGTCAACTGAATCACATACTAATCTCTTGCAGAAACACCCTCACAGACACACCCAGAAATAATGTTTTACCAGCTATCTGGTCATCCCTTAGGCCAGTCAAGTTGACACATAAAATCAATCATCACATTACTCTAGTGGGTTCAATCCATAGTTTCTTTGGCACCTGATTTATTTCATTCCCCAGATTCTATACTTTGAGCATCACCTAGCATCACTTATTCTATTTCTCTCCTCAAAGCTAGTTCTCTGTCGGCTGGGGTTTATCCACCAGCACCACCAAATTGTCCCTGAGTCTTTTATCTTTTTCTGCAAACAATCCACCATTTTCTTAAAATTGCCCAAGGAATTTATCAATCACTCTTTGTGGGGTTTCCTTTGCAGTATCTCCTGTAGAAAATTAACTGGAATATGCTGAATAAACTCATATAATAAGGCATCATTCCATTCTTAAGATTTACCTTCCCCTTGCAGCTTTTCTGGATTACATTTGTCCCCATGTGATATTTCTCCCAAGAAGAGAATATCGCTTCTACCATAAATGCTTGTACTGGATCTCTTCTCCTTCCGGGGCTCATCCTGCTGACACCAGACACAACGTGGTGGAGTGCTTAAGCTCCTTTCTGTAGTGTACTTTGTTGGGAGACTAGCTAAGAGTGCAACTGTCCAAAATTCACTACTCTTGAATGTAGCCTTCACAAATGTAACTACGCCATCCCATCCTGCTATAGCTGAAAGGGAAACAGACCCAATCTACTATCAGAAAGTGTGTGGAGGACAGTTGTATTCATAGCCAAATGCTCTGAGAGTCAAAATATTTCTTTACTGATTTTACTGAGTTTTCTTTTAATCTGGCATTCCACCCTGAATGGAAACCCTGAATCCCTGCCTACCTCATTGCCTTCCCATATTTCTCTTCTCTGCTCCCAGCCCAGGGTCCCAGGTACATGTTACTGTCATCCCAAGTGTTCAAGCCAGCAATTCCTTTTCATCCCATTTGACCAAGACAAACATGTATCTTTTCACCCTGGTTTCTCAATATAAAGGACCAACATGTCAAACGTCTCTTGTCCATCACAGCATATCTTTAACGTGCAATGTATTATATATATTAAATGTTTCACAAGATGTTACATAAATGACCTGTACCCACAGGGGTAAAAATGAGAAGAATCAAAAAGTTAAAGTGGGTAAAGCCAGTGTTTCCCCCCAAACTCCCCTCTCCCTGTGGACACTTAAGTAGGGAATCTGAAAAAAAAATGAAGACAGAAGTCTTCACAGAAAGAATAGGACAGCGGGAAGATCAAATACAAAATAGGAGTAAAGGGCAGTCAACCCAAGCTTGTTTCCACCCACTAGGTGCCTCCACACAGGACACCGCTCCTGAGCAATGACGGTGTGGAATTTCCACCCCACACCTGCCAAACTGCCCACCCCAGTCACACCCCAGACCGTCACTGTTCAGACACATTTAAACAGAACCTCAAGTTTGAAAAGAGACTTCTAAAGTGGTTTTTGCCACAGGGAACATCTTTGAAACTCGCAGAGACAATTCCCAGATGGGTTGTCTGTAGATGCAATCTGGACCGGGGCTGTCTGTCACCTCCAGCTAGGAGACAGTCTGGCAGCACACAAAAAGAGCATGGAGAAAAAAGGAAGATGGAAGCAGTCAGTGTGGCTCTTATTAAGTGACCATCATTTCCTTCTACTTCTTTGCCTTTATTTGAAGTCTTCCTCATTTTGTTTTATTGCTATTGTGTAGAGAAAATGTGTATTCTGTCTAGGAGATATTGCATCTGTTCAAATGGAGAACCACATGTACCCCTTGAATTTTGTATAAAATAGATAATGTATGTGAAATATTTTGGAAAAATACTGAATTCACAATACAGTTAAAGAATTATGTAACATACATTACCATCCATTATTAGCATATATCATTTGGAAAATTTAACACAAAACAAAGCAATTTATTAGTGCAATAGGAGAAAAAGGTCCAAAGGTTATGAAAGGACGTTAGCACATGCTGTGTGTAGATGAGAAAATTGTACCCAGAGAGACTGATTTGCCAAGATTACACTGATGGCAGAACCAGGATTAGATGTCATTCGCCTCCTTGTCACTGCCACTGTCTACAATATCATACACATCGAATTGTTTGACATCAAACAAACAATTGATTTGCTTTTCAATAGGTAGCTTTTATACAAGTGGTGTGGGAATGACATTTGCAAAAACTTATTAGGAATATAAAATATAAAGTCCTGAATATAAAATGGGACGTCACAGACCTAGCTGTACTTTCTCAAACATAGCAATTCTCAGATTAGTATAAGTAGTTTGTTCAAGCACCAACAAAAATCATCACACTACAAAAAAGAGTGTGAAAGTTCAGTATGTGCTGGGCACTGGGTATACAGATGGAAAAAGCCTCAGAGAGAAACTTATAGCCACATGGATCGCTCCAGTATTGCTTATATCTGTACCCTTCAGGCCTGGAAATACACATACACAAAAATCCCAATGAAGAACAAAACATTGTTATATTAAAATCTTCCTTTAAATCTGTATAAAATATTTGCTATTATTTTCAGCAGTCAATTAAATATTCAGTTTTAAACCATGTCCTGTATTCAAAGATGCAAACTATCCAAAGTCCCTGTGTGTAAAGGGACTCTGTCTTCTTGGCTGATTATTCCCAATCTCCCTGACTTCTCAACCCTGGAGTGGCCCGGGGCTCAGTCTTCAGATACTGTCCTTCCTGTGGAGGTGATGACAAGTGATGGGCATGAAGGTTATGTTTTGAAAGTAGAGCCAGGATTTCTGGAGCATTTGTAGGGTTTATGAGAAAGAAATAGTTAAGAGTGACTCTGAGGTTTTAACTTGAGCAACTGGAAGAATGGAATTGCCATTTGCTGAAATCTTTATATCATTCTTTCTAAGTAACAGTGGTCATTTCCTAGTGTTGACTTTCAATGAAATGTAAAACAACTGGTGGAGGTATCGTTAGCCAGTTTTATTGTTACAGAATCGCGCCTACAATGGAGCCATTAAACAAGCCCTTTGAGAGCAGTTATGTAGGGCGAAAATTGCCTTAAGGTGCCAATTGAAATCACCTGTGTGACCTTTCCAGGCCTGTTTTCATCCTATTACCCACCAAGTGAGAGACAAGAGCTAAACGATTTTGAGTGCAAGATTACAGTAGGAATCGGTCCCTTTGAATTCAGCCAAAAATATAGTACCTCTCCGGCTTTACGCTTTGAGGCAACAGAATAAGCTATTGCTCCCAAAGAAATGATAAGGTTGAGAGTATTTTATTTGATCTCTGGTGGCTCTAGAGATGTCAGTAGTAAAACCAAAATCAATGCCTCCTTTCTTTCCCAGGGAACCATTCACAAAGAAACTGGCACGTAAGACCATTCTCTTTAGAAGGAGGGGTTGGGACTCTTTCAGGCAGAACTACTCCCCTCTTTTTATGTGACACCTCGATACTCCATTCAAAAAACATGGGTTTCTGGGTTAGACTGATTGATTGATGGCAAAGACGGCAAAATCTTGAGCCGTCTGTTAGCTTGAGCTGAAAAATGTGCTCAGCTAACTGCCTTAAACATTTAAAAATATAACTTGCTAGCTGTAGTAAAGACTGTCGAGCTCAGATTGGGGTTTAATTGTTCACCGTTCAACATGATTTGTGAATAATTGCAGAACCATGGCAATTAAATTGTACTTTCTACAAAACAGCCAGCACATGCCTCCTGCTTTAGAGAGACCCACGTTTCTTTGCAGATTAGCAAACCTCTGTAATCTTCTTGGAGGTACAGGTGACATCTCTCTTTTGAGCCTTCGGGACCCCGGGACCTCTGGGAGATGTGCTATGTCATAAACTTGAACGATGAAAAAGCAGCAGGGCTCCTTCAGCCTCTAATTGGAACCACTCAATGCGACAAGGAAACTGAGCAACTCTTTATTATTCCATTTAATGGGTTTTTTTTAAACATTCACAAATCATTCGTCGGTATCATCTGAAGATGAAAAATGGTAAGCGCAGAGATATTTGGCACAATGCGTGCGGCGTGTTACCCACGCGCTGATGTGTAGGCGCAGAAGTATTAGCGATGAAGTCATACCCTGGAGAGGGTGCAGAGGGGACTTGTTCTTCGGTTCTGGCTGAATTCCCAGGCTTCGGCCAGTGTGAGTCTACCGGAATTAGTGATAATGTTTTCTGTCATGGTTGTAAAATACTTTCAGAGAAACATAAAGTTTTTATGAGAAGAATAGTAAAAGAGATGACTTCTTCCATGCCTGGGGGTTAATATTTGTTCTTGTTGGCTCATCTGAGGGTAGCAGAGGTGGAGATGGGGAAATCAAGGCACAAAGCTTCGCGTTCCCTTTTGTTGACGCTCCGTCTAAGCAGTAGCTTCTAGAAGGGCACAGTTGCTCAAAATGTTCAGCCCTGGCCAAGTCCCTAGGTCACCAGAGTGAAGCATTGGCACCTGCTGGTTTTGTCAGAGTCACAGATCCCATCACAGTTTTCTCGCCACCTCCCCTTCTTCTCTCTTTTTTCATTATGATGATACAGTTCTTTCTCTGATAGGTTTACAGGTATCAAGTATTATTTATTTAGAATAGCTTAATATAATAAGTCAGGGAGGTTTAGAGACCTTCCCAAAGAATGAGAATGTTAGGATGCTCAAACCATACGCTGTCAAAAACTATTTTAAGTGCCCTGTTTCATCAGGTACATGCAGTTAGTTAAATTGAATTTGGAGGATTTTCTCCTCTTTGTGATGAACGGAGGATGATTATCATACCTGTGATGCTCCCGACTTCCCGCTTGTACAAGTAGAGGAGTCATTCTGATCTGGAAGTTTATTAGAGCTTTAAGCTGTCAGGTTATTACTGTCAGTTTCAAGAAAAGAAAGAGTTACTGATGTAAAATTAATTTATTGAATGGAATTGTTTTGCCCTCAGGGAATAACATCACCATTTAATTTAATTTCCCCATCATATTGTCTCATTTGCAGAGGGAAGAATAACTTTTCTTTTTAACGGAATAAAGTGCATTATGCTGAATGGTGTACTTCAGCCCCACAGGTTTTACTTGTTCTAGATCATCAGTTGTCATAACAACGTGATAAATTGTGCAGTAACTCTTGCTTGCTGAATTTGGGAAAACTGTGCTGATTTAGATCTTGTAAGAAAATATTCGGAGGATGGTATAGCATTTATAAAAGTTTTTGCTGGTTACATTTTTCAATATCAAACAGTTTCAATATGGGCTATCCTATACAAAAATATATTTTAAAAGTACATATAAATATTTATATTAAAAAAATACAAATCACAAATGTCCTTCTCGTTAGTGGTGTTCTCAGCGTTTGCTTAAAGATACAGCTGTGTTCCCTTGGGGTTCAGAAGGCAGGTATGCTTGGCCTCGTACATGCGATGGGAAGGACAGACACAAACACCAAAGAGCTCAGCACTTAATTCACTGTTCTGGGGAGAAGCCTTCAGAGATGTTGGAGGCAAAGGTGGGGCTTCAAAGAAAACTGTTCTCTTGATGGAAGAAGCACTAAGCCTTCTTTTGAGTCCTGTTCCTAGAGGATGTTTCCTTACAGGCAGCAGTTAAGTATCAAACCAGAGAGTTCTGTCATGTGTATGTGGATCCAGGAAATTAAATAAAATAGGAGAGTTACAATATGAAATCCTCAAGGACTTCATTCCTCTCTGTGTGTATTCTATTTAAGCAGTATCATCTCAAAAATCTCATCCCTTCCTACTCAAAATGAGCCATAACTGAAAATCAATATTCATTCGACAAACACTTTTTGAGTACTTATTATGTGAAATGAATACTATTTACCTCTGCAGAGTGTAAAAAGATTTAGAGGGCGCAGTTTCTAACCTCACAGAGTTTGCAATCATGTAAAGAGGACAATACAATCACACCAAGGACGCTGATTCAGAGCAGAGCCTGGTAACAGAGCAGATGTCCAGGTCATGTAGGCACGGGTACAGCTGTATATATTATTAAAATATTGAATGCTTCCAGACAGAGAGGTAATTACTGCCCCAAACCCCACAAGTGCCCACCCCCATCCCAGCCGCCCAGCTCCTCTTTAAGGACCTTCACTTTCCCAAATCTTCCTCTGGCAACTGAAGTGTTAAAAACTTGCACAGTAAGCGGCCACGAAGGGCCCTGCCTCACTGATGAGGATACAGGTTTTAAATATTTTAAATATCCTCTCTGGTAAAAAGTCCTAGTAGAGAATGTAAAAGTTCGGAGCACCCCCATTTTTGTCATTCAAGAACAGTCTCATATCAGCAGTTTCATATTGTTCAGTCTATGCAAACCAGGTGTCAGAGACGTTCGAAAGAGAGAGTGATTACATCCTGTTGTGTTGAGAAGGCATCTTGATTCCAACGTGGTGGCACTCAAATTTCAGCACACATCAGGATCACCTGGAAGGCTTGTTAAAACACAGCTTGCAGTAGGCCTGGGCTGGGGCCCCAGAACTGCCATTCCTAACTGAGTCCCCAGGTCTTGCGGCTGCCAGACCTGGAATCACTGAGAGTGCAGCTGCCTTTCCACCCTTCCTGGGAGAAAGTATTTATTATATAGATTTTATGCGTCAATAGGAAAAAGATGTCTCTCACTTAAAAAAATTCCGAAGATGCTAAACTGGAAAACCCCGAAAGGAAAACACAGATGGAAAATTCATATGAAAAGTCAAAATCACTTATTATCAAAGACATGCAAATGAAAGAAACAGAGGGCCACTTTTGAATATTCAATAGCCAAGATGGGAAAATATTAATAATACTCAATGGTAAGGAAGTTCAAGAGAAATGGATGCTCTCATATGCTGCTAGTGGAATTATAAATTGCTAAAACCTTGCTAAAAGGTAATTTGGCAGCGTGTATCAAAAATCTCTATAATACTTATGCTCTTTGCTCAAATAGTTCTAGAAATTAATGCCAAGGATCTTATCAGAGCTAAGATAAGATTTATATATGAATGTTCATCAGAGCATTATTTATCATAAAAATCAGAAGAGTCATAAGGGGGAATATTGCAAACCATTAAGAAAAATTTCTTGAAGATTATTCTTAAATGGGAAAAATGAGTAAAATGATAAGTAGAGCCAGGGATGGGGCAAAACTCCAGGTTCTGCATAACCTTTCACACATGCAGTGTGTATATCCATAGATATAGAGATGAAATCCTGGAAGAGGTTAAAATTGAAATGTTAACCACAGTTATCTCTGGCTGATGAGATTACAGAGGACTTTTAATTTTCTTATACATTTCTGCATTTTCCAAATTCTTCATGATGAATTCTGTGAGAAGTGGTAGCAGATTCCATGCCCCAAAGCTTCATTGCTGTAAGGAGAATAAATTCGTAGAATTTTCTGGTTAAAATGTGTTTACTCCTTGACCTAGTGATTTCGCTCCTAGGAAGATAACCTATCAAAATAATCAGATGTACATACCGAGTTTCATGTATTGGGAATGCTCGTTGTAGCAGTATTTATAATAAAACTTACAGCCTTACCAAATGTTCACCAGTTGAGGAATGAGTAAATAAACTGTGGTTTAGCCATAACACAGAATTCTAACTAGGCATCTGAAAGAGCATGACCCACAGAAATGGTCCTTGTCTAAATGTTAAGTGAAAAAAGCAAAAATAAAACCTGTGTACAATACGAACCCCCTTTTAAAAAGCACACATAAGTATGCAAAGAAAAAGATGAGGAGTCCATGCACGTGTTAACATGTTTATCTCATACAGGGTGAGTTTTATTTTCTTATGTATTTTTTCCAATAGTCTCAAAATTTTAACACTTAATATTCCTAAAAATGTTTTTAAGGGTGTATTTTAAAAATAAGACTGTCGGCTCCTTCAACATCCAAGTTCCTTCTTTAAGGTTGTTATTATTCTCACAGCCATTTGTGCTGCCATTTTTTATCCACCATTTTAAATAGCAAAAAAATCAATAATAAAAAAAGAATGATTGATGGGAAAATAAAAAGAAATGACTAAAAGGATTTTTAAAAGTAGTTACTGTGTAACCATAATCTAAGCATCACTTTCACAGAATTGAGTCCCTCAGCATAAGTGTCTTCCGGAGGCCAGTGGGTTGCTAAGGGCTCCAGTCACTAGTTGGAGACAGAAGACCAGAGACACAAGCCTTTGAACTTCCGTTAAGAGATTCACACCTTGTGCATAGACTCAGGATCCCTCTGCGGTCACTCTGGAAGGCAGCAGCCAATAAACACCAAAGGGGAGTTTGGCTGAGAGCAAAATGAGAAGCGAGAAGCTGGAAACAACCTGCTTCGAGGGCGATCAGTTGATGCCCACTGTCTCCAGCATCCTTTCCTACCCCTCATGTCATTCTCCTGGAACTGGCATCCCGGGACCTTCCCTCTGGTAAACCCAGAGCTGGGCACGTAGCCCTGACGAGGCCAACAGACTCTTCTCTCCTAGGATATAACATTGTTGAAATCGGGCCATTGGATGAAAAGGCCCAAAAGGACTCTTGGGAGTGGCTACTACTGAATCCTCTGGAATTGCTCTCACTCTTTATCTCACTGAGTCCTGGTTATTTAACTTCTCCTTCAGTTCCGGAAGTTACCCAATCTCCTTCCAGTAAGTGTCCATGAGCATTTCTATTACTTACAATCCAGAAATGCTACCTCAAAGGGTGTGTAGTGAAGGAAGAGATGGACTGAGGGAGGGAAAGAGCGCAGGCTTCGCGGACATCTGGCCAAGTGTGCCACTGCATCTGTTCAAACGTCGTAGAGGATGTCTGTTTACCTCCCTCACAGGGCGATTCTGAGAATCAGCTTTTCTTACTATGCCCACTCCTGAGGCTTCAGCCACGCTGACCTTCTTCCTCTTCCTCAGAAGCTGCAGGTCCCTGTTGGTCTCTGTGTGGTCTCAGCAGGCGTTCTCCCCCTACTTGAGGCAGTACTACCATCATCACCAGCCTTTCAACCAGCAAAGGCCTACATGTCTTTAAGATCTTAACAGTTAAGTATTGTTTCCTCAGAGAAATCTGGTGTGTCCACAGAGACAAAACAAGTCAGGCCCCCCAAACTTCTTGGAAGCATTAATAGTTATTATAATTAAATTATTCACTTTATAGTTAGGTATTCAATGTCTGTCTACCCTGCTGTAATACGCACCTTCTGACTGTGTAGAGCCATGTCCTTCTTACATATACTGACGTCATGTCCACTGGTATATATCCAGGGGCAGGCAGAAGGCCTTACATCAAGTAGGCAGTCAAATATCTGTTGAAGGTGCAAATGATCTGATGAAATAATGTATATAGAAACCATTGAAAAAAAGAATATGAAAGAATGAAAATATGGGGTACCATAGAGTTCGAGGTTCGATAATGAGTACATTTGTGTTACTTATTTTCCAAGTGTCACCACATTTCCTGTACATCACGGTGGGTCACTGAATGTCAGGAAGCTTAATTGCCTTCCCTTCTGAGGACTGATTTGGAAGAGGATAGTTTCAAAAGTGCAACCTGATAGGTGGCAGTGTCTCTACAGGTAATTAAATCTCCGGTGCAGCTTCAGCCCCTCCCACTGCAGAGACACACTAAATAACCTAAGGTCACATTTAAAACAGTGTCTTTTCTAAATGCAGCCTTAAGGTGAGTAGCTCTCCCTGCAACTAGATTTTCACTCCAAACCTCTCTTATATAGAAACTCTAAAGAGGGCACTCTTATTGAGGCTCAGTCTGATTTCTCCCCTGCTACCATATCAGAAGGAGATGGAAGGCACGTGCCATGGCAGACAGTAGCCTAACCCCAAAAGTAATGGGGAATTAACGTTCATATTGAAGAGTAAGGAGAAAGGGAACGGGGCACTGTCACCTGAACCTGCAGGAGAATTGCATTAACAAACCCAGCAGAACAGCAAAGAATATTTCACCAGGAAAACAAAATCACTAAAGATACATCTTGCACAGTGGTCAGAGTCTTCTCCATTTTAATTATGCCACTAGGAAGGTAACAGCAGTATTTGTTCATGAAACCAAGATACAATTTTACAATTATTTTCACGATAAAAACAGCTTATTTCTCTTCTGTCTTTGAGGCCTCTGTTTACAAGCTCTGGGAGGGGAGCTTGAAATAATATGAAAGTTGTGGGTGAGAAAAAATAAGCACAGGCATTCCTTTGAAATGTTCTTAATAAATTTTTAAATTAATTTCCAGGCTGATAGGTCTCAGAAATCAATTTAAACTATTTAACTCACCATGCAAGAATGAAATTATTAAAAAAAAAAAGAGGCAAGCTGAAAAATTTCGAAGGCTGCGTGCAGAAAGCCTTCAGCAGACAGCAGGAAGGAACACTGCGGGTTTATAATGGGATTAGGAGGGTTTTTCTCTGGGAAAAGTGCTCACTGAAGAGTACTAAGAGGTCCAATTAAAAACACTATTATACTCTTATGAATAGTTGAGATTTCAAGAACTCATCCAAAGATAAGAGTTCTAACTAGTTCATACCAGCTGATCTAACCTGGTTGAGAGCTTTTCTTCTCTTTTACCATATCTTTAATTGTCTTTTTAAAGTTTATATTGTAAGTTTTAAATATATCTCATTTCCTTCAAAATTTGTCCATTCCAGGATTTCCCACATACCCACAATAAACAGCAACTCGTTTTTTCCCCCATTACTCCTTCAATAAAAAGTATCTTTGTCATATCATAGCTTCAGTCTCTTGGATTGAGCACAAAAGAGTGGCTACTTGGAGGAAATCTGTAGGTTTTTCATGAGGTTGATGAAGTCGTGACACATTTTATGCAAACATAAACCCATGCCGATGTCCTCACTGGGCACTTACCTAGATCACAGGGCAGAAGCTCTTCCACACCCAGTCTTTGTGTTTCCAGCCATAACCCAGGGTGGAAAGTGGAAGTTTAACAAATATTTGGATTGTTTGATGGGAATTCTGTCCTTCCTAGATGTGCCTTGCTCTTCTTCATACATTAAATACTCCTTGGGTCTAATCCTAGTGTTGGGAAATCAAGAGCAAAGCATTACTTCTAGTCTAGGTGTCTCTCTAATTTAATTTGATTTCACCTTGCAACTATTTACTGAAGTCTTCCCTGTCCAAAACTGGGTTAGCGTATGTTAAATAAGACCGGGAACCTTACCACTTAGTTCCTTTAACTACTCATCTACCCTTTATATTTTTTGTGGCAAGGGAGCAAAGCATTCACATAATTGATTATACAGATCTTCCTCCCTCCCTCCCTCCCTCCCTCTCTCTATGTATGTGTATGTATGTATTTATATATACTCTTCAGTATATTCTTCATTGGAATGCATACATACACACACTTTTCTATTTATATGTCTAAGTATCTATTAAATAACTAATCTAAGTATCTTTCTATTCATCTATTTTACAATAATTTTACAAAGACCATTTAGATAAAAGTTATGAAAATAGATTTTACCTATGTAGTTTCTTACCCCACCTACACACACTTACACACTCATTCACTCACACCCACGTGCACACTCACACACATATTTTTTTTCTTACTTGAATCAGCCACCACAGCTGCCAGTGCCTCAGGGGTTTTAAACATCAATCAGTTTCACAGCTGGAGGCAGAGTGATCTACAGCAATAAAGCTTAAAGTGCTTCCTTTTCTGATATAATTTGATTCTTCCATTAGAGCACACATTCTTTTTTTTTTCCCCCTTTAAGCTAAAGCAAGTGTTCTCTGTCCATACCAGGGCAAACACACAGTTACTTTAAAGAGGCAAAAGGTATTATTACTCACTGGTCAGGATGCTGGGTGGAAAAAAATCCATCCAATGCTGCTTACTTCCGCACTGCTGAGTTTCTCACCTTTGTCTCTAGGATTTGCCTCTCCCACTTCCTCAGGGCTGCCGTTGATCTTGGTTCTTTGGTCTGGGAGTGAATTCTGGTAGCTGTAACAGAACAGACAACAGTGGCTTTATTAAATATGTTCTTGGCTTTCTAATACTATAGAATTCAATGTGATACAGAAAGGTGCTGTGACAGTCACTGTCATATTTTTTTTTTCATTAGACCCACCGTGCTGAAATTTCAAAGCTTCTCTATCAACTAGAAGTCACTCTTTTGATCACCAGTTTTAAATCACCTTGAACATGATTTATCCCTGTCTTTATCGCAGTCTCTCTAACCAGCTCACTGTAACTGTTTTTCTTTAGTTTTGTGGTTTTTATTTTAAAAAGCACTACAAAGGGTAGAAAGTGATCTGAGTTTCGCCAAACTTTGGCAATGACAGCAGCAAAAAATTGGTGGTTGTCAATAGAATGTGCATCCAAAGGTGAATGGTAAGAGTGGGTCAGAACCCAGTTGTGGAAGATGGCATTATGGTTTTGTTCCTGTCTAAAAAGACTGATTAGGATATTTGGGTTTGTTTTGTTTTTTCAAAAAGGATAGAATTTTGGCAACAACAATCCAGACATTTTTTAACTAAATGAGCAATCACACTTCGACTTGAAGCCCGCCAGCCCAGTCCGTCTGCTGCTGTCACCCTTTCCAGGTGCTGGCAGCAATACTGTAGTCTTTGTGGTTGCACTTCGATTGGCTTCACCTAAGTCTCTCTCCTTTCCTCTTGCTTTATTCCTTAGAAATTGTCAGGTTAATCTTTATGTATTCAGTCTGACTGTTTGATAGATTGCATGAATCTAGAAAGCTAATGTATACCAAAACTTGTAATGATGGACTCTGAAAACATTAAAGCTAAAAGGGTCCTCAGAATTTCCTAGCCCAATACTCCTCCATCCCACCTCTTTTTAAAGGTGAAGAATATGAGGCTCAGAAAGTTTAAATGGTCAACTCAAAGACACACTGGTAGTCATTTATCAAACTGGAATTTGGAGCCAAATGTTCAGTCCATAGTTCATTGCTGTGGACTGAATTTTTCGCACACATCCCATTCATATGTTGAAGCCCTAACCCAGAATGTGACTGTACTTGGAGACAGGACTTATAAAGAGATAATTAAGTTTAAGTGAAATCATAAGTGTGGAGCTCTAATCCAGTAGGGCTGATTCTTTATATAAAGAGGAAAAAATTGGAGAGTTCTCTCTGTCTACCATGTCAGGATGTATAGAGAAGGTGGCATCTCCAAGCCAGGCAGAGAGCCCTCCTCAGGAGCCAAACCCTGCTGGAACCTTGATCTTGGGATTTCCAGCCTCCAGAATTGTGAGAAAATAAATTTCCCTTGTTTAAGTCACGAAGTCTACAGTTTTTTGTTATGGCAACCAAGCTAAGACATCTATCTTTCCATTTTTTAATCTATGACTGAATGCTGAGCTCAGATAATTTAAAAGAGGTCCAATGCCACCATTGCCCACTGAAGGGAGTATGGAAGGGGCCTGATAAAATGTGTTCACTGGCTGAGCACACCATTGGTGATTGTCCCTGTCACCTGAGTCCAAGGTACACTGGACAGCACCAGGAAAGGAAGAAATTTAGACTTCATCTGATTTGATTCTATATTGTCTTAAATTTTCCCAGCTTTAATCTCACACAAATGGAGCTGGTTTTCATTTATTTTTATACTGTAAATGTTTGCTCCTTGGTTTTGTTCCAAATAGGTGTGGTGTTTACCACCTGGCTCTGTTTCTTTCCCCTTATTTTCCTTGTCCATCTCCTCCTTCTTTTTCTCCTAGAGTGCTGTGTTAATTTTGTCAAAACTCTATAATCTATTACAGAAGTTTATTGGTTATTCTTATACAGGACTCACAAGGGGACCCTTCTTGAATAGTTGCCTCTTTTTTTTCTCTCTGAGGCAGAGACAGAAGTAGAGAGAAAAAAAAAAAGAGAGAGAGAGAGAGAGACAGGAAGGGAAAATTGTGTCCCCACTTGAGCCAGAGTGAAAAGATTGGTTTCCCCCCAGGTGCTTGCTTTGCAAGATTTTTTAGGAAAGCCAATTTTTCTCGTATTTGAAATTAAATCTTCAGAGATCTACTTGGAATTATAAATAAGCTGTATTTACCAGCTCACGTATTTATTGCTGATAAGTTTTTAATTGGGCAAGAAATTTTAAGAAAAGAATGAAATATATTGTATTCAGTCTTTCTAAATGTTTGCTGTACATGCTAATCTTCAGTTCTAACCCCTTAAACTGACATTCTCTTCCTGAAAAAAGAAGTAAAACTTCTAAGCCTGGCCCCAAGGCTTCTCATGATTGAATCCCTTCCTATTCTCCCAGTCTTGACAGTCCTGAGTCCCTTACGTGAGCTCTTGCTCTAGACAAACTGGTTGACCCTTTATTTCCCAAAATCATATTGTGCATTTCTGTCATTTGTCATTTCTTCTCAACTGAAATGTCTCTTTCCTCCAAATACTCTAACAGTGATTTCTCCTTCCTTTCTCCTATGTCTCCTAAAGTCTGTATTAGTCATTTGTTAATGAGATGCTGATTTGTCATTGTATTTATCTTCCAAATGCATATGCTCCTTAAGAGCCAGTGCTTTCCAACACTCTTCCCCTGGCACCTAACACAATGCCATGCATGTTTTAGATGATCCTTAGATTTGTTAATGGTGATAACAAAATTGTTCTGTAACTACTCTTACTAATACCATTTGTTTACCTAAGGTGCATGGAGCAGTTATCATCCAGCCAGTGCTGTGCCAAGCACCTTACCTCAATTCCTTTATTTACTCTTTCCACAACATTCTAAGGGAGGTACTCTTTGCTGTTTCACAAATAAAGAAAATGAGGCTTGAGATGCCATATTAAAGTGATTATTTCATAACTGAATGATGGAGAAAGATACTAACACAGGTCGATGCCTTCTCCATGTCAGATACTTTTTAGACATTACATCATTTAACTTTCACAGCAATCCTGTGATATGGCTTCATCTGGCAGATGAGAAAATCCAACTCCAAGAGGTTAAAGTCACTTGGCCAAGGTCAGGCAAGGTTTCAGACACCAGGCTTACATTTGTATTTGAATGTCTTTGTTTTTAAATTAGTTCTCAAGGTGCATATCTTTAAGATAACTGTCTTTAGTAGCTGCTTTGGAGATTTGGAAAGATAAATACTATATTACAATATAATATGGTTTTACCAAACTACATCTACCCTTTAAGTAAGAATTGCCTAATAGAGATTGAAGAAGTAGTTTATGGGAATTTAAGAATAAATAAAAATGGATAGATGTATGTACATGCATGACTGGGATATTATGCTGTACACCAGAAATTGACACATTGTGACTGACTAGACTTCAGTTAAAAAAAAGACTAAATAATCTACCTTAACCAATAAACGGATATCATTTCCACCTAATCTGTATGTTGGGAAGATAAACTTCATGCAGCAAGGCCTTCTGTCATGATAATAGGTTTTAAGTTGTTCCTCTGAGAAGAACCGGATGCAGAGGGCTGGTTCAAGGTGTGGCCCAGGGCTTCCCGACACAGAGCACTTGGCAGAGAGCACGTGCCGAGTCTGCCAAGCAGAGGAATGGGTCTCTTCAGAGAAATACTGCATTTTAAAGGGAAGATTTTTTTCCCCCTCTTCAGAGCATTTTCAAATCTTGGCACTAAAGAGGGGGAAAAGAGGTATGTCTTTTCTTTGAAATACTGGCTTTTTCTGAAAAGACCACCCTCTCCCTAAGCCTTGGAAACTTCAAACAGTCTGACCGAGAAGTCAGAACTCCTCTGGTTGATGAAGCTGTTATCTTGAAAGCTGCTACAGGCTATAAGCTCTTAGAGGGTCCTGGAGCTCAGAGCCTGTTTGTATTCATTTTTAATAAGCTAAATGAAAAGTGGAAGAGAATTTTGAGCATGTATATAAACGCACACATACACGTGTACTGATAGATGCATAACTGCTTGTCTTTCAGCATTGTCAACACGTACAGTGTCGTCAAACGTGAGCCTTAAAAACTAATTTTCTTTAAAAAAAAAAAGAAATAAAATCCAAATACAAATGTAAATTTTATTCGAAAAATTGTGATTAGGCTTTTTTACTAAATATATTCTTGCTGCAAATTTCCTGTGAAATTTTAATTGGATTTCATACTTTTTGTCTTATTTTTATGCACCTCACATTTCACTACTCTGTAAGAATTTGACACAATTTCTATGTGTTTCTCTTACCTGATATTATAGTTTAAACATTTTAAATGTATGAATTAAAGGGCAAAATCCAAAGTCATTGACTAGGGTGAATGTTAATTTCAATGCAGTGTCTCTATTTTTGGCACATTGTACCCCGTGAGTACTTTCTATGTCTCCTTGGCCCATCTAATTGTTGCTGTTGTTTTCTACAGAGAAAACGTCTCAGTTACACATATTCACCTCTTATGTACCTTACAAATCTCTAAATACATGCAGAGAGGGAAAATAACCACCAGAGCATTTAATTGTAGTCCAAAGTGTTTTATTTTCCTGAGCTCCTGTAACTATACCCCCCCAAGAGTTCCAGAGTCTTGAATAACAGCTTAATGTATCTTTGGGCTACATTTGATGTTCTTTAGATCATTTGAAAATTGAATGATGTAATGTCATATACTCCCTATATGCTTTCTACTCCAGCCATGGCTGTGTCCACCAATCTCACACAAGTGTAACCAGAAACACCCGATCTCAGCACCTCTTTATTTTTTGACCCAAGATTTCTTTGATGACTTGTGAGATGCCTGTGTGAACCAACCAAGCCATTCTGATACAAGCACTAAAGAGTTCCAGGAGGCACTCCCCATGGAGTGACCCTTGACCACATGACAGATGCGACACAGTGGATACCTACAGCCTTCTTCCATCCTAGAGTTGAACAAATCAGAGCCCATCTTATGCACTTCTGAGGGTCCCCAGCAAAACAGAGCCCCAGATGCCTCAATAGTGACTAGTTTAATACCACTCATGGGTTGACTTTTCTTCCTCCTGAGTGTTACATCATGCCAGGGGTTCTCAGCCATGGGTGATTTGGCTCCCTCCCCCTTCTTGAGGATGTTTGGCGATGTCAAGAGATATTTTTGGTTTTCACAACTCAAGAGTAGAGTCCGGAGATGTTGCTTAGTATCCTACAATACATGCAACAACACCTACAAGAGAATTATCTGGTCCCAAATAAAAGGCTGTGCTTTATAGGGAAACCCAGACCAAGACAGAGGTTACTACATTATCAATATCTACTACAAACCATTTTTAATTTAAAAATATATTATATACATATATACATATGTGTGTGTGCATATCAGCTATCAGCTCAAACTGCCTTCTTAGACGTGTCAAGAAAAATTTCATTCTCCCTTTTAATCTGATGCAAATAGGTTTTGGGGAAAGAACTAAATTAAAATCTAATGACATTGGGGAAAAAAAGAGGCTGAAAATGAGCAATTTAAGTTCAACTTGAATGAGTTTCACAGTAATTGGGTATGGACAGTGAGGAAGCCAAAGTTTACACAAAACTACCATGAACCAAGGTTCTTCTTTTTCTAAATGGAAATTCCAACTTTAGTTTTTGAGGGGAATAGTTATTTTCCCCGCCACTGGACTGTGCGTTTTTGGAGACAGGGTTCTGCTTCATCTTTGAATTTCTCAGAGCTTTCAGTTTTTCTCTGCTCAGCAAATGTTCAATTGGTCATTGAATTTGTGGCAGAACCAAGGTTATGCCCCAGCCCCTCATTTCTTAATGCATCGCTCTTTCCAAGGAATGTGAATCACCTGGGATATTTAACAATACAAATGTCCCATTAAACAGGCCAATCATTCTGTAGCCATTTTAGAGCATTCCTATTGTCATCCCTAAGGATGTATTTTCTTATTTCATCTAATATTTTGCGGTATTTGAAAAATTTTTTCAATCAACTTTCAGTTTGGATGTTATCATCAGGTCAGCCTTGTTTCCTGCACCTTAAAAGAAGTATCTCAAAGTCCACTGAGTTTGTTTCTACCTCTTGGGAGGCAAGATCACAAAATGACTTCCTGTAAGGGATTTGGTTCACTTCAGATATTGGGGTAAATCTTCTCTGAATTCTTTAACCCCTCAGAATCTCTAAAATTGGCCAAATGAGAAGAAAAAGTTGTCCAAAGCATCTGATCTTTTAATTATACCGCGAACAGGGAGCTTTCCCCCTAGACATTCAGTGACATCTTAAAAAGTTCAATGAAATTAAGAAGAGAGAAGCCTGCTCACTTTTTGTTAAATTTGAGTTCAAATTTGAGAGTGTGCAGTTAACTAAGTAGAGTCCCTCATTTCAGGAATCAAAACATTTAACTTCTCTATGTGCAGACCTAGAAGAGCCTTCAGACTGGGATTTCAAAATGTAGAATAGATAAACAAGATTGTACTGTGTAGCACAGGGAAATATGTACAAGATCTTGTGGTAGCTCACAGCGAAAGAGAACGTGACAATGAATGTATGTATGTTCATGAATAACTGAAAAATTGTGCTCTACACTGGAATTTGACACAACATTGTAAAGTGACTATAACTCAATAAAAAAAATGTTAAAAAAAAAAAAGAGCCTTCAGTGATCATGAGTAGGTTGTGTTGCCTCCTCTGAGCAGAATTCTCTTTAATTATAGAACAGTGGCATCACTGCCTTACACATCTGCTTTACATCTTCTAAGGAGCCAGTGACAGAATTAGTGTCAGACACGGCACTCAGGTGGAAGAGGAAAACAAGAACATAGGTTATAATCTCTCAAGCTGACAGTGCACCTTCTCAAAGAAGAGAAATGGTATGTAACCTTGAATGAACTTCTGACTTCATTTCTGCTCTATGATCTATGGCCTTGAAGTTTTTGGCCTTCTTTTTACAGCAGAGGTACAAAAATATAGTATTCATTCTCCAAAACATTAGCAGAAGTTTAAAAGATCCATGTTTCAAAAGCATCCTAGGGAGAAAAGAATGGTTTGGAAACGTGTCATAGTTTGATGAAGTCACCTTCTTTTTAAGGAATCGTTAAAATCGAGCCCAGAGCAACCTACCTGTTGCGGCTTCTGGCTTCAAGCTCTCTCCATGCTCCACACCCTGAATCTGAACTTGGTAGAGAATGACTGTGAATCCACAGTTTTAAGGTTCATTAATCATACTCCCTGCCGCACGTGCTTTCTGAGGTGCTATGATGCGGACTGAGATTCCCATATTTATGCAAAATATTAAGAGAACTGTTTTTTTTATTAAAGATGTGCTTTATTAATCTTAATAAATCATAGTTTGTCGGGCCCTTCCTGACTGCTTCTCAAGTAAAATGGGGCTTGACTGTGCAGTAACAGTGTTTATGTCATGCTTGAATTGTTTAAGGTGAGGCTTTGAGTCGTTTTATTGCTTTTGTTTATACAGGTAAACCCAATCTGCACATTTGAAGTGATTGATGAACTGCAGCCCCACTCGGAGTGTTTGTCATCACTCATGTGCTGAAGTGACATTTCTTTATGTATTTTGGCATAAACATATGCAACTACTGGCAAAGCATTTGACCCTAGAGTCTGACTATTTGTCATTCTAATCTTTTTTTGCCCAAAGTCAGGCAAGTTACTGTATATTCTATCTTCACGCACATTGCTAATTATTCAACAGACAGTAAAATAGTCTTGTGGCTGGGACTGCATAAATTGCTGAATGTGCGATCTTCATTTCTGCAGCCAGGCAGCTAGGTAGTATGCAGAAAAATAAATAAAGTTGAGATGCATGTAAATGTCAAAGAAGACAGCCATATTGAACTACAATAGCTTTTCAGGAAAATCTGCAGCTTCTATCAATGGAGTGGGTGGGTGGAATGCTGTGAGTGTGGAATTTAGCAAATCAAATGTATGCCAAGATTAAGCAAAATTCATTAGACTACCCTGGAATATAATTTTTCTATCATGGGTTTTTGTTGAAAAACAAATAACCAATAACTCAGATCATGTGGACAGAGATAAATGAAAGGTTTCCTAACCTCCAGGCTCAGGGTTCAAACTCTATGTTGTGTTGTTTGAAAAGGTGTGATTATTTATTGGTGAAAATGTCAGAAAAAATAATTAGAGGGTGCAGTAATCTTCTGAGGAAGGCAATCACACCTTATTTGGAGAACCTGACTGTGGTCACATTCCTGTAAGGTCTGAATAAACAACAACAGAGCGATGGAGCTGGGGAGGGGAGGAGTGAGCCAATTTCAGAATGCTTTACTAAGAAACCCAAATAAATGATATTATTACCTGGTTCCTGGAGTGTAGTGAAGAGGTGAAAGGTTAAAAGCCCGCAGAGAAATCAAAGATAATTCTAGGCAGGCTATAGGACATGCTTCTTAAGATAGACATTAATAAAAAATAAGATAACTTGCTTACTTTTCGTGATACAAAAATAGTTTACTTGCTACCATCAATTCAATTTAAACTACTCAGTTCTGGCCTAGTTGACAAAAAGGAGATACTGGGTTGAGCTGAGGGATTTCAAGTCCACATCTGTGGTAGACACTGCTCAGGAGTGTGATATTCGAGGAGAATTGTCCATCCGTTCTCTTGAGTACCCAGATGACATGCTGATCCTCTTATAAAGTGGGTTTTCTTCGTTCAGCTATGCAGAACAAGACTTTCAGTAAAGTGAGGAAAGGTTAAAGAATAACATAAGAAGATAGTAGCCATTGCGTTAATAATAAAAATAAGCCTTGGGGTCACAGAAAATTGTCACAAGTATGAAAGTATAAAATGTACTATTTTGATGTTAATTTAGTTTGAACATACGGTTCAGGCAAGTAGTATAAGAATTCTTTTATTTTTTATTTATTTATTTTTTTACTTTAATTTCCTTTTCTTTTCAGATTGGATTTTTTGGTTGTGTTTTTTAAAACTATAGTATATGCTATTATTGTTCAAAGTACTGGCTGCTGTCCCCTGGCGATGGGGCAGGGGAGGGGATTTTACTTCCCTATGACTTTAGATTGAACCATAGACCTGGCATTGCCCCTCCTAGCAAAAGGCTTTTACATCAGGAGTGGTCACATGATTTCCTTTGACCAATGAAATGTGCTGAATGACATATGACACATCAAAACTGAAGTTTTGAAGAACAGTCTATATTTCTACCACACCCTGTCCCTCTACTACAAATCTGGCAAAATTTAAGAAAAGGGGCATTTCAACAGCTTGGGTCCCAGAACAAAGAGTAACAGAGTTGCAGCTGGCCCATAACAGACATTGAACATAAACATGAAAGAAAACCTTTTGATAAATTACCAAGATTTGGGGGTTGTTTATTATTGTAAGATAACATAGCCTATGTGATTGTTACTCTAAGGATTTGGAAAGCATCCAGAAAAATTCATAGAAATGTTCACCAGAAATTTCTCATGTTTCTTCCTCTGTTGATTAAATCCAATTCAGTAGACAATCATTAAACATCTAACTTCCTGCTAGGTGGTGTGGAAAGGATACACCTTAATCCTAGCTTTCAAAACCCTTACACTGCAGTTGTTATTTATAGTCTCTATTAAAGAAAATACTTCTCTTACTCTTGGGGTATAAGTACCAAAATGATGCACACATTTACACATATGTGTGAACTACAGCTAGAAATCTGATTTGCAGAAGCCATAAAGAATAGTCTGACTACTTGGTGTTTGCACCTCAGATACACCCATTACTCGGAGGTACCTTTAGAAGCAGCTGACATTTATGCAGATCAGCTACTGTTAAATTCCATGCAGAGCATTTCCACATTTTACCCCATGTAAGCCTTACCACCTCCTTCTGAAGTAGACCTTACAGTCCAGATGTACAGTCAAGTTTGCCCTGCCTGAAGCCCCATGACTTAGAAGCAGGGAGTAGGCAATCCACTCTAGGTCTGCTGGCCTTAACCCAGGTCTCTTTCCTCTGCATCACTTGCTGTAGAACACGAGTGTTTCACAGTGATGGTGTGCTGGGAACCTGGAACTGTGATGCACTGAGGACCGAGCTAGTCTTTCTCCAGGCACTCTGTAGCTGTGTCCCCTTCCTCCTCTTTGGCACATTGTTCATTTATAATTACTGCATTTGGACTATGCATTTCAATGATCTTCTTCATGGCTTGTTTCGATGGACACGGGAGCATGCAGAGAACCTGCAAAACTCCGTTCTCTCCAATTCCTGCTTCCCATCAGAATGATAGACCCAAGGCTAATTAGCAAGAATATCTAAGGACCATCAGCACAAGGAGCCATGTTTCCATTTCTTGTTAAAATCTTTTGCTTATGCACTGGTCTTCTTGGCTTGACCTTGTTTCTTTTAAACCTCAAGTTTATAGCTTGTACTAATTTGCATGGTTGCACTGAAATAATGAGGACAATAATTAGGGCCCAAAACATTATGAATCAGGGGATTCACATCAATGTAACTAATGCATTTGGGAGTAACTGGGAAGAGTATAGACCAAAGAATGGTTATAATACATTTCATGTGACCACAGACTGAAAGTAGACGTGCCCTTGTGTTTGTATCAGACAATACATTAGCCATCTTTGGTTTTTGACTCACACAGCATAGAAGTTACAGCAGTAAGAATATGATGCATAGTAGAAGAGCAAGTCTGAAGTTTCATGAAAAAAACAATGACTATAGTTTCATCTCTTTGTAATTATAACCTGGACACCACCCCCTCAAAATATGAAACCTGCTGTCAAAAAGACTGCAGCAAGCCATTGATACTAAGATGGCCAAGTCCCTTCAGACCTTTTCTTTTCATCTTATCAGTTCTTATGCTCCCAATTTTATTGATTTTAAACTGTAGTCATACCATTCATATTTACCAGTGCTACTGCATCATCTGCACCTTCTTCTGTATACTTATAATATCTAAGCTGTTGCATAAAACAATCTGGCAGTCAGGTTACTACTGAAAAGGAACAGAGATTTTTATATGAATGTACATGTGTGTTTACAACAACTTTGAGTGCAACTTAAGTTACCTTGGTTTATTGGCTGAGTAGATATAAGATAAAAAATGACCAGTACTTGAATAAACATGTTTATGTTACAATACATTGATGTACATTCATTCAGTCAGTCATTCAATCACTTATTAAAAATATGTTGAGTGTCTATACCTTATGCCAGGTCCATTTTTAAGTGTTGTGGGTAGAGTTTTGAATAACATATAGTCCCTATTGCACAGCTGATATCCTAATGGGGAAATGTGACAACAAACAAACAAGAAGATATTTAAATATTTTAAAATAGCAATTGATAATTGCTAGAAAAAAAATTACAGTGTAAAGGGATAGAAGATGAGATGCTACTTTAAATACTGTGGTCAGGGAAAGCCTTCAGGTACATTTTTGAACAGGAATTTGTAACGGGGTAAGGGTGACAACTATAGATGGAAATGTCCATTGATGGTCTGACTCCAGAATCTTTCTTATTGAGGACTTAGCTGTTCTTTCTCTTCTCCTTCTATCTTCTCTCTTTCTTACTTTTATTTTCCCAATTATATTGCTATATATAAATTGCTAGCCTTGATTTTCTTGGGTTTTCATTACTAACATAAAATCATTCAGACAGTGATAGCCTCTCTTCAAAGATTAAAAATACCTTATACTCTATATTTATATCGAAAATTCTCTTCAAATAACCTCTCAGAACTAAAATACATATATAAATATATATTTTGAGCAGATAGTTACTTTAAAATAGTTTTCCTTAAATTAAGAGAAGTTTCATTCTTCTATATAGATATGACTCATCAGCCAGCTTTTCCTCTAAATTACTAAGCCAATTCAGGGGAGATGAAAGAATTTATTCTTTAAGGTAAACATAGAGAGAAAAATCAGAAGGAAATTGACAGCCTAGTGAGACAAAAAAGCATATTCATTAGAGAAAACCTTTTTAAGAAAACCTTGCAACATTACTTCTTTGAAAAATGACTTCTCTGTCACAGTTGTGTGGCTGTACACACAGCTAAAGCCACCTGCAGTGACACAATTCTAGGGCAGAGAGCTCTCTGTAGCCACAGTACACAAAGTCACCCTCTAAGTCTACATTGCTTTTCACCCTAAAGCTGGAGCAGGAAAGAGGTGGGGGAAGTCCTGCCTAGGGTGGGCAGGCTGTGTGCATCCAGCCCAGCTCTGCGCTCCCTGACTGGATGAGCTGGGACACGCAACATGACATGGGGACTTGACTCCTCCAAGTGTAAATGGAGATAATCACACTGCCTTCAAGGGGTTTTTATGAGGATTACCTAAGATAACGTGCACAAAGCACATCCCATGGGGCCCGGCATGTGGTCAGCACTCAGTAATTATAAGGTCTAATTATGAGTGTGGCCCCATTTTCTTTCTTCTTTGTTCATTCTCTGACGCACATACAAGTATGGACAAGAAACGTACTCGAGAGGTGAAACAGTGGAGATAGCTAACTGACCCCATGCAGTAATTACTTGTCACCCTCAAACTTTGAAATCCTAAACTCTCATTACCATGAATGTCTAGGCCTTGCCAATGATAGCAATTTTATAAATACTCATAAAGTAAAATGGAAGAATGGAATGCGTCTACCTGAATGGAGGTGAACTATGCCAGATAATTTTACCCACCTGAACGTACACTGTATGGAGCACAGAAAATTTTTCAGATAAAACTGTCATAGCTTAGATCCCACCAAGAAAGACGTTCTGAAGATAATGATCTAACAAATGCCACATTTTTTGAGAGTCAGGAGAGGAAGACAAGGGTGCAGCTATGGTCTCCAGCCTCAACAGAGACTTGGTCTAGAAGGGAATTTGCCCTCTGCTTTTTGAAGGGAATTCAAATTGACATTATGCACTTTTTATTTTGGTTTTCTAAAACAAGAAGACAAACCAAAGAGTTACATAAAATTATTCTGTTAATTTGTAAAATGTTATTGTCTGACTCTCCCACTTAAATGTAAAATCTGCGAAGGCAGTGTCTACATCTGCATATCCCCAGAGCCTAGAACAATGCCATAAACTTAGTAGAACGTTCAGTAAAAAGTTATAATTTGAGATAAGAAAGATAAATATATGAATGAAGTGATGAATGAAGGAATGAATAAAATAACAAATAACATTCAGATGAGGAAATACCATTTTTTATCCCCCTTTCACAGCTAGGACTATGCCTGGAATCCAATGAAGGTTTAATACATGAATAAATCTTTAAAATCTTGAACTTCAGACATGCCCTTGACTGAAGAATGGTCCTCTTTTCTCTAGGAACATTGGCCTTTTCAACCAAGGATGTAGTTTCTAAAAGACACACACAGAGCCATGAAACCCAGAAAGACGTCGCGGTCAGGTTGTCCTCATGCTCATCCGCTGCGCTCTGAGACCCGTTAGAAGGCATGTTGTCTAAACTCCCACTCAACTCAGAAGACCCTCCTCCAACAGTCCTAGAAGACGAGTATCCTCCTGAATAAGTCCTATGAAAAGAAGGTCATTACTTTTAAAGCCAGCCCATTAATGGTAGGGAAGCTATAATTAGAATTTCCCTACTTCGATGGGGTTGAAATCTGCCTCTAAACTGTACCCATGGCTCTTTGTTATCCCCCTAGGGGCAATAAAATCAACGGTATTATCCCTTAAATATGAAAGATAAGATTCTCTTCTTTCTGTTTTTTCTCCACCCCTAGTTTTTGTCTCTCACTCTCTCACTCAGAGAGAATGTGTCAGATGATTCATGCCCTCCATCAGCAGAATACGGCGCAAGCGGTCACTTAGAGCACTGCGGCCAAGAGCAAGAGGAGAAAATGTGAAAACTCTCACGTTTCACATCTGTTATTTCAAATGAATCCTCCCTGGCTCCCTATAAAGACGCCATGATTAGGTCACTTTGAAGATTAGGAAACTGAGGCACAAAGAAGTTAAATGCTGTGAAAAATCAAGCAGAAATAGCTGACTTGGAAAATATATGTTTTGTCTTATCCAGATACAATGTAGTGTCTTTCTGTAGATTTTAGATCAAAATAATTTATTTTCTGTGAATAAAGGTAACCTTGTATTCTTCAGTGGCAAGGGGGTTGTTTCAAAATGAACCATCCCTAGTGGCTTGTGGTTTGGATATTAAAGGTTTCAAATGGGATAAAGTATCTCTCATGTGAGTGGGAGTATTTGAGCAGTGATAAAAACTTGTGCAGAACGAGGCAGGAATTCTCTGGCAAGCTCTCTTACTTGGGTTGCAATAGTTGTATAAGAACCTTGGAAGTACAGCACATTTAGACAGACACGTCCATGCAAGGACACTTTAAATAAGGACAAAGACACCAGCTAGCTACTATAGTCCTCAGCCAACTGAGCCAGAAGTCTGAGAATTCAACCTTAATAAAGCAAGTATTAGCAAGCATTTTGTAATCTATTTGCCTCTTATGTATAAACTTGCATACTTTTAAAACAATTTGATGGTTTTAGCATGAAAAATATAGATATAAGAAAACCATTAAAATAAAGATAAATGCATGAGAGTCAGGCAATGCAGGAAAGAACATCGTTACACCAGAAACAGCAAGTAACAGTTGGGCTCTGCCATTGTGCACCATGTTTAGCTCTGAGCTCCCTGGCAGCCCAGACAGAATTAGGGAACAAGAAGCAACCAGTGTGATGATGGAGTGTAGAACAGAGGCTGCTGCCTTCTGCTTTTTTCTTGTCTCCTGATACACGGGAGGAAGAACAACAGTGTGTTAAATGTAGGTCATTCTGAACTAAGCTGCGAACTACAGCTCCAGGATCTTTTACAAAGGTTGGTTCTCAGACAGTATCTGTCTGTGAGCAATACTTTTGTAAATGACCTGATCTGAATTTATTATTCAGTGACTTAATCAACAAGCATTTATTGGACCTCAGCTAAGTGCCAGGCACAACTCCTCTCTCTTTAAGGCACACAGTCGATATAAAGAGTGCTTGATTATTTCCCAAATGGTGGGTATAAATCAGGTCTTTTCAAAGTATTTTCATTAGAGAATCTCTTCGGAAATTTGCACTGCACATGCATGCATTCAGACACCCCATAGTGACTGAACAGCGAGGAAGACAAGGGGTCCTGTGCTCCAGGAGCCTGTATTCCAGCGGTATTTTGGTACCATGTCATGGAAATCAATAAATAAGAATGAGTCAAAGTTCAGGTTCCCAAGTCAAAGAACTTAAGCTCAAATCTTGAGTCTCTGCCTTAACTAAATGTGCGCCATTGGCCATTCAACAAAACTACTCCAGATATCGGTTCCTATTAGGCAAAATAGGGAAGGTAATTCACAGGGCTGTTGTGAGGATTAAATATGATCATGAGCAACGCTTGGCACAACGTGAATGCCCAGTTCCTGCTGACTAGTGTTGTGTTACAGAAGAAAAAACTGGAATCCAGGAAGGCAGCGTGATTGCCTAGTCACACGGCTAGCAAATGATAGAACTTGGATTCATAGCCAAACAGCATGACACAAAATTTTGTATTCTTCGCCAGAATGCAGTGCAAGACAAGGTCATGAAAAGCCTGAGCCAGATATTACAGTCTCTGAAATGATCGTCTAAAAATTGTGAACTTAGCAATAAAGAGCCATTTAAGTTTTGGGGGTCATATCAGTGAAATGATCAGAATGTTGCTGTAGAAGGATGGATTTTCTGGCAATATAAAGAATCAGTGAAAGAACAATTAACAGGGGGTTAAGATTAATTTAGATTTGTATTTCAGCTTTTAATGAAAATGGAAAAAAACTTGCTGCTGGAACTCCAAAGAGGGCCCAGTCATTGAAAGGTTAATTCCAGAGAACCAGGGCCAGTAAGAAGGAACTATGGTCTAACACTGGCCATTCTCAAAGGTGGGACTGTCTCTGGAGCCTGGAGAACAGAGACTAACATGGCCAGGACAGCTTGGCATATGGGGTAGAAGGGACTCGGGCCCATGGGGCTTCTCAGCCTCGTAGCTCTCTATTTCTTAACCTTTCTTGGGTCTCGTTTCTCCCATCTGCAAAATGAGGATAATAACAGTACCCACTTCAGAGGACTGTTGTGAGTTTTAAACAGTTAATACGTAAAAAGTGCTTGGAAGCCAGTGCCTAGTACATAATATATACTCAATAAACCTCAGCTTTTATTATTACTGTAATTAGATTTATGACTTTGAGAGGGTTACTTAAGCTTAAGTTACTTAAAATATATATTTCATAAAAACTCACTGATTATTTAATATAATCTGCTTTAAATGATCTTAAAATATTATTCATTTCAAAGCGTAAATTGTCATACTCTAAATGAGGGATACCTTTGCTCCCCAAATATGCAATTTTAAAATATTAAATCTCATTTTAATAAGATATAAAGAAGACACATGCAAAAAATGAAATGTGTGTTATACACTCTGTCAGTGATGGCACTTACTATAAGATGTCAAGGTCCGTGATACCTTCTGTTGACACCGTTGCACAAAAAAAAAGGAAGGACATTAAACAACTGAGAAGAAATGTCATTCACTGCCAAGTGTACTTCTGAAATAGAAATTCATAGAGCAAACAGTCCAAAGTACAGAACAAGTCCTATAGCAGGAGAAACTGATGCTAGAGCTCCCAGTCCCTGTAGGAATCCAGGAGAACAGTTAAACGTTCCATATGTACACCAAGTGTCAGATTTATCCTGATTCTATAACTGTAATGTGAAAAGAGGTCACAGAGCTGAGCGAAGCCATGAGTCACCAGTCCTGGAGGGAGGAGGATGGGTAAGGTCATTGCCCCAACCCACCCTCACCCACTTAAAATTTCACAGGATGCCCCCTTTGATCTGTCTGTCAGGATCTAGTAATTAAGATGATGATCAGGTCAAATAGGAAAATTAGTAGAACTTCTCCATGAAGTAAAAATCTTTTCTGAGAACTAAAACCAATAGTAATAATAATAGTCAGCAGTATTAAATTCTTACTCTGTAGACACCCCGTGCTAAGTAAACACTTCTCTGTAATTGGTCAGGAAGCCTGCCCTGCTCATATTTATGGCCCCAGCATATAGCACAGTTTTTGGTACAGAAAAGGCATTCTATTAACATTTTTCCAGTGAAAACACAATAATTTTATCCACATAAAAATGACATCAAAGACTGTCATATTTTCTTAGTATTTTTGAAATGCTAACTCCATACTTATAATTACTATTTATCATCTTCCAACTGTTTAATTTTTTTTTGCTTAAGTAGTCAGAGTTCACTTCAGAAAAATGTTTGGCTCAAATAATTATAAACAAACAAACAAAACACTTTATTGTGAAATATTACTCAAGTTCAAATCCTTTTGTATTCAAGTTCCTTTTGTATTTTAACCTTAAAAATGCTTCCATCTGGATGTGAATATAGTCTCGAAATGTCATCTTTATGGAGGCCATTAGAACATCCCCCTTTTATAACTTTAATTATTGTTGCGTTTTCTGGGGGACGTTTCCATCTCTTTTGTAAATGCAAGTAGAGCATTGTATTTTCTTTCCCTTTCATCTCTTGTAGCTCCCTAGATCCCCACAGTTTTTCCAGAATAACTGTAAATGATGCAGTTAGCATGCCTGCCAGTTTCCTTCATCCCGCGGATAGAAGGTGTATCATCTGGACCTGCTGATTTGTAGCTACGCCGACTTTCCAAGGACTCACTTAGCCTGCTTTTGTAGATAGCTATTTTTACAAGGTCTTCATTACTTCCTGATTGCCCAATATTTTTCTTCTTTTATTCTTTCCAAAGACCAATTTACAAGATAAGTTCAAGGCCTCAGACATGTTAAAGTTATCATTAATTTCAAGATACTCCACATTTACGAGTCCATTGGTCGCGGCATTGATTGTGTCCCTACTGTGTTCAGTGCACTCTCCTTACCAAAGCTACTAACAGCTCCAGGCTTTTCTCCCCGAGAGCCTCTTCTCCTTATTACAATTTCTTTGTTACATTCGTCTCATGTTATCTTTTGCTATGGTTTCTTCCTCACGCAACTCGGTTTGGTTTATCTTTTCTCAACTTACAGAGCAGGTGACGTGTTCCCGTGAACAATTCTGAAAAACAGGACAAGAAAACACACTCAGTCTTTTCACACTTAGCTTCTGCTTTATTTTTGGAATCTTTGAAGTTACTTTGTGTCACATGCTCACTGGTACTTATTGTTTAATATTTTCCAACATCTGATTCATTGATCTTTATTAACTTATTCAACTAATGTAAATGCCTTGATTGGAATAGCACACAGGCATTGGAGTTGGAGGGGTAGGTTGGCATTATTATTAGCCTAGACGCACCCCAACGATATTCATCTGACTAATAGTATAGCTGACTCTATTTCTATTAAAGGATAATTTTGAAATACATGTTATAACTGTTAATAGCCTAACAGTTTGTAGGAATTCTCCCTCATAGTGTGACATTTGGAAATCACAGTTAACTGCAGAAGCTTGCATTCAGACACACGCTGTCCATCACTTTCTTATAGAATAAAATGGAAGCGACAGGTGACTGTCCATCTTCAGTGGAGTGCTAACAGCCCCATGTACAAAGCAAATGACTATTTTTAATTTATGCGTCAGTCTCTGTGCCACATTTCCTACTGCACTTTTGAATATTTGGAGAAATAAACAGGAGTAAGACATTTTACTCACTTTTTGTTCAAATCTCAAGTGCTTTAATTTTTTTTTATCCCCACTGACCTATCTCTTTATAATTTAATTCCATCATTAAGCAAAACATTTTTGACTCTTCAAATACTGGAGAAGCACTGAGTCAAATTAACTGAGACAAATGGTTCTAAAGACTTAAAACAATTACAGCCATTTAACAAGACCTTGTTTTAATGTATCTGAACGGCCGATTCAGGTACCCAGACTGCGGCAGGAAGAGCAGGTGGGCTCTTCCTTGGCACGACCCCTCCTGTCTAGAGCACTGCCCAATGTCATGCAAAGAGCTCAGACTTCAGACTCACACTGGTTGGATGGAAGTCCCAAAGTCTGTACTCCTTATGTCTTGAAACTAGACATGGTTCATTATCTTTCTGAGTTTCAGTTTAGAATATATAAAATTGAAAATGGAGCTTTATGTGAGATTCCATGTGATCTCATAGATATGCGCTCTAGCATGAGATTTGGGTACTCATTTAATTTAACCATAAATTTTACTTTAAAAAAGTGAAAACAGAAACAAGATTATTACTCCTGGACAATCAAGCCCATATGAAATGAACATAAATAGATACACAGTGCATTTATCATCGATATTTTAATGCAGTGCCTCTACTTACATCTTAAGTAAATTATGAAATGTTTCTTTACTGCCCCCTCTTCCCTGACTTTCTCTCATTTTCTCTTACAAGTGTAAGAACAAGAGAATGATATAGAAAGCATGATAAAGGTCAAATAATACAACATGGAAAACAAGAAAAGGAAAAAGACTTGTTTCTCAGTATTTGCCACACTTATTTTTCAATCTAAAGGCCAAGTGGTCAGTCTGCGCATTGGCGTGTGAATTTGCTATCCCCATCAGTTAATGAAGGCTTTAGGCTAAAGCAACCAGAACTTATCTTCTGGGGTTAGACCCTTTTGCTTTTAAAATCTGTTTTTGTGTTTTCCTTCTGTTCCAGCCTATGTTGATCTGGCTCAGTACCCAGTCCCTCCACACACCACATACTCATGCTCCATGTGACAATGTTGTCCCCAGTCCGAGGAAGACCCTCTAGAACTAAGCCTCCTGGCCTCCCGCTATTCATTTGTCAGCTCTTAATTTAAGCTTCACTCCTTTAAGAAGCCTGGTCTGAAGTCCCCAAGTTTACTTAGATACTCCTTTTTCTGTTTCCATGAATCCTCTATAATGACACTCTAGGATCCTTAGGTACAGAGAGCATTTTTTCTCCCTATGACACCAGCATGGTGCCTCTCACACAGTAGGCCCTCAATCCACATCCACTGGTGAATTAATGGATGTCTATTTCCTTAGAACAATGTTGACATGGTAAATGTAATTGCTACCAGTTAGAGAACTCATAATAAGCTGAAAATCTGCAAGGCCATTTCTATTCACTGTTCCATTTAAATCCTAATACAACTCTTTATGATTGACATTACTACCCTTACTTTGTAGATGAGACACTGAGATTCAAGATCATTTTGCCAAAGGCATATAGCCAGTAAGTCGTAGAGTGGGGAAGCAAACCCAAGTTGGCCCGGGTCCAAAGTTTTAGCTCTTAAACATAAAGTACTATTGAGGGTTCTCAGTCATCCTGCCTCTGTTTCTCTAAGCTACTTCTTAAAGCGCCACCACCATCGCCAACTACACAGACATCAATTAAAGTAACTCTATGGTTTGGCTTCATTCTTTCTACTGCTGTTGACTCCTGTTAGTACAAAACTCTAGGTTCTGTAGGTGCAGCTACTCTCCCACGTGGCTTGTTTTCAGCGTGAACATGCTCGGCCACACCTCTCTGGAGCTTTAGCACAAAACCAGCATGCATTCCAGACGGAGTGCTCCCCGGCAGAGCTCCGCCCGTCACTCAGTGGCATTCTCCCACGTTTGCCCACCAATACCTCCAGAGCAAAAGTGTCTGCCCTAGAGTTAAGCATCATTTAATCAGCTGCAGATTTGGTTGCTTCACTGTCTCAAACTCCCCTTAAGTGTATTTTAACCTTATAATTTATGACGTAAATTTGTATCCACAGCCCTCCAGGGTAAAGTAACTGTGTCAGCTCCCAGCTTCCTGCAGTCTTCCTGGATCTATCTAGTTTAAACCGCAGGACCGCTCTGTCATGTGATGCTGGTGCTGACGTCACCTTTTATAGGAGAAAAAAGAGGTAACGGCCCAAGTTTACAGAGCTGACAAGTGGAAGATGCGGAATCGTGTCACATACTGTCACTTGCTGGATTCTGAACTCTCAGTCACGGCTGTGTTACCTCCAAACCAGTACCTCACAAAACATAACTATTTATGCTGAAAGTGAAAGCTAGAGTAGTTACTAACGTAAGAATTAGCAGAGTTTCTCAACAGCCATATTTCTAGTGGCAAGAGTAGGAAGGTAAGAGCATAGACTTACTTATCTGCAAGAAACTGAGAAATAGGACCAAGTCCTGTTTACCAACCTTCTTGCTGTCAATGACTTTTTTTTTTTTTACTATGTATTATTATTACTTGTCTTTAATAAACTAACTTGAAGTAATCACAGCTAAAGGCAAATAAAGCTTATAGCTTTGAGCTTCTGCGGTCCAAACATAAGAACACGAATGACTCTGTTAGCCGTTGGATAATTCTGACAAGTTCTTACATACCCATTACTACACCAGCAGAGGCAGTTTTAGCAGAGATGTCTGGGGGACCCCAGAAGAGCATGATTGATCTAATCTGTTTTCTTTCGAACATTTCAAAAAATACTTCCTAATTAAAAAATTCAAAATAAATCCCCCAAATGTTTGCTAATAAAAAAAAATCAAAATAAATCCCCCACAACTCAGTACCAAGTGCAGTGATTTCTCTGTTGATTTTAAATAGATGAAGCCAAGAACCATCATATGTGTAAAGGTTCTGAGCTACTGGGTGGGTACAGCACTCAGAGGCCCTCTGGTGAAAAGGCCAAGAAACCTTTTCTACATGTCTTAAGTGTAGTCTCAGCTTTATCTGAATATTCCTCAGACTCCTGATTATGCAAAGGTATAGCATTGAGTGGAATTCTTCTTGTTTTCACCCTTATCCACTATATGTATAAATGTGACCCTCTAACATTTCAGTTTCCAATTACATTACCTAGACAAGGAATTTATAGAATATTTTAGGATGTTAAAATGAGCCATCTCCCATAAAGATGCACTGACAGGGAACCAAATAAAAGTGATACAGCAAACGCATGTTTGAAAACATCAGATTCTGTTATTCTTTGAAACAGAGTAGTCAGAAGTGTCTTATTGTTGAATTAAATGCTATATCTTGGTTTTAAAAGAAATGGACTGATGAACTCATTCTTTTGCAGTGTCGCTGTCTGGAGGAATAAATTGCTTTCCTGGAGGAATTCCTGTGGGAAATCTCACTTGTTTATAAAATATGCTTTCTTTACAAATATAAAGAGTTGGTTGATCTTTTATATTTTGTGAACTTTTGTTAAAATTAGCATTTGAGGAAATTGCTTTAAAAAGATTATGAGATAATGCGTGTAAAGTTACAATTTCTTTTATCATATTAGATAGGTAGATAGATAGATAAATAGACTGATCTTTCTATTTGGCATCCTTTTCTATAATTCTTTTCATCTGATCAATAGCTTACAAAAGAAGTAGAAAGATATTACACAGGATTTTTAATTGGTCAATTTCTACTTTAAAAAATCTTCAATACTTTTCTAATTCTCTTTCTTTCAATCCTCAAGGTTACATCCGTAATTATGCTACATTATTGAGGTCATTCAAAATAATATATAGACACCTTAGTATTTTCTATTCTCCATTGATGGCTTCACTGTCCTTTCTCCTGATTTGCTATAGCAGAGCTGACTTACACGTATTCTGTCCGCGTCTGGCTTCATCTCTGTTTCACAGAAGTGGCTGCTTGCCTCTGAAGCATTTCTCCTGCTTTTACTTAGCACATCATCATGCCAGTTGCAAGAGCGCCTTACAAATAAATGGAAACCCTTCAGTGTTAATTCTGAGAGAGCAAAAATAAATCAGTCAACAGAAGTCAATTGAATTATGAAGAAGTTTGTACTTTTCAATCTTCAGTGGCCGGCCAATGGCAAGGTCTGTACTTTTTCTCTGGAGACCTGTATTTGTTACCTGGAACCTTCCTATTTCTTCCTCTTCTTTCCTGAGCTAGGAGAGCTGGAGAAATTAGTGGGATCATCAACTAGGATGGTGGGAAGGAGGAACTGGGTACACAGCTGCAAAGTGGGATGTTCTGTGTGTGTGTGTGTGTGTATGAAAATGACAAAATTACTGTCTGACTATGACGATGACAGATGTGGAAACATCAACACAATGAGGTAAGGGATCTCATGTGACAGAAGCAACATTTTAATCAGGTCAGGGGAGTTTGAATTTACGGCTATTTTTTTTCTATCCAAACCCTTTCTGGGATCCACAAAATCTCTCATACACTGCTGGAGGAGTAAATAGGTACAACCAATTAGAACATTTGTGCCCGGATGTTGAGCATGTACATTACCCAGTAGTTCCACTCTTAGACATATTCCAGACTCTTCAGAGCAGTGCTATTCACAATAGCAAAAATTTAGCAAATCCCTTAAAATGCTGAGGAAATAGACAAATCATGGTATATTCACACAAAATAGTACACCACAGTCAAAACAAATGAACTACAGTGACCAGCATTGGTGTAGGTGAGTTTTAGCAATAAATTACTGACTGCAAAAAAGAAGTCCAAAAGAGTCACACTGCCCTTGAAAGAAAAACTAAAATAAAAAGCATACACTTTTATAGTAAAAATATAGATGCAATAAAAAGTATAAAACACAGAATATTGGGAGTGATGACTTTGAGAGTCAAGATAATGGCTTCCTCAGGTGGAGGAAATAGGGGGATAAGATGAGAAAACATAGGATTAGATGTGTGTTTCAGTTACTGTGCAAAAAAATTACCCCCAAAGTTTAGCATAATAAAAGTCATTTATCATGCTCATGGTTTCTGTGGATCAAAAATTTGGACATGGCACAGCAGGATGACTTGTCTCTGCCTCGTAATGACTGTAACCTTAGATGGGAAAATTCAAAGGGATAGAATCATCTGAAGAATCCTTCACCCACAGATTTGGTGATGCATGCTGGCTGTCAGTTGGGGCAATCAGTTCCTCTTCAAGTGGATCTGTCCCTGAGGCCTCTGCATGGTATAGTTTGAGCTTCCTTACAGCATGGAGGATTGGCTCCAAGGACAAGCAACCACACAGGGAGCCACTTGGAAGCTAGGGAGTTTAGAAGTCAGTCTTAGAAGTCAGGCAGCCATTGGCACATTCTAGTCAAAAAAGCAATCACAAAGACCCAACCAGGTTCAAGGGGAAGGGGAAATAGACTTTTTTAAAAAACATCTGTTAACACACGGTTTTTGAAGAACCTAGGGGACAAGAAACATTGCTTTGATCATTTTGGGAAAATACCTTCTGTCACAGTTTACTCTCTAACCAGAATATTTAGAACCTACCGAATACAAACTATATGCACCACCTCCTCAAGATCCTCTCAAAGTCTCAGCCCATTACGGCACTGGGCTCAAGCTCGAGGATAAGAATGCCATCCTCTAGATGAGGTCCAGTGTAAACAAGGCATAAAGATGATGTTATTGAGAAAACTTAGAAAGGGACTGCAAAAATTAGAAAAACATGGCACTATGATAGATTAATGCCTGAAGGGTGTATATGGGGCATATATATGAAAACCCAAGGAGGAGGAAGGACAGACTTAAGGGTCATAGGCAAACAGGAAAGTGGACCTGGGGAAGTAATAGTGAGGTCAGAAGTTAGAAGCCAAAGGGAGAGGGATGCCCAGCAGATCCAAGCACAGTGTTCAGAAGGGGAAGATGACCCCAGCAAGGTCTGGCCCAGGGCAACCCAAGGAAACAGACCGAGTGTGGCCATGGCAGCAGTGTGTAGACAAAGATCATAGACCGGGGTCTTTGGAGTAGGGTAGTTTCACCAAGGGTGTGGAGCAGGATCAAGGAGTCAGGACCCCACAGGGCTGTCCAGGTTCATGATGGTCTTCAGTCAGAGAAGGAAGCCGCAGGCAGAGCCAGTCTCAAGTCCAGCAAGTCCTCTCTAATGCTCTGGGTCCTGTGAGGCTTGCCCCCATGTGTTCCCACTCCTGCCCATCACAACACATGTCCCAGTGTAGTGCAGGTGCTTATTTACTGTCAGAAACCCAAACTGAGGGCAAAAACATGTCCATCTTGCTCATTGTAATATCCTAGAGCTTTAGCTACTGTAAGCCATTAACTGGAGCTTAATCAGTATAGCTTAATAAACATGAGTTAACTGAACTGAAGCAGTAAATCTGCAGTACAATTAACCAGGGGTTGTGGGAGTGGGGAGGGGGTGGTAATGGAGTGTAGGAAAGGAAAGTAGGAAAGTCCAGGTTGGGTTTGGTGGGAACTTGTGTTGATTGAGTGACAGCTGGAAAAATAGAGTTAAGCTGTGGCCGGGGTGCCCGCAACTGTTTAGGGAGTATGTTCGTATGAGTGTGTGTGTGTCTGTGTGTAACTATATTTGTGAAAGGTGAAAAGGTTTGCTTTGGGAAGTGGAAGGGATGAGCAGGGTGTATATGAAGCTCAGCAAACAGAGTAAGGTTGATTCCAAATTCTATATGCATTTGGTCAAAATTTGCTCAGGCATAAGATGACATACATGATTGCATTGGTTGAGAAACTTACACCTGCAGACTTATAAAAGCCAGGAGCATATTGTTTCAAACACAGCAATCATATTCCTTAGGTCTCTTCTTCTGGTGGAGTTAAGGAAATTGATCTCATACATTTGAGTGTTCACAAATGACATGCTACCAAGAAAACTCTAAAATTTAGCAACCAAGTCTTATTGTCATTTCTTATTGCCTGAATGTATAAAAGGTCTATTTATACATTCAGAACCTACTAATAAGTCAAGGGTGATCCAAGTCTATAAAACTGGAAAAGGTATTCAGTGCATATTATGCAATGAAAGTCATTGGCCGGAAATAAAAAGAAGGTAGAGTCGTTTCTACCAATCCAGGAAAGTAGTATTGCTCACTGTCAGCATACGATGAGGAAAAATTAGCCAGCATGCTTTGAAAGTTATGAAATTATCATGGATCTGATAACCCCATCATTGGCCTGGAAGTTTAGAGATATATCATGAATGACCATTTTCAAGTGTTTTATTTATTTATAAACTGAAATCAAATGCTGTACAAAAAGACCGTTCAGTATTAAAATAACAGTAAAGAAAGAAGGAACTCATATCCCTTCCTTTGAACTAGTAATATGACATCGGAAAAATCTGATGAAAGAAACATGCAAATTGCACCTTTTCCCAGAGGAGCCTGACTGGCTGCAGATATCTGGGAAAGCACAGCCCTGATTATTCTTCCCCACAACACAAAAATTCTCCTGACACCATCTGTCTGTCCTCACCTACCGAACATATCTGCTCCATCCTGAGAAAATGTCTCTCGGCAACTTTCTTCTCATAAAACAAAGTTATGAAAATAAACTAGCATTATTCATGAACACTTCACCAGTCTGAAACAACATGTGCAAAATAAAAATAAAATTTGGAAAACCACATCTCAGGGAGAACACACAAATTCAAACCATGAAGGTGGGGGTGGTGGTAGGGAGAAGGAGAGAAAAGAGAAGTCAGCCAACCCCATAATAATTCTAGAAGTTTCTTCACTTGAAGGCAGACTCGCTTGCCCCTCCAGCCTGAGGTTGAGAGGATATAACCTTTTTTTGCATTACATGAAATAGCTTCTTCTTAAAACAAACAAACAAAAAAAACCCTCCACACTTTCTCCGTAGCCCTTGTGGTTATCCTTGAAGCACAACAGGAAGGCAGTCAGGACACTTAGAAGAATACATTTGAGTGAACTGAATGACTTTAAAGGAAATCAGAAAATGACCTCCAGAGCAGTCATCTTCTTAGAGATACTTATATTTTAATATTGCAGGAAATTTTGCTGCTTATCAAAGCTGGAAAGTAAAAGCACTGGCTGGGGTTGAGCTTCCTGCCTCCCGGGAAAAATCTTTCTCCACACATACTTAGTTTTTCATAAATCCTGACTTGAAGCAAGAATCTTTTCTGGTGATTTCTATCACTTTTCTTGCTCCTGACAGCATAGGTGATGCTTTTCAAAGAGTGGAAACGACCCAGTCCAGTCCTTTAGAAGCTTACACTCTAGTTCAGGGGCTTTCAAGCTCTTTATATATCCATCCTAGGAAGTATATTTTATATCATAATTGAGCAGATACACAAACACACACACATCCAAGAGACTACTTATGTTTCTATTTCTGAGTTGAAGAACAGGTAACAATGAAATGTAATTAAAAATATGAGAATTAAGAGACAGTCCCTCCCCAAAGTTCCTCTTCCTCGTGATTACATCCTTACCATGTAAGTAAATCTATAAATCAGGAAGCAGGATGAATCTGTATATCACACAGAGATGTACATGCGAACATAACAATTTTAGATGCACAATTAGATAACTAATTAGGTTGAAAATTAAGTTTCATGATTAACTAACTCCAGGCCCACCCAAGATTTTGTAAGACTCTCTAGAACCTTTGTGCTTTCTAATATGCTGAGGAACACAAGTTTTAAAATATTACGTAAATGATTGTATCCTAATAATCTTTGAAAAGTAAAGGAGAGGAACAAAATACTTCTACCATTTATTGAATATTTCTCTGTGGTCACACCGTGTTGTGCACTTTGCATATGCTATGTTGTTTGGACTCCATAATGTGACCGTGAGCTGGGCATATCCATTTTCAATTTCATATGTAGGCAAAGACTCAGAGCAGTGAAGTGACTTGCTCAAGGTCAAACATATTATAGGGAGTAGAGGGAGAATCCAAACTCAAGACTGCCTGGCTCTGAGGCACATCTGCACGGCACCTGCCTTACAGCCCATGAGCATCAGAGTTAGCAGATGGCCACGCACACGCATGCATCAAGTTACGTCTGCAAAGTAGGTATAAACACGTTTATCCAACAGAAATCACTGCCATGCAAGCCCAACTAAAAATGTCAAGAGGGGCAGCCTGGGAGAGAAGAGGTGATAAGACCAATACATGTCCCAGCTGCCATGTTCGATTCTTAAAGTCTGTCAACCAGGGCACAGAACTCTGCGGTTGAGAAACCTCTGCCTCTTGCAGCATTGTTTTCTTTTGAGATTTCGTAGTTGCATCATATATGAAATAAGATCTCAATCTTTCTCAGTCTCCTCTCTCTCTCTCTCTCTCTCACATCCCACCCTCCCCTTTCAAGCGCTTTACTCATTTTGAGCAAGGTGAGTTGTCACATGCTCCTAATTTTTTTTTCTTACGGAATGTTTTTTCATTGAGGCATTGACTGCCTCTTTGTTTTTAAGAAGGGATACAAACTTGCAAAAGCCCTCAATTTAAAAAGCCCATTATAAAATATTCTTCCTAGGATGAAAAAGATGTTCTTTTTCTGAGCTCAATTAGATAAATTTTACTAATTAATAGAAAGATTTAGATTATATATTTTCTGGTTCCATCAGGACTAAATTAGACTGGCCCATGGATAAGACCATGTGGTTACATCAAGATGAATGCCACAGATTCAAATCTAAATCTAAGCTTAAAAGCACGTTGAATGTACATCTATGGATAGATTTACTCTCGTTCCTAATAATTTGAAGATGAAATTCATTCTCCAACCAATTCAGAATCATTTATGAATTCACACCTTCTATTTTCTCCTTTCTTCTTCTCTCTGCCCTCCTTCCTTCCTCCCTACTTTTGGGCTGATAGGAATCATATTTGTAGACTAGAGAAGAACTCTGTTGGTATACGAGGGAGTAATTTAATTATGCAAAACAGGAAGATGCTCTTTATATTTGGTCTTCTGGGCTTGAAACAATGTCATTAATCAGACTCTCATAAGAGTTATTGCAGATTTTTTCAAAACATCAGCTTTCCCATTTTTGTTCCTCACGAAGGTTCTAAACCCTTTTTCTACCTACCTTGTATTGAGCAAGTAATGATTAGGAACTGTTGAAATCTTTACATTGTCTTAGTAATGTGCCAATTAAAGAAGGTGTTTTATCCAGATTACAAAGATTTGTCTGAGGTGGCCACCACTTTGTTAAGGCTGTTTTGTGGACATCTTCATAATTAATGGAAAAATCATTAGGAATTCAGTCTTTATTAACCCCTATAGCTGCAGGGGCCCATTTCATCTTAATTGCATTCATTTGGCACTGGCAGTATTATACAGCATAATCACTAATAAATGATCTTTTAATTTGTACCAATCAACGGAGCTTGCTTTGATGCCAATATTCCTGTTTCTTTGATGTTGACCTGTCTTGATTTTTGATCATTTGGACTTAAGATGATTTACTGGAAAATCAATAACAATACCAGAACTGCTTGTATTCATACGTCTGTGGTTAGGTTCTATTTGAGTGTATTTTGATTGAAATAAGTAGTGCTTGATTACCCATTCAGATGGGGGGGGGGAAGCATAATAAAGTTGGGAAATCTGGTACTGTATTCTTATTCAAAGGAAAATAATTAGAAACTGTAGGGAAACTGAAGATTCAGGAGAGCAGTGGAGGTAACACTTCAGATGCCACTAATTAAGCAACTTTGTTCGCCATCTCCTAAAGGCCTTCACCAATAGCGTAATATGCTATTACCCATTAGCAAGGCCAATGGGGGCTTTGGTTACACTTGTTAATGGGAAACCCTGAGACAGTTTCTCTCATTATCCCCCTGTCAGCACTGTCTCTGCTGTGTAAAGTGATCGTCATTGTTCTGTGGGTCAGCTAGCCAGAAACCACGCTACTGTAAAGAAACATTCTGCAGCTAATTGAAAATGACTGAAAAATCTCCTTATCATCCAGTCACCTCTCTTTATTTGTGCAACAATGGAACATATATGGTCTGTGTGGGGAAAAAGGAAAGTTCAGGCTATGACATTGAATTTTTCCTGACTAATACAACTACAAAGAAGTCTTTGAAGATAATTCCAGGGGAGAAATCCACTCACTTTTTTTTTTAAAGATAATGACAGACATAAGTTAGTGTAGAATATTGCATTTGCTGTTCTGAAGAGTACTTTATGTTTATGTGATTCCCTTTGCTAAAGGAACTCAAAGCTTTTCCCATGGAACTGCTGAAATCCTCATTATTCTAATGAGTGAATGGCACAGAACTGGAAATGCCACAAGGAACATGAAGCTTAATCACATATTCTAAGCTGGGCTGTTTGCCTGGACTCTTAAATACTATTTAATATAAGGAATATCTCACTTTAAGTTACTCAAAACCTGGAAATACAAATTTGTAGGGAAAAAATAATCAAGTCTTTCGTACATGAAGGAAAGAGGAAAGAAGAAGAAATGGATTAATTTCTGTATCTAGATAGTCTTTGCTTTGCAAAAGGTTTCCATTCATTGTTCTTTCCTTTAAATTGTAGGATTCCAAAGTACATTTAAAATATGATTCAAACAGACAGTCAAAGTGATAGACAAAATGTGATGATGACATCTCTTAAACGAGGAATGCTTAATTTGGGTGTCTGTGGAAGTTTTTAATTCCATCAGCTCATCTCAGGAAGATGCAGCAAAGTTCCCTGTTCAGCAGCTAGAAGAACAGCTGAGCTCTTGTCATTCATTCGTCACTTCCTTCAGTCAGCAGTGATTGGCAACTGCTCTGTTTCAGGCAAGGTGAGCAGGCGCCGGAGATACAAAATAGATATGATACTTTACGTTAATGAATCCTGAATCTAGGAGAGGAAATAATAACAACACTTTATAATTATAGTACAGTGTAGTAACTGAAACAAACTGCACGTAGCAAACTATATATAGTAAAACCGTATGCAAAGGAAAGTCACTAAGGCAACGGGGCAGGGAATTAGGAAAAGTTTCTGTGAAGAAGTAACACATCAGCTGAGTTTTAAAGGATGAACAAAAGTGGTGGGAGCAGGAGTGTTAGTCTTTGAACACGTTCTAGGGCACCGTGAGCAAAGCAATAAAATAACATGTCATATGCAGAGTACAAGCCAGGCATTCAATGAGGCAGAGAATAAAGAAAAAAAAGAGATTGGAGAGAGAGAGGCAGACCCCAGATTCCTGCCTCCTCTGAATTTATCCTGTACGATAGGAAAAATAGAGGAGTCAACCTTGAATTTAGATAAATCACTCTGGCCAAGTGGAGGGCAGATGTTCTGAGAAAAGGACCAGAGATAAAACTATTAATAGTCAGCAGCCTATTTCAGTAATCCAGACAAGAGATGAAAGGAGCTTGAATTGAATGGTAAATGCAGGAGACATCGGTTTGCGAAGGGAAACCATTAACGATAAGCATGAGTAAGATCCTGGGGTAGCATGCCCACAGTAAAAAGAGCAATGTACCGAGGGGAGACCTGGGACATCAAAGTCTTACAGGTACGTGAAGACAAGGAATTCACCAAAGAGTCAGAGAAGGATGGTCGAAAAGAGAAGAAAAACTATGAGTGTGAGGTGTAATAAATTCCAGTGAGATTAAAGACTTGGACCAAGTAACCAATCAGGTAAAAAATGAAGGGAAAACTACACTCAGTAAAGTCTTTAGAATATTTATTGCGTTTAGTTTTCTAGGTTTTTAGTAACTGAATGAGAATAATTTGATAGGAGTAGAAAGGGTAAAGGCCTAAAGTTAGGGCAACAAAGAGATGGGAATGGTGGGTGTGAGCAGACATGTCTTCAAAGGAATTTATAAAAAACCGAAGATCAAGCTCAGGCACTGGCTGGTTAGAAATCAAAGGAGCACTTGCTAGGGTGGGAGGGACTGGAGCATGTTTTCAGGCTGAGGAGAAGGCTCTGGCAGCACAGTACAGAGCGGGCTGAGGATTAAGCTATGAGTAGGGATAAAAGGAAACTGAGGTTATTGTTAGGGAGCCAGGACTCAGGACTTTGAAAAGGGTCTAAGTTCTTGGTAATGCAAGGTCAGTGTGCTGACTTTCAACGGGATTATGTTAACCAGGAAAGTCTGCATTTCTTGACTTCATCTACACTTACCTGGATCCCCTGAAATCTAAATCTCTAGAAAATTCGAGACTGAATGTGCCCCCACATTTTAGCAATCGGTGGTAACTAAGAACCAATTACTCTAGATCATCATATTCTACACTGTTTTCTAACTTTAAGAGATGTCAATAGGTAGTTGCAGTCCCATCCCCTCAAGAAAAACTCCGTGGAAAAGTTTTAAACACGTTGGGTTCAACAAATCAGCAGTTATTTATTTTTACTGAAAGACTTCCCAGGGCCTTTAATAAGCTCCTGATCACTGTGATTCTCCAAGATAAGAGTATAGATTGTAGTTTCCAAGACTTATTTAATGATCCACAGAATTCCTTCAACCAGTTGCAGATCTAGTGGTGTTGCTGAAAAACCAGCCTCTGAACCCCGATGGCCAAATTGAGCCTCGGAGGCAGAGTTTTGGGAGCATTAGAATAGGGCTAGCGTTATTGCTTTGCCAGGCAAAGGGGGGTCACAACAGGCTAACGCCTCAGAGACTGTGAATCTGTCTTGGGGTTGGCGTCCTGAGGTTTTATTGAAAAACCAGGTGGAACAGAAAGGCGACAACAATCAGGGTGTTTTCCGAGGTACTGTCTCTTTTCAATCTTGATGAATCCATCTGGTGTCATGGAGAAACTCCGGAGGGTCTGTTCATTCTTCTGAAGCTAGCAGCCTATGACCATGACATGACCACTTTCTGGAATACAGCTTCTGGGTTAAGGATAAGCTATTCTGGGCAAGAATGTGTAGGGAATGGAGAGTGTAATGAAAAGGTTGGAGGCTGTTTCGCACAAAAGCAGTTGAGCAAGTGAAGCAGAGATGGGGGGTTGTCAGAGAAAAGAGAAAAACAAGTTGCAAGAGTTTCAAGTCAGAATGAACAGCAAACAGCTTTAGCATCAGGGAAGCCATTTTGTTGGTTTCCTACTCTCAGTGGGAGACTGCGTTGAGTTTTCACTGAATGATGTCATCTTTTGAGTTTAAATGTGGGCTTCTTTCAATTTAGCTTTAAGTTTCAATTGGAGTTAGTGAAGTAGAGCTTTACTATAGTAATGTTTCTTAATTTTAGCAACATGTTGATTTCATTACCTGTATTTGTGCTGTGAGCTTACCATCGTGATGGATGCTGAGAAGTCTCAGGCAAGGAACCTTGGGTTGCTCCTGGGTGCCAGGCTCTGGACTAGGAGGAAGGGGAAGGGAGAGCACGTGCTTTGTACACTCAGGGGTCTTGCTGACTTTTCCTCTTAGGGTACATGCTTTTTGATCCAGACCATCTCCGGACTTTTACCATAATATTCCTTCTGGTGAAATCTGTTTTCTGCGTGTTTATTCTTCCCAGCGTGAATGATACTTCTGTGTGTCCTGCATCTGTTTCCTTTTAATTGTCATTTACGTGCTCCTGGCCCTGAAGATTGTAGCTCCTGTGGATATTTTCTGTGCCATTTAAACTATTAAATACTTCAACTAAATCTACTCAGATGATTTTTTTTTAATGGATTTCACATTTTCAGGTTCTAGTCAGTCCTCAGACTTCCTGTCTTCAACCTTGCGACATTTTCAAGCAGAGCAATATCTTCTGCAATTTCTCTAGTTTGACACAGTCTCTGAAGAGCACCACTGACTTGTGGTCTCACATTCTCTTACGTAAACTCTAATTAGTTAGATATGCTTGTCTTTGAAATCACTGTCTAAAGTTCTATGGAAAAGTCCTCTTGCATTTTTGAGAATGTGTGTCTCTTTAAAGTTTTGATTTTCTTAGTTACAAAATCAAGACTTTGCTATTTTTAAGTTATGCTGTTAAATGTTCCTTTTAAAAGCTTGATTAAAAATTATGCTGTTAATTGAGATTCATTATTTCCTTCAATTTAATAAGGTCTCATCTGAGGTTATGTTAAAAATATGGCATTACCTCACTGATGAAGTTCTTGAAAATTGTTTTTTTCTGTCAGTGAAAGATACATCACCATCACTGTTATTGAAAAGTTTTTTAGTTTCCACCAAAGGACCAATGAAACCTGATTCCTATCCATTCAGCATTTTCCTATCATCTCTTTTGATATTTAGAATAAAATGTGAATTAAAAATCAGGGAACCCCCCAACTACCCCAAATCTATAAAAGTAAAACCAATACAAAACTGGGAAGAACTTTAGCCACGTGCATTATTAGAACACTTTCAAACAATGTGGAATTATTTTAAACAGACAACTAAGCAAAAATACAACAAAGCAAAAACAAAACTCAGTGTTAGAGGGGACTCAGGCAGGGTCAGCAATTAAAGTGAGATTTTTCTTGTCTGTTTACACTTTTGGATTTCTCATCTTTTTTGATATGGCATTTAAAAGAGCAGAATACAAATGTGTTGATTTTTTTCCTTCATTTTATTTATAATAGCTTTATTTTGTCATATATCTTTCAACATGACTACAAGCCCACAAGACGCAATCAAAGCTATCAGGTTCACCTAGAGTCTCCTGAGAGCAAGGTAGGGCAGCCTTCACCCAAGTTTCCTGTGCGAAGCAGACCACAAGTTGTCACCTTGCCTCATCTTCTCAGAGAGAGCGGCTCACTTAATTACTTCTTTGCCCCCTGCCTGACCAGTGGAAGAATAACCTTTCTAGGGCATTCCTCTGCAGTTCTGTGTGATTTGATCTTTCTTTGGTGACCTGGGCCATGCCATCCCAATATGAGAAGAAGCAGCAAATTGAAGTCAGATACTTATTGGAATGAAACTCTCATTTTAAGAAGAAATTCAGATCTATTTAGCTTGACCTTGGAACTTGAATTAAATCTTTAGACACTCAACTTTCTCCAGGGAAGTGTGAGGTTTATATGAATTTGAGTGTATTAAAGCTAGTCTGGCTCTGATCTACGTACCAAGTTGGTTAATTTTTCATTTAAAGGACAAAGGGTTTCACTGGAACTAATTTAACTGACTTAATTTGTGATATTCACATACCAGTTTATATTCTAAACCAGGAGAGGTTTTTTTTTAAAGCCATTAACATGTCATTAAAAAAACATAATATGTTCGCTGATTGATGTTTTGAAGGCAGCCACAGTTGCCTATGGCTGGGGACTTTGGACATGGTTCATTTTTTGCCTCTGCTAGTAACCAATTGTGTGACCCGATATGAAGCACTTCACCTTTCTCTGATTCACTCTCTGACTAATAAACCGGGGTTATAATAATTCCCTCTTCTATCTTTCTCAGAGGGGTATACTGAGAATTAACAAGTTAAATAGTCATAAAATACATCAAAATGATCAGTTAAAAGGCAATATATTAGGACTTTCATGTTACGGAAACATATTTGAAATTCATTATTTTTTTTAAACCAGAAAAGATCACTGCTGTGAGATTTATCACATAAGTAAATAAAAGAATAAATTGGCTTGTTTTATACTTACTCTGCTAAGGTATATGGATTTAAAAGAACCCTGAATTAACAAAAATAAATCAAGTGCATATTTGAGCATTATACTCACAATATTTCTTCCTAAGCAATCTTTTCCATAACTTTTTACTGTTCAAAACTTGACCAGTGCCAGAAATTTCTCTTGATTAACCCTACTTCGCTCCACCTTTCTTGTACTTTGTTGCTCAAAATTCAATATTTACATTAACTTTATTCTACATGCGTTTCGTAAGTGTTTTAAAGTTATTTCCCATAATTATTCGTTCCTGTTATCAACCTGTATAGTCTATGCCAGAGACTGGGTACCTGTTTATTTCCTCTCAGTGCTCCTGTGACCAAACCACAGTAACACTCAAGAAATGAGGTTTGCTAATTAACACAGATAGGGCTGGAGGTTGAACTTGATGAGTGCCTCCTTCCTTATTTTTCACCCATCTTTATTAAAATAAACCTGGATTGCACCATGATAGAAAACAAAGAAACACTTGTCTTGTGGATACTTACAAGTTCACAAGTGTGATTTTGTTACACTGAAGTTAAATGACGTACATTTTTACACAATCTTGTTTGTAATTATATTGTTAAACAGTACAATAAAACACATAAAATGTAAATTACATTAAAACACATAAAATGATAATTACATTAACAGTTGAAAATTATAGTAATATTTACCAGTATAAATCTTGCTGCCTTAATAACAATGAAATATGTGGGTATTGGAGAGAAAGGAGTTTACAAGAGGAGGAAATCATGGCATAGGGAAGAAAGTGGTGGAAGCACAGTAATATTTCAATTTTCAAGGGATAAATTCAGCATCATCTATAAGGTCAACGATTCCTTATTTTATGTACCTGTAATACAAGCTCCCAGTTTTTTCCAAAAGAAGGAAAAGCAAAAAACAAAACTTCTAATTACGGTGCAAGTGTGAATGAAGGGGACATCTTATAGAACCTAGTATGACAGTTATTTTTTCTTTTGCCTCTTTAAAACAAATCCATTGGCTCATTATGAAGATCTGAATAACACAGAAAAAAATGTTTCTATGGCTAAGTAATAGGAGACATACCTGATACTACTTATTTTGTCACTAAAAATCTTGAAGAATTTGCCAAGAATTAGTTATTCAATAAATCAGAAAGAAAGAAGATCTCAGACAGGAGCACTGCTTTCCCCCATCTCTATCCAATTGATACTGTAAGTCTGTTTTCTCTTAACGTGCAGAAAACAGTCCCCAAGTCTGGAGCTCTCGGCATGAGTTTGCTGAACAGAGTTTAAAGCACCTTTGAGTACCGCAAGCCTCATGAACAGCACTAATAAGGTGGAGATAAACATGTATCTGAGTGTTATTCCAAAGTAAAGAAACAAGGGATCATTCTCCAATTCTTGCTAACTTATATTTGCTGAAACTCATTCACTTCATAAAGTTTGGAAACATCTTTGCATAATATTAGGCAAAGCATTCTCTCACTTTCTTCTGTATTTATGGTTATATCGAAATTCTTATTTCTAATGTCTATTTTCTCTGTTTCAATCATTCCTAATTTTTTCTCTCACTAGCTATTGATTTATCAATTTTATTATCTTTTTTCTTTTTTCATAGGGTAAGATTTTGGATCTATTTTTTTATTTGTATTTTTTTTCTTATTTTGTTTGTTTTTTTGGGGGGAGTAATCTGATTGATTAATTGATTGATTGATAGATTTTTAATGGAGGTACTGGGGGTTGAACCCAGGACCTCGTGCATGCTAAGCACACACTTTACCACTGAGCCATACTGTCCTCCCCTTAATCTATTTTATAATTTCAACATTTTCTGTCAACTTATCTTTTGCTTTTATCTTAATTATTTTCTTATTTTCTTCTTTTTTGGTCATCTGTTTCTAATTCCTGAATACTAGTGCTCCCAATTTTCTTCTGAGCATAGCGTTAACCATGTCCTCCACGTTCTGCTATAAAGTATTTCCACACAATTTTATTTCATATATAGTCTCCAGTTTAGTTTGTAGTTTCTTCTTTTTTCAGTTTTTGGTTTTTTACTTTTCTTGTATTTTTAGAGAGATTTGATATTAAAAAATTTCCAAGTTATGGGTTTTTTCCTATGATTTTATTATTAATTTCTAGTTTTATCACATTGTAATCATAGAATAGTCAATATTAGTTATACATTTTAAAAAATTATACAGTTTATAAAAGTTGCTTTCCATTTACCATTTCTACTGAATATTGGCTATATTCCCCATGTTGTACAGTACACCCTTGAGCTGATCTTACACCTAATAGTTTGTGCCTCTCACTCCCCCACCTGGATATGGCCCCCCTTCTCCTTTCTCCACTGGTAATCACTGGTTTGTACATTTTAATTGTAATTTTTCCTCTATGATCTGATATTAACTAATATTTGTATATAGTCAATAAACACTTGAAAACTAAGTAATTTCAAGTACAGAATTACCCTTATTGCTAATCAGTTTATGTAGCTTCTGACAGTTATGCTTATTTTTTTATCTACTTGGTTTACTAGAGGCTGAGGTGTGCTCCCATAGTTCCTTATAACTCTGAAGAGTTTTGCTTTATACATTTTGATGTTATGTCATTTGGCACATCTTTATTACAGTTGTGTTTTTATTGTGACTTGAACCCTTATCATTATAAAGTTGCTCTTTTACAATGCACTTTTCATGTATTTAAATCATTTTAGAAGTTGAGGTCCTGGTTTTCTCTCCCCTCCTCTCCCTCTTCTTCTTCCTCCTCTTTTACTGCTTTGGGTTTTTTTTTTTTTTTTTCTTTCATTCCTTTTACTTCTCACCTATCTGAGATATTTTCTGTTACTTTTGTGTCTTACACACTGCGTACAAATCAATTATGTTAACCATCCAGCAAGACTGTCTTTTTATAAGTAAATGTATTCCATTTATATTTTACTATAACAGATATTTTGTCTTAAGTTTATTATTTTATGCAATGATCTTGTTCTTATTGCTTTTAAACCTCTCTTCCCTCTCTAATGTTTTAATTATATACAAAGGTTTTATTCTTAGACTGATTTTAGCACCCAGAAGAGTACAAATAAAAGAACTTGCTCAATTCCTTTTTTTGTTGAATGAATAACAAAAATTAAAAGACCCCTATTTACTGATTTAACTACCTTTGAGGACATAACCTCACTCTGAATAAACTCACATCTCTTCTTAGCAACCTTAAATAAAGAAAATGAGCAGGCTTACATTTTCTTCCATTTCCCCTTCCTGGCAATCTTGCACTTTTGGTTAGGTATATCATTTTTAAAAGATCAAAGTATTCACTTAGCTCTATACCCATAATTTTTACTAGTTATTCCCCACCACAAATTCACCATTCTCAAGTTCTTTATTTTGAGTCATGGCTAGATATTTTCATTAAGTAGTTATTTTCAAAAAAGCCCTCTATATGTCTTATTTTGGAGTTCTTACAGGTTTTGAACATCTTACTGTTGTTTTTAATGCATAGACCATAACTGGCCTGGTCATAACAGTTTGGGGTCAACTTTTTAAGCTGTTTAAGTTGTTTTTTTCAGTGTGCTGTGGAATTCATTCATTGTCTCTGGAAATTTAATGTGCCTATGAATACTTTCAGCCATCACTTTTATAGATTATTTAATATTTCTGATCATTTCCATATGCGATGAAATTTTTTTTGTCTTTGCAGTTAAATACAATTATTAAAATGTATCTGAGTGTTAATTGTTTTAATAATGCACTTTTCTCCCCAGAATCTCATGTGGCATTCAGATATCCCATTTTCCATCTCTTCTTTTTTTTTTTTTTTAAGTTTCTTTTCTATTACAACACTGACAGTTATTTCTGTTTCACTTTCTTTGTTATCTTTTTAAGAGACAGGAGTATACATACATGGAACACTCTTTAATTTTCTCTAATATCTATGATGCACATTTTAATCCTTTTTTTTCTTTGTTCTTGTACATTCTGTCTTGTATAATTTTTTCAAGCCTGAAATGCATGGTACTGTTTGCAGCAGTATTTAGTCTGTGTCTTTATGCTTCATTTTGCATTTTTAATTTATGAAATGGTTTTATTTTTTGACTCAATTTCTCTTCTGAATTCTGTTAGCTTATGTGTTATATTATTCTACTGTATTATCAATATTTCTTTTTGTTCTTCTATCTCATTTAGGCCTTTTTTAGTAATAATTTATCCTTAAATATATAAGAATAAAGACAAATATTTGTCTGAAATGTATTACTTACTGGAGTTATTCTTTTTTCTTTTGTACATTTCCTTGCCTGTGCTTGTTTTGTTATGTTCTTTCCATCCTTTTGATGATTACCCTCCAAGCACTTTCTTAAACTCCAGTTTTAAGAGAAAATAAAGATGACATGTAATTATCCATTTTTACAAAATTTTATATGTATATCATTTGTTAATATGTTAACACATTTTGAATCAACTAGCAAGATCCTGTAAGAGTCTAGTTCATGTTTAAAAGTATCCACAATTTTGTGAACATGGAAAATAACCCTCACCAGAACCCATGAGACCTGGGTTCCAGTTATAGCTTTGCCTAAACTTTTTTTTAGTTTGAAAAAATTATTTAAATTCTTGATATTTCTGATTCCTGAGATATTTAGGTAAGATAATCACTAATTCTTTACAAATTGAAATCTCTTAATATTGGGAAACAGAGTAGAGATATAGAAAGCTACTTGAGTCTTTGGAAAGATTTTGTCCAAACTATGATGATAGTCATATAAACAAAATCAATAAAAATAAAACTTTTATTTATATATTTAAACAATTCTGTACTCAGAAAATATGTAGGCATATTTTCCTGACTTACTGCTGGTTATGTTCATATGTCTTGTAAATGCCACATCATAGAGGTATCATAAGAATAGGAAAGCTTTTTTTTTTGAAGTTTGAATTTATCTATTATCTCTATATTTTCCCCATAGTGATTTATCTTTTTGCATTCTCAAATTCAAGAACCAAAGTAAGTCAACAATAGTAATTCTTTATTACAATCAGAGATCTTTCTTTGCTAAATGAATATTGATATCAAAATTCAGAGAAAAGTTTCATATTGCCAAACAGTAAGTTTTGCTGTTGAAAAATAAACCATAACTTGGAATTCTTTGCCTTAATTTGTAACTGTCTCTGTGTTACATTATGAAATACCTGGCAATGTCTTATGTGCGATTGAAAAATATATATATACTTTAAAACCCACAAAAAGCAACTAATGAAAGATTTCCATTTTACTTACACTGAAAGCTATTGAAGAAAGAAATTACAAAAGAAAACCCCATAATTTGATGGGGAAGAAGGATAAGAAAAAGCAGAGAGATTCTGATAGGTCACTTTCTCATACACAAGCATTTAGTCTACAGTAATCTTCCAGGACTGTCAGATTTGATTGAAAGATAATGCAAGATTTTTTCTTGCCACAATTTATAGCATGTATCCATTAGGAATAATTATGGTTGCATGATTTTGCTAGCTGTTATCTCTACAAGTGTTACTAATGGTTTTATCAATTACTCCCTGTCCAATAACTGCATGGTTGTAACCTAATTTAAAGACACTCTATCACCAGGCTGATTTGTGTAGTAGTAAATGACAGCATTTGAGACACCAGCCAAATGACTCACTTCAGTGACTTAGTTAGTCTCTAATAATTAACAATTAGTAGGCACCTAGAGGAAGCTCTAGAGACTGGAGCTCCCACGTTTCTCTTTCTTATCTAAATACAAGAAGTTAGAGAGACTTCAGTGATTCATATTAATAAAATTGAAGGCCTCTATGGGTTTGGAGAACATGTGTATATGTAAGAGAGAGCTGTTAATAATTCCTATTTAAAATGAAAGAAATCGGAAGCAATGCATGTTCATAAGGCTATGCTTTACCGCATTGGAATGGGTAAGTATGTTAAGACCCAGGAGTGAAAAATTACCCTCCAAGTTATTTTTTTTTCCAGGTATGTTTGTGCTTCGGTTCAGAAGTAAAGTCAATGTGCTAAAAGGAGACTAGTGTTGGCAAATTTGTGCTATTTCTTGAACTTTAAAGGGAAAATGCTGGATGTGCAAAAATAGGCACTTCATTACAGATCATTAGTGCGAACTTTATGTACAGCTGAAGGCTCGGAAAGGCATTGCCGGTTTAGAACTAACTGGGAAGAAATTTGAAATCCCCCTCGTTTTTTAATGAATGTAAAAGATGATTTTTTTCTCTGAAGATGTTATCTCTAAGGATTTTTTTTTTCCCAAAGAAATCGGCCCATTTTGAAAGTCTAAATAAGAGCCTGAACTTCCAGCCTTAAGTGGCCTACATTTTCTGAAAGTAGTTGGGCTTCTCAGGGCGAAAATGGTGAAAGTGAACCACGAATGAATGGAGGACCCCGGGTCTTGCCCCGTGCTGCCCTTCTGTGGCGAGTATCGGGATCCAGTCCAATGCGACCAAGTTGCTTCGGGATCACTCGTCAATCAGGTTACTATGTCAGACCTTAGTACCTTAAACTCTTCAGGTGAACCATGAATTGAAGATAACAATTAATTTACCAGAGGACTGGATCAGGCAGAATGACGAAGAGCGTCATTCAACATGTCATGTCATTCCCAGAGAGACCAGAAGACCCCAACCTGAAGAGAACTGGATTCTGTGCTTCACTCTGTCCTGGATCATTCTCAGTACTCCTTGTGAGGAACCGGTGATCAGAGCCAACTGCAAAAGCATATTACAGCCTTGAAGTTTTAGGAATATTAGAGAAAATAGTCTTTAAAAACATCCTCACACTTACAAGCAAGCCTGTTCTGATAATTGCTCTTTGCCACACAGTCGTGGCTAGTCAACAGATGCTCCTGGATAAATTCTGGTGGACATTTGTAACCCCCATTCCTTTGGCTGGCCTCGCACATGTGCTGGAAGAGTCAAACGTGTGAATGAGCTGGAAGCCCACATCCCCAGCAACTCCCGGCTACAGAGTATCATTCCTTGCACATATATTTATGTCACCGTTTTGTGCTAATCACAAAAGAAATCAGTGGAAAGGAAGAAAATAAGTCGCTGAGGATCTGAGCATCTCTGAACAAGATCACAATGGCCAATTTGCAGAAATGGGTTTCTCTAATTTTCCCTTGTGGTGGTGATGAGGTTATGAAATAGTCATAATAGCACAAGAACTGCCCTCTCTGGAAGCTGCTAAGAAAACTCCAGCCATAATAGAAGGGCAAGGACTCGTGGTGTTTCTTACAATGGAGTTGAAGCCCCACCCCTCCTTCCCCAGCCGAATTTGCATATTCTTTTGAAAACCACACATTGAGTATCTATAGCCCCAGCTGATGTCATCGGGCACAGCATGCAGCCACTAGAAGTGGGACAATTATAATTTTTGTAGCTGATTAATCATCATGAAAAAGTAACAGTCAATTGACTCAATCATACATCCATGGTGATTAATCACACTTCACTTGTGTTTTTCTCCCCCAAGTATTTTACTGACAGTGCAGATGTTGGTTGATTTTCTCCTTTAGCCTTTTACTTGGTCACAGATGTTAAGTAATCACCTTGTCCTGATACTTGACTTATCCATAATCTTTGGTATTACAAGCCCTTAAGAGAAAATGTGCTCTTTTCTTAGAAATCAAATGGTAACATAGTTATTACCTTAAAAAAAAAAAAAACAGGTTAATCAATATATGAAATAGCCATAATTGTGCTCTGTAATCACAGAGGCTTTTTTTTTTTTAATAATCATGCTACTCCCCAATTTGTTCCCCAATGGCATGATTACTGATAAAACATTGGAGAAAAGAGTTGTTTTTCTTTCCTCCTGGAGTGTTAATGGCTCAATTTCATTAGATTTAGTCCAAAACTGAATATTCTAATCCAGATTCATAGAAGGCCTCACCTGGTTGCATTTTACTTTGAGGGTAGACAAAATTTGCTCCTGACAACAGATCAGACATTGTACCTGAGCACGGGGCTATCTGAGACGTCTCAGTTCCTGGCCCATAAGAGAAAATGAAATGATTCCATGAGGGCCATATTTATAAAACTGTCACATAGGAATTGTTGATATTTAAGAAGTAATTACCAACTCACTAGTCTGTTGGTAAAAGAGCAATATTCAAGGAATATTCAAAATGATTATGAGTCAATTAAATCACTTTTAGGGATGAGCTAGTTTGTATTCAAGGCAGCAGGAATGCTTTAGTCCAGGCTTCCTTTGTAGTAGTGGGATTAGTGGGTGAGGCAGCAGACAGACTTGCGTAATTTCCCAGACTGAAATGTCTCATCCTAAGGGAGAAGGACGGTGGCATCCCGAATTAAGGCCCAAACCCTACCCCTGGACCTGCTTCCATGATTTCAACTTCTCTAATCTTAGAAGAAGGTATCATCTCACAATACTGATGTTCAGATAATCTCTGAGATCATTTCCCATGTAGGAAATTGCTTTCATGCCACGATAACACAGCAGCTTTGAGTTCTGTCCTGGGTGACTGTCTTGATACTGTTAATAAAGAGTCTTGGGTTGGATATAATTGTTAATAAACTAATTCTAAAAATCCACTCAAATGTCACTTATAATCAGAATATTCTGCTGGACTAGGACCCCTGGGGAAGCCTCTGAAGCTGTGAATCTTGTATGCAGTGGCAGGGATGAACACAGGGAGGGAGACGGCCACCACTGCTTTACAGCTGAGTTGTTTAAACTGATCACATACGATGAAGCTCAGAAACACTTGCAGCTGTGAGGACCAGAAAAGGAAGTGAGGGATGGAGAGGAGAACCAGCGGGAAACTCTCCAAATGAATCTGGTCCTCTTTGGATGTGCCAGAGGGAGAGGTGAAAAGATGTTATTACTTGTAATTTATAACAGGAACACCAAGGCACAGAAGATAATCTAAAAGCATTTCAGTGAGAAGATACCCATGACATGGAACTATTTAAAATAATTAATCAAAAAAGCCTAATTATTCAATTAGATGGATAAATGAATCTTCTTAAAGTGGATATGCAAAAAAGAGAGTGATGATGAAATCTTTTAAAGGGAAATGAGTGTAACAAATCAGCTAAATATGATCTCTAAAAAAATTCTGAATAATAAGTCAGCGATTATGTTTTAATTGGGCTTTTGCTTTATTATAATTGAGGACACTCATTATCTTGTTTTATTGTATTTATGATTTTAATATTCATACCATTTGGCACTTTATCTTTGTATACTTTCTGCCAGTGCTTGTTGCGCTTCCTGGCTGATTAGTGCCGGGGTCAGTGTGAAGTGAATGCAGATGTCTCAATAATGATCGGCAGGAGCGGTGGGCTGATTTCAGTGTTTGAAGGTCTCCTATAAAGTCGTCCTTTGTGCGATCGTGAGGGTGATTTTTTTCAGTTCTTTTTTTTTTTTTTCCACCCCCTGTCTCAACATGAGTAGCTCAGTTGGTAAGAGTTATCTAAGAGGAAACTGTTTTTCACTCTGAAGGGGTTCAAGGGACTTCATTTGGGGGGTATAATGAGTGTTTCTAAAATGACGACACACAGGCACATGTGACCTGTCTTAGGGGAAAACATTGGTTTTATGCAAACAGCAACATCTCACTGAAAATTCAGGCTCTTTATCTGAGGCTAAAGCAGGGCAAAGCAAAGCTCTTGTGCTTGTAACTTCCAGACGATCGGATAAACTACTCTTTGTTCACAGCGAAGGGCAGTTGAGCCAAAGATTATTTCCAAGTTTTTGTCAATCACTTTGCCCTGTAAAAGGTGCACACATGGCTGATTGCTTACACACTCAAAATCAGCCAAAAGGTGCAGTCAGAATGAGTCGGCAACTGTTCAGCTGCCTCATACGTAGAGAGAGCTTTAAATGGGCCTTTGAGAAGCGAAGAGGGGAATCATTTAGTGCCTGTGCATGGGACTTTTGTGAACCCTAGTGACACTTTTTTAAATCTTTCAAATGAGTCAGTGGCAAGAATTGTATTTAGGATTTTATCTCAATCCTAGGTCCATAATTTTGCTGCTGGTTATGTTGAAAATAGTAGTAAATAAAACGTATGGGCTGTATTTTGTTTCATTGACAGATAAATGCGTATTTTCCAGCCAATCCTCTGCTTAGTAAAGTAACTTAAATAATGGAAGAAGTAATGAATGAATGAATAAATTTGAAATAAAACACACATCTGATGGCCTATGACATGCTGAGTGCTCTAGCCTGCCTTATCATTTCTCTAAACACAGAAATGAAAATTATTATTTGAAAACGTGGGCATAACTCTTTAGGGACTGATATATTTTCATGATCATATTTTTGAAAAGAAAGATTGACTTTTAATATCAGGTCACAATGTGTGCTTTCTAAATAGGAGATCTTGAGAAGGTTTCATATTTAAAATAGACTTTTTTGACTTCGGCCTCATTGGCCTTAGGGGCCAGATAATTCTTTGCTGTGAGAGGCTATCTGTACACTGTAGGGTCTTCAGTAGCATCCTTGCAGCCACTCACTAGAATTCTCTAGCACCTCCCCTCTTAGCTGTGACACTCAAAAATGTACAGATGTAACCAAATGTCGCCTAAGGGTCAAAATCACCCCCTCATTTGAAAACTATTGCTTTGAAGCCTTTGCTGACAGTGAGTAAGACATACTTACAGCAAAGATGGTGCACAGGAAAATAGTAACGGACAATTTCCAAAGCCACTCCCTGATCACATATGCTGTAATTTGGAAACTGGGAAGTATTGGATGATTTTCAACTCAATTTTCTGAGACTAATCAACATTATCATGCAAAGTATTTTAAAGTTTTCCCAGGGATGGAAAAGACATAAGAAGCTGTGATGTTTTAACTTGAAGAAAATTGGTAAATTTACTGGAATATAACAATACTGAAAGGGCAATAACAACAATGTTGATAATAGCAGCATCCTTTGATGAAACACAGTGCTGGGCAGCCCTACATCCTCTACTCATTGAGGTTATTTTTACCATAAACAGTGTCTTGAGGTAATAAGCCAGGATTACTCTGCTTAATCTCTGTTTACTCCCTGCTCCAGTACTGGCTTGAAGACTGGAGGCTGTGGAACAAATGGATTGGCACCGTCGTTCAAGGCCATCTATATCTGGGCTCTTAGATCAACACCAGGTGTTTAGATGAAAACAATAACTTAAGTGTTTCCATTTGGAAGGTGTGAAGATCAAGTTATTGAACCTGAGATTCTGAAAGTAAAGGGATTATTAAAAAAATAAGAACTTCCTGTATGTGATTTAACAGTTAGTATACACATGTTTATCACTTACCGCAGGAGGCCCAGTGTGGAGAGGAATTCCACTTTCCTGATATTGGGTCAAATTTTTCCCTGTGGGAAGAGATCCAATGGTGTATCTGGTGCTGGCCTCACATGGTTGTCTTCTCCATGGCCCATACGTAGTCTCTGCAGAACTGAGAGCTCCTTCAGCTGCCTTTATTTTGTAATCAGAGTGTAGGTTCTCGTCTCATCACAGAAAGAATTCAGAAATGAGACACAGAGGCCAAGAAAGCAAAGAAAGGATTTATTAAGCAATAGACAGTACACTGTCAAGGGGAGAGCGGGTGGACCCAGGTGGGTAGCTGCCCCGATTTTCTATGGCAGGCTGGTTACATGGGGTGTAAAAACGAATGGGCAGAATATTCATGGGGGAAGGAGAGAAGCTTGGAGTCATCTTTCCTGATTCTCATCCCAGCTGTACCTTCCTATGGGGAAGAGGGATTTTTTTTGTCCTTTTTCAGTCTTTCAGATCAGGAATTTGGATAAGGGCATAATGAGTAAAAGGTAACGTTCTGATGCTGAAGATTTCTGCCTTGTCCCACCTTTCTTCATGTGTCTCCAGGATGCTTGTCATCCAAAATCTACAGTTTTTTTTTTATCAGTCTGGAGGTTCCTGCTTTTCTTGGTCTGCCAAAGGATCCCAGTTATTCACAAGACGTATGGTTTTTTGCCATTTGACCCCCTTTCTCTGCTTATTTCTAGCTCTCTGACTGCTCTAACAATTTTACTTATTCTGGTTTAAGAAAGATTAACAGCAGTACATTTTCCTCCTTAACTTCTTCGTAGCTGCAGCTGGGATTTATCTTTCATCTAGCTGAGTATTCTTAAAATTCTTTAGCTTTTTCTATGCTGTATGTTTCTCTCCTAGATTTTATGATTGCTAAATTAGGGTCACCATTACCCACTTATTTTGCTTCTCTATCTCCTTCTCAAGACTTGACTTCCCTTTGAGCCTCTGCTCCAAAAGATAAGTTCCTTGTCCCTTAAGAGTTTGAGTCAATGATTGCAAAGCAGAGAACTTCAGGCGTTTCCAAAGTCATTTTTCCCTTTGATGATTCTAACCATGTGAGACAGCCATTGGCCATTCTGTTCTTCGAGTCCCTGTTTGTCACACATGGGTTTTCTCCATGTGGTCTTCTCCTTTGACCATGAGATATGAGATCTCTTAAGACCTCTTATCTTTATGCTCTATGCCTCACAATTTTGTTTGGGAACGAAAAAGCTTCTGAATCGAGTACTTTAGCAATGTTAACACCCAAGAAGTAAAGGAAATGAGTCCTCAGGGATGGGGCACCTATTCTTTTTCCTCTTTTGAAAAGTTACCTCTTTTCCTTCAATTGCAGGACAAAAAATAAAATAAAATAATAAATAAAGGAATTTCTAATCAGGAGCTGCAAATTTCTCCAAACATTTGTAATTCTTTTTTATGTGTTTAAAATTTGTAACCACTTGTGTCATATTGCGTGTTACTTTAGTAGAAAATATTTCTCCTGTTCAAGAATATTAATGGAAGTGTATCTAAATTGCCTAAATTGAAAGCTAACATGTTTTTCCTACATACAAGAGAGGTGGAAAATCTATTCCCAAACTTCCATGAAGAAGGCTTTGCTGACATTTCCTCCAGAAGCCAGTTTCATAATTATATGCCAGTTATTTTGATGAGGAATTTCATTATTTCTCCATAGGAGAGACTGTATATCAACATGTGAGTACAGATGATACACTTCAAAGATGCACAAATAAACGTGAGCACCAGTATTTTAAGGCGTCTGTTATTCTTTTCTAATTAAATTCAGAGTAAAAACTAAATGACATGAAATTACACACATAGTAGCAGAACTCTAAAAAAAATTTTTTTTTGAAAGAAAAAATGCTCACAGAGTCAGCCATCGCATTAAAATTCTTTTTGGCTGGGTTAGCTGAAAGACCATGAAAAAAATCCACCTGCCATTCAGTTTAATTTCTTGTGTTTAGAGCTCTACAGCATTCTGTGTAAAACTAATCAATAAAAAGGATTTATGAGACCTTGAAATAGAACAGTCGAAAGGAGGAAATTATAGTCAGTTTTAGTTATTAAAGATTTTCACCACTAAATTTAGTATAAGGGAAACGTTATACATCTTTTTTAGCTGAAACAGGGCATTTATCAAACTCATGGATTGGGGAGACAATTGTGCTTAGACCAACTGTAATGTGTCTTTATTTGTTACTCACCATTTATTGTTGGCTGTGGTGAGGTAGACCCAAACAGAAGGGACAGAGGATTGGAAAAACTATGCTAAAAGGAAAAAATAAAAGGCAAGAAGACAGTGAGCCATGACCTAGACATGAGAGGAAAAAATGTATTTGCGAATTCAGATCCAGTCATACTAAATAGCTTTGTTTGACAATATTTATAAAAGAGCGAGGGCAGTGAAAGATGGAAACAGGGAGCGAGGAAGGGACGAGGGGAAGCGGGCAAACTCACCACCACGTCACATGGCTGTTCACTCTATGGGATCAAACTCTAGCTCTGATCATACTTGGAGACCAAGTCATTACTGATTTTCATTTATTTGTATCATCATATTTGCAGGACCGGGAGCATTTCTGGAAATAGTTATACATGGACTATGCAACATTGTTGCTTGGTGTTGAGTTCTGAGAGACCGCCTCAAGGTGCTAGGGTGCTGTGTATATGATCTTGAGACTTTTACTTAAATACATTTCTTAGCAGAGTAATTTGAGAAAACTCAGGAATTTAGCTTTTGTTTGATGAAATTCAGATGACAGATGGAAAACTGCAATATTTTGAAAAGACGAAGTGCAGTGATGCACAGAACAGACGATTGCCACAATAATAATGGCATTTAGCATTAACACTGAGTTCTTCATCTGCAAAGTACCTTCTAATCAACTAATTAAGCCCCATAACACTCCTGAAATACAGGTAAGTATCATCACTGCCATTCTACAGATGGAGAAAATGAGGCATGGGGTTAAGCATCGTCGCCTGAGGCGACTGGAAATAAGCACCACCACCTGGATAAGGTCTTGGGACTCAGTCTTTCCTGGGTAAAGAATCAGGGACTAGCATTCTTTCAACCAAAACAATGAGGCTTTTAATGCTAAGTATTTTTCCTTTTGAAAAGAAGATTAACCTGTCGTTCAGTTAACACTGATTTTCTTATAAATTGAAATGATCTTTGCCTTCAGAAAACAGCAACAACCTGTTCCTTTATTTGCCTCATTCATTCTTTGTTTGCATTATTCATTCTTCTCACTGTCTCTACAATTACCCCAAAAGAATGCCTTTTCTGAACGACTAGATGACGAGGGCCTTTACCTGGTGGCAAAGCATTGAGACTCAGGTTTTGTTTTACGTTCAAGTTGCAAATCATATATTCATTTTAAAATAAGATGACTTCTCATTTCTGATGAGAATACTTGTTGGCAATTTCAAAATCCTCTACTATGTGAGGGAAAAAAATAAGCAGATTTTATTCTTTCCTACTAGTTAACTCTCTTGATAATTCTCCTGAATGCCCCAAATTATTATTCAAGATATAGAATGTCACCAAAGAAACAATTTTCAGCATGAAAACAATCTAAACCGCTTATTTTTGGTCCTACTCCTGCTTCCCTTCAGAAGTCACTCAGGTTTTAATGAATGTTCTGCCGAGTTGGAAATACATTGTGGGAAAGAGCAGAAATTTCAGGATAAGTTTCCTTTTCTTTCTCTTCAGAAGATCAATAAAGTCAATGACTATGTTTTTATACATACTTATTTGTAAATTCTCAGTCCCTAGGATCTTACAGACCAACTGAGAGAACAGGATTTGAACCAAGGATGAGCAAGTCCTTGGGATGTAAATGACTAATTAAGTCTTGTTCTATCTAATAAATACGTTGCAGTCATATAGAAAGGAACCGAGATGACTTTTGTCTGCTTGCATACTGAAAACAGGGTGTCCTTACCAAACTGCTTATGATTTGTAGATGTGGCCAGCATTTGAAGAATTTGATTCTGAAAAATTATCCATATAAACTAGTTTTTTTTTAAAGTTCCCAACAATAAAAATGTTCTAAACTTAGAATGTGATGATAATTGCACAACTTTGTGAATACACGAAAACCATAGAACTGTACACTTTAAATTGTAAAATTTATCCTATGTGAATTATAGCTCAATAAAGCTGTTTAAAAAAAGGTAGGGGTGGGCAGGAAATCCCAAGTCAATCCCATCTCTTTCCCTTCAGTGCGGGTCTGCTTTAGCTTCTTAGAATGACGCTCGATGGCTGCAGGATATGTTCTCAGAGTATTTTAAAGGATTGTCCTTTTCTTCTCACTTTGTTTCTGTTGACTCTGCAGGAGCCATTTGGGTACCCAGCTGCTGTTCATTCTCCACACTTAGCCCACCCAGTGGAACACCATTGAGAAAAACATTGCTGCAATTCCTGATAAACTGACACGGGTTCCATACCCACTAAGAGTGAAACTATCTCCTAGTCAGAGGAAACTACAACTGATGAGAAAGACAGATTAATTTCTCTGCCCTTACTGTTACACAAAAGATTGATGCTGCCATTTTTACAATTTGCTTTTCCCCCTGGAGTTCAGGGTTCCTCCTTGATTCCTTCTGCTTAGTGTCTAAGCTGGCTTATTTGTCTGTAGAAGACTACAATAGCAGGGAGCATGTCTGCAGTGATCTCTAAATCTCACAGGAAAAATATAATGGAGATATTGAATATCAATATCTTGTAATAACCTATCATGGAAAAGAATCTAAAAAAGAATGGATATATATATGTATATACATAACTGAATCACTTTGCTGTACACCTGAAACATTGTAAATCAACTATACTTCAATTTAAAAAATGCAAAAAGAAATAAGTATGAAGTAAAGAATGAGTTTTCAGGTTTCTTCTTCTCAATGAATACTGTAATAATAAAGTTGTACTCCACAGAGTGTTCAATGTAGGTGGTGGTTATTCTGTCTGAGACCACAGGGGCCAGATGTGATGTTGAAGGAGAATGGGGTCATTGATGTGAGGGACCCAAGCGCACAAGCTGATAGGACTGAGGCCCAGGGGCCAGAGCTCTGTTCTTCCTTCATGTAAGCATAGAACACATGCTTTCATATGAGTGTAGGGCCTGGCTGTGTCTGCCTGGAAGTACCACACTCACTTTTTATGAATGCCAACACAATGAACATAATGAAATAGATGATGTTAATAAAACATTATGCAATTCCTCCAGAGAAAAATATCATATTTCATGTTACATAAATATTATAGCAAGAGTCTAAAAAAAGATTTAGCTATCATTTTGAATTCTGTGAATTGCCTTTGGTTGTTCTCTGATCAAGGGCCAGATACTGATTCTCTCCAGTTCTCCAGATATTTTTTGGTAAAGATATTACCAGTTAAATTCAGCTTTATTTTTTTAAATAAGCTTTTTATTCTAGAATTGTTTTAGGTTTACAGAAAAGAAGATTGCACAGAGAATTCTCACATACGTCACACCCAGTTGTTAACACCCCTCAGTTAACACCATGTATTAGTACAATACATTTGTCACGACTAATACATCAACTTTGATGTGTGTTTAACTCCAATCCATACTTTATCCAAATTTCTTTAGTTTTTAACCTAATGTCCTTTTTCTGTTCAAGATCCCGTCCAGGACAACAAACCACAGTTAGCCGTCACATCTCCTTACACTCTACTGGGCTGTACCCGTTCCTCGGACTTTTCCTTGTTTTTCATGATCTTCATAAATTTGAGGACTACTGAGCAGGTATTTCATAGAATGTATATTTTTGTTGCTGGAGTGTTCATATTTTTGCCCATTTCTTAATTGGGTTGTTTGCATTCTTACTGTTAAGTTTTATGGTTTCTTTGTACGTTTTGGATAAAAGTCCTTTATCACACACATGCTTTGCAAATATTTTCTCCCAGTCTGTGCCTATTATCCTAGTTTTTTAAAAAATCATAAATGAATGAATTTTGTTGAATGCTTTTTCTAAATTTAATCATATTGTTATACGTATTTTGCAATCTGTTAATACTATGAGTTGTATCAGTTGATTTATGATTGTTGAACAGGCCTTCCATGCCTAAAATAAACCCACTTAGCTGTGATGTATTGTCCTGTTTATATATTGCTGGATTAGATTAGCTAACATATTGTTAAAGATTTTGCATCTATGTTAATTTAAGATATTGGTCTGTAATTTTCTTGGCTTGTAATGCCTTTAGGTATTTTTGTTATCAAGGTGATGCTGGCCTCCTAAAATGAGTTAGGAAGCATTCTCTCTGCTTCTATTTTCTGTAAGAGATTGTGGATAATTTGTATTATTTCTGCTTTTAATATTTGGTAGAAATCAACAGTGAAACCATTGTGGACTTGATGTTTTCTTTTTGGAAAAGTTTTAAATTATTAATTCTATTTTTAATAGAATTTATTTAAGTTATCTGTCCGTCTTTAACTGAGTTTTGTTACATTGTCTCTCTTAAGGAATTGGTCCATTTCATCTAAGTTATTGAATATATTGGTATTCAGTTATTTCTACTATTCCTTTATTATCCTTTTGCCTATGAAATCACTTCTGGTATTTGTAAATTGTGTCTTCTCTTTTTTTCTCCGTTAGCCTGACTAAATGCTTATTCATTTTAACTGACTTTTTTCAGAACTAAATTTTGGTTATGTCAAATTTCTCCTATTTAAAGTTTGTTATACTTCTTCCCTAGTTTTTATCATTTACTTTCTTCTGCTAGCTTTTGTTTAATTTGCTTTTCTTGCTCCAGTTTTCTAGATGAAGTTTAAGTTATTGATACTGATTTTATATGTTTCTTTTTTTTCCCTCACGTATCAGTTTAATGGTATATATTTCTCTCCAAGCACTGCTTTTGTTGCATCTCACACATCTGTTAAGTTATATTTTCATTTTCACTTAGATCAAAATATTTAAAATTTTTTTCTTGAGGCTTCTTCTTTGACCCTTGCATTATTAAGAAGTGTGGATTTAATTTTGAAAGAATTGGGAATTTTCCGACTATCTCTGTTATCCATTACTAGTACAATTCCACTGTGGTGTGAGAATATACTTTGCACAATTTATAATTTATAAATTTGTTAAGTTGTGATTTATGACTTAGAATGTGATCTATTTTGGTGAATGTTCCATGTGAGCTTGGAGTATTCTATAAATGTGAATTAGATCAAGTTGATTGATAGTGCTGTTCATGTTATTTATAACCTCACTGATTTTCCACCTGCCTGACTTATCAATTATTGACAGAGGAGTGGTGACGTTTTCCACTATTACAGTAGATTTGTTTATTTCTCCCTTCAATTCTGTCATTTTTTTTTCCCTCAGCCATTCTGATGCTCTGTTGTCTGGTACGTACACATTTATAGTTGTTGGGTCCTCTTTATCATTATGCAATTCTCCTCTTTGCCTCTGATAATCTTCACTGTTATTCATTGTTCTGAAGTCTGCTTTATCTGAAATACCTTTTTCAGCTTAAAAAAATTATTTGTATTAGTATCTTTCACCAGCTTTGTGCTTTTAACCACCTGAGTCTATTTTTAAGGTGGTTTTCTCATAGATGACATATATTTGGTTATTTTCTAAAACCCACTCTGACAATCTATATGCTTTAATTGGTGTGTTTAGACCACTCACATTTAAAGTGATACTTTCATGTAAGTAGATCATCTACTATATTTATGACTTTCTATTTGTTGCATTTCCTCTTTGTTGCTTTTTCCCCCCTTTTTCTTTTTTCTTTGGTTTTAATTGAGCAGTTTATATTATTTTATCTCCCCTCTGAATGTCATTTATACTTCCCTTTAAAAAGTTTAGTGGTTGCACTATAGTTTGCAATATATGGTTTTAAGTAATCCAAGTTCACTTTCATATAACACAGTGCTGCTTCACATACAGTTCAGTCACACACAGAACATCAAGTATTTCCAATTCCTCTCCCATCCCTTGTGACGTGGCTGTCATTAATCTTACTTACCCATATGCTGCAGTTACCAAATACATGGTTACTATTATTGCTTTTAAATGGGTATTTTAGATAAATTAAAAATGAGAAAAATAAAAGATTTTATTTTACTTTTACTGATTCTTTCTCTAATGTTCTGTCTTTATTTTTGTTTTTTGAAGATCCTTTTTTTTTTTTTTAACCACTGGTATTTTTCTTCTTCCCGAAGACCTTCTTATAACTTTTGTTTTTGGCAAGGTAGGTTTGCTAACAACAAATTCCCTCAGTGTTTATTTGATAAGTCTTTATTTTTCCTTTCCTTTTGAAGAATAATTTTGTTGGATACATAATCATAGGTTGGTGGTTTTTGTTTAAACATTTTAAAGATCTCTCTCCACTCTCTTCTTGCTTGCATGTTTTCTGATGAGAAGCCTATCTTCATTCTTATTTCTGTTCCTCTACAGGTAAGGTTTTTTCCCCCTTGTTTGCTGACTCTGTATATGCATCTTTATTTTACTTTTTTTGGGGGGTGTGGGGTGGGGGGTATCCTACTTGGTGTTCTCTGAATGTCTTAGATCTCTGGTTTGGTGCCTGTCACTGGTCTTGGAACTTTTTCAGCCATCATTACTTCAGGTACTCAGTTCTCTATTTCTTTTCATCTGATGTTTCAATGATGTTTGTATTATAACTTTGAACATTGTCCTACAGTTGTTGAATGATAGTTTTTTTGTTTGTTTGTTTTTGTCTTTGTTTTTAAATTCTTATTTTTCTCCTTGCATTTCAGTTTGGGAAGTTTCAGTTGACCTGTCTTCAAGTTCATTTATTCTTTTCTTAGCTGTGTGGAGTCTATTGATGAATCTGTTGAAGGTACATTTAATTTCTGCTACTGTGTTTTTTATGTCTAGTATTTCTTTAAAAATTTTTTCTTAAGGTTTCCACTTCTCTGGTACCATTATCCATCTACTCCTGAATCTTGTCTACTTTTTCCATTAGAATCCTTATATTAATCATAGTTATTTTAAATTCCCTGTCTGATAATCCCACTGTTTACATCATTTTTAGATCAAGCTTTGATGCTTATTTTGTCTCTTCAGAATGTGTTTTTTTTTCTTACCTTTTGACATAACTTATAATTATTTGTTGAATCCAAGCATGTAGTATTAGATAATAAGAACTGAGGGAAATACACCTTTAGCATGAGGATTTATGTTAATTTAGCAAGGAGCTGGTCTGTGTTTAATATTTATTAAAGCTATAGATATCAGAGGTTTCAAATGCCTCTAGTGTCCTTGCTTTTGTCTTTTTTTTTTTTGGCTTTTGGTTTTTGGACTTTCCCATGTGTTTTTTAGGAGAAAGTCTTCACCTTGTCACTCCTTCAGCTGCGGCACTAGTTATTAAACTGGAGCAGAGTTGGTGTAAAAGTAGATGGGGCTGGGGAGCATTCTACAGTCCTGATGGTGTCAGAGCCGTGGCCTACACAACGTTCCCATCCCTCTTCCAGTGAGAAAGTATCTCCCCCTTTCCCTCTACTCCTTTCCCTGGCTACAGTGTTCCCCATCTACTTTCTTGAAGCCCTGTCCCTGTTTACTATGTTTTGTTTTGTTTTTCTTTCTTCTCATTTGAGACAGAAAGGCCAGGAGGTGGGGGTAGAGTAGGGGGTTATTACCATCCCCCACCCCGCCCCAGGTTGGGATAAAGTTTCAGAATTGTGCTTTGGCCACGTACTGTGAGAAGCTGCAGGTGTTCCTGGTGGGAAAGTCTAGGAAAGTGTGGGGCTCCCATAACTGGACTCGCAGGAGCTTCTCACACCCCAGTCCACATTCAGCTTCAGCAACTTGTGAAAATTTCCTTTAAAAGTTCTGACCAGTTTCTGGCTCCAGCTGCTCCTCTCTAAGCAAGCAAATCTCAATTCAGAATCTCTCTAGATGCACTTATCTGTCCAGATTTTGATGCAGTGATTTGCCCCAGTACCTCAGTCCTCTGATGGGGTCCAATAAAAGTTTCTGACTTTCAGTTTGTCTAACTTTTTTGGTGTTGTAAGGATGACAGCAGCAACTTTTCCTTACATGTTGGAACTGAAGTCAGAAGCATCCCTCAACTCTATTTCTAATTATAAAAGTATAGTTTGTCTAAGAAAAAAAAATCCATAATTTGCTCACTAATTATGGAGGCAGGCAATCCTTTGCCACTTCCTCCCAGCCTTTTGGGAATTGTTTGCTGATATCACACATCACACATACACAGAGCTCCCAGGTTATGCCCAGAGGACCATTTCTCAGCTAGACTTTGACTCTCCGAGCACTTTTGGTTATGGTTATAGTTGTGGTTGTGGTTAAAAAGGACATCTGGCCTCTGACCATGTAAGGTTCTTTACTTTCGTTGCTATAACGTCTAAAATACAGATGTTTGGAAAGAGTCTAAATATTAAATATGTTTCTCCAGTTTTTATTTAGATATTTGACCTTAACCTTTCTCTTGGTCCTCATAGTTTTCTTCTATATAATATTAAATATAGGTCATAATATATTTTTCTACAAGGAACAAATAAACATTCATGTATGAATGAATAAATATGTTAGCTACTATTATACCAGTAGCTCCACTTTGCTATTTTTACATAAAAACTTGAATGCTGATATTGCTATAAATAGCAGCTACAAATGAATTTTGGGTGCATTGCTGGCAGGTTTCTGGTATACAAATGAACATGACTTGCAAATAGCAATTTTACAGTTTCTACATATGGAAATTCAGTTCTGTGTATAATATTCTGCTTCAAGGTTTAGAACAAGTATGCAGAGCAATGTTCATTCACACAACTTTGAAAAATGTGTTTGCTTAGCTATTTCAGATTCTCCTAAGAAAGAGTTCCAATTGCATCAAGTGTTACTGTGTGCTGAGTTTAAGGTTGCTCTTCTCAGAGAGATCAGGGTGAGTTTGGATCCAGTTCAATTCTATGTGGGCTTTTCTGGTGGTCCCTCATCACAGAGTTCAAAGTGGACATGTCTCTAACATGTGATTTCAAGTGCCATCACTTTGAATCATTGCTAGAAAGAAACTGCCCAGCCTCACACCACGTTTCTAAGTCCCCATTAGTTCTGAATGGTGCCATTGACCAGTACCTGACAATGAAATGTGAGCAAAAATGATGTCAGCCCCTTCTGAACCAAGAAGATTTTCTGTCTCCACATTTCTTTCCTTTCCCACCACTCGGGTACTGAGGACTTGAAGCACTGCTAGATAGCTGTGTCAAAAGATGGTAGAAACATCGTTCCCTGAACACAACAAATGGAGAAGAGCTTCCCACCAACTAGAAGCACTATATCCCTCTTTTATATGAATGTCAATAAACATCATTGTTCTGAGCCTCTGAAAATTTGAAATTTATATGCTAGAAGCTAGTACTAGAAATTATTACTAGAAGTGATAGGCTGCTTTAGCAGATGCTGGCAGTATCTTACCTGTATTGCATTGGAACAAAGCATTTTTTTCTTAATAAATAATTGACATACATCATCATATAAGTTTAAGGTGAACAGCATAATAGTTTGACTTAAATTTATTGTGAAATTAATACCTCAGTAAGTTTAGTTAGCATCCATCATCTCATTCAGATACAATAAAAAGAAAAAAAGAAAAAAACTGTTTTTTTACTTGTGATGTGAATTCTTAGGATTTATTCTCTTAACAGCATTCACGTGTACCATACAGAAGTGTCAACCACAGTCATCATGCGTACATTGCATCCCTAGTACTTATTTATCTTATAACTGGAAATGTGTCCTTTTTGACTGCCTTCCTCCAATTGCCCCTCCTCCCAATCCCTGCCTCTGATAACCACAAATCTGATCTCTTTTTCTATGAGTATTTTTTTAATATTCCACATGTAAGTGAGATCGTACAGTATTTGTCTTTCTGTCTGACTCATTTCACTTAGCATAATGCCCTCAAGGTCCATCTATGGCAACATAGACAGCACAGCAAATGGCAAGATTTCCTTGTTTTCTATGGCTGAGTAATATTCCTTTACACACACACACACACACACACACACACGTGTGTGTGTGTATCTACAGCACATCTTCACCTCAGTGTATCCAACTGCATTCCTCAGCGAATCCTGAAAACCTCTCCTCTTTCTGGGTGCCTATTCTCAGTGAATAACTTGTAGTTCCATCTCCTGCATAGCTCATGAAGTCAGGTACTTTTCTCTAACTCCACGTAACTTAGACCTTAATTTAGTCCAGACTGTTGCCTCTTGCCTAGATTACTGCAAATTCTTCAAACGTGTTCTCCAGTTTTCCACTCTCGCTTTTCCCCAATTTATTGTCTAGGTAGCAGGCGTGGTGAGATTTCTGACTTAAGTCTGACTATATCACTTCCCTGTTAAAAACCTCTCAAAGACTCTTAGAATAAAGCTTAAACTCGTTTATGTGCAGTCCGGCTTTGCTCACCCCTAGCTTCATCCCTTACACTCGCCACTCTGTAATCTACATTCTGACTTCTTTTGATTTCTCAGATACTCAAATTGAAATTAAGAGTTGAAGATTTGCAGATACTAACTACTATATATAAAATAGATAAACAACAAGTTTATACTGTATGGAACAGGGAACTATATTCAATATCTTGTAGTAACTTGTGGTTAAAAAGAGTATGAAAACGAACATATGTATGTTCCTGTATGACTAAGGTATTTGCTGTACACCAGAAATTAACACAACATTGTAAACTGACTATACTGCAATAAAAAATGTTCAAAAAGAAATATAAAAAACAGTCAAATATAGTCTGTTTTTCTTTCTTTCTAGAATACACTCCCTTCCTTGCCTTACCTTCATCAATTTTAACTCCTATCCATTCTTTACATATGGCGTAAGTGCGCCTTGTTCTGAGAAGACTTACCTGACTACCCAACCCTTCCTCCTCCAAGAAAGTTGGATTGTTAGTGTTTTCATATGCCTTATAGTTCACATATTGTAATTATTATATGTGTGGGTCTTTAACATAATAGAATCATATAATAGATATTATAAAACAACTACATTTCTTGCAGTTAACAATATATTATGGACAGGCTTTCCTGTCAGTGGGCACACAATAACCTCACTTTTCTAAGTCTATGTAATCCATTGTAATTATTTACCAAAATTTATTTAACCATTTCCCTATTGATTGACATTCAGTAATCAATACTTCTTGAAATACGGGTTTTCAGTCAGTAGAAAAATAAATGTATAAAAATGTTTCAAACCTAGGATATATGTCAACTTCAAATATACAGTCATGGCTTTACTAACATTTTTGATTTCCCAAAGGGCATATGAAGTTTGAATCTAACACACGTCTGGATTTCAGCCATCTGTAGCTTCCTAAAGGTTGCCTTCAACCTGGAATTAACCTCATGTAGTCCAGACCTAATGATTTTCCACTGATCTACCCTGTGTCTCTGAGAACAGGTCAAACCATTTTCAGGTATGGGGTTGATTTGTGTGGGATGGAACGATGAAAGCAGGCACAGAAATTCATTACTGGGAGGTAAATAGAATGTCTTTCTCATTAGCTACCTACTTCTCTGTTCTTGTATTCAAGGAGCTTATATCTATACGGGATGCTGTCAGATAGGTTCCTAAAATGATAACTCATCCTACAGAAAATTAATGATGTGGCGAAGAGCTCAGTGGCCTGATAAAAGAAGATGGTACTTTAAGTCCAAATATTCAGGAAGGGTCCCACAGTGTAACAGCTTAGAGAAAGATGGTGTTTAGTACAAAGAAGAAAAGGCTAATTTGGCCTCAGTAACTGTCTTCAAACACCTGAAATGTTCTTAGAGTTTGTTAGCTTCAGGCAATCATTTTTTTCCTTGCTGTTATTATCTGTTTGCTTAATCTTAGTGGAACCTCTAAGAAATACACCACTGAATGATATTTGGGTTTGTCAAATTATGATTACAGATCATCACAATGCATTCATTCTAGCATACTTAATTTGTATATTTACCTTGCAAAGGTGCTAAGTTAATGTATACAAGAAATCAGTTTCAAGTGACATCTGATGAAATTACTACTCTATATACTATTTGTTGATCTGCATGTTCAATTTTTAGGCAGAATGAATTCTTTTCACTTTTTTCTTCTTAACTCTGATCAACTGTGAGGCGATTTTCAGAAGAGCTTCATGACTGGTGATACTAGACCGAATTTCAGCAGTTTCCTAATTGACAACCAATAATACAGAAGAGAAAAATCATTTAGGTCAAATAGAGTTTGGAAAATTTTTCTCTAACTTCAAAAGTACCTAAAAACCAAATTGTATGAGCACCATATCTAACCAAATTGTTACTCCCATAGAGAATTGGATTTTACATGACTTTATGAACACTTTGCTTTGAGTTCTGTGACTCACTCAAGTATAGTCACCATGATGTAAGTGTTTATGTTAAATCGTCAAATTTAAACATTTAAATTAGGAAAATTTTCAGATAATGGACAGTCCCCAAAGACTTCATTCTGCAGTACATCAACCTGATTTCTTCAGCATTTCAGTTAGTTCTACTGTAGTTTTCTAGAGCAGTTCCATCTAACTGCCACATAGGAATTTATAGGCTAAAAACATTCTAGATTAAGCATCGTTTTTATGATCAATGGGACACTTCAAACAAGTAGTTGATTAAATGCCCTAGATGTACATAGACTAAGACGCACACTCGTGCAGACCTAGGACAGGCACGGAATAGCTTACGACTTCTGCCAAATATGGAAGCCAATGGCTCTGCTTTGACAGCCAGACCCACAGGTAAGCTGCCAGGCATGCTCCTCAAGGGTTAATTCTCCAGTGAACGCCAGGATGCATTCAGCCTCCAGAGAGAAGTCTGTGCATTTAGCCCGTCTGTAGGCACACTCCAGTCTCCAGAAAGGTGAAAGCAGGCCGAGAGGATGTCACGCACCAGTGTTTGAGCAGGATGGAAGGCAAGACGGGTCTTTTCAAGTGTGTGCTGTAAGCCTGAAGGAAGAATAGCAATGTCCTTGGAGCCGTCCAAGGAGAGGCCAGCCCGGCTGAATAATCAGTGAGCAGAAACCCAAACCCTGCAACTTATCAGGCAACGGACATGAAGGCTAGAGTTGCTGTGATGATGCAAATGAAGGGCAAAATGGTACAAATTTCTGTCTCCCAGAAGGTGTAATTAGAGAGCGAAGGTAGAAAAACAGCTCTCTCTAGAAATGCAGAGCATATGCTTATGCAGACTACCTCAGGCCTGGGTGAACAGTTAAAAGGTATTGACGATCTTCCTTTCTTACCTTCATTTTCTATAAAAGTTTGCCTGCGTTCCAATTGATAATACTAATAACAGATCACAAAATAGGCAGAGCACAATGTTAATGCAGAAGCCAAGCACACAAAGCACTTAGAAAACATCTGAGCCAAAGGAAACCTGCGACAAATATGAGAAACGTATCTATGATAATCAATCTAAAATTATGCACATAAAATTCAGTCTGAATCATGTGAACTATTTGACGTTCTAGCCACAAGAAACTCCAAGTTCTTTCTAAATGCTCTGGTTTGATCATACAGAAATATATTTTCCTTCTCCCTCACTTCTCTTTGAAGGGTATTTATGTTCTATATCATTTCTAAACTGGTATATACAGCACACACATTTTGGGCAGTTGCCATGGTGTTTCTCCTTACCATTTGAAGTTATTCAAGTAGCTTCAGTACAGTGTCCACGTGGTACTTGGCTTTGCAGGGATATCCAAGTGTGAGTATTTCTCTCATGTGCAAAGGCAGAGGACATTTCAGCTGTTTTATGAGTCTGCATTAGCCCATAAAACTCTTAATTTAGCCTAGCGTTGTTGGTGAGATGGTCTTGTCTCCTCTTGATACCGCTTAAGTTGCCTTCAGTTTTCTTCATGTTAGATGATGGTTTTCCTCTTTATTCACTTGGCTAATTAAAATAACAAATCTTCAAGCCGTCTTTTTGGGATGCCTTCTTATCACTCGAAACTAATTAAATTGGAGGGGGAAAAAAAAAGAACCTGCTACAACCAAGTAGCAAATCTTCAAGCATCAACTATATTTAGTATCATCTGTAAAATAAAAATATTTTCTCTTGGACAACTCTCTCTTTCATGGCTAACGTATTGCTCCCTAAGATACTCAATCTTTTGCTGTTCTACTGTCCAAGTGGAGAAGCTCCTGTGCTTCTGCAGCCAAGTGGACAACAGGAAGAACAGAATGCACTGGGGGGAAATTCTGGGCAATGGAATCAATCCCAAAGCCAGTGTCTACATCCCCAAAGCTAATTGGTATGAGGGCAATGAAATACTGGGTGGCTGATAGGGAAGTTTTCCACTAAGGTGAATTTTAGCCTCTGAATTTCTTGGTAGTTGGGAAATCTTATAGAAAGTAAAGAACCATTGTCCAGTGGAGTGAATAGCATTCTCTATTTCTAACTGTGGCTATATGGAACTTCTTTAATAGTTAAGACTCATGTCCATTTTCATTTGCACGGGACATTTTAAGCATAGCCTAAAATAACTTCTCAAGTTTCATGCCAACCATTTGATACTGTAATGTTCAGTAACGTTGACATCATTTTTGCACTCTCTGGAACCTCAGAGTAAAATTTCATGTCAAAGAATTTGAGTAGAGGGATGAAATTTATCTTGGCATTAGCTATATTATTAAGTTTTTCTTCCACTTGAACTACATATAATATTTCATTGTATCTTAAGTTATAGTACATTGCATTTTCTCATAGAATCTTCCTAATGAGTATTCTGAATTAACCAGACTAATTGCAGTTTTTCTTAGTTTTATTTCTAAAGAGTTTAAGATCAAGCCCAACTAATGTGGGCAGTAAAGCTTAACTAAACAGTATGAGATTAAGTAAATTAATTGCTGGCTTTAAAATTCAATGAGCAATGAGTTCCTTTACTGTACAGTTTGTTCAGTGAGACATTCAGAGAGGAATCCACAAAGGAGTTAATTTTTAAGGATTCCAGTGCCTAGAGCATCTTAGAGTTAAATGATTAGTATGAGGCACATTGAGTGGGAGAAGGGGCAGAATGATGAATTACCATCTGAGGACATTTTGAATAGAGTCAAGTAGCAAACTAAAAAGGGAAAACTAAAGCAAAGGCAGCCTGGCAGATTTCAGTTGTGGCTATCCATAGAATTTCTAACGGAGGTCAGCCTGAGGCTGCTCAGGACAAGGTGTCTAGCATCACACCATTAGTTCTGACCTTAAGATCTACCCTCCTTCTGCTCACAGTTACTGATTTACCATGGGAAGGTGGGATTGATGAGACAGGCGCAGCTCATTTTATTGCACTTTATTGTACTTCACAGATATTGTGTATTTTGTTTGTTTGCTTTGTTTTGTTTTACTAACTGAAGGTTTGTGGCAACCTTGTGGTCTAACAGACTTAGCAAGTCTATCAGTGCTATCTTGCCAACAGTATTTGCTCACTTTGTGTCTCTGTGTCACATTTAGGTAATTATTGCAACGTTTCAAACTTTTCCATTATTATCGTATTTGTTATGGTGATCTGTGGCCAGTCATCTTTGATGTCGCTATTGTGATTGTTCTGGGGCGCCATGAGTCCCACCCAGAAAGACCGTGAACATAATTGATACACGTTGTGTGCATTCTGACTGCTCCATCCAACAACGGACTCCCCTTCTCTCTCCCTCTGCCCAGCATCCCTATTTCTCCGAGACACAACACTAGTCAAGTTAGGCCAGTTAGTAACCCTACAATGGCCTCTAAGCATTTAAGTGAAAAGAAGAGTCTCATGTCTCCACTTTATTTAATTTTTTCATCTTCCACTTATAATGAAATATAACTGTCATACAGCACTGTGGAAATCTAAGGTGTACAGCATAGTGATTTAACTTACATACCTCATGAAATGATTACCACGATAAATTTAGTGAATTTTTATCATCTCATATGGATACAAAATTAAAGGAATAGAAAAAAAAATGTTTCCCTCTGATGAGAACTCTTAGGATTTGCTCTTAACAACCATCACATACAACATGCAGCAGTGTTAATCATATTAATCACATTGTAAACTGCATCCTTAGTACTTATGTGTCTCATAACTGGAAGTTTGTACCCTTCAACTATCTTAATCCAATTCCCCTTTCCCCCACCCCACCTCTGGTAACCACAAATCTGATCTCTTTTTCTATGAGTTTGTTTGTTGTTTATTTTTGAAGCATAATTGATCTACAACACTAAGTTAGTTCCTGTTATACAACACAGTGATTCAATATTTCTATACATTTCAATTGATCACTACAGTAAGTTTGATTTTAGTTACCATCTATCATTATACAAAGATAGTACATAATTATTGACTGTATTCTCCACACTGTACATTTTCATACACTTTACTCATTTATTTTGCAGCTGAAAGTTTGTAGCTCTTAATCTCCCTTTACTATTTCTCTCCTCCACCCACCAGATAACCACCAGTTTGTTCTCTTTATCTATGACCCTGTTTCTGTTTTGTTATGTTTGTTAATCTGTTTTGTTTTTTAGATTCCACATATAAGGGAAATCATACAGTGTTTGTCTTTCTCTGTCTGACTTATTCCACTTAGGTTAACATCCTCTAGGTCAATCTGTGTTGTTGCAAATGGCAAGATTTTGTTCTTTTTTATGATTGAGTAATATTCCATTGTATATATAAAACACATTTTTTTATCCAGTCATCTATTGATGGACACTTAGGGTTCTTCCATATCTTAGCTACTGTAAATAATATTGCAATGAATATAAGAGTTTATATGTCTTTTTGAATAACTGTTTTTGTTTTCTGTGGATAAATACCCATGAGTAGAATTGCTGGATCATACAGTAGTTTTATTTTTAATTTTGGGGAAAATCTCCATATTCTTTCCCACAGTGTCTGCACCAATTTACATTCCCACAAGAGTTTCCTTTCCGCCACATCCTCAATAACACTTGTGATTCGTTGCATTTTTGATAACAGCCATTCTGACACGTGTGAGGTGTGAGGTCTCATTGTGGTTTTGATTTGTATTTCCCTGATGATCAGTAATGTTGGGCATCTTTTCATGTGCTTGTTTGCCATCTATATGTCTTTTATTGCAAAAATATCTATTCAGATCCTCTGCCCATTTTTTAATTGGGTTGTTTGCTTTTTTGATGTTGAGTTGTGTGGTTTCTCTGTATATTTTGGATATGAACCATTTATGAGATATCTCATTTGCAAGTATTTTCTCCCATTCAGTAGGCAGTTTTTTTTTTTTATTTTGTCAACAGTTTCCTTCACTGTGCAAAAGCTTTTTAGTTTGATGGAGTCCCATTGTTTATTTTTGCTTTTGTTCTCCTTGCCTGGAGAGAGGTAACCTCAAATACTACTAAGACCAATGTCAAAGAGTGTACTGCCTATGCCTTCTTCTAGAAGTTTTATAGTTTGAGATATTATGTTTCAGTCTTTAATCTATTTTGAATTTATTCCTGTGCATGATGTGAGAAAGTGGTCCAGTGTGATTCTTTTGCATGTAGCTGTTCAGTTTCCCAACACTATTTGTTGAAGAGACTGCCTTTTCTCCATTGTATATTTTTGCCTTTTTTGTCATAGATTAATTGTATATATAAGGGTGGGTTCATTTCTGTGCTATTTTGTTCTGTTGATCTGTGTGTCTGCTTTTGTGCCAGTACCATACAATTTTGATTACTATAGTTTTGTAGTATAGTTTGAAATCAGGGCATATGATATCTTTAGCTTTGTTCTTCTTCCTCAAGATTGTTTTGTTTATTTGGGGTCTTTTGTGATTCCATACAAATTTTAGAATTATTTGTTTCAGTTTTGTGAAAAATGCATTGCTAGTTTGATAGGGATTACATTTGCATCTGTATTTTCCTTGGGTAGTAAGAATGAAAATGAAAAATTAATTTTTTAAAATTTAAACCATGAAGTCTACATCACAGTAAATGTACACTTGAAATAAATAGACAAAAATCACTTCAATGACCATTTCATTTCAAAATATATAACAATACCCACCAACAGACAGCTCAAAATGGAAACAGTGAAGTATTCTTCATTGTATGCGAAGACAGAGTTTTAAAATTTTTGTTGGAGATGGGAGTAATAAAATATTGTTAAGCCTGGTCTGTTTGAAATCTCTTCATGCACAGAGTGGAAACTCAGAAAAGGATTGTTGAAAGAATGAGTCTAAAATGAGTTAGATTCTGCCTTCCTTTTGGAAAGACAACAAGATGTTTTCCAGAGGTTTATGTTTTTAATGAAACTTGGCATCTATAATCAATCCAGGCAATTTCCTCTGAGTCTAAGGAAATACATTTTTAGACCATACACCATCAATTAATGATTTTCTTTTTTTCTCCTTTTTTTAAACTTGATTTTGGTGTGTTATAAGCAAGCAGCCACCCCAAGAACATGCTATTACTTTATAATTACAAGTACAGTACTCTGTTGTTGATTTAATAGTATGTTTCTTAAGAAGTACTGTCAACTTCTAAAAATTAGTGAGTCTACTTTCACAAGAGCACTGAGCCCATTTCTCATCTTACTCTGAATCTGGAGGAGCTCATCTGAGCTGAAGTGAGCACTGAGGGAGGTGAGAAACAATCTCACTGAGATTCATTTCATTATAAAAGAAGCTTTCAATTCTACATCCAATATACGAAAATTGTAAATGCTTCAGAACCAACCAAGTATGAGATATTGCTCTAAGAACAGTCATTGCATTGATTTTAAAAGTAATGTGCAGGTAGAGTTACTTATCCAAAGAAATTAAGCAATACTTTCCTGTCTTCACTTATAAAGTTAAGCTTGCAATGATTCTTGTAAAATTTGTAAGTTGAGTATTATTAGACCAGTGTTTGGAAGGGAATCCCAAGTTCCACATAGACAGTAGTGATTTCTGTAGTCCAGCAAGTATCTGATTTTGGTTCTACTTCTGGTTGACATTTGCTATGCAGATATACTGATCTTCAATTCCCAAGAACAAAATTCAAGAGTAAGTGTATTAAGAATTTATCAATAATCCAATTTGATGGAGCATACGTAAGAAAATATTATGGGAAATGTTTCAGATATGAACATTTTATTAAGAAGCCTTTTAGAACATTTTGATACCATATCATTAGCTTATAAATTTAAATATGGAGAGATAGAAAAGGACAGTTTTTCCTGAATAATACTTTACACTATTTATTCTCAAATCACAAAAGTGTTGTGTGGAAGGTTTGTGAGATGTCAGTAGCTATGTAAGATCAGGTATGTGTTGAATTTTTCACATTAAGACCCACTGGTTCTAAATAGGAGAAAGCAGTACAGTTCCAGTGAACTTTTAAGGAAATGGCCTCATAGAAAAGAGAAATTCACAGTAACCACAAACTTTGAAAGGGACTGAATTACATTTCACTCCATATAGTTTCTTGATAGCAAACAAGTGACATTCTGTTATTAAGACTAGAAGAGGGAGTACATAGTGCTTGAGTTTGGTATGATTGAAAGTTTGGTATGACTGAGTTTCCACTGAACAGCAAAGCAATGGAAGATCATAAGAAAAATAATTAATGGTCTCCTCCAACTTCTTCCTTATAATAAAAGTGTCCTGTGTCTTGAAACATAATAGGAAGACACCTCATTTCTTTCTCGCTGCATACACCACAGTATAGAGTCTCCAGATCAGTATGTAACAGAACAGTATCAGTCATCCTTAAGATATGAAAGTGTTGCTTCTTAAGGTATCTCTCATCACCCACCCATCCCCCACACTTCCCTAAAGTTTTTTCTTTTTTTAATTGCAAGAGATTTATTGGAGGCAATGCCTGTGAAAAATGAAGGAGAGCAGTAGGAGACAAAGAAAGCCTTCGGACAGCAACATGGGCCTGACACCACAAACTTAATGGTTTTCATCAGCACAAATTAAGGGTCTCCCAGCTTCAGCAGGTCAGAAGTTTCAGCACAGTGTGGCTGAGCAGGTGCTCTGCTGAGGGTCTCCCAGGATGAAAACTAAGATGTTGGCGGTCAGATCTCTTGTATAGAAGCTCTGGGGAGACTCTCTTTCCAAGCTCATTCAGGTTGTTGGCAGAATCCAGTTTCTTGTGGTTGTAGGTCCTGTTTCCTTGCTGACTGTCATCTGGGGCCACCCTTAGCTGCTGCAGCCTCTCTTTAGTCCTTGAGCATTGGTCCTTATGTCTCAGAGCCAAACCTACCACATACATCTCTGAATATCCAATATGCAGGACACAAGTCTAATAAGTCAACTGTGCATGTGGTGCAGGGCTGAACACATGGAGTTACAGCTTAGAAAACACCATCCTGCAGGTGTGAAATTATAAATGGTCTAGAGGCAGAAGTTCCTACAGTAGTGCAATATAGAATTCCCCAGTCCTTCATTTCTAAGGTGCCAGAGATTCAAGCAAAGGAGTTGGAAAATGGTTCCATGTTCAGTCCAGAAGAACCAAACCAGCTAAACTTTTACTAGACTCTGATGTTTGCTAATAATCATGGATGTTAAATACTCTTTCATCTACATAGATATGAAAAGGTGATTCAGTTAGCACCTGGTAGACCCTGAGCAGCTTCAAAGAACTTGATACCTTATCTGATGGCGAACACCGATCCTCGATGACTCTGAGTTAAAAATAGGAAGGAGGAAAAAACAAAAACAACAATAACACAAGGTCCAATGAAAACAACCACGAAAAAGGTAAAAAGAACATTATCCTGAGGCCCAAGGAAAATCTGAAAATAATTTCTTACAGAAATCTGAAATCATATAAGAAAATTGTGTGGCAGTCTCAGAAGTTAAGCCCTAAGACACAGCCTCTAGGAAGCTGCTTTATTTTACAACCAGAGAGAGTTTAGCACAGGAAAGCCAGTCTTTTTAGTAACATTGGACATAAACGTGTATGTGCATAGTTGTATATATGACAATTCAACTATATATATAAATATGTTATTTTGTAATATATATATACATGTGCATGGATAGAGAGAGAGAGATTCATATAAGAAGAAATCCCATAAGATTTCTTTTGCTGTTGTTTGTTGGTAAAACTTCCTTCACTAGCATTCAACACTCATTTCTAATTTTTAAAAATAAATTCCTACAGAATTAGAAATAAAAGGATCAATAATGTATTTTTTAAATTATCTTTAAAAAAATCCAAAATAATATTTAGTTAAAAACAAGCATGCTTGCATAGACTTCCTTGCCAAGGCAATAAAATATAATACTGAAAAAAGAGAAGGCAACTTTTTGTTATTATTTGCAGACAATATGAATATTTAAATAGAAAACTCAAGGGAATCATTGACAAAACTCTAAGAATTAATATTAAAGTTCATTATAGTGATGGGATACAAATTAAATGGAAAAGTTGATAGTTTTTCTGTACAGCAGCAATAACCAATTAGAGTACATAATGAGAAAAGGTACTATTCACATAATAGTAATATCTTATTAAGAAATGCACATAATCTGTATGAGAAGTATTAAAATACTTTCCTAAGCAATATAAATAAAAACTTCAATGCAATGGGAACAGAAAACTGTATTCCCATAATGGAGCATTAGATTTTGTAAAATATCCAAATTGTTTCCAAATTAATTATAAGATTAATAAAATGTTATTTGAAATCATGATAACATAATTTTAAAGTTTATTTGGAAGAATAAATGGGTAAAGATATCCATGAACCTTATGGAGAAAAATAAATCACATATTCAAATATATTAAAAGAGATATTTAAATACATTGCTATGCTGAAACAATCTGTGGTTCTGGTTCATGAAATTACAGAATTCAGATTAATAAACAAATATACTTCAATGCACCAAATATATATACATAAGAATTGCATTAGGAAAAAAATGAGAGTGCGTCATTAACCAAATGATTAAAAGACGTAGGTTTTTTAACAAAAAATATTGGGAAAACTGATTATTGGGTGAAAAGAAAGTTGAAACCTTACCCTACAACACATGTGTATTAAATAAACACCTTATGGAAAAAAATAGTTAAATAAATAAATAAATAATGAGGCTTTTCAAAACTAAAAGAAAGTATGATTTACCTTTCTTTAAATACTCTTGGGAAAGGCAAATAGTTTCTACACAGGATCACCTACTAGGTGTTCTGAGAAGCATAAACCCCATGGCAAGTTCTAGGAACAGGGAGGTCCGTGGTCAGATATGTTCTATGGATGCTGTAGATGCTGTTCCCTCATTGTCAATTCAATGCATTATCACCTTCTTAAAAGCACACTATTATGAAAGAAAATCTCTTACATTTATACATACCTTCATTTTCTCCAAACTTATTAGGCCATATAATTTTATTAAACAAAACTTTCCCAGAAGCTAGTGTTTCAGAGATTACACTTTGGGAAAAGCTATCCTGAGTATAATTCTGACATAATAATTTTTAAAAATCCATGTATTTCATTAACAATGTTAATTTTTTTTGTCAAAAAATCTTATAAATCAATTGTTGAAAATATTTAAAATGGAAATGACAGCAGGTTAATATTATGACTACACTAAAAAATACTTAAAAATATAGATAAAAAGAGAAATACCCCAATTAAAAATAAACAAAAGACATAATAAGAAAATTCATGGAAGAAATATAAATGATCAATAAATATAGGACATTTTTCAACTTGCTAATAATGAAACAAAGATAAATTTAAGCATCCTTAAAACAGAATACCATTAGTTTTTCTTGTACATGGACAAGTATATCTATCACTGTTAGTAACAAAATTTATAATAATGCCATTATGTATAGTACCTCACTATTTATGAGACACTATGAAAAATACCTTAAGTAAATTAATTTATTTAAAAGAAATAAAAATTCAAAAATGCTAAGAGTTAAGGGAAAGGAGAACGATCATACATTTGGACATGGCACTGTAATAGGTTGCACATTTGGATATGGTACTGTAATTGGTCAAACTTTTTAAGGGCTTTTGGCAACCAGCACAAAGAGGATTCAAATAATTTACATACTTAAATACAGTAAAATTTGAACATTAGATTAAGTGCAACATAATAACAGGGTTAGAACAAAGTTTATAAATGGGATTATTGAAGAAGATACTGTGTATGTTAGTGAAGAACTGGAATCACACTAACTGTATGCTAATAAAGAAATGATTGCATAAACCATGATATATCCACTTTCTAGAGTATTTTATAGTCACTACAATTATGTTTTCATAGATTATTGGCAGCAAGAAGTGGGGAAGCAGAGAGGAAATAGAAATGATGACAATATTGACTCCATCTACTCATCTATAAATCCAATCTTTCACAGATTTATTTAGCAAATATTCAATATCAAGTTCCCTGTGCTAAACAGTAAGTCCTTGTTGGTTTATTTTACATACAGTAGTTTCTATCTGCTAATCCCACACTCCTAATTTATCCCTCCCCCGCCTCTCCCCTTTGGTAACCGTTAAGTGTGTTTTCTATGTCTGTGAGTTTCTGTTTTGCAAATAAATATACTTTCATTAATTAAATATCTTAGCAAAGAAATTGCTTATATGAAAAAAATAAAACAACTCAAGTAGTAGGAGAGACCTCACGATGAAAAGTGGTAACGCCCTTGCCACACCTTGTTCCAGCCCTACCTCCCAAAGGGAACTGTGGCTAATACTTAAGTATGTTTTTACTTTTAGAGTTTTTTAGCCTCTGCTTTCAAATCTTGAAATAGTCTGACAGCACCACTTTTTTAATGATCAATTTTGGACATTAATACGTGATATTCTGTTAGGAAAAGTGAGCATTTACTTCATTTATGCCGCTCCAGTTCCTCTCTTCCGGCTTCCAGTGTAGTCACGGCTCAGTGTTTACCTTCTCTGTATTTGCTTTGTAATTTCTAATAACGCCCTTAAACCTTTACTTCATGTGTTATCAAGCTTAGGTGGCATCACGCGCCTCCCTACCTTGTAAGGTAAGGCTGTTACTTCTGCAATCTGCCCCTTTGTGCAATCTCTTCAGTTCTGTTTTGCTAAGACTGTGGTTCCCTCTCCTCTTGCACATTAACAGCGCTAACATATATGCTCTATTCTGTCACTATAATTAAGGCTGCTTTGTTTTGTCCATAGTCAGATTCTAAAGTCTGAAAAACACTAATTAGTGTTTTTATATTTTAATGAATAATTTAATATTATTCACTGTGCAGCCAAAATAGTATACTCTGAATACTCCCTTTCTTGTGAAGTTTTTTTTTTTCCCTGTGCTTTTTCAGTGTCCTGTTTTTCCCCCTCTCACATGGCTTGACTTCATCTTCTCTTTAGGTTGTTGGAAATTCCGAAAGACGGTGTCACCACACCCATGTTTCCCCGGAGCCCTCCCTGGGGGCCCCCCATCCACACCAGGGCCTGCCACACAGCATCATCCTGCAGGCTCACCCGTATTTTTCTGAATTGGACTCCCTGTTTCCTGGATGCCATGCCTTCTTCTTTCTATGTTTTCTCACACATTTTATTGAAACACACATTCATTTCCTAAGAAACTGTGTGATGGAAGTAAATGTCATGGGTTCTTGAAGTGGTTTTATTCTACCTTTACAGTAAAGAGAGAATTTGGCTGATTATAAAATTTAAGTTGTAATTTATTTTTATCAGTTATTTGAAAGTGTTGCTCAATTGACATCTAGTCTTGTGTCGCTAATGAATTATTTTCCCACTATGACTTCTCATTCTTTTAAGTGACCTATTCTACCCCCCTTTCTGGAAGCTGTTAAGATTCCTTCTTTATTTTTGATACCACAGTCTTATGTCTAGATGCAGCCCTTTTGAATGAAAAAAAAAATGAATCAGGTACTTGATGCATCATTTCAATCCAATAACTAAAATTGTCAGTTTTGGAAAGAAACCTCCCCTATTATTTATAACAATGCCTGTCCTCAGCCTCCAAACCCCAATCAGGAAGAATCTAGAAGAGTCTCAGACTTTGTCTGCTCCTGGTGAGACCCCAACCTTCCCAACCGACTTGCACCCAAACACTCACATCCTCCCCACTCCGTTCTGCTTTGATGACATTAGGACTCACCTCATTTTGCTCTCTCCTTGTCTGTCATCCCAGGAAGCAAGGATACCTTCATCTCTGGCATGCAGAGTCATGGACACGCAACACAGAGCTGACTGGCACAGGTTATAACGTGAGACTTAATGGGGAAAGACCTCCAAGGCATAGATTGCCTCAAAGTCTCCTTCTTCTTTAGCATTGCCAGGCAAAGATGCTCTGTACGCTTCATGCCCAAGATTCTAGCTGAGAGAGGCCTTCGGCAACCTGCAGGCTGGACATACATCAGGGATACTCTAGGAGAATAAACACTCCCAGCACCTCATGTTTCATATTTATGGTTTAGCTTAAGACAGAGTAAATCATAACTATTTTCTTTAAGACACACATTTTGCAAGGGAGTGCTAGGCCAAGGCCAGTGCAGGAGAGCGTGCATTCCGAGGGCTAAGATCTGCTTCCAGGGGGCCTCAAGAGCATCCACCAAGGCCTCACTGTCTGTCCACACTCTAGCTCAGACTGGCAGAGCCAGCCCTCTGTTGGGTCACCAAATGCGGGTATGATATAAACTTAGATGAAATATCCAGATGGTCTCTTATCAATCCCCCAAATGCTATAATCTATCTATGATTCAGAATATCTCCCATATTTCCAATCATTCTTTTCTTACTAACTTCTGGCACCCTCCCACTGGGACTCCCAGTCAGTTACCACTAAAATTCCCTACACATTCAGCCATCTTCCCGAAACATTCCCTTTGCCTTTCCATTCTCTTCTGGAGACCCCACTCTTCCTCAGTTCTTTCAGGGTAGAGATTTCTTCTTCCACACCACTCAGATCACTGGTCTTAGCAAATGCAGTCAGGGTCCTCTGTACTCCTATTTTTACTTCCAGATAATTCTTGCCTTTTCCCTGAGAATTTCCAGCTTCGAATCTCACATCTCCAGGTGCTACTCCCACTAAACATTTTTGTTACGATTATTTACCAACACCTACTGTCTTGAAGGTTGTGAGTTTTGGGGTCACCGTCATTCACTCTAACTTACCACTTCCATCATTTTGATACTTTCAGTATCTATAGGCATAACCCCTTTCTTATGCATTTTCTTGGCTTTCTCATCTTTAATGACTTTGTCCTCCCCTCTATCACAAAAGTTTATTCCTATGGTCACATTCTAGTCCTGGTCATTATCAAAAATTGAAACCTCCTATGATCTCAACTTTAAGAATCCCCTTGTCCCACTATTACTTTTTGTCTTTCTAGCTCCCTTCCCTGGTTATCCCAGTTTCAACAATCATCTGAGCCTACAGTCTTTTAATTCTACCACATTTTCACATCTTCGTGGCTCTCATCCTTCTTAAGTCTATATTCCTCTCCTTACTTAGCTCAAATTCAATCCTTAATCATTATACTCACTCCCTTGCATATACTCTCAATTTCTTTATTTCCTCCCACCCAAATCTCTGTCTCTGGTTAGAATCTATTGCCCACTTACAGTGCTTCTACAACCACAAAGAGTGGTAGATGTGCTTGGAGAAAACAAACTACCACATCAACTGGCCTCACTCAATTCATTACCACTTGCCTCAAATGGACTCGTTACTCAACTAGGCTGTCATACTACACTTCTCAGGGCCATTTACCTCCTGCCCTCCAAAGAGAACAATTTTCAAGCTTTTTCTCTGTCTTAAAATATCCAATCTCTTCATTGCTGTCTTAACCTAGACGCCACAGAAAATAGAGCCTGAAGCAAGTTTGAATGAGAACATTTTATGGAGTGGTGAAATCCAGGAAGCAAGAGGGAAGGGAAGGGTGGCAAAGGAGGGAGACAAATGTATCAGGAGTATATTCCAAGACAGCTACAGCTTTGAGACTGCGTGATTGATCATGCTGAGTCTCCAAGGGAGGAAGGGAGAAGAATTTATCTGCTGCCTCCCATCTCTCATGGTATTTTCCCTACAGGGCATCAATTTCCCTGTACTCCCTGATTGCACTAACTAGCTGCTCCAGCAGCTGGTGGGGAAGACAGTCCAACACAGCATTAGCAGCATCTGGAGGGAGAATCATAGCATGCAGGATGAACTGGTGCGCAATTGAGGGCATCTAACTAATTTCAGGGAGTCTTCTATCTCAAAACTTACAGGAAAGCACAGGATTAGGACCTGAGAGGCTCTCAGGTTGGGCATGGGGTCAAGCATGGTCAGATTGGGCCAGTGTGTCAAACTGTAAGCTGCAGCAGTAGCAATGACTTTTCTACTTGATGCTGGAGATAATGAACCTCCTCACATGTTCACTGTAGTACATTAAGTATGTGGATCTGGGATAGCCCATATATTGAATCCTGTACCTTCAGCTAATGGTCTTGCTTGCTAGTTCACTGAGAAAAATTGAAACAAGCAAAACTTCTGTAAGCTTCCATCTCCACATATGCCAACCTACCATTATCTGTGCCCATAAACTCTGCCTTCCTCCTGTCACCATGGATGGAATGTTTGAGCTGCTAGTAAGGTCACCCTCCCATTGTTCATAAGATTTCATTTTATCTCATTGCTCATTTTTTTCTTCTCTACTGAATCATTCCTTCAGTCTATAAACATTATTTCTTCCCTTTGGGAAAAAAATAAAAACAAAAAAAAAATGTTTTTGGTCCTGCTCCTCCCTTGATTTGTGGTCCCATTTCTCTGTTCTTTTTTTTTTTTTTTAATAAACTAAACTCCTCAAAAGAGTTATTCAAGTTCACTATCTCCATTTTTTCTCCTTGTAATATTTTTTGAGCCTAGTCAGTTGGACTTTGAACCCATCACTTCTCCTAAACTACTTTTCTCAATGTCAGCAACGTTCTTGACGTTGTTAAACCTAATGGGTAGTTCTTCTGTCTCCTCTTACATGACTCATTTAGCATAGTTGTTCACTTCATCCTCCTTGAAATGTTCTCTCTTAGTTTCCAGGACATCACACCCTCAAAGTGTTCCTCCAACCTCACTGCCTGATCCTTCTCAATAACCTGTGCCAGTCTTACTATCTTCTCAGTGTTGGCTGCCCCAGGTCTCAGTCCTTGGTTGTCTTCTTTTAATAGACCTAATTTATTGGTGATCTCATCCAGTGTCACAGACTTCAAGGTTATCTTTATGCTGACAAGTTCCATATTTTTATTTATAACACAGACTTCTTTGAATTTCAGATCTATACATCCTAAAGCTAACTTTACAAAGCCACTTGTATGTCTAATGTCTAAGCATATCAGGGAAAAAATATAAAGTAATTGAGGCTAAAGACTGGTGCTCTTCAGGAAATACCATAAGACCAGGAGACTCTCTGAGCCGAAGCAGGATTAGAGTTCTCATAGGGTGAGGAGAAGAGGAAGGTCTATGACTAAAGTTGCAGCTTTCTTTATAATTGCTGCACAATTTACAGTTAGAATGATTGGGCAGTGTTCAGTTTTTCATGCCCCTTACTCAGGATCACTGACACACTCTCCCTTGGGCAGCTGTCAGAACAGCTCTTTTGAGAGCTATCTTTGTAAGCCTTGTGGGTCATTTTTTCACTAATGCTGGTTTAAAGTTCAAGGAAGGAGAAAGTGGAAAAGAAGAGCAGTGGAGAAAGAGAAAATTAAAAACAAAAAGGAAAGGAGATAAAAGTCAAAGTAAGGAAAACTGGCTCTGTTTTTATTTTTATTTTTATTTTTTTACAAGATTCTTAAACTTAAGAAGTCATCCCAAACCGCTGACCACCCACAAACCAACCCACTTCCACAGCTCAGTTAATGGCAACTCCATCCTGCACTTCCCCGGGCCAGACACTTAGGAGTCCTTTTGATGCACCTCATTCTTTCATATTCCACACACAATCAGTGCATCAGCAAATCCTAATACATCTACCCTTCAGGTATGTCCAGAATCAACCACTTCTCACCACCTCCACTGCCACCATCTTGGTCTGGCCGCCATCATTTCTCGCTTAGATCACTGTCTTCGTCTTCTGATTGGTCTCTGTTTATCCTCCTGCAGTCATTCTCAACAAAGCAACCAGGATGATCCTGTCAAAACATCATAAATAATGTTTTGATTCAACTTTCTGAAATACTTTTTCAACTTTATCTTCCAAGCCTATGTTAAATTATTTTTTTTGTCAATTATATCTTAAATTTCCCAAAAGTCTTGTCCTCTGTTTGCAGCTTGTTTACAACAGTCATTATTATTTTACAGGTGTAATATCTTTTCAAATCTCTCTAAGGAAACTCTTTGGAAATTTGCCTTTATATCAGTTCTCTTTTATTCCTTGAAATATCTGTTAATGCCACTGTCATTTGTTTCTCCTTGTATATAAATATGAAAAAAAAAGTCAAGAAATGTTCACAATAAAAACTTACCTGTGTTGATAGTGGGTGGTGATAATCTGGGTGGTGAGTTTATAGATGGGTTGCTAATAATTGTGAGTATGTGGTTTTATTTCTGCTTATCTATATTTTCTTATTTTCTCAATGAGTAAATGCTATTGCTCTAATAGAGAATATTATAAATAAATTTTTAGGGAGGTGGATATAGCTCAATGATAGAGTGCATGCTTATCATGTACCAGGTCCTGGGTTCAATCCCCAGTACCACCATTAAAACAAATAAATAAATAAGTAAATAAATAAATAAGCCTAATTATGCCCCATAAATAAATAAATAATAAATAAATAAATAAAACTGCCACTTTAAAAATAAATAAATAAAAATTTGAAAATAGAAATAAGTAAAAAAAATTAAAAATATAAATAAATAAATAAATGCATTTTAAAAAAGAACAAACTGGGAGGGAAAGTTAGCTCAAGAGGGAAAATTAGATAAAATAGGGAAGGCTGAGGTCCCTGAGGAGAAAAAGATAAACTGAAAGAGACAGGAACATCAGATACAAATCCAAAAAGAAAAACCTGAGTGGATCTAGTGTCCAGAAGTAACAAAAGCTATAATCCTACTCGCATCTCCTTGGATGCTCTGAGGGTCAATTCTCTGTTTTACAATCACTGTATTACATGCACTGTCTCCAACAGAGCTTTTTTTTCTTTTAAATAGTTTTCTTCTCAGGGGTTCTGCTCTAACTCCCTCTCCCTAGAAGAAACCCTTGGGAGGACGACTGCATTTTTTAATCCTGTGGTTGCCATCCTTCTCTGCTGCAGCACTCAGACACTCTGGCAGAAGCTCCCCCGTGCCCCGGGCTTGCTGAGTAAGCGTCACCTCTCCTGGATCCTGGAGTTGAACACATTGAAAGTCAAATTCCTTCAGCGGGAGAAGTCTATGGCTTGTAAAATTGAAACTTATCAGTATCTGGCTTGAAAATGTAAACATTTATCCACTCAAACTATCAGAGATGAATTCAAAAGAAAGTAAATGTTCCCCTAGGCATGTTGAATTAGATTTTCACTTCATAATAAAGTTTAGAAGTTCTCTTTTGCCTGGCAGAATTTGTAGGTAATATAATACAAGGTACAAATTAACATTTTCTTTGAAAATAAAAAAGTCCAGAATTCTAAACTTTATTATTTTAATGTGGAGGGACATGTAAGGGCAGCAGTTGAAAGAGGGAACGCATGTGAAGCCACCTAGCACAGTGCCTGGCTCAGAATAGGTGCTTAAATACATTTTTATTAAATTTGAGTGTCGTCCAGGCCTTTCATTCCACAGTGGAGAAAACAAAGATCCCGCAGAGTTAACTGACTTGCTGAAAGGAGATAAATTGTAAGGCCAGGACAAGAGCCTACATGTAGAAGCAAATTTCTGAACAAATATAAAAACCCCAAATCATGATTGTAGCAGTAAAAATTTCAAATCACGATTTTTCCAAAGAGAAATGCCTTCTGCCATTTGTGATTCCACATGCAGTTAGTTTCCCAACAGATAGTATTACAGGAGCAGCCAAACAGTCCGATGCTGCATGCACTTAGACTTCAGCTGCATAAAGCAATCAGCTTTACTGACGTATAATTTGCATGCAGTAAGAGGCGCCCATTTCAAGTATGAAGTTGAATGAACTTCACAAAGGTATGCATGCCTGTAATCACCACCCCGATGAAGATTTAAACATTTCCATCACCCCCCAAAATTCCCTCCTGTCTCTTTACAGTCAATTCCCCCTCTCCTACCCCAACCCCAAACAACTAACGATACACTTTTCATCTCTATAGATTCGAGTTGCCTGTTCTAGAATTTCATATAAGCAGAATTATATAATATCTTCTCTATTTTGTCTGGTATCTTTTGCTAAGCATAATTGTTGACATTTATCCAGATGTATTCCTTTTTCTTGCTGAGTAGTATTCCATTATATGAATATACCAAATTTGTTTATCCATTCATATGTTAATGAACATTTAAAGTTATTTCCAGATTTGGATAATTATGGATAAATCTCTTATCAACAATTGTGGTACGGACATTGTTCTCATTTCTCTTAGCAAATTACTGGTAGTAAAATTATTGGCTCATATTTGCCTGATGAGATAAAAATAATTTTCCAATATGAGATGCTATTTAGAGTGTGAAAAGTTTTTTGAACTGAGATTTTTTTTTTTTTTGATATTTTGGTTAAAGGTGGATATGGGTGACTGGAGCTAAATTATTGATCATGTACTATTTGTCAGGTGCTATATATGGGCTTTGCATGACAATCAAATACACTTGACCCTTGAACACTACAGGTCTGAACTGCTGGTGTCCAATACTAAATACTACAGTGCTACACAACTCGAGGTTGGCTGAATCTGCAGGTGCCAGACCATAGATATGGAGGGATCACATGTACAGAGTGCCAACTATAAGCTATATGTGCATTTTTGACTGTGCAGAGGGACAGCACTTCTTACCCTCACGTTATTCAAGGGTCAACTGTATATAATTTCTGCAATGTATTGAGTGCCTATTGTGTTCCTGAAATTATCCCACTTAATTCCTATAACAATCCTTCAAGGTAAACACTACTATTCCCATTGTACATGTAAGCCACTAAGTCAAGTAACTTGCCCTAATACGAAGCAGTGAAAATACCCTAAAATCGAGCCTAACGTGGCCTTCAAGCCCAAGATCTCCCCACCTGCTCCATCACGTTCACATGACCCATGACAGTACTCTATACGTGGCATGAATGTCAGGGCGAAATCCAAAGTTCAAGTGGTGGTTTGAATTCTTCAAGCGAATCCATTAGCTTTCTCCCAGATACACTACATCAACATCAGTTTCCTTTTCCTTAGAATCAGAAAACACAATGAGCTGAGGCCTACAGGATTTAATCTGAACAAGTAGGCCTTTACGATTGCTGGGCTAACAGTCTTCATCTAACTCATTAACAGAGAGACAAGGAGAGAGAGTCTAAGGGGGGACGGAAGAGGATGAACAAGGAAATGATAGTGACGTACGTAATATGCAATGTAAGACTCAAAGGAGATAATCTTACAATTTAAGAAAATCCATTAAAGGCAGGTATTAATTTAGAGATAGTAAGAGCAAAGATCTGAGAAGCTAATGCTTTTAGCCCAAGTCTTATGAGTTACAGACAAAGGAGCTAGACGGCTAAACTGGCACTTTGCACTGGTCCTAGAGAGAAAAGGAGCGCAGAGGGGAAGCTGGAGAACAGAAGGGTGATTGGGAGGTGAGGGGGCAAGGAGGGGAAAGGGTAGGTGTGAGATCACTTAATTGTTCTTTCCGGAACTGAACTCAGTTCACTGATCCTATATCCCTGTGCTCGCTGCTCTGGCACGTACATACAACTAATTCATTTTCTTTTACCTAAGATTTTAAAGTACCTCTGAGATAGAGCAGGGTATACAAATCAAATTAGAATCACAATAGGTTGGGAATTGATCCAAGGACTTAATATAATACCTAAATAATAGAAAGCAAAAATAGCAGAAAACTGAGGTGGTTTGCGTTCCTATGTCTTATGAATAAAACGATAATAGTGACATCATCTCTTGTTCTTTGAAAGAATAGTGCTGTTAACATTTTGACTTGAAGAAGTGGAGAATGAGCTTTGAAAACAGTACGTCAGTGTGATCCACAGACCTTGGGTTTTCTCCTAGGAGGACATCCACTTTCCCCACATCTACCTGTCCCGTAAGAGATTCTAAAGTGGGATTAAATGAAATTACACACACACACACACACACACACACACACACACTCTTGTGTAGCTTTTAGGGCTTGGTTTTGTCTGTATGGAGAAACCCCAGTGTCTTGATTCTACTTTTATACCCTTATCTCAGGTACTTTGTATATCACGTTAAGCTGTATCAATATAAGTGACTAATTAGGCTCTCTTGATCAGGGGTTCTCAAATTAAGTGCTCTCAGGGGTCAGACATGGGCTAATTAGAAGAAGAACGATAGGAAACAGCAGCAGTTGTGCCAGATATAAAAGCATTCTAATTTTCCCTCTTTCAGAGACTGTCCTTGCTAAGTAAAGCACACTTAGAGACCCAATTTGAGACCTTTGGACGAGATGAACTGTTTTGATCAATTGTCTGCCATATTTAAAAGGAAATGTCTAATTTGAAAGATTTAACATACGGAGACCTTTAATAAATCATTTGATTGTATAATTGTGTGTGTGTGTTGTATCAGAAACTCAGATTGAATCTGCACAGCTGGTGGGAAGGAGGAGATGTATGTCAATCATATTTATCTGTTCAATAGCAGACAACGAGACTAAATGATCTTTTGGACAAAATTGACAAGTCGTTGAACCGAATTGATAGGGTACTTATGTCTAAGTGATCCAATAGTTACACAGATAAATCCACACTTAAAGACAGATCTTTTCCAACTTTTCATTCAGATATTTGGTCAGTGTCAGTTGACACTTACCCAAGTTGTATAGAATTAACTACCTCTTAACAATTAGATAAAACCTTCCCGGATATAAAAATGTTTGACATACTCTTCCTTCGCAAGGATGAGGTTATGTTTGTGATGGACTAGGCAATGAGGAAAAGAGCTTTTGATCTCAAAAGACCAAGATTTTGTGAATTCAAATATTCTATCCAACCTATACATTTTAAAAAGCAGTGGGCAAAAAGTTGTCCTAGATTCTAAATTTCAAATCTGAAAAGCCAGTAAACTTGTGGTTCAGATGAAATTTTTTAGTGGCATATAGCCTCTGCCGATTTTCAGGTGTTAAAGCAGTAGGAATATATATCATCTTGATACTGACTCAAGCTGCTGAATTTAAGTGGTCATTGACCAGACACCTGATTTAAGAGATTCCACATTTACAGATGTACGTGTCCTTCTCTTCTGCAGAGAAACAGGCTTTCAAAGCCAAGAGATATCAAGTCAATAACACTCCATAAACCAATATTCTTAATAGACTAATCTGATTGTCAATCAGCTTTTGCACCTATCTGAAGAAACGTTTGACATTTTGCCTATATCCATTTATCAAGGGTCTAAAAATAGATTTAATTTAATAACATTAGTGTTCAACTTGTCCAATGTTCAGATCGTATTCCGGGGGGAACAATGCTTGTAGCAATGGTAAAATTAGGAAAGTTGTTTTATGTCGCATTAGTTAACATATGCAAGCTTACTTAACATGTGGACGGCAAATAAGTGTAATTACATTAAAACAAGGAGCTGCAGCGCAGAAGCAATAAAAATAGACTAGGTTGTATTATTAATTCTTGTGTTAAGGGTTTTGAGCCATGTTGATTGGCCTGAATTTTTTGATTTTGTTATGGTACAAAGGGATTGTTTGAAGTAATTTGTCCCCGAGAGAGGCTCACAATCCCAAGCGGGTTTCAATTCAGCAAAGCAAATCTAATTTTGTTTGCTTTATGCAAACCAGAAGGGGCTGTGGTTCATTCTGTTTTCACTGGAGGGGAAAGGCGCACTAATGGGACCTGCTGAAATGCATGCATTGCAAACATCATACCCCTGCATATATTAAATTTAGCTATGTGATGCACTGTGTTCATCATCTCATTGTGTACACAGATACGCTTTAGAACAAAGCCTTTTAATAGCGAGGGAACCTTACTACATTATGTCAATACTCTATTGTATTTATATTTAATGCCGCCATTGGAATACCTGCCCTTAGCTAAAGTACATTCGCATTCGTGATCATTTTGCATTTTAGCTGCTCCTTATGTAAAAGCGGGCTATACGCTGAGGCTGCTAGGCTGGAGCTTAACGCCAACATCTGAAGATTAATTATATGTAGATCGATAAAGGTTTCTAATTTTCCCAATCTTTACTCCTACATGTATACTCCTTGTATACCTGAGTTAAATTGGGGATATGGCTGAGTACCTTGTTGAAAAAATGGGGCACATCCCAATCTGAATATTCAAACTGGAAGATAATTGGAGAATAATAATATCTGCACAACAGGTAATGCTAAAGACAGCCTCCATCCCTGTGACAAATCACCATCCTCCCACCTGCCCTCTCCCCTCCCCCAACACCCTGCGGTCTTTCCTTGACTTGCCAGACACAACTATGCTGCCAGATACATTTGATCAAATTCATCAAAATTAGAGGGTGCGCGAGATGGGAAGGGACACCAGTACATGATAGATGATAATGCAGTTATTGGCTAGGTGAATTTATTCACATAAAAATGGAATTATTTGTCAATTAAAATTGCATAATGACTGCATCTCCTGTCATGCCAGCACCATTTTCAGTGTGTTTTTGTTTTGAAAACAGTTCCAATACTGCAAATAGACAGACACATCTCCAAACCCTTCAATTTGTCATTAGACATTTGGCGGCATGCCTACTTTGCTGTTAATTTTCCAAAACTACATTAATTTGCTGAATGACTTCTGTGAATCAGTTCACATAAAACTCAAGATGATACTTGTCATGTATCAAAGAGTGACTATTAAACGCATAGGTTACATGTAAAAACACACTGTGTGGATCAGTTTGAATTTTGTGTTTTAAGTTCAAACATGGGTTAACATTAACGATTTTTTTTTCTTTCCTAATGGAAGTTGCTTAATGAAACATTACAAGGATAATCTTCCTATTGGTTTTTTTCTGCTTCTGCTTATCTGTTTCTTCAGTGTATACATTCTTAATTTGACTTGATTTGGAACACAAGGGACACCTCAGGCGGTGGAAATTCAATGGCGTGGCCAAAAATAATTGTTTAATATTGTGACATGAGGGATTTGATCCTGAAGGTATACTATATCTGACAGTTGTGCAATTTACACATTGAGAGAGATTACTCTGTGCATGGAACCAAATAGCAAGGTCACATGACGTTCTTAGCGGAATTTACTTGCTGATAAAAGCGGGCATTTGGTTGAGATACGTTATAATAGTCACTGGCCCCTTGTAGCATAAAATCATGAAATAGTATCATGGTATCTATTAGAGAGGCTAATTTGTTTGTATATGTACTTGCTTGGTTTACAAAATATGTTCACTCTAAAGAAAAATGCTGCCTTGGTCCTGATATACATATTATCCAAGGGGTTCTGACCAAATATTCCAGGTGAAAGCACATTTTTATTTGAATATATATTCAAATATATATCAAACATGTATTTTTATTTGAATATATACACCCTATGTGTGTGTGTGGTATACTACATATGTGTATATATATATATATATGTGTGTGTGTGTGTGTGTGTGTGTGTGTGTATCTGTATATATTGTATAACACTCTGTGTATATAACCCTGGACATCATATGAAACACTTTGATTATAATTATTTAAATAAACTGTAAATTATTATAATTTAATTGGCTTAATGCACCATAGAGGTTGAATTAAGGGGAAAACAATTACAGCACCCTTAGTGAGTTCAAATCTGCTACAAATACCATAAGAAATTGTCACTTTTAGTTTTAAGCCTAGAGCAGTACCTCTGACACAAAAGTCCCAATACAGAAAGATACCTAATTTATTTGCCACATATCCATTCTGCTTCCACATCTCCCAACCTTGCTCGCATTTTCCTAGTCCACTTCCTCAGTTAATATGAACAAGAAGCTTGGAAAAGGTGAGAAGAAATATGGTGTCTGACAGTCTGCTGTCCTGCTGCTTGGATGCTCAGTTACTGCCAATTCAGGCTAAACTTACACCACATCTGGGAAGATGGCAAAATGTTATACTTGGTGAGAATGAATATAAACTTTTCTTAATAAACCAATTTACTAGTAATAAGTATCTTCCTAGATTGAGCACTAGTGTTCAAAAAGCAATGGGAGACGTCAGATTGGAGGATGTTACTTTAATGCCTTAGTAAGCTCAAATGGAAGGCAGAACGACATGCAGACCCCGCCCTCGTGCACCGGAAGCCCTGCACAGACGTGTCTCTTGACCTTGAAGCACTGAGGGCAGTCCCTGCTCAAATCCTCTTCAGCTCAGCAGTAAGGTTGCATGGGAAGTTAGGTCTGTTCTCTAAGAACTTCCACCCAATAGATAGATTGATGGATAACAATCTGCTCTCTGTAAAACAAAAACAAAAAAGCAGTAACTCTGATTTGTAGTGTGAGCTACCAATGCGTTATAGAGAACAAACACAAAGTATCACACCATTCCTTACTATTTCCACCACAGGGACAGAATATATATAATTAACCTCAGAAGCACAGATCATAATAAAATGTCATCAAATAAGAAGTCATGAGTTTGGGTATTATCTTTGTTTTTAACATAACATTAAATTTTAAGTTTATATACTTTTATGTCAGTTTTTAATAGTGACTGTGTGTAACAAAAAACTTGCAAAATCCTGAAAACGAAACAATTGGCTCTTATGAGTTAGTGCAAGGCGGCCCTACACCCCTACCGCCTCCATCCCATTTCAGCACACATGCCACACAATTAGCTTCCTGGTCCATTAACATCAATCCAGAGTTATGCCTCATCAAATGGGAAAATATTTGTCCTGGCAATAAGCAAAATAACTTCTTGTTGATCGGTTGCTCCTAATATAGACATGTAGTACCGTCTCCACCTGTATTTTCAGTGGTGAATTCTTTGTTCTTGCCATTAGAGTCCCTAGTTGGACCTTGATTTATTCAACGGCATGGGGGACGTGGCCTGTGTCTGCATTCCTTTGTCTAGGAACAGTGATTCTGCACTCACACAGAAAGAAGGGGAGAAAGAGAGCTACTATACCATGGTGTGGAGTGCTATGAAATTTTACTGACACGAGTCTGGGAAGACTGCCTGATCTGTATTTGGAACAATGCTATTTTGTTTAATTTGATATATGTGTGGGCTTTTTATTCAAATAGAGTTGAACAGTTTGTTCCAGCGGGAAAAAAAGGGCTGCTTGTTACAGAAAGGTTATTTATCGTTCACTATAACACTCGGCTTTCTGAACAAAACTGTGAGGATTCTCCTTTTGGGGGCTGTATGCTGCTGTCCCAGCCTCTGTACAAAGAGATAAAGCAAAATTCGAAGGAAAGCTCTCAGAGGCTGACTTGGGGCAGTGTTTTAGATGCCCTCAAATGGCAGTGCTTCTCGGCCTTTAAAAATCTTCGGTGACCCATTCCATCACTTATTTTTGCCACTAATTGGACATTTTAAAGTATGAATTCCCACTGCTTCAAAAGATTCAATGCCAACATCAATTAACACCTTCTGGGGGAAGAGTATGTGGAGGAACAGCTAAAGAAGTGTCAGCGGCGTAAGCACAACTGAACTTTGCTATCCCAGGCAATATTTTTATTCAACGTTGCTTAAAAATGCCCATTTTTACACTGTGGTTGCAGCTTTTCCTCTTGTTTATTTCCTAGATCTCAACACAGCCACTGTCCATTTGAACTCAATGCAACTTTAACTCATTTAGAGTCAACTTCAAGAGAAGTTCTACAGATTATTGTACAGGTGGCCCTCACCTTACGAGATGAACACGTCCTGTGTAATGCAGGTGTTTCCAACTCTTCAGAGATCACTAGAAGTTAAAAAAAAAAATCCACTTATATGGAAAGAATGGACCAGCATGTCACTTATTTTTCTACTCATTCAAAGAAATTCACTCACTGTATACTATCTGGGGACATTATGCTACATACCTAAATACTAAAAATTAATCTCGCCCATTCAAAAATTTAAAATAGATCCTAATAATTATATCTGTTCAAAATTTTTCCTCCAATTTCCACTGGTGGTCCAGCAAGCCTGGACTGCCGGTTAGCACTTCTGAAATGTCTTCCTCTTCTTTGCTTCATACTTTTCATCCTTTCCTCCCAGCTGCCCTGCCTCTCTGACACGTGCGCGCTGGCGAGCTGGAGGCGGGACGCAACTCCAGGGCTACTGTCTGTGGCACCAGGATCAGTGACCTTTTCCAGGGTCCTCAGGAAACAGTTGTCAGATTGGATTACCTCTTTCTTTCCACCAGGAGCTCATATCAAAAAGATATGGTATGTAAGGGTTCACCCACAGTCTGATAATACATCATTCTTGCCAAATAGGAAATTCAACCTTAAAAAAACCGAGAACCCCTTCATGGAAGGCCTAGAGGTCATCAGAGTAACTAACCTGGGGGAGGGAGGATGCATTTAAGTTCGACCTCGAGGGATGGCTAGAACTTAAATATGCTAGATGGTTACAACGTAAATGACTTAGCATAATCCAGCAGAAGTTGTTATTTCAACAAAAGTGGGGTTTTTTCAGTCATACTGTGATCCTAAATGATAGGAGCTTAATAGAACAATGCTAAGCACAGCCCGCACAGCCTGCACAGCCACTCTGGTGTCTGTTAAAATTCTCTCTTCCTGGCACACAGACTCTGAAAGCACTTGGTGAGAGAGGGTCCTGGCAGGAGTGACCTTTGAGCCAGGTGGTAGGGCTGAAGCAGAATGGGAGAAAGCATGTGAGGGGAGTGAAAAGTGTAAGAAAAGCAGGGGGGAGATGAAGTCATTTTCCAGGAAAGAGGTGCAGATTAGCTGGGCAGAGGGACCACTTGTCATAATAAATAGCGAGGCACCATTTATTGAACAACTATCATGTGCTAGACAGGGTGGTCAGAACCGTCAGTGCCTATTTCTATCTTCAAAAAACCCAGCAAGGTGAAGATCTAGGGGGAAACTGAGCATCCAATAATACCACACACACACTGTCAGGCTCATGCGTTTGGAAGGATCAGAGAATGGAGAGCTTTAAATAGAATTATGAAGTGTTTGGATTTAATTTTATAAGAGAGACCCAAAGGAAACAGCTTCTAGGAAGCCACGAAACAGACAAGAAACAGAGAAAGGCTTCAGTGCCCTGGCTAGGAAGTCTCTGGGGTGCCCTGGGTTTGAGGGGAAAATGCTTGATTGTTGGGGTTGACTGTGGAATTAGAACGTAGAAATGAATCTAAGAGGAACTTGAGGGAAGACATTAAAACTACTTGACAACAGGATGTCAGGACTAACAGAATAATATGCAGACACAGAAGGATAAGAATAAAAGGTTTATCATGTGTACATGATGTGCAATGTGTTCGTTCTAACCGTAAAATGTGTTGGAAGTCTCGCACATTAAGGGATTAGAATGAATTTGATCATTGTCAAGTTAAATATCATGTCTCTTCTAACATTATTAATATTTTCAGTTGTCTGGAAACTACCAACCCTCCTATGCCATTACTTGATTCTTTTATCCCAAGAACTCATATTGGAATTGTAAGTAAGACCAATGATGATGATCTGCAAAAAGGGAAATAAACTGAATGGATTAATTTGGCAGGAACTCAAGCTATATGGCTTTGAAAGCCTGTGGAGTATTTGGGAGCATTTTGGCCAAGAGGAAGGGCATATGCCAGACAAATGAGACTCTGTCCCAAGTGCAGCTCACATGAGAAGTCTGAAAAGAGCAGACAAAGGAAGCTGGTGAGAAAAATGGAGGGAACAGCAGGGACCAGAGAGATAGGGAAGGTCCAGGTATATGGCACCTGGGAGAAGGGGATGTAGTTGATGTGATGAAAAAGAGATGCCTGGAACACTGGGAGCTACACGGAGGATATGAGCTTAAAAACGCTTGAATTCCATGGCCCGTGGGAGAACGTAGCAAAGGGAAGGAACGACCAGAGTAAAGTGGTGCTCGGGAAGCAGCAGTGGTGACAGCTAGGTCCCTTTCATCTTTGCAAGACGACATCTTTCATACAGCGACTCTTACCTAAAGGTCCTACAAAACATTTACACATCCCAACCAACAGTCACCCTCACAACATCCTTAAGGAGCGTGTGAGTGATAGAGAGACGATGACTATTTTTGGCAGGTGTACTTACTTGTATCGCAAGTGTTCTTGTATCTTTAGGTGTCACAGGAGGATGCCGGGTTCTGTTCCTTCTGTTCTAGAGCTCTGTTCACCAAATGTGAGTTCATTCTTCCAGGAAACAAGTGAGTCCTACAAAGTTCCAAAGATCAATTAGGTGGTGCTAACATGACTCAGATCCTTTGTCCTGCACTCAGGCATGAGAGTATACGTTCACTATAACGCCAATGAATAGATGGAAAAGATGTAGAAAGTTGAGAAAAGTTGCACAATGTAAGCGAGAAAGCAACCCTGAACTCACAGGCTCGGGAAACATTACATCATCTTCATCTTGATGACACTGAACTCTGAGAAACATTCTTAAAATACATTTCTGTGAAGCTACATACATGGTAAGTTCTACTGTTAGTCCTTCAGGGCAGGGTCAGTGAAAGGAACTGACTAAAATGTTAACAATTCTGATTAATTCAAGACTTGATGACACAATGTCTACACAAATGAGTTCGAAAGTGTGGGGCTAGTCCAATCTATATATTGGATAACAAAACCTATTTCCTAAGTGCAGAGAGGAAAGACTGGCTATCAAGTTTACATGAGTTATCAACATCATTATAAGAATCATTGCATAAAATCTCCGCTGACACACTTTCCTGAGACCAACGTTTCCTTTCTCCTTCTTCCTTCCTTCCTTCCTTCCTTCCTTCCTTCCTTCCTTCCTTCCTTCCTTCCTTCCTTCCTTCCTTTCTCTTGCTCTCTCCCCCGCCCTCCCTCATCCCTCTTTCTTTATTCCTTCTCTCTGAGACGATGAGCAAAGTCATGTGTAAATTATAACAAAAATTCCTCCCCACCTTTGCAATTAGGGCATGGTGCCTATTTCACAGAGGAAAGCAGAGCTCACCCCTTTCAATGTGCTTAATTTTGCAATAACCAGAGCCCTGCCCACATGCCACTGCGCCACCGTCTGCCAAAGGAAGTCCAAGGTAATTGCCAGTCAGTTCTCCCCTAAATAAATCTTTTAAAACAATGAGTCGTGCATGTAAATATTGCCCTTGCTGAGCGTATTTATGGCGTGTTGATGTTGATTGTTTAAAAAGGGGTTATGGTTCAATAAATTGAACACCTGAGCTGAGCGCTTGTAGGATGAAATTGAGAGACGGGCAGATCAATTTAGACTCACTTCTACTTTTCGATCTGTTTAATAGATTTTTAAAACGACACTTAGAGCCCCAGAGAGGCGGCAGCACTTCACATCCCACTGGCACGTCCTCCCTCAGACACGCCTCACTCGGGTCCTCCCGGCTCCCTGCACTTGGACCAGCTGATGAGCCTCTGAGCAGGAATGCGCAGAGCACGCCCCGGCCTCCTGTTCTCTGCTGAACCGGGCTCATTTATTCAGTTGGTATTGCGAGTCTGGGGGCACGACAGTACATCTGACCCCTTTGGGGTAAAATTTGATCTGGCATTTCATTTCAAGGGCTCAGCCACTGGTCTGTCAAATCTTCATTTTGCGGGTGCCCACTAGAACTGCTGACGCTTGCCTCTAACTCCCTCAGCTTTCATCTTTCACTGGCAATAAACATGTCACCCTGCTGAGGTGAAACACAATCTGGAATTAAATTTACTGCATATAAAATATAGTGCCCTCTTTATTGGTTCAAATACTTGTCACTCATAATTTATTTGCCAGTGTATGGCCTTCATGCAGAGAGAACACAGCTATAAACGGGGAGGGGGGCTCGGGTGTTCGTTTTTGCTGGGATCTTTTTCACTTTTCATTCTTTGCCATCCTGGGTCCTCAAATCCCACTTACCCACTTGGGCTAATCTGTTTTCCATGAAGCACCTCCAATAAAACCGGAGCCCTTCGCCCAAGTGTGGCAAGCACGCCACTGAAAGCATTGGCGTCGGGCTCCTTGGCTGAGCTGCTGTGTGTTTGCTAGGAAGTGGGTAGAGCGTCGCACCCGGGGACGCTCTCCCGCGAGCAAAACCGAAACACACAGTGTGCGGTGTGCAGGGCAGGGGACCGGAGTGGGGTGGGTTTCGCCCTCCTCAGTTTCAGTCTCCCACTTGCCATGCCTTCCCTTCTGGCACTCAACTTTTTCATGATTTATTCCAAATACTGTTGATCAGCTTTAACTAATACAGTTCTTGTATGAAGCACCTCTCTAATCTCTTCAAACACAGATGTGGAAGCACGGCTTAGAGCATGGAGGCCAACAAAAGCCCTCTGCCTGTACCAGTGATTAGCTTTGATTGACACCGAACCCTTCTGCTTTCCTAGGCATCCTCTCACACCCATAAATGATTGTTTTAAAATGAGACACACAGGCTACGGTGGGCACTAGCTTTAGTAAATTTGCGGTGCAACTATATTAACAGAGAACTTACAAACTACAAAAAACGAGATGCTAGATTTTGGGTCTCCCCCTCCCCTTTGCTGATTATCTCTTTTAGGTCTGTCTCTTTATGAAAAAGGTTTTAGTAAACACATTTCTTACAGAGAATCTTTGAAACATATGTAGATGCTTATTTCATCTTACTAGCTATTTTCAACATCTTATGGTCCAGGTTTTAAAAATGTACAACCATAGAAATGTTGGGACTTTTATTGTTTTTGAATTACTTTAAAATATTTTTAAATGTGATTTTTAAATGTTTTGAATTTAACTCTCAATTTGTACTAAGGATCACCAGAAATGAGTAGATGTCGCTGACACAAATCCAGTTTCCCACAGACTATATAGATTACTTATAATTGATCAGATGCAGCGAAAGATACTATGTTTTTACTTTCATTAATTCCATCATCTTGTCTCATTCTGGGTAGCGAGACCAGGGAAACTTCCCATCTTGCCCTGGTTGTTTTGGGCTCTCTCCCAAGGTGACAGTGGGTGATTCATTCTGGATAGGAAGAATGTTCTTTGCAGGTAGAAACATTCCGGATTCTCCTGGCAATTCTTGGCCTCCTCAAAGATGGCTCTGAAAACTTGTGTTAAATCTCCAGAGATTGCCCCAGATTGTCTCAGCTCTCAAATGCCTGGATGTAAAGTTTTCCCATTTTAAAGACATCATTTCTGGCTTCCCACCCCCAGAAAGTATAGTCACTTTATGACTAGCCATGGATGTGAAATGCCTCTCTCTGCCTGCCTTTTCTGAGCAGCAGCATAAGTGAAGAGAGATTTAGAAAAGGAATTCTTGCTCCAACCAGCTATGAAATGCCTAATTTTATTTGCATCTGCACACATATGCAGTTAGATGTTTTATTCATTACTTACACACTTACTTCCAAAAGAAATTTGTAGAAAGCAAAAGAAAAATCATACTATCTTTAAGTTTTCATTTTAAGATTTCAAAATAGTCTGTTAAGCTTAATGTTGACTTCCAAATGTTTTCCAAAACATTTTTTAAATTAGTTATATAGGAAGAAGTAGAATAAATAAAAGGGCCAGGCTAAAGTTTTAGGAAGTACTTCACCTCCTAGATAGTTTCAGAATTTGAGAATCAGAGTGAAAAATTCATCTCATTTATAAGTTTCATTTTAAGGCTGAGGGAACTTAGAGAGCTTAAGCGACTTGCCCAGGATCAGCCAGTTAGTGCGTGGAAGAATAAATAATAAAATCCAGTTTTTGTCTCTATTTACTTTCCATGAAGAATTTTTTCAGTCTGAAGATTCAATTATTAGTTCAAGAAATTTAATTGACCTTGAGGGTATTGTGCCAGACAGTGTTACAGCTGCCACGTGCACTGTCCCACAGCAACCCCGTTGCGTTGTCACCTCCTTTGCAGATGGACAAAATGAAGCTCAGAGAGAAAAAATGACAGACCAGAATTCACACAAAGTCTAAATGGCAAAGCCCAGTTTTGAACCAGGTCTAAGGACTCAGAATCTAGGACCCTGTGAATGGCACAGGCCACTGAAAAGGAAGGCTACACCCATCTCAAAGAACTAGCAACGGAAAGATGAATTACACAAGGTGGGAATTTGCTGTCTTCGGTCATTCTCCAATTGTCCCATTGATATGCCCAGGTGTCCCTACAGTTCTTTGCGTTATTTTAACTACTTGCCAAGTGAGTGTCTGCACATTATTATTTGCACTTTCTAATGATCTTCGACATCCTTGAGAGCAACACCACCAACAAAAGCTATTTTTTCTATTACCATTTATTACATTTCAGTAGATAATTTAGAATGTCTCATTATCCCTTACTGTGAGATTATGGGACCAATGAAATAATCAGGTCTTCACAGCATTTGTCATAACAACTCTATTTCCAAATGATACTGCCAATGTTTGCTTTTATTTTGGAGAATTTTTGTTGTGCTGTATTTTATTTCTTCTGCTTTTACTTACAGTTTTACTTTACAGGTTTATGGAAATGTAAAATCTACCACATGAGCACCAATAAAATCAAATGTGAAAATACACATCTTCTTTGAGTTTTTGTTATGTGATTGTATCTGAGAACATTATTCCCAGTTGGCTATAATGAGAACTATCCGATATGTACAAGTCCAACTTCTATTTGAAGCATAAAATACATTGTATTGTAAAATCTATTCAAAGTGTTCTTTTAAAGGGTTATTATTTCTCTGACTGCTGTACAGGAAGTACATTTATGTCCCCTAAACTCGGAAACACTTTAGACTAGAGCGAGAAGTAGAGGTTTTGAAATGGCCAGCAGATGTGTGTTGGTTAAATGCAGTTGTGTGAATGGTACAGCCCAGGGAGGGCAAGAAAGAGAGAGAAAAGCAGCAGAAGTCCTAGCATTTGAGGAGCAGGAGGAGAAAGAGGATAGCATGATGGAGATGGAACCAAAGGCTTTGATGAAAATTAAGGGAGGAGAGTGTTTAGGTGAAGGGAGATAGCAACAGAAGCAAAGGTGGCACTGAGGTTGAGCGTGACAAGAATTGATAGTTCTTTGATTGGGTGAAATTGAAGATCATCCTGAAAAATACCAGAGACTCTCGTTGAAAACGGGAAAGTGAAATTGCAATGGCAGTGGGTTAAGGAGGAAGGAAAACTGAAGAAATGGAATAAGTCGAGACATCTCCTTGGCTGGATAAATATTTCATAAATAAAATAAAATTGGGATGGGACACAGGATCAAAGGTATGATTATAAGTTGAGAGTGTATTTTCAGGAAAAAAATTATTTCTGTAAATATTAATGTAATATATGTTACTGCAGAAAGTTTGGAGGCTATGAAAACGGGTAAACAAGAAAATCAAAGTAATCCAAAATCCCATGACTAAGAGATTACTACAGCAAACTTTTGGTCTATTTCCTTCCAGACTTGGTTCTGTGTAATTATTCTTATGAAGGTGAGTTCATTCTAAATGTGTTACTGAGTCCAAACTCATTCTGGTCGCCCTATGTCAGGCCAGTGAATCAGGAGACGAGGTATGTTGGGGCAAGGAATAACTTTATTTATAAAGTTGTCAGATGGAGAAGATGGCAGACTAATAACGTCCTGGAGAACCATCTTTCCCAAGTCAGAATTCAGGCTCCTTTTATACTGAAAGGTGAGGGAGTGTGGTTAGTTGCTGCAAACTTCTTGATGTCAGAATCCTTTGTTCTTGCAGCTGTCCACCTTGGTGAAGTCACGATGTTCCTGTAAACCTCCAGCAAGACAAATGTTATCTTCTGTTCTGCAACTCTTTATCTCTATATGAGTGGCAAAGTGTCATACCCTTAAAGATCAGAGCCTTGAGAATGGGCTACCCTGTGTATTTTAAGCTCTAGGCAACATTCTTTTACCAAAGCTCAGAACCAGCATGACTGAGCACTGGAAACAGAGCACAGGGTGAGTGCTAAGGGAGTAGATCAAATATGCAGGCAGGTTTGTTCTTCCCTGTTCCCCAGGTACAGCTCTGTATCCTTTTGCACTTCTCCCTGTATTGTACACGTGTTGACTGTTTTAGAATGCATGAATTTAGTGTATATTTTTAGCTTTTTTGGAAAGAAACCTCTAGTGAAGGATCATTGAAGGTACAAGAAAAAGAGAAAAAGCACTGGATTCAAACCCCAGGGGTGGTGGAAGGTACAGAAGATGGAAGGTATAGAAGAAGGAAGGAAATGAGAAATGTCTCAAAGTAGATACACTTATGCAGGGCAGGAGTCAGAGGCTGAGTGAGTGTGCACTTTTTAATGGCTGAGAGGGAAAACACTCTTGTTTAACTAAGGATCTTGACCATGAATGAGCAAGCACTTGTCAGAACACGTGGCCACGCTGAGGCTGAAAACCAGGGGACTGTAATGTGATGCCTGCAAGGTGGGGGAATTCCCTCCAGCTGCCTTGGAGGACTGGGTAGAAGAGACAGAAGTGTTGAGGAATTCTGCTTAACACATAAGTGGAAGGAGGACGATGTGAAATATTAAAAGTTCTACAAACGAGGATGAAATAAATGATTGACAAAGATGCCAGGATACCTGGAGAAGCAATGGGAAGAAAGTGGAGGACATAAAGGCTGGGGGATTTCTATGAGGCTGAAGAAATCATGCAGCAGTAGCAGGAGATGAAAGAATGGGGAATTCGGTCAGAGTGAGATGTTGGAGTTAAAGCTCTCTTATGAGGAATAAAAGTGGGTGGTAACAAGGTCCAACTATGGCCATGGGGTGGACAGTTCCGGAAGAGAGAAGACCAAAAGATACTGGAATACTATACCAAGAGCGAGCCCTAAGGTAAACTGAGAACTTTGAGTGATAATAATGTGTCAATGTAAGTTCATCAGCTGCAACAAATTTATCACCCTGGTGGCAAATGTTGATAACTGGGGAGGCATTGCTTAGGTGGGGCAGAAGGTAATCTCTGTACCTTCCTCTCAATTTTGCTGAGAACCTAAAACTGCTCTAAAATAATGTCTGTTTTTTTAAAGATACAGGAGCAATGGAAATAAAATGTTAGTTTCTAGGTATCAGAAGGCATGGACTTGGATACTGAAATCATTTAGGTTGTTGGCAAGTCAATGGAAATAAATAAAGGAAGATTGTGAGTGGGGTGTCTAGTGAATATGAAATAGCAACCAGACATGGTTAGATGATATTGAAAAAGAAGGTGCAGAGTGAGACAGCATGAACGTCAGGGGAAAAGCAGATTTTGTACGACCCGGAAGCTGCCTTGGGACCCAGGTGGAAGCAGACCCAACTGCCTGACCCCAAAGAAGAGTCTATTTATTCAAGCTCCTGGACAGGCAGTATCTTAGAGAAAAACTAAGGTTTAATTCCAGCCAAATAAAACAAAGTATTCAGCAGAAAAGGTAATGATACAGGGTAGTTTGCTGCCAACGGAACAGAGTCTCTGGAGGGAAAGCAAAAAGGAGTAGAGGGAGAGGGGTGAAGAGAGGCTGGGTCAGGACGTAGAGAGCACTACGTGGTGTGGGAATGGCAGTACATGGTCACCAGAGGGGGTACATCTTGGGTGGTGGCCAAAGGCGACTGGGATGTGGAACACGGGGGACTGGAATGGCCTCCAGACTCCAAACACAGGACTCTCAGTTGTTCAGTTAGACACATGGGAGCCTCTGTTTCCCATTTCCCAGCCCATAGTGAGTTGTTAATAAATGTCAGGTGAATGAGTGAATGAATGAATCAGATTAATTTTAGAGTTTAAAGTCATCATGAAACAGCTAAGTGGAGATTATATACCAAAGGCTATTGGAAGTGAAAAATGAGGGGTCAGAAGAGTGATTCTCTGGGAGGAGAGAAAAGCTTGTTCTTTTTAAGAGTAAACCATTGAATGAATGATTGTTTTGTCCTATAATTTTAGTCTTTGTCACTTTACTATGAGCCATTTTCAAACACGTCAAGCTCTCCTTCCTTAAGTCTTTTCAATGTGTATGCTTCCTATATTCAACTTCATCAACTTTCTGCCTTACTTATGTATCAAATAACTTTCCCTTACTCCCCCTTTTTTTGGTAACTCTGATCAAACAGATCTGAAATTGACCACAAGGAGCAGGAATTATTTTGTGCCTAAAATCAGCCTGACAATACAGGTGAGATAAATCATATTTGGGGCATTCTTCCCAAAGTTTGTATCTGTTTCACTTTGTAACATCTTTGTAGCAGATGCATTATCTCAGAAAGGGGTTATTTTCCTTATATACTGTGTAGCAAAGGAAAATGCTATTTAGACAACTTTCAAATTTAAAAAATCTATTCATTTATAATTAGATATAGTCTAGTATAAAGAAGGGTTTAAGACTGGAAAAAGTGCTTTTTCCAAAGCGTTTCTGTCTAATTCAAGTACCACTCCAGCATAATTTCTTGTCTCTTCCAACTATCTTTTTCCCTCTTAGGCATATGTTGAAACTCTCCATCAGTTTTTATAAGGAACAATTTTCTTCCTCTCTCTCCTTCTTTTTTCTTTCTATTTTTTTCAAGCAGTACTCCATCAGTGTGTTACATTTTCACATTCAGACTCCTGAACCCAGATAGAGTAGGGCTGATTCTAAGAGCAAGTGCCAGCCCCAGAAAGTATGTCTTCTTGGTAGCTAGTCATACTGCCTAATTAAAGATGATGCATTCAATATGGTGAGGATACCAAATGTATACCAGAGTTATGGGCTTTCCATCATTTAAGTTTACCAACATCCCAGAAAAGAGTTGAGATGATTGAAAGCATCTTCACTGTATTTGCAGCCAATATACAGTAGATGGTACTGGCTAGACAGTTTATACTTAGGGGCATTTTCATCTATAAAGAGGAAAACAGTGTGGAGTCCGTGTGTAGACTCTTCATGTGACAGACCATAATCATCCTTTTGCAGCCTTTTTAATATCTGTTGTCAGGCTCTTCGGAGAGACTTCTAATAGGGTCTTGGCAAGATGCCACGGGCAAGCACTTCCACTGCCGCTGATTCATGAATGCCTTGGGGTTGCATTGCAAATCCAGCAACCCCTGAGGTTTGGTGGGAAGGTCTGCCAAGGTTCAGCTGGGATCGCCTATTAGCGCATTGAACTCCCCAGAGTCCTAGAGACTCAAGAGTGAGTTTCATCCAAGCAACATGGGGAGGAGAGATACAATCTTATTGTCTCTGCTGGGCAGGTAGGTTATGTACACTCCATCCCAGGGAGGATGATTTGAGGAGAAAAACCATCACAACAACTTCTTTCTTGTTGCTGCAATGCAAAAAGCTCCAATGTCTAATTTTAAGTGATATATCCAATGACTGAAGGAAGCAAAGCCTTTATGATGTGACTACCTAGAAATGTAGATGGCAAGAAGGCACATGATCTACATAGACTGAGTACTTGGTTTCGCTTTTCCCGTTGTTCTTCTACTTAGATGTGTGTGTGTGTGTGTGTGTGTGTGTGTGCGTGTGCGTGTGCGTGTGCGTGTATAAAGTTCACGTGTGAAGGGGTAATGTCTATTTTGTTCACTCTGTGTTCCTAGAGACTAGAACAGAATCAGCTACATATACAATACCAGTTGTGAAATGAATATTTATGTTAGCAACTATCTAAAAGCAGAAATAGATTTATAGGGTGGGCTTCTGGGAAGGTGCTCAGGTTGCCAATCTCTGGGGGCACTAAAACATCACTGAACGTGGCAAATCGCCTTCAGTGGTCAGACATCTCAGTGGCAGGAGTCACCGTGGTGATGGGCAGGATTCCCCCTTCTAGAGGGGCAGGCTCAAATGAAGCGGGAGGCTACCTAGGATGTGGGTTTGGTTACCTGCAGCGCAACTCTATGAAGTAGGAAATTAAAGACGGGGCAAGAGCAGGACTCAGGACAGTGGTGGAGTGGCTGCCCAGTCCACCAGTTGCCCCGCTTCATTAATCCCACTGTGCAGAACTCACTCTTCCTCCAAATAAGTGGGAAGAGGAGCTCGTGTGGGAGGTGAGAACCTCAACCCTTTTGTACTTAACGTGAAAAAGAGGAGAAGCCGTTAGCTCTAGTTTCCTCCTGTAGTGTTGTATTCTACCCTAGCCATTTTTAAACAAGGCCATTTTTCAAACAAGGCTAACACACAAATCTATCTTCTTTTCTACTTGTAAGATTCCCATTCAGTGTAATTGCATTTGTCCAAACATCATAGGACACTTTTAAATTCTCTCGCAGTCTTCCTCTCACCTTCCAATTTCCCGATTTGTGGTTGCCTTTGCATAGTTCTCCTTAACTTCTCTCCAGTCTACTTGCCACAATTTAGTAAAGACCTAAGAAGAAAGTTAATTAACTCCTCTGAGCCTCAGTTCTCTCAAATGTAACATTAGATCAATAACTGCTTTGCAAGGTTGCACTGATAACCTAATGATAAAGAAAAACAGCAGAGTGTCTGGCTCCTATTAGGTGCTCAGAAAATGGTGGTTAGAAATAATGAGGAATGGGATGAAGGAGATGGAATGTAACTATAGTGCAATGAGTTTGTACCCACAGGATTCACAAGTGATACAGGTACCATCATGGTCTAAACACTTTGGAACCAGCCTGGGTATGTATTTGCTGTGATGACCATGTCATGTCTTGTTAGAGTTAGCAAAACTACACAATGAGAAGCCACCTGTTAGAGAGAGAGCCATAAGGCTCATCTGATAGCCCTCCCTGGGGCCACATCACCATCACAGAGCCCTCTAGAACACCAGGGCATCCAGGGGAACTGCTTTTAAAACTTTGCTGCTTTTTTCCTGCTTTAAGATCTTTATTACCTTATTTACTTAAAAAAAATTTTTCTGTTGGGAGAAATGCATATATAAAAAATAAAAAATAAATCGTGGCTCTGCACAGTGTTGTGTTCTTTTTCCGTGGAATTGGAAGACATTGATCAGATTTTACACTTTCATTAAAAACATGCCATCAGTTTTTACAAAAAAAGGAAATAAATCTTTAAAAAGAGATGATTGCTTAATTAATCATAGGATAAAGAGAGATGGATGCTAAGAGCGGTTTTACAGATTAAGAAAAGTAGAACATGCACTGGCTGGCTCAGAAAACTAGAGTTATTTACTATCAAATGAAGCATTTACTGAGATGAGTTAACTCTCCCTCTTGGTGGTATTCCACTGCATCTCGGTGAACTGGGCTCAATTTCCCATGACTATTTAGGAAGGTGAGTTACTGCTATGTAAAGTTTCACACTTCTCTGTTATTGACTCCACTCTTAGATAAAATTATACTTTCAATTTGCATCGTGCCCAAGGGATTTAGTCAGCCCACCCTCTGTGTGCTAAACTGGCACCGGGAGCTTTTCCTCTTTTTTGTAAATGATGAAAATTGAAGTGCCGATACGGCACAAGCAAAACTCAGGGATAGTTTGGGTTCCATTTCAGATTACCATGATAACGTGAATATTTCAATAGAGCAAGTCCGGCAACTTTTTGGTTTCCCAGAACATATAAAATTTATATTTACACTATATTATAGTTGATTAAGTTTAAAAATTTACATAAGTTAATTTAAAAATAATTTATTGCCAAAAATGTTAACCATCATCTGAGCTTTCAGCAAGTCATTATATTTTCACTGGTGGACAATCTTGCCTTGATGTCGATGGCTGCTAACTGATCAGGGTGCTGGTTGCTGAAGGCTAGGGTGGCTGCGGTCATTTCTTAAAATGATACAGCAATGAAGTTTGCTGCATCCATTGACCCTTTCCTTTTAAAAGGTGTTTCTGAATGCAAAACAAAACTACAATGAAGTATCACCTCACATCAGTCAGAATGGCCATCACTCAAAAGTCCACAAATGATAAATGCTGGAGAGGCTGTGGAGAAAAGGGAACCCTCCTACACTGTTGGTGGGAATGCAGTTGGTGCAGCCATTATGAAATACAGTATGGAGACTCCCCAAAAGACTAAAAATGGACTTACCATATGACCCAGCAATCCCACTCCTGGGCATATATCCAGAGGGAACCCTAATTCAAAAAGACACCTGCACCCCAATGTTCATAGCAGCACTATTTACAATAGCTAAGACATGGAAACAACCTAAATGTCCATTGATAGATGACTGGATAAAGAAATTTTAGTATATTTATACAATGGAATACTACTTGGCCATAAAAAATGATAAAATAATGCCATTTGCAGCAACGTGGATGGTCCTGGAGAATGTCATTCTAAGTGAAGTAAGCCAGAAAGAGAAAGAAAAATACCATATGCGATGACTCATATGTAGAATCTAAAAAGAAAGACAAATGAACTTATATATAAAACAGAAACAGACTCACAGACATAGAATACAGACTTGTGGTTGCCGGGCGGGGGGGGAGTGGGAAGAGATAAACTGGGAGTCTGAGACTTGCAGATACTGACTAGTATATATAAAATAGATAAATAAGTTTATACTGTATAGCATGGGGAAATATATTCAATATCTTGTAGTAGCTTATGATGAAAAAATATGAAAATGTATATTCATGTATGACTGAAGAATTGTGCTGTACACCAGAAATTGACACAACAGTGTAAGCAGACTATACATCAATAAAAAAAAGAAACAATGTGAAAAAATAAAAGGTTTCTCTGCAGCATGCAATGCTATTTGATACCATTTTACCCACAGTACATCTTCTTTCAAAATTGAAGTCAATCCTCTCAAACCCTGTACCTGCTTATCATTAAGTTTACCTAATATCATAAATGCTTTGCTGCCATTTCAACAATCTTCATGGTATCTTCACGAGGAGTAGATAACATCTCAAGAAACCACTCTCTTTGCTCACCATAGGAGGCAACTCCTCATCCATTCAAGTTTGGTCATGAGATTGCAGCAATGCAGTCACATCTTCAGGCTCCACTCTAGGTCTAGTTCTCTTGCATTTTCACCACATCTGAAGTTACTTCTTCCACTGAAGTTTAAACCCTGCAAAGTCATTCATGAAAGTTGGAATATATGCCTTCAAAACTCTTGTTAAAGTCAGTAGTTTGACCTCTTCCTAAGAAACATGTGTTCTAATGGCATCTAGAATGATTACTCTTTCCAGAAGGTTTCCAATTCACTCTGTTCATGTCCATCAGATGAATCACCATCTATGGCAGCCATAGCCTTACAAAATGTATTTCTTTAGTAATAAGACTTGAAAGTCCAAATGACTCCTTGATCCATGGGCTGCAGAATGGATGTTTTGTTAACAAGTATGAAAACATTAATCTTGTTGTACATCTCCAACAGAGTTCTTGGGACTCTTGAAAGGATTCTTTTTTTTTTTTCCCCTGAGCAGATTTCAACAATGGGCTTAAAATATTCAGTAAACCACATTGTAAACATGTGCTGTCATCCAGGCTTTGTTGTTCCATTTATATAGCACAGGCAGAGTTGATTTAGCATGATTCTTCAGGGACTCAGTATTTTCAAAATAAAAAAATTACCATTGGCTTTAATTTCAACTCACCAGATGCATTATTAGCCCCTAACAAGAGAGTCAGCCTGTCCTTGGAAGTTTTGGAGCCAGACATTGACTTCTCCTCTCTAGCTATGAAAGTCCCAGATGGAGTCTTCTTCCAATAAAAGACTGTCTCATCTACATTGAAAATCTGTTGTTTAGTGTAGCCACCTTCATGGTTTATCTCACCTAGATCTTCTGAATAACTTGCTGCAACTTCTACATTAGTGCTTGCTTTCCTTAAACCTTATAAATCAACCTCTTCTAGCTTCAAACTTTTCTTCTGTAGCTTTCTCACCTCTTTCAGCTTTCAGCGAATTGAAGAGAGTTAGGGCCTTGCTCCGGGTTAGGCTTTGGTTTAGGGGAATGTTGTGGCTGGTTTGATCTTCTGTCCAGACTAAAACTTTCTCCATACCAGCAACAAGGCTAATTTGCTTTCTTATCATTCACATGTTTTAATTTCCTTCAAAAACTTTTTCTTTGCATTCACAATTTGGCTTAGAGCCCTAGATTTTGACCTATTTTGGCTTTCAACATGCCTTCCTCACTAAGCTTAATCATTCCTAGCTTTTGATTTAAAATGAGGGACATGCAACTCTTCATTTCACTTGAGCACTCAGAGGCTACTGAAGGGTGATTAATTGGCCTAATGTTAATATCACTGTGTCTCAGGAAATAGGCCAGAGGAGAGGAAGAAAGATAAGGGAACAACTAGTCAGTGGAACACTTAGAAAATACACAACATTTATAGATTATGTTCACGGTCTTATATGGACGTAGTTCATGGTGCCCAAAACAATTACAATTGGAACATCAGAGATCACTGATCACAGATCACTATAACAAGCATAATAATAATGAAAGTGTTTGAAATATTGTGAAAATTACTAAAATGTGACACAGAGATACAAAGTCGAGCAAATGCCGTTGGGAAATTGAGCTGATAGACTTGTCTGACATAGGGTTCCCACGAACTTCCAATTTTTAAAAAATGCAATATCTGCAAAGGGCAATAAAGTGAATCAAATAAAACAAGGTATGCTTGCATATTCTTTACCTAAAATCATGCAAACATTTAGGATGGTAAGGGGAAAAATATAATTCTGATCCTTTAGCTGTGATCCTTAATCTAGAACCTATGGAGTCCTAGAAAATCTGCAGATGAGTTTTTGATAACTTGAGCCCCTTAATTATTAAAATATTAAATAATAATATGTATGATCATTTGGGGAGAAGAGTCACCAGTTTCATCAAAACCTCCAGCAGTCTATGACATCCAAAAGGTTAAGAACCAAAAGTAAACTCTCCAAGGGCTAGTCTCATTAGGGTATCCATCTAATCTCAAGGAGATATGTAATTTAGATGGTTACAGATCAGAAATATTTTCAGGGGCTCTGACACCAATATTGACAAGAGAGACAGATTTAACACTTGGTTTCTTGAGGTCAGCTCTGTGGCTATTGTTAATAAGATGCACATCAAGCTATTTCTCCTTCATAGATTAACAAGGTCTAGGACTCTTGGACCACCAAAATTAACGCTTCTGCCAGTAAAGTATGTATATTTAGAATCTCGTGGCTTAGCACCACTAATTTTGTAATGTTACTATAATCAATAATGTGAGCAAACAATTCTGGATCTTATCCTATGGACAAAGGTGTGAGGGATAAAAAGAAATGTAAGATGCACTCCTTTACTCTCAATATTGTACAGTTTGGCTGCAGGCAAGCACATTCAAAGTTTAATTATAATAGCTGTTCTGTGTAATAGTGTGCAAGGAAAAATATTACACAGTTTATTGATAAATTAGTTGGTTCCTGAAAAATTTTAAGATACAGAAAGTAGCAGAGGATTCTAATTAATACAGAGATCAATGTATATAAGCTTCTCAATGAGAATTAAGAAAATGAACAATCCACTGAGGAGCGAAAGCCACTGAAGATAGCCCTGACTTTCACAGAGTGATGGGAAGCCATTGGAAGTTTCTGAGCAGAAGAGCAAAATGATCTGATATAGGCTTTAACAGGCTGACAATGACTGCTTTGATGAGAATAGGCTGAAAGAGGACAAGGATGTGTCAGGAAGACCAGTTAGGAAGTTACAGCAAACCAGCAAATATGATGGTGACTTGGACCACATTTGTAACTCAGCTTTTAGATATATTTTGAGGGTAGTGTTGGCAGAACTTACTTATGACTCTGATATGGGATATGAGAGAAGAAGAGGCATCAGGGATGACTCGAAGGATTTTGGTTTGACTTACCAAAACAGGAGTTTCCATGTCTTGGTATGAACAAGACCACGAGAGGAATGGCTTTTAAGAAGAAAATCAGGAGTTTATTTAGAATATGTTAAGCCTAAGATGTGTATTAGACATCTAATAAATGAATAGATGAATCCAGAAGTCAAGAACAAGGTCCGGACAGGAGAGGTAACTTTGAGAATTATCAATGTAGAGAGTATTTAAAGGGATAAGGCTGAGTGACGCCACCTAAGGAGAGAAAAGAAAAGAAATAAAGGGAATCAATTGCAGATGTTTTACAATGATTGGAGCCCAAAATGTGTACAAAAGCATATGAGTAGGCGAAACTAGAGAGCTAGCTAGTGGCTGGATCATGGGGGATCTCCTAAGCTATATAAATAATATAAGAATTTACCCTATAGGCGATGGAAAGCCACGGCCAAATTCTAAAGGGGAAATTAACATGATCAACTTTGTATTTTAAAAACTGGCAACAGAGTAAAGTCTGATTAGAAGGGGGCAGTTCTGGCAGAAGGGAGCCCAGATGGGAAACCATGGCAATAGTTTATAAAGAGATAATGCAGATGTGTAGTGTGTCACCAACAAGGGGGAGAGAGAGATTTGAGCGAAGTTTACAAGGTGTATTGCCATAACTTAACCATTTGGAATAGGAAAAGTGAGGGAGAGAGAGGAAGCAAGAGAATTCATGCACTTCTTTCCTTGATAACCAACTGGATGACAGAATTATTAATCAGAAGGAGAATAAAAGGCAAGGTGGAGAGAGGGGTTATAGAGCGGAAGGGGAGAGAAGGGAACAGGGTGAGTTGGATAACTCAGTGGTGATGCTCAGCAACCTGTTAAGCATATGGATCCAGAATTCTGAACGAAGATCTCAACCAACAAAAAGGCTGGTCCTCAGCACCCAGGGAGTAGTGAGAAAGGAAGAAAGTTTGAGTGGAAATACTGGCTTTGGGGAGGGAGGGGATTCTAAAGGAAGAGAAGCAACAAGGGGATGTGAAGGACACTTAGACAGGGTGTGATGTGATGGAATTTAGGAGAGACCTGCAGGCTGAGGACTTGGCTATGTTGGGGGATGGTAGGAGTGAAAGCAAAATTGTAGGGTTTTGAAAAAAATAAAGATGCAAAAGTCAGTAGAGGTAAAAGTGTGCATAGCTATTTTAAGACATCAAAATGTGAAAGAAAGGGAAGCTAGGATGACATGAGGTGGTCAAAAGAGCAGAAAGAGAATTGTACTCTGCTGCTGATACAATATCACCTTTGTCTAAATATAGACATGTTGTTGGAATGAAAACAAGACTTAACTCCCACCTAGGCTGGGAGATCAGTGAAGATCTGTTCCAGGGCCTGCAAAGTTCACCCCCAATTATGACAGTCAGATGATTCAATTATGGGCTGCTACAATCAGAGGAGGAAGAAAGAATGTATAGCAATGTTTCCCAAATATATATGAGAACACCCTTCAACTTGACTAAAGCTCTACCCATCAGCAAATTTTTGTCAAGCATGTTTATGTGCTAAATTTGATGCCTAGATGTTTTGTCTTGTTTTGTTTTTTTTGTGTTAGCTATGGAATATTTTTGCTACGGGACTAAATACCAAATGTATCATGATTGACTTGTTTCCTACACCCATTGTTGTGTTCATTTTTATAATTTTGGTAGGTACCCAGGAGGGTGAAAAGATGTACTAGAGAAAATAGTGTTCTATGCATCTGCATGAGTGTACATGCATTGTGGCCTCAACTCAGCTCCATCCTGGGGCCGTATGTCAAGACTGCATGACACATCCCACTATGGCATTTTTGGTTATTCAATAATCAATAATCCTGTGCTACAAGAACTAAAACGAATTTGTTCATGATCATTCGCACATTTACAGCCAGGTCCAGGGTCCCTGCCTTGCTTAGTAAAAGGCTTTGATGTCCTTATTTGTGCGTGGACAACAAGGTAGAAGGAAAAAGCTATCTTCCCTACCGCTTTGATCGCATGTAAACATGTTACGGAAACTTGGAGGAAATCACTCAACATTCTGAGACCTTACTTTCTTCATATGATAATCACAACACTTTATCTACTGTTTATTTCTGTTTGGCTATATTTATCAATTTCTGATTAAAGCTCACTTCAAAATTGTAAACCAGTAAGTGTGGGCTCTCCTCAGTCTAGGAACTGTTCCTGGGAAGATTTTATTCAGGGGAAAGCTTTTCTTTCCGAACTTATATTAAGGCAGCAGCAGTTCTTTAGGGAAAAAATTCCAGGATTACAATGGAATATTGAGAGACAACAATAATAATGTTTTAACCTCAGAACTTTCAAAAATTTTAAAGATGCTCTCTAGTGGAAATAATAAAGGCATTGATGCACTGATTCTGTAAATTAGACCAAGTGCAGGGAGCATTGTTTTGACAGAGAAAGCTGTGCGGCTTCCTCTATCAACTGGCGTGGGAAGGAAGAAAGGTACACGAAGGGAGGTGGGGTTGCTCAGGGCCGAGCTGACGGGTTATGACTGCAGTTCCTTGAAAACTTCCAGTCGTTTTCATAACAGATACTTTTGAACTCTTTTTTTTCTTTTCAGCAATAGCTGCCAAATTCTGCAAGTCCTATAATGTGCTACTCCCTAATTAGTTTGGAAGCCTATAAACTAATTTATAGGCTAGAAAGACGGCCAACTCATTTGTACAGGATTGAGTAGGAGAGTTGAAGAAATGGAAAGAAATAGTTACATATCATTACTTGCTCATTTATTTAATTTCGTCTTTTGATCAAATCATGACTCTAATACCAAAAGAAAAAAAAAAAAAGAAAGAAAAATCACTCCACAGAAGGGGCTTCTTTTAAAGCAGCTAGAAATTGGCTTTCCTCCTTTGGACACAGTGATTTCATGTCTGAGCGGTCCTGTTGATGTTTCAAAATTGAGCAGAGGCTTCCTGGCATAACCCTGCGAGGTCAGGCATACTTTGGATAAAATCTGCAAGGTCAGTGATGAAACACTGCATCATAAGAGAACCATTATAATACATTATTAGTGGGATTTGTCATGTGAGTAGCTCTGCTTATTGTTCGGGGGCATTTTTGTATGTGTTTAAAACAAAAATCTGGAAAAGAAAGAAATATGTGTGCACTCGAACAGTTAGCACTGTGTTCAGAATTTGTCAGTGTGCTCAAGAGGTTATTAGTAATGAGATCCTGTGCACATTTCCACCTGCAATATGAAAAGTGTCACGACTGATCACGTTTCATTAATTGTCTCTGTGTGTTCTCTGTAAGATGTGGCTGTTTGACTGTTTCCCCTACTCCAAACAGTGTTTTTACTATGAGTACAAAGAGGGTGGATGTGTGCGAGACCCCTGCAGAATCATATAGGAAGTGCCTTACACCGGCTGCAGCTACCATTTCCTGAAGGAATCATGATGGTGTTTGTTTCTGAAATTTTTTTCACCAGTTCCGCTTGAATGCATGTCTCAAGAGCTTCGTTTGATTTTAGAGCAAAACTGCTCAACTTTTTACAGCATCACCATAGTTTCGACTTTTTTCCATGGCAGTTACCCTTCACCTGGGGGCTTTGGGGAAAATACAAAACTAGGTGGCTAAGGTTGGACTCTGTGCTGGCCAGAGAATGTTTATGGGCTTTTGTGAAGTTGTTCTCAGCCTTTCTATGAAGAGCATCGGCTATAAACCTAGGAACTGTATTTCCCCACGAGGATTGTGTAGAGTGTAATCTTATTGTTAGATGCTGTGCAGTAAGGACTAACACATGCAAAACTTTGCAAGGTGACGGTTGGTGGCATCATGATCATAGACTGCAAGATGTGTTTCATCATTCAAAAAGCAAGGAAAGAACTTACTGAACCTGCTATTTTTAATAGAAAATATGATGTGGACTTAGAGTAGCTCTACCATCCAAAAGATTTCTTTTGTTGGAAAGAGTTCTTCATTCCACCCATTACTCTCAAATTTGTGCATGCATCATTCTTAGCAGTCCCTCCTCCACCTCTAGACTAGCATGCCCCCCCCACCACCTTCCAGCTCACTTAGTCACAAGTCCATCCCTTTAGCCCTTCTCTGACTCCAACTTATCTCCATCTCCCTGGTAATGAGGAATTCAAATTACATGGCCACTTTCCAGGATGGTCTGCCAGAGCTGACGGCATACACTGCCTCCTCTGTTCCATTGCCTGCATTCCACAACCCTCTTTGATCGCCACCTCAGTGTTAAAGGACATCATTATGTGAACATCCAAACAGAAAGCCCAGAATTGACTCTAGAGGGAGATTAACTCCTCTTTACCAATACGCAGGGTCGACTTTGAAGGCCTTTCCATCTCTGTGAGCCTCAGTTTCATAAAAATAATACTTGTTCCTAGACTCCCCTCACCTCTTCATGCCCCATCAAAATTACGTGCAAAGAACTAAGCTGAGAACGGTCACAGTCCAGGTTCTGAAATTTCCCAGGATGGAACTGCAGTGCCTCTCAGTTCCCTGAAATGCCCTTTGCCCCAGACATTTTGCTTCAATGTCATTAAACACAAGATAAAGTCTCCAGCCGGCATGCCGGCCACATCCCCCATGGCCACTATTTGGGCTATTCCAGACAAAAGGGAGCAGTGCTGAATGAGAGAATACACGCCCAAAGCGCTTTGAAATCCCCAAAGACAGATGCTGTACGAATACTAGACATTATTATTATCTCCTCTACTGCCCCCCGTCACCACAGATTCTCCCCAGGTTGGGCGTCTGCGGCGTCAGCGTCCCCTCACAAATGTATTTGTACTTTTTCAAGCTGTTGCCCATTAACTTCTTGCTAATATTTCTGATTACTCCAGGCCGCTTTATTTAAACACTTGGTTAGTATTGGCACTTGTCACCCTTCTGTCTTTGCAGATGTCACTTAGCACTCTTTACAAATTAGCAACACAATTAAGCGACGCTGAATACCCGTTTTGGCCTTTTGTGTGCCACCTCGCTTTTGGGTATGTTAGAATTTGCCCCCAACACTTAAAAATCAACTTGATAAAGCGTCATGCCACTTGCAAGCCCATCCAAGTCAATTTGGGCTGGACTGAAGGATACGTTTTAAGAATTTCCAAATGTTTTGCTAAAGTCAAGGCATAGTATATCCACGGGGCTTGTCATCAGTTACTCTTGCGTTCTGCTCTTCAACTACAAACTTTTGTACAAAGCTTCATGTTTAAAATGGAAATGATCAACCTATGCTATTTTCCTCTCAGACTGCTATTATAGTGGAATTTTGCATTCATGTTGTCCCATTCTGTTACCAAGGGTTGAAGAACTTGACCTCACAAGCCATAGGGGGGAAGAAATTTAAACAAAAAAATCCTTGAATGATTGTTAAATGATTTGATATATTTTTAAACTAATTGCCTACATACCAGCAGGCCTTTCAAGGGCTCTCTCTTGTTTGGGTGCAATTAAAAACAGGCTCTGGTTATTGTGTTTAATCTTTGTTTCACAATGAGTCAAAGACATACTGTAAAAATAGGAAGAAGAGACGGCACTGAGTCCCACACACACTTCTGATCCATCCTGCTGGAGTATAGCCGTCTTCTGACTTCTCGGCTGACGCACGCACGTTCATTTTTCCTTCCGCTGGAGCAGTACTCCCTCCCACCCAGCGCTACTCTGAGGATCAGTGAGTTAATATTTCTAAACAATTGGGAGCCCTGCAATGAGATGCACTGTACCAAAATCAATAATCACTTTGTTGGCAACAGCTAAACCTTTTTTTCTAGCCCTCCCCTCATCAGAGTGACCATTCTAAGAGCCTCTTATTCCATTATTCAAATTCTTCCTGATAGTCAAATGCCTTAAGATTCAATAGACTAATATTTCGGTCATTTACAATAGAAATCTGTGTTTCCCATATGTTGCAGAACCAGATGGTTCAGGTTGGCCTTTTATTTGTCAGGCTCGATATAAAACACTGCTCGCTCACTCTCAGGGTTTTAACAAAGACCATCCAGCCTCCCCCACCCCCGGCCCCTCACTCCAGGGTTTGACAACAGGCTGAACCAAGAGATGAGCAACTTCTCAGCTGCTGGCCTCCGAAGGCACTTTCTGCATGGCCAGCCCCCACTTCTGTTCCTGCCGGCTTTTTATGCAGGCCCTTGATTGAGACTGGTCCAGCTGGGCAGCCTGTGCACTCCTTTAACCCATTCCTATCCAGCCCACCTCTCTCAGGCCTGGCCCTCCTTTGGATCAGCACTACCATTTTAATGAGCCTACACTGAGCTCTTACCCCTGTCCCCCTCCTTTGTACCTTAAATGCCCAATCCCGACACAAACAGAACTGAAAGGAGCTGGTAATTGGGCATCTGCTCTAGGGCAAATGCTGAGCTAAATCCTTGTAATTGTCATGATATCATTTAAGATGCAGAAAGACCCAAGAGGAGGTGTGATCATACCCATTATCTAGAAAGAGAAACCGAGGCTCAGAGATATTGGAGAACGAGTCACACATCTAGCAGGTAGTAAAGTAGGACTGCCACTTATAAACGTCTGACTCTGATGCCACTCACACAGTTGCCCTTAGACATTCAGAGGCAGAAATACACACGCATGCATACACACACAGACATACACACACATCTCAAATTCCATTTCTGAATCTTAGATTATTTGTCTACCACCTCCAAAATTTCCAACTTTTGGAAGAGAAGTTGTATTTCTCTGAGCAAGACTCTTGGCTCTCAATAGTAAGGGGGAGAAAGGGCAATAGCCCAGGAGGTCGGAGGAACAGGCCTTCAGAAGTGGCTGAAAGTCGGTTGTAAAGATGGTAGCTTTTGCTCTTACAGAGATGGGAGGCTTTGGTGGATCTGAGCAGAGAAGTGTCCTGATCTGATATGGACTTCAACAGGGTCACTCTGCCGCTGAGCTGAGAACAGACTGAAATGAGTCAAGGGTAATTGCAGGCAGGCCAGTGAGGAAGCTGAGAGATGATGGCAGCTTCAACCAGCCGGTGGAGGTGGTGACTGGTCGTTAGAGTCCAAACACATTTTGAAGATAGAGAAAATGAAGTTTTTTGACTTACTGCCTTTCTTAGATTTTTGTTCTGTGCTGTTCAGAGTGACCTTCCCAACTAGACTGTAAGTCTCTTAGGTATCATGTCTTGCAGTTTCTCTTGCCTATTTCACAAATTCTGTTTTGGGCGTGGTCTGAGATATAAAGACCCTTTGATGAATGGATTGAGTAATTCATTCATGATTTTCTCCTCCTGTATTCTCTCTTCTTCCATGTATGGTGCTCCTTGATTTCAAAGAAGAGACTGTTAATGGTTTGTTGTAAAGGCCAAAACTATTATTACTGGCAGGAACATATAGAAAACATAACCTAAGAAGATTCACTAGGAAGCCTGAAAATTGACCTAATCCTGCAGTGAATCCCCTCCCTAGCTAATGCTCTTCATTAAACTCAAGTCTTCCATTAAGCACCTATCATGTACCAAATGCTACCAGGAATTTGAGATTAAAAAATCTTGAAGACTTCAAGAGCTAACAAAAAGGAAACAAAAAGGTAATTAAATAGATCTTTCCAATACAAAGTGGTAAGTTGTGTAATAATATGGGAATGTATAAATTGTCAGGGCAAATACAGAAGAGAAAACATTAACACGTTCTCTGAGGTCAGGGTAAAGTGGTGTTTTCAGGTTTGTATCACTCTCATCCACATTTCCTAATATTGCACCTTTTTCTTCCAGGTGTTGCAGATACTTGCCACATCCCAGCATATCCCTGCAGGGAGCACAGGGAGTCAACTCAAAGGGAATGCGGCTTCAAAGCTGGAAGAACATTGGAAAATACCTTGTTTTACCACATTGTATAAATGAGGCATCTAAGACACAGATGTTAAGTAACTTCCTCAAGAACACACAGAGGAATGGGTATAGCCCTAGAGTTAGAACTCAGATTTCAGATCCCCCATCTCAATTTTTATGTTATCTCATGAGACGCACCAAGTACATTCTATTTTTTATTACCTTCTTCCTTTGAGTTTATTCTTTAATTTGGCTTAGCCTAACTCATTCATTTATTCTACAAATATATATTCAATAATTCCTACGTATTAGACACTTCTATATGGGTGCTAGTTACTGGCTACTGACTCTCAGCTACACTCTGTTGTGTGCCATGATGTCCTTCCATGTTAAATTATCTTTGTTGTAAAACAGAAACTGGGACGGCTTCTATTTTCTTAAATGTCAGAGCCTAGTGCATCTGCTCTGTGTCCATCACTTCTCTGGGTGCTAAAAATACAGAAGTAAGCAAAGCAGACTCATTGCCACCATCACAGAGCTTACGTCTAGTCTGAGAGACAGGCACTGATCAATAGGCTGCACAATAGTAGTGGGATTGCAGACAGTGGTAGTGACACCATGGAAAGATGCACCCAGTAGCAAAAGCTCAGGGGGTGGGTTATGTGGTCAGGGGAGGCTCCCGAGAGATGCCATCCCTGCATCTGCTCAGGTCAGTACTCTGTGGAAGAAGAGAGGGAGGGACACGACACACTGGAGGAGATGAAATACAGCCAGTAGGCGAGAGTCAGGGACTAGTTTGGTTTCTTTTTATTTATTTTAAGATGAGAAATTGGACCTAAGTTTCACAAGCTGTAGTAAACTTTCTAATTTGGGGAGATAATCTTTTGTCTCTGGGCTGCCTAAGCCTGGTATGTAGAAACTACACACCAGAAATGCACATTTTCATTTATTTAATTTTTTTTCAGGATCTTATCCTGATATGAAGTCCCTTCAGGGATCTTTAATTATGCAGGTATGGATTCTGTAATCTATTCCAAAAGAAGCTTTGATATGCGAATATATGTGTTGATTTCATTAAGATTTAGATATGTTAGCATATATTTTGAAAAATTTCAACTATTCATTAGAATATGTGCAAAATTTATTCTTATAGAGATTATTTTGGGGAGAGTAATAGTCACTTCTTATGAATAATTAAAGTACCCGTTTTGCATTGAAAAAATATATAAAACAACTTGAAAGACAACATTCAGTTGAGTTTAGAGGAAGATCAGAAGTTTGTAGAAGAGAGTAGGAACATACTCTTTTTATTTTCTTTCTATTCCTATCAAAAAGGAAATACTTTCTTTTGCATTTGTTTCCCAATTTTAACCTCATTTTGGACCATTATCACTTCAGTTGCCCTATTGTGTCAGCCTGGTAAGTGGTTTTCTGCCTTTAGTCTATACCTACACACACGCCCACATGCACCCCACCTTCCACTCTGTGCCCCATCATCAGCTTAATCTTAATTAAAGCCTAACTCTATATGGTACTCCCCTTTGGTCAAAGTCAAGTCTTTCTACCAGAGCATAAACAGATTTCATCTTCTTCTTTCTATTCTAATGTTACCTTCAACCTATACGTACTAATATGACTACACATTCGACTTACTTTTAAAAAATTCTGATGCTCAAACTTCACTCCAAACCAATTAAATCAGAATCTCTGGGTGGGGAACCCTGGCACCTTTATTTTTTAAAAGCTTCTAGAATGTTCTAACGTGCAGCCCAGGTTGGGAACTAACAAATGCCAAGTCTGATGTGACCAGTAAACTGGGCTGCTCATCATTGTTCTTTCCCACATCCTGTAGGCACTGTTCTTATATAATATTCCAACCTACTATATTGGTGTGGGTTTTGGTGGAGGTTTTACCTGAAGAAATCTCTTCTCTAAATAACAAATTTGATTATAATTTAAAAAGCTAAGACCATTAAAGAGCAAGTTTCTCTTAATTAAAGTAGAACAGATGCTTCTAAGTATTTTCAATATGTCTTTCTACCTTGGATATTATTCAGTTGGCCTTGCATCCAGAGTACCATTAGATAATTATGTTGTACTCATCATGGTAACCTACCTGTTGGATGGTGTCAGAACATAGGAACAGAGTGATGTGAGCACCTAAAAGTTATGCTTATAGGTCTGGCTTTTCTCATGTCTGAACCTGGAGCAGCAATAGAGCAAGCCAGTATTACTGAGGATGCAAGTATGCCTTCAGTATCAGAAATGTTACAGGGCACAGTACAGCACTGGACACAGTGTCTGGCATAAAACTGGTGATCAATTCATGTTTGTAGAGAGTATGAATGAGTAGACAAATAAAGGACCCTCATTGCTTGTACGTTATGTCCCACACAGACTCATCCTCCTTTTAAATTAGCTGTATGACTTTGAGCGAGGCCTTTAACCTTCCAGCTTTCAATCTGCTCATCCAGAAAATTGGCAGTGGTGTGAGGAAGGAGGATGAGTTAAAAAAATCCCTTCTAGTTCTAGGAGATTTTCAGGCTAGAAAGTTTCTTTCTGTTCATATCAATAAATATTTTACAGGAAAGAAACACACATACATTGCTTTACAAATTTGAGAATAACATGAACCCTCTAGGTTTAGTTAGTTTACAGTGCTTCATACCACTGGTCTTCCTCCTTCTCTGCATTATTTTCCCCATGGGATTGTGCTCCATAATGAAATAGGACCACAAAAGCCAGCTGCCTTAAGTCCTGCTCTTGGGGGAACCCAAGCTAAGGCACAAGAGCATGTGATTCATCTATCTACATATTTAGCAACAAAACAGAACTGTCTTTGTCAGCCTTGTCTATTATATGTGTTTGGCTGAGTTTTTTTTTTTTTTTTAATTAGATGTAATTATCAGCTGTACTTAAAAATCTAGTTCAGTTCTACAAAGATGTATTAAGTGTGTGCTATATACCCAAGAATTTGAATTAAAAGCTGGGGACACAGAAGAGATAAAACACAACTATAAGACTACCATTCAGTATTAAGAATCATGTTTTAGAGAAATATTTACTGACCTGAGAAAGTATTCATGGCATATAGCTAAGTGAATAAAGCACCCCACAAAAGGACTGAAGTTTTCTTCTGCTAAGGAGGGAAAAAGCCATGAGAAAATGTTGCTTCCATCATAAATAGGACGCAAAGATGAATAACCTTCAAAATCCATTGTTTTAGCCCATCAAAGAACTGAGGTCACAGTGCAAATAGGTGAACTGAATTCCAAAGGTTGACAAGTTCACCCAAGAAGGGAAGGGACACAAAATCTGTCCCAATTTTAACAGAATGTGGGAGGAAGAGAAAGTCTCCTTAAAAGTTAGAAAGAATAGATGAAATTTTAGTGAAATCTTAAAGACCAAGTGTATACTAAGTGACAGTTTAGGATACCTGGGAGCCCCAGATAGAAGGGACATTCACACCCACGGGGGCAGCTCTTTTCCACAGACTTCCTTAGGACACCCATGAGAAAAACAGGAGAGGTCCCCTCAGTGTTGCAATTATACAGGGCCTGCCTAGGTTTGAGAATGGAGCAGAAATCTCTGGAGTAACCCATCCACACCCTGGGCCCTTCATGACATAAGGTAGGGATTGGCTGCCACTGGGCACATATGAGCCACAGGCCTTCCTTTTATACAAGACAAAAGCCATCTACTGCTGGGGATGTGACCCTTCTCTGACACCAAAAGAAAGTCATCTGATTCTGGGGACAGAAATAATCTGAATCATTCAATATCTGTTAAGAAAATTCAACCAAAGATAACAAATCTTTCCCACAAAGGAAATCCGAGGCCTAGAAGACTTTACTTATCAACATTTACCAAACACTTATCAAACACTTAAGGAAGAAATAACATCAATTCTACGTAAACTTTTTTAGTCAATTGAAGAAGCAGCAACACTTCCAAATTCACTTAATGAGGCCAGTTTTACCCAAATATCAAAACCAAAGACACTGCATAAAAAGAACACTGAAGATTAATAATCCACATGGACACAGATAAAAAAATGGATATAGACAAATCAAATGGAATCTGGTGATTATCAAAATATAATACAGCATATTAATAGGAGTTTAACTCAGAAATGCAGATTTGAAATCAAATGATGTAGTAATTGACTATATCAACAGAGTAAAAAAGGAAAACTGTATATCTATCTCAATAGGTGTAGGAAAAAAATTGACGCAATGCAATATCCATGCATTAAAAAAAAGAAGCTTAACAGACAAGGAAAAGAAGAGACCATCTTTAAGTTACTAAGACATTTAAAAAATGTATTAGCTAACATAATAGCTAATTGTGAAAAACTAAATTGTTCCCCTAGATTGAAAACAAAACACAGATATTCTAACTTGTATCTGAAATATACAAAGAATATTTATCACTTAATAATACCACCTAATAAAATATAGTCAAAAGAGTTGAACACATACTTTACCAAAAGTATATATAATTTAAAATCACAATGTGATTCCACTTCATTCAAACAGGTAACATTAAAAATATTTAAAACAATAAGCCTTGGCAAAGATTTAGAGCAACTGGAACTTTTATACATTGATGGTAAGAACTCAGAATGGTACAAGTGCTTTGGAAAACTCCTTGGTAGGTTTTTAAAAAGTTACATGAACACTTATATGATGCAGCAGTTCCACACCTAGGTATTTATTTTAAATAATTGAAAACATATGTCCACAATAAAAACGTGTACATATTGTTATAGCAACTTTATTCATAACAGTCAAAAATTTGAAATAATCTACATTCAGCTGGGAAATGGATACAAAAATAGTTATCCTGGTTTATGTGTGTGTTTGTTGATAGACTTTTGATGTTTTATAGCAAAAATAATAAAGTAAAATAAAATGATGACAGCAAAAGTTCAGAGTGGGAGTAAATGGAATTACAATGTTGTAAAGTTTCATATTTTTCTAAAGTTGTATAATATTTGGGTAGATTATGATAATATAAAGATGTATGTTATAATCTCTAGAGGAACCAGTAAAAAATTACAAATAAATACATGAAAAAATTGATAAAATGGAAGAGTAAAAAATATTTGATTCAAGAAAAAGAAGACAAGAAAGGAGGGAAACAGGACCTGATACTACAAACAGGAAACAAATGCTAACATGCTGCACTTAAATCCAACTATGCCAATAATCACAGCAAATGTAAGTGAGCTAAACACTTCAATGACCAGGCAAGGATTGTTGGACTGGATTAAAAAGCTGAGCACAACTGGATGCTGATTATAAGACTTGTAGTGGTTTATATGCATGTTAAATGTAAAGAAACTGACTAGTTGAGAGTAAAAAGGTGAAAAAAGACATGCCAATATTTAAGTACAAGAAAGCTAGTGTGGCTATACTAATGTCAAGCAAAGTAGACTTTGAACAAAGAGTTTTGGAGTTAAGAGGGGTGATCTGTAATGAAAAAAGAGTCTGTTCCTCAGAAAGACATAATAATCCTAAATGCTTATGTATCTAATACCTGAGAGTTTGAGTATACGAAACAAAATTGACAAAATTAAAGGAGAAATCAATTTCACAATTATAGCTAAATATATTAATAGCCCTTTCTCAGCAACAGACAGGGAAAGTAAAGAAAAAAATCAGAAAGAATATAAAAGATTCAAGCAATTATCAACCAACTTGGCCCAAATGACATCTTGGAACACTCTCCCCACAACAACAGGATATACATTCTTCTAAAATCTACATGGACTTTCACCAGAATACATCAAATTCTGGGCCATAAAACAAGTCTCATTAATAAAAAAGGATCAAAATCATACATAACGTGCTCTCCAAATATTTGGAAATGCAGCAACACACTTTTAAATAACTCATGAGTAAAAGAAGAGATCACAAGGAAAATTGAAAATATTTTTAAATGAATATGTTTTGAAAAAATATATCAAAACTTGTGAGATACAGCTGAACTGTTTCTTGAAGAAAGAAAATGTAAACTTAATTATCTAAGATTCCACTTTAAGAATCTAAGAAAAGAAGATTCTTGTTAACTTACACAAAGTAAGTTACAGTAACTTACAGTAAGCAAATAATAAACAAGAAGGAAATAATAAAATTTAAAATTGGACAAATAATAGATAAAAGCAATAATGTCAAAGTTTTTTTTAAATGATTGGTAAAATTTATAAACCTGTAGTAGTATTCATCAAGAAAAGGAGAGACACAAGTTACCTATGTGACAAATGAAAGCAGAGACATTATAACAAATTTTATAGACATGAAAACGATAATAAGGAGATATTATGAATAACTATGTCAATAGATTCAACAACTTAGATGAAGTGAATAAATTCCTGAAAAACATAACTTACCAAAGCTGGCACAACAGAAAATAGAAAATCTGAACAGTGCTAAAGCAATTAAAGAACTTGAATTCATAATCAGAATCCTTCACTGAGAAAGCTACAAGGCCAGATGGTTTCAATGGTAAATTCTATCGTACATTTAAAAAAAAAAACCATTCCAATATAAATTACTCCAAAAACTATAGGAAGAGGGGATATTTTCACACTCATTTTATGTGGCCAGCAAAATCTGATCCCAAAATACTACAAAGATATTAAAAGAAAAATTAAATTACAGATCAATATTTCTAATGGACATAGACACAAAAATCCTTAACAAAATATGGGTAGGTAAAATCCAGCAATGATGCAAAGAATAGTGTCTCATGTAAAGAATAGTGTCTCATGACAAAGTACAGTTTATCCCAAGAATTTAAGGATGTTTTAACATAGGAAAATCAAAGTGATTCACAATAGTGACAGAATAAAAGAGAAAAAAAATAGTGCAATAGGGTTACTTAAAAATAAGATAAACAGAAGAAAATATTAGAAGGTCTTACAGCAAAATTTTATCAGTAATAATCAAGGATGATATGATTGTAAGAAGTGTTTTTTTTTTACCTGTGGTTTCCTGAATTTTTCCAAGCTGCAAGGATTATGTGTTATATTTCAAAATTATATAGCAGCGTGTGTATGTGTGTGATGAGTAAGGTATATGAATATGCCTTCAAAGAGGCTACAGCTAATCGAGACAGACACATAGACTAGTGATTTCAGAACTGATGAAGGACCTTGAAATTTTCTAATGAGAGAAAGTTTGTGCTAATTTGAGTTATCTACTGACAGCTTTTAATCTTTATCTTCTAGCAAAGTGACATTGTTTAGGTGCAAATTGAATTCCGTTTCCAAATTTACTCTGCTTTTCTAGTTGAAAATGACTGAGGAAAGTGAAAGTCCCTCTCAGTTTGTGATAGTAAACTTTCTCCTCGTCTCATCAGAAGAATTTTACACGTGTACCTGGCATCACCTTGGTAGCACCTAATAATAACAACAATTACCATTTGGTTCTTGCTTATTCTGACGTTGCAACACATTGGTTACGGGAGCAAATCTACTTACAGAATAAAAACTGATGATGGGCTTGATATTAGCCTTTTTTAACTACTCAAAATTGGGCACAATATAAAACAACAGTGACATCAATTCACAGCATCTCTAGCTGTCAATCTACAGGGACTTTCATTCACACCAAGCCAAGACCTTGAATCAGAAGATGAGTGTCAGATTTGGATACTGTAGCGTCTCAGGAACAAACAACTTTTAAAAAACCAAAGGCATTACATCGAAAGGCGTTTTCTGCAGTGCTTTGATATGTAACTCTGACTGAAGATCAGCATGCAAGACATTAATCTCAACTTTCATGTAATATACCACTGATGCTCCCAGAAAATAAAATTATAAGACTCTCATGTTCTTCCGAACAGATTAAGAAATGTGCCAAGAGGAATTATACCTTAAAATCTTCTATTTTGTTTTCCATAATAGAGGAAAGAGGAGAAAATATTGTGTATTTGGCCATAAAATCATAATGAATATTTATTTCACACGTTTCTTTTAGAAACTGTATGTGAATTGGATTAGAAAATGTTTCATTTTCCCTCGTCATATTGTTTGGTACTCATGTTGTGTGTGTGTGTGTGTGTGTTTGTATATGTCTCTGCATGTGCCGTCATAACCTATCTGGCCAAGCATGGACTGTCTTCAAAGATTAAGTGCACCTATTTTGAACTGGAGGCTGCATGCCATAATTTTTAGCTAACCCGTTTCCTTCTTAGTGAAAACAGAAATAAAAATATATTGTGCACACTTCATTGCTGGAGCCTTTGACCTCAGCTGCCTGTCTAGCTGAGACCGTGATGAATGCTTTGTGTCCCTTCATTTTTAATTGCTCATAAATTGTTATCTCACGAAACACAAAACTAGCCTTGTCCTCATTTTAGTTGGGGTGGGAGGTCAGCCTAACAGTAATACAATTAAGGAGTGTCTTTGTGTGGGGGTGTGGGAGTGAGGAGGGCGCGAGGGTTGCAGAAGAGGGGTAAAGAAATCTAGTAGTCCTTTCTAAGGAAAACACAAAGAAAATGCCAACTTTTGAGCAAAAACATCACAAATGGAGTAAATCATGCTTGTTTGACAATTGTGTCCAAAGTGCTTTGAAGGACATTTCTGGACATCAACAAAGAAAGTGAATTATATTTCATGCCTGTGTTCAAGCAAAAGTGTGTTTTCGTGATTCACGACGAGGAGAATAAATAAATCCCGTGGGAAAAAAAAGTAATGCTGGGTTTCAGAAGTGCCATCGAAGCTCAGGTTGTTTTCTAGAGACCGTGTATGGGAATCTAATGGCAGAAGCTAGCCGTCGGCTTTGTGCCACTCTGCCACCCCCGGGCGGAGCTCATGGCCGTGTCTCCAGCTCCGACTCCAGTGCACCATGGGCCTTTTCTGTGGGTTTTGCACAGTCGGTCGTTGTCTCCAATGACATTCCTTCTATGACTCAGCGACAAAGGTATGACCTTAAACAGTCATGTTTCAAGCATCAACGAAACGAAAGCGTGGCATTTTTTTTCTCATTTGTGAAGACTGTCCAAACCAGAGATGATTATATACTTTCTTTATTCTGCCTAAAATTGTGTTTAAAGCCCAGCTAGTGGCCTATTGACTGATTTTATTATTTTGATTAAACCAAGCCAGAAGCAGCATGGTCTAAATGCAAGCAGGATTGGCCTTAGAGTGAGACCACGCCTTTCCTTTTCTGCCAGTCATTCTTCTGACTTCTTTAATTTCAAGCAAGTGGTTTGACTTCCCTAGATTAGACTGTTCTCAAAATAAAAATGTATCTTCAGTACTTACCTTATAAAAATACTGCGTGGGCAAGGGAAGAGTATATATGTGTTACAACCTTTCTCAGAATAAACATGTAGAATACCTCTTGGCTGTGGCTATGATTCTTAGTCTCGTTTTAATCACTAGTTTCTTGTTTTGATCATTTTTCACAGTGCCTTTTGAACATTTTATCGAGCTTGCTTGAATTCTGAATAACCAATATTAACTACACTACTTATTATCTCTTGAATTTATTTGTAGCAAGTTAGCTTTTTTCCCAGTAGAACTTACACTTCTCTCTGGCTTAGCTTTGGCAAAGCAGGGACTAGCTTAACTGTAACATCACTCATCAGTGCACCATTTGACCATCATTAAACCCTTCTACACATATTTCTGAAGCACTTACTATATGCCAGGCACTGTTTTAGGTACTGGGGATAGAATCATGAACAAAATGGAAAAAAATTCTATGTTTAATGGAAGTGATACTGTGTTTATTTAACCAATAAGGTCAAATTATGATTTCTAAACATATGAGTAAAAGGATAAAATAATACTGGCAGGGGCAATGGGGGTGCATTAATAAAATCACTGGATTACAAGTTGGGAACTTGGAACTAAAGATCAATTCAACTATTCCCTAGTTTGGAGATTTTTAACCAAATGGATCCCATTTTCCTTACTTGTAAAGAGTTGGCCTTTTCCAGTTATAAAATTATGAGATTGTCTATATAAGGGAGAAATAATCTTCTGCTCTTACCTCTCAATGAGACAGGAGGAAAAGGGAGAGAGAAAAAGAATTAATTAGTATATGAAGATCAAGAATATCCTTACCTTTTGGCTGGAAATTTTTTCCAGAACATCTCAGAGCTTTTAAAGCCTGAGGACAATGAAAAATCATTTTTTTTAGGGAAATTTTATTTTCCCTATATTATACTCTAGAAGTAAGCTTACTGCAGTAGCAAATGATTCTATTCTGGTGCTTGGTTTTGTGGATGTTGACAGTATTGGCACTTTGTCATAAGAAGGAGGGCAGAACTAACTGGTTCATAAGGTTCCCAGTGGTCCGAATAGCAGAAAAATCTGTTAGAGGCATGATGAGCGAGTTGTTGGCTGAATGCAGCAGCTCACGAGTCTAAAACCGATCAACTGTACCCTCACCAGTAACTGCTACTCGACTGCAATAAGAATCACTACAGCTTTACATGCTACCAAGAATGATAATAATGATGTTTCCCAGCCTTCACAGGGAGGAAAGTTTTATTTTTATTTTTTAAGGCATTTCATAAAAGCCTCCAAACTGAAAGAAAAATCCAACTGAATGTATTAAATATCAGATATAAGAATTAGAGGTATATCAAAGTTTTGCCTAATACCTGATGCATAGAATGGAAGTTGTAATTTCTATTAAACATCGCAAATGCTTTAGACATTAATTAGAGAGGGTGTTAGTTCAGTCTGTTTCTAATTGTTACTGGAATGTGACGTTTTCTCCTTTTTCCTATTTGAGAAGAGGTAATGTTTAAAATAAGATTAAAATATGTTTCTAGTTGGTAGTGGGATGTTACTTCCTGTTATCAGGAACTGGAATTTAAGTTCCTGTTGGCTGTTGATGGAGCTTTCTGGTTTATAACTCTCCTGAAGACCAAAATAACTGCTCCACACCAACGCATCTAGCACTGAATGGATGTTCTATTTTGTTTTGTTCTGTTCTGTTGTTATTGACTGTGTCCCCACTATAATGTATACTCCGTGTGAGCAAGGGATTTTGTCTGTTTCTGCCCATCCCCTGCCGTAACTTTGCCATGTCCCCAGGGCCTAGAACACTGACTGGCCCATAGTCGGTGTTCAATAAACACTTATTGACTGAATTAATATGTTTATTACTTCCTGAAGCACAAATAAAACCACTAAACCTCTGTAAGTCAGTTCCCAAATCCAGTGGGTTCTAATGCTAAATTTTTCAACATCTCATTTGCTACTTTCTTCTTTAACTGTCACATCGCTGCCCCATTGAAACAACCCAAATCAGCTTTGTTGATATTCTGCCTCAGAATATTTGTTAGTACCTGGTTTGGCATGACAACAAATATAGTTCAGTTTTAAAGTTTCGATTCCCACTACAGTCAATACCCTTCCCTCAGACCAATGGTGAGTTTTTAACCTATTCTGTAGAAAAATGTGTAGGATCCAAAATAGTAAATTTGAATAAATGAATTCTCTTTAAGGTTGGTAATTATAATAATGCTTTTATGTGATTATTTGTAAAATATCTATGACTTTTGTCATTTGATTTTTGTCAGTGTGTAATGTTTTTGGTCATTTTCCAGAATGTATTTATGTGACTATTTAAACTCTGAAAATACTTTTCAAAAATCACTTGGCTCACAGATTTTATCATTGTTATTCTGGAGAATTTATATTTGAGCAAAACAGTCTATCATTAGAAAACCCCACAGTTATGTAGTTAGTCACAGCAGAAATCTTAAGACTGTGCATAAAAATTGGGTATACATACATGGCAAACTCGCAAAAGCTGTTTGAAAATATGTGAACATGACATCTTTGGAGTTATCACACAAGCTTTTTTTGCAATTGCGTACGGAAATTCAAATATGAGTACCTGATAAATAATGCTAACCAGACTACAAATTACAATTGAAAATTAAGGAATATTTCATTTGTCACTTCCGATCATCTTCCTTATGCTGGCTGTTTCATCAAAGGGTATTGGTAGTTTATGACCTTTGCATGGTTAGAATCCTGTGGTAATTCGGTATCTCACATGCATTTGTCTTGGGTTAGCTAAAAAAGAAAACACACTATAATGCTATAACATGAAATATTCCATGTGTTGACATGAAAGGTCATCATATCATTTGGTTTTTACCCAGATGAAGAAGATCATATCAATTTAGGTCCTATTGGAATACTGAGAAAAATACTGTTTTGTATCAATTGGTGAACAACTTACTAAAAATGTTACTTATCATAAATGCACTAATAGTTGTGTGTCTTACTCATACCCCTCTGGCTCTCCAGATTGTTGCACTGTTTTTTTGGCCATCTAGCTGGCTCAGAGTGACCTCTTCTGTCTTTAGAGTTGATCTGCTTAGAACTTTCAGATGGATGGAAGTCTCCCAGTGTGTAACCCTTTGCTTCTCAAAGTTACCAAGGGTTAAATGTGCGCATGAAAACTATAATGTGGGTTTTGTTAAGGGATAAACCAGACCCATTGTTAAATTTTACATTGCAACAATTTTTTAACAGTGATTTCTAACTAATAACTGCTATCTTAGGGTTCAGTGACTCTCACAGTTTTCACAAAGCTATCCCAGTAGCTGAGGGAACCAGATGTGTACTCCCAGGATGTGGGAACTAGTCAAAGCAGAGCACAATCAAAACAATTCTTTGAAATACTCCATTTTATCTGAAACATATGTGAATGCCTAAATTCTATCCCCCATAACATGTATACTTATCTTAGTATTAAATATTTTCTCCCAAGACTGTAAACAAAATTGATGTTCCTGGGAGAAGGTCCATCTTTTTCCATTAGCACTTCCTAGCACTTTCCAACACCCTAACCAATCACCGGCATAGACACAGCTCCAGTTTGAGATGAATATTTAGTGGGCAATACAGTGATAAATAACAACTGAGGTCTGTTGGTTTCGCCAAGGGTCTCGTGGTGCTGTCTCTGAGAACCCACCTGGCACGTCATGTCCCAGCTTGGAAATACATGGAAGTTCAGCAAAGTTTTCTTATCCGAGCTCTTTGGGAGTCAGACGAAATCCAGCTCACCTGAATGATTAGATCTGTCTCCTTCCTTCCTTTCTTTCTTAATCCCGCTCTCTCATTTTCTCTTCTTTTCTTTTCTTCCTTTTTTTTTGAGGAAAAAAATAGCTAAAAGTTACTAGGAAGTCATCAAAGAGAAGTCTAAGCCCACTAAGGGAATCTCAAAGTTGAACAAAATGGGAAAATCTGTCTTTGCCTGACCATCAGCCCTCTCCAATCTCTTTTCCATGGAAAGGATCCAGACAATCTCTCTGCTCGAACACCATTATTTTCTCTGTGTCTACTTGGTGCTTGATCTCAGTCACTTCTGCCGCACAAATCCGTAAAATGTCTACAAAAAATATCAAATGCTCTAGGCTGGGGTTGTTCACCCTATGTTTGGCTTATGCAGAGCTTTGGGTATTTTCGTTTTTGTTTTTGTTTTTAAATACTCTTCATTTCTCAGTCCCTATACAATGGATGTCACTAATGTCACCTTTCAGTAAGATAGCCATGGCCAGCAGAAGGCCTGGAAATGCCAATTGTAATTAACTTTCTTTTCAAATGTGTTTGACAGTTTCATGCTGAGAAGTGCTTCTTACCTTTTGAACTTTCAGATTGCTTGGCTGAGCAAAATGTGTATCATTTTCTTTTAAAATTACCTTACAAAGAGCTATGTACGATGATATTCTTGCACACGTCAGCCATTTATAAGAGATTTAGATTTTTAAGCAGATTATCCTCGTTCCAAATGAGAGACCTTGCTTTTGTCTGAAGCATGGGCGATGTTCAGGTGCACGACAGAGCCCCAGGACAAGGACACTCAGATATTCATAAATGTCAAAGACGACGACCCTATCTCACGGGTCTATCATCCCAGCTGCTCTAGAAGGTAATATTCCTGAGACCTGTGAAAGCCAGAACGATGCTCTTTGGCAGTAACTAAAGCTAAGAAAGAAATGCTCCTTGGGTCCAGTTTCCTACAATATAGTTATTCATCATTTTTTAAATGACATCAAAAATCAATAAAAGTGGAAGAACTCTATAAATGCATCTTTTCCTAATTGAGAGGCTTAACCTGACTTTTGCAGTAAGAATAATACACCTTACTGTGACCTACTTAAAAAATGTAAAAAGTGACTTTATGGCTGCTTGTTTCAGTCTTTTATTTGGCCTTCCTACTCTTTTTATTCATAGCGAGAGTACTCGTGTAAAAAAGAAGGAAAAAAAGTATAGATCCTTACCAGAGTTCTGATCAAGGAGAAAGGTTTCATACTTCAATAGTGCACATAATGGAATTGGTCAGATTTGAAGCATGGGAGCACATTTTATCTTAGATCTTTAATTTTTTACAGTTCAGTCGACAGAAATTTAACTAAAATGTTGGTTATGTGACCAGTAAGCAGACTCCTCCAAATAACATTTGCCCTAATTTTACTGTAGATTGTCCAAAAGGGTGTAAAATAAGATTTTATTCATCTTTTGGTTAATTAGAAATGATTCGAAGACCAGTTCTGTAAGAATGTTCCGCACAAGAATGTCACCCAAGGAGACAAATATGTCAATTACTAATAATTTTCACATAGATTGAAAACCCTGAGAATTACTGGGTAAGAATATACACAAAAGATAAATTTTTAAATTATATTCCCTAGTTATCAATACAATAGAAGAAGCAGGTCATTGAGGTTCACAGTGTCCTAGAAGATGGCAATATGACCTTTTTTCCTGAAAAATAAAAATGGGACTAAAAACCACATTCTCTATTCCTTCACAGTTAAAAAAAAAAAAAAGCTCTATCCTATACTGTTAACAATTTCAATGCAATTTTGAAATTATAAAAGCTTTTTGGTTCACATTCCAGGTAAAAATATAGTTCAGCTTCCTGTAAATATACTACTTGGGATTTTATCGAGTTTACTCTTTTTCAAATGTTTATGTAAGTTTCAGGTGTACAGCATTATAACTAGTCATCTGTATACACTAGAGTGAGCACCACCACAAATGTAGTTACCATCCATCACCATACAGTTGACCCTTTTCACCCTTTGCCCACCACCCCATTCCCTTCCCCTCTGGTAACCACTATCTGTTCTCTGTACCTATGAGTTTGTTTTTGTTTTATTTTGTTTGTTATTTGTTTTGTTTTTACATGTTCCACATATGAATAAAATCATATGGTATTTGTCTTTCTCTGTCTGACTTATTTCACTTAGTATAATATCTTCAAAGTCCATCCATGTTGTCAAAAATGACAGGTTTCATTGTTATATTATTATTATTTGACACTGCAGAATTCCATTGTATGTATATATACCACATCTTCTTTATTCATTCAACCATTGATGGACATTTAGGTTTTCCATATGTTGACTATTGTAAATAATGCTGCAATGAATATTTTTTCTAATTAGTGTTTTCATGTTCTTTGGATAAAGACTCAGAAGTGGAATAGCTGGGGCATTCTAGTTTTAATTTTTTAAGGAATCTACATACTGTTTTCTATAGTGGCTGCACCAATTTATACTCTCACCAAGATTGTACAAATGTCCCCTTTCCTTTACATCCTCTCCAACATTTATTTCTTATCTTTTTAATAATAACCATTCTGACAGGTGTGAGGTCATATCTCATTGTGGTTTTGATTTGCCTTTCTGTAGTAATTAGTGATGTTGAAAATCTTTGCATACATCTGTTGCCCATCTGTATTTCTTTTTTGGAAAAATGTCTATTCAGATCCTCTGCCCACTTTTTAAATCAAGTTGTTTGGATTTCTTTGTTTTTTGTTGAGTTATATGAAATTTTTATATATTTTGGATATTAACCCCTGATCACATACATGATTTGCAAATATCTTCTCCTACTCAGTATGTTGCCTTTTTGTTTTGGTGATAGTTTCCTTTGCTGTGCAGAAGCTTTTTGGTTTGATGCAGTTTCATTTGTTTATTTTTGTTTTTGTTTCCCTTGCTTTTGGAGTCGGTCCACAAAATCATCCCTAAGACCACTGTCAACGAAATTGCCACCTATGTTTTCTTCTAGGATTCTTCAGATTTTGCATTTAAAAGTCTAAATCTATTTTGAGTTAATTTGTGTGTATCGTATAAGATAGTGGTTAAGTTTTATTCTTTTGCATGAGGCTGCACAGTTTTCCCAATACCATTTAGAGACTATCTTTTCTCTACTGTATGTTCTTTGCTCCTTCATCATAAATTAATTGTCTGTATGTGTGTAGTTTTATTTCTGGCCTCTCCATTCTGTTCCATTGAGCTGGGTGTCTGTTCTTGTGCCAGTACCATATTGTCTTGATTACTATAGCTTTATAGTATAGCTTAAGATAGGGAATGTGATACCTCCAGCTTTGTTCTTCTTTCTCAAGATTGTTGTGTTTATTTGGGATCTGTTATTGTTCTGTACAAATTTTAGAATTATTTGTTCTAGTTCTGTGAAATATGCCATTGGAATTCTCATGGGGACTGCATTCAGTCTGTGGATTGCTTTGTGTAGCATGGATATTTTAACAATATTAATTCTTCCAGTTCATGAACACAGACTATCTTTTATTCGTGTCTCCTTCAATTTCTTTCAACAGGGTCTTAGTTTCCATGTACAGGTTTTTCACCACATTGGTTGAATTTAGTTCTAGGTACTTTTTTTTTTTTTTTGATGCAAATAGATTTTTTTTTTAAATTTCTCTTTCTGATAGTTTCTTATTAGTGTATAGAAATGCAACACATTCCTGTATGTTGATTTTGTATCCTACAATTTTACCAAATTTTTAAATTAGTTCTAGCAGTTTTTTTGGTGGCATCCCTTGGGTCTTTTAATATATAGTACTATGTTGTCTGCAAATAGTAAGTCTTACTTCTTCCTTTCTGACTTGGATGACTTTTATTCTTTTTCTTGTTCAATTGCTGTGACTAGGATTCCCAGTACTCTGTTGAATAAAAGTGGTGAGAGTGGGCATCCTTGTCTTGGAAGAAAAGCTTTCAGCTTGTCATGGTTGAGTATGAGGTTAGCTATGGGTTCATTCCATATAGCATTTATTAGTTGAAGTACATTCCCTCTATACCCACTTTGTTGAGAGTTTTTATCATAAGTGGATGTTGAACTTTGTCAAATGCTTTTTCTGTCTTTATTAGGATGATAATGATTTTTATTCTTCATTTTGTTAATGTGACACATTGTGTTGATTAATTTGCAAATGCTGAACCATCCTTGTATCCATGGAATAAATGCCACTCAATCATGATGTATAATCTTTTTAATGTTGTTGTATTCAAGTTGTTATTATTTTTGAGACTTTTGTATCTATGTTCATAAAGGATATTGGTCTGTAATTTTCTTTTCCTGTGCCAACCCCCTAGAAACTAGTTGACTATGAGATTGGTCAAAAATATAATAGGATCAAAAACAAATAGTCAAAAATTCTTTTACAGACAGAAAACATAAACTAGATTAGGAAGAAATGTGCACACTTAATGTAACCATGCCTATAAACTCCCATGTGTGCATATTTTATTATTTTTGAGAATAAGAATTATAAAATTGCCATATATAGAAACAGCTTTTGACAAATCTTAGCTCATTAAATACATAGTTGAAGCAGTCCATTATATTTATAATTTTAACAATGAGGTACTATTTTTCACATCTTGATAAAATAAAAATGTCTCACCCATACCTTCTGCATTGCTTCCCTTGGCACACACAACTGTTATAGTAAATGCTACATGTAAATCAATAGGGATTGGCATAAAAACAAACTTAAAAATCACCATTTTTTCAATATTTGTTAACACCAGTACATAATGCTAAATGTTAAATTTAGTGGAATAAATAAGTGAATACTGACCAAAATATATCAGCCAAGGTGGAAATATTCATTTATTTGTGTAGTTGTGTCAACTATATTTTTTTTAGAAGGAAGAGGAAGAGGATGAGGAGAAGAACTCAGAGTAACTTATAAGCAGATATTGTTACTTATAAAATAATGACAGAGCTAAAAATACAAGACGCAAGACCAGATGGCCCAAACGCTAAGTGTCAATCCATCGTAAGTTCAACAAAAATTTACTGTGCACCTATATGTGAAAGACATCACGTACAGTACATATCTATGATCAATTTCTTTTGGCATCTGGGCTGCACAGTCAGCCTTCTGCATCTGTGGGTTCTGCATCTGCAGATTCAACTAACTGGGGATTGAAAATATTTTTTTTTTTTAATTTCAGAAATTTCCAAAAAGCAAAACTTGAATTTGCCATGCACCAGAGCCTATTTACCTAGCATTTACATTGTAGTTACAATTATTTACGTAGCATTCACTTTGTCACAGGCATTATAAGTAATCTAGAGAAGATTTAAAGTATACAAGATGATGCACGTAGTTTATATGCAAATTCTACACCATTTTATGAGGCTTGTACATCCATGGATTTGGGTATCTGCAGGGGTCCTGGAACCAATCTGCTGTTGATACTGAGGGATAACTGTAATTCATTTTTAAATAAAAACTCATTCTTATAATTTTTAAGGAAAAGATGTTTTACTTTTCATCCTTTTTTTCTTTTATGCCTCAACCCTCAGGAAGCTTATAGCTTGGAGCTCATAGCTAAATACCTTAGCTAGAGTTTTGGACTGTGCACAACCCTTAATTACATGACTCTTGGAATTTATCCTTATTTTGAGGGTTCTCTTATGTCGTGCCTTTTTTGTAATCTTCACTTTTTTTAATCAGGGGAAATTTCAAATACAAAATCTTTTCTTTGCCTCTTGCTAACTTTTACTCAACAATTACTTACTACCTAGAATCAAATGTCTGTAACCCAGTTGGGGTGTCCTAAAGCTGCCTTTGCCTATATATACTCTTTATCACACACATTAACTCCATAGAACTTTCTGAACCTTCCCCCTTCATCTCTCATGTGTCTCAAGTTACCAAACTGCTTCAAATGCCCAAAATCTCCCAGTCTGGCATGTCCAGTAGTCATGTCCTTCACCTTTTACCCACTGTGAAGGGAATTATTTAAAGAGTTGCACTTTATCTTGTAGGATATGGTGTGCATCTAGAGACTTTGTGGAGAGGAATCAGGAATGAAATCTGATAACTTTATACAACCGGAATTTGATCAGAAAAGATGGGAAGTGAGGCTCACTTAAAAAACTATTTCGATGTTCTGAGAAAAGGGAATGAAAGTGTCAACCACATTGAAAAGGAAGGTGATGATTCAGTGACTGATTAGACATAGGGGATGAAAGAAAGAGAAAAGTCAAGATGATTTCATCATTTTAAAAGAAACTGATTATCAGCAGTTCACAAGGTCTTTTCTATCTTTGCATCAAGATGCCCTAAGTAATCCATCTCCTTCAAACAGCACCTCTGTTTGGATAATTCCCAAATCTGCATTTCCTAATGAAACCTTCTGAGCTCCCCTGCCACATTTCTAGTTGCCTAGTAGACAAAATTTCTAGGAATTTTTGTCATAAATTAAAAAAATCCACTTCTGAAAATCAGAATGGACTTCCTCCCTCTTACAACAAACCTGAGCTTCCTTCTGGCTTCTCCATTTTTCTTGATGCAGATCCTCCATTCTGTCACCTACTGTTGGGACCCCAAAGTGAGTTTCACTCTGAACAGTCCATACCAAATTCTAGCAATTCTTTTTTTCTCTTCCCAATTTTTCTTGACTTTGTATTTCTTTTTACATCCTCACTACAACCACCCTGGTTTTTTCTTGGTTACTTGGCTCCAGACTGTTATACTATCCTCTAACTAGCCCGGTTGTCCATCCTCTCCCCCGTTTATGCTCCATTAAGCTGCCATTTAACCTTTCTAAATGAGAACTGTGAATCCACTGACTCTGTCCTCAATAACTATTGGTGGCTCTCCTCTGCCTAACTCATACCTAGACTTCTTATTCCTTATGTGGCTTTTGAGGTCAGATCTAACCTGTTTCCCACCTCCCTACCATCCTTATCCTGCATTATTCTCTTATACAAACTACAGCTTATCTGAATTAGTGCTCACTCTTATCTTTAAAAGTTCTCCAGATTTTCCGAGTGTCAAACTGTTTCTCACATAGTACCCATTGCCTGCAATGAACTACATCATCTTTTGTGGCATCCACTATATTAGAATGGATTCACATTTCTCCCATCACACACCAATTTCCAAAGTTCTAGAAAAAGATGGGTGGAGAGTAACTTCTGTTTGTGACACCAAGGCACTGAAAACCATTCTCTCACATGTGCAAATTCTGTGTCCAAAAGCAAAAGTAACCCCCAAATAATTGATTTCTTTTAAACAAACACTAGAAGCTTCTTAACATTGTTTTTGCCTACATTTTCCTGGGTCATTTTAATCAGATTTGAAAATGGACCTCTGTTTTAGAATAAAGGGATTTTTGCCTTTGTTTCAAGAAAATTGGGAATCTTGGTACTTAGGAGGGAATGAGGCCTATTACTGTATCTCATATTGCTAATCAACAATAGGAGAGGAAAATAATCACCTCGCTGAGCATACTACAGAGAGTGAGCAGGGACCTGATGAGGCTTACTGCTTTCAAATGTCGATCCTATTTAGAACGAACAGTCAGAAAAACAGGACCAAATTCCCTTTGCAAGCAACTGTGGCAAAGCTGTGCATTCTCATTTTTCAAAATAAGGAGATGTTTATTTTTTGGAGGGGGGAGGCAATTCATTTATCATTATTTTTTTGGATAGAGGTACTGGGGATTGAGCCCAGGACTTTTTGCATGCTGAGCACGCACTCCACCACTGAGCTATATCCTCCTGCCCCATGGAGACTTTCAAATTGGTCTTGTTGGGAATCAAATGATCGAGACAATTGTCTGGAGTGGGCTTTGAAAGGCTTTTTGGGAAGGAGTGTCCTTAAACCCTCATGGATAAAAATCTACTCTGGTTCAAAGATCAGGAGTAAAGGGGATTGACAACCCTTCTCAGGTACATAGCCAACCTTGTCCTCTTTTCTAGGGTGAGCTTTGAAGAAGAGCTGGGGAGCATCGCTGGGCTGGTGGAACCCTTGTCAGATACGTTCGTTAGTGCCCTTTTTCATTTCCCCTGCCTTACATTCGGTCTGCAGGCCCCAGATTCCCCACTCCTTTCTCTGGCCCATAGCTGGGAAAACCTAATGGCTGGAGGGACAAGGTGTTTGAGTTCTGATACTACTTGCTGAGCTTGGTTGCTCTGCAATGTCACTGCAGTTAGACTGGTCTGCATTTCCTCTGAAAAGAGAAATTCTGATGCTTCCCGCCATCATTTGTATAACTAATCTGCTGAGCTTTTTTTGAAATTGCGTCTTTGTTGTTGCTGTTGTTAATAAATGCCACAGTGCTATCAACCATATTTAGCGCCAAGAGGAACTCAAAATAGACACGAAAGTGAGAATGCAGAACAGCTCCCTTACAGGTGTCATTAATGAATGATGGGCAAAAGGCTGCCATCTTTTTGTTATGGACAAGAGTGAATGGGGTTGGAGAAGTAGGAGTGGAGAATAGAGTTTATTTTAAATGCAAATTCTTCTTATAAAATAGCTCAGAGAAATGTCCTTTAGAATTTCTAGGTTCTTTGTTTTTCACTCACACCGGTTTCTGGTTTCCATTACTTTGTAGATTATGCAACAAAGGGTTTGTTCCTCTGGCAGCAAGGACTTTGCTGTGGAGTCCAGTAAATAGAAGTGGATGCAATAATACAGCAGAGGGCTTGTTAGCTCTAGTAAAGAACAAGTGGAATCAGGTTGATGTAAACAGTCACTTCACCATGACTGTGGTTCACTCTTCCTGCCTCAGAAATACTTGAGAGCACCTTGCATTATGTTGCATTGAAATCGCGTTTCCCCGGGTAATGAATTATGTACCATTTGTCCTCCAGCCTCTTTTGAGTACTCAGCTCTAAACATTTGCATCAGTGCCAGCGAGTGTAAGGTGATCTCATTAGGGCAAGAGAGGTAGAATATATATTAGCAGACACAATATTATTCTCCAATAGCCTCATGTCAATCTACAATTAAAATGCAACTACACATGCCACTTCTGGGGAAAACTACAGAGCTACAATTTCATCACATAGTTCAAAGGGAAAAATGACCCACCCCCTCAGAGTCCATCTAGCCTAGTCGACATTGTGCCACAAAGCCAGCACTCCTCACAGAATAGCTGCTGTGAGGTAGGAAGTGACAGATGTCCTCTCAGGTGGAGGGGAGTCTGCCGCCACACGTCTGCTGAGCCCCTTAAACCCTCTGTCCTCCTTCCGTGGCTGGTTCTGAGCATCCAGTCATTCATATCTTGCATTTTTGGAAACTGTCATGGTGGGCGTTTCCTACTTGAATGTTCTCTACTTGGTCGTCACTTTTGAAACATTTGCTAATTTATGATCTGTCTCATTTCTTAAAGAATTCCATGGAGCTTAAAATAGTTTTCCCATTTCTTGGGTGATACTGGACTGAGTTGCCAGGATGTACTGAGGGCAAGCTGCGTTCTTGAATTTGGGGTCTGCCTCTCCTACATGATTTGATTATCTGGGGATACATGCTCTTAAATGCATGGAATTATAAATTTTTCAACTTAAATTTAATGTTCTGTAAGAGTATGTGTCTTTAAGCCAACTATTTGAACTGTTTTAGGTACACCCTCAGAAAAAAATAGGTATGGTATTCATCTAGACATCTGTAATCTGGCGGCAAGAAGAGATGGTGTTTTATTTTTGATCTATAAACTCCCTGTATTATGCATGTGTTTGTATGTGTGTGTGCATATAAGACATATATATATAATTGTATATCTATATGTACACATACAGTGAGGTTTTTAAAAGATGGCAATGAACGTGGCTTAGTAAGTAAACTGTCAATGTGAAGTGAACATATGTTTTGATAACACCACCAAAGAAATTCCTTCTTTGAATGTGTGTGTTTGTCTTGGGTGATGTGAGAGGAAATATGTGAGAAGGCTTGTTTCTATACCTTTCTGTTTCTCAAAATGTGGTCTTGAAAGAATGCTACTGGCACCAAAGAAAGAACAAAAATTTTATAAGCATTTTACACATCTTCTTTTTGAGCCTTTCAGGCAAATGTTAAACTAAACACAACACGTAGCAAAAATAAAAATCCCGCCCCAAATCAAAGGAGATATTTAAGGTAAATCTATCTGAATAAGAGCAAATCTTATCAAAAAGTCATGTGGCAAGGTGAGCTCTTTTCAGGGCAGCCTCTTCTCTCTCCTTCCTATATCTAATCCCATGCATCTGTTCATTCATTTGCCCCCCTCTTTACTATGATATGGTTCCTTTAGGTTGCTTGGCAACCATTCTAATGCTGCTGCACATGCGTGCTAGATAATAAATCCTATCTTGCTTTATTTTTCTCCTTCTTTAAAACAAGGAATTACAAAACAAGATATTTTCCTTCTTTTCTAATGGACAAAAAACCATCTGTGGGAATTTCAAAAGCACATAAAATGCCTGCAAGGATGCAGATAAGTAATTACAATCCTTGACAAAGTGTAACTGATCATTGCCTAATGGCTCTACATACAGTTATTATTTGCAATGGCCTCCTCTTTTAAATATGTGTCCATTAATGCACATATGTCGATATACGTTTGTGTGGAACTTTAAAGGGGAAGGGAGAGAAAAGGAAGAAAGTGACAGCTGCTATGTCCCAAACAAAGAAAATCAAGGAAATTCCTGGAAATAATCTTGTTTCTTTTTTTTTTTTTTTTCACACAGTAGATGCAATGGTTAGAAGACACGACCTGGACTAAATCCATCTACTTTTTTTCTGTAAGAAATCAGACAAAGCTTAGGGCCTTCCCCTTCCCCTCCTTGGCAAATCCGAGTGTCCTGCTGCTTTCATTTGTTTTTGATCTGCCTCATTAAAAGACTATTGATGGCTTTAACTATTGTCCTTGTTTAGGTGCTGATTTACAAGCACTAATATCTGACTGTGCGAGATTAATGGGAGTCCAGGCAGTTTACGATTATCCTGAGGTCCCTGACCACACATGTAGGGGTTTGGGTAGGGGTCATGCACTCCTATGAAAAACTCCAAAGCAGGCTTAAACCTGGGAACGTTTTAATAGGATTGAATCTGTAATAGGATTTGGCAGCTTGGCCAAAACTGGATGGTGTGGCTTGTTTGGGGGTTTTTTCTTTTCTTTTCTCTTTTCTTATTTACTTATTATTTTTTTTTATGGTAGAATCATTATTATCCTGGAATAAAAGGGTAATATTTTATGTTGAAGTCTAAATATTGTTACTGTAGTTTAAAGGAGTCCTTAAGGGGGACAAAAAGAAGCTCTATGATGTAGGATATTAAAAGAAAAGAATGCTGGGCATGAAATGCTGTTTCCATTATGTAGCAAATTAGGAGGTAAAAAAATAAAAGATGGGGAGAGAGCAAAATTTCTGTTGTGAATGGCTGTGTATTTTTAGCTAAAAATGCTTTAAGGAGTCTAAAAGGCACTGGTGACATCAGGCTATTTATAAAAGGGGATATTTCTCCCAGGCAGGCGTAGCACTGCCCTTCCTGGCACCACGTTCTGCTGAATAGCAGAGTGCCCTGAAGCTGAACTCCCCCTCAGTCAAACAACAAGGGCACTCTGAGTGACAGCAGTGATGTGGGGCCTTCGATTTTTGAATAATATTGCAAACACGAATAAAATTCAAAGCCAAGGTACCACCCTCTTGATAATATCCCAACTGGAATTCTATCAATATTTCAGTTTCCATTTGAAATCTGGCACAGGGGACTGTGTGCTTTGTCAACACTATCTTCTCTGTCAGTTCATTTGATTATGGTGTCTAAATTTGAGAACAGTGGGGGTAAAATTATTTAACCTCTTGGACTCTGGTCATTAGAACAATATAAGGAGGCTGTCACCTAAAGATGCCCTCATTAATTTTGGTGGCCCAGAAATGGAAGGGCAAGATATACAGCGCTGGCCTGGAGGGTCATACAAGTGCCCTTTTACAGGACCTATCCTGTAAATCTCAAAGCACAAAAGAAGTTCCGGTGGCTGTAAGACCTCATAAAAAGGTAATAGGAAAATAAATTACAGATTTTGTTTTGGATGGCTTTAAAAGTCTAGTGTGGCAGAACTTCTAGGAAATCTCAACTTTTACTAAAAATCCAGAGCGTATTTAGGACTTCAAAGAAATTCACTTTCACACCCAAATATGTAGCTCAGCCAAATCATTCTACTGTATTATCTGCTGTCACTCTGCTTCAGAAAGCCTCATATTTTTCAAATAGAACTATAGACATGAAATGAGCATATTATTTCAAACAGTGTTCTTTCACAGAATCATTTTACTCTTTGTTTGTTTTTATTTCCCAAAACTATTTTCCGAAATCCACATTTTGTTATCATTGATCCTTCAGCCCAAAGATCTGAGGGGTTATTATTTCCATTATTACTCTTATGATTGCTTTCTAAGTACATAACACATCCTTCCCATAATAGCCACATCTGTAAATACTATTAAATTAAGCATTTATTATACTTGTGGCTGTTTTCTCATTATGTGGGAGGGAGGACATTATCCAAGGCTCCTTTTCATGAGTGAAGCAATTTAGAGCAGTGATTTTAGTGTCCATACAACACGGATGTTAGAAGAACCACGAGTGTTGACAAACAATGCCAGGAGTTCTCTTGGACACAATGCTCTGACCACTGATCAGGGCTGAGGTGATCCCAGCACCTGCTAAGGCCAAATCCACAGGAGAACTGACAACCACTATGAATGTTCTGGATTTACATCAATCAGAGCTTTAAAAATTCTCCATTCCTATTGTTCTCCAAAAAATTTCCCAAACCCAGGTCCAGTTTCATTATCATGATCACCAATTTTTACTCTTTAAGATTAAATTCTAACAATATTCCTCATTGTTCACCTCCCAGAAAGGAAGAAAAAACTATCGCTTAATCCAATAACCTGGCATTTTCTTCTCTAAATCCAAACTTCATTTAACTCCTTGACTAATCGCTTCCCCATTACCATAAAGCAAGTGTGCTCAAAGGAATCGTGAGCTTCTGATTTACAGATCAAGGAACCGACGCCAAGATCCCAAGCGGCTTAGTGAGGGCCAGTGAAATGGCATCTTACCTAAGAATTGTACCTGAGTTCCGCTCCGCACTGATTCGCACTGCTTGACTTTGAAATACCTTATAAATGAGTTCTGAAGTTATGGTCCCACTCCCTGGCTGCTAATAAACTAATCAGTTAGTTCTTTAACACTTGCATGAGTTTTAAAAAATAATTTGACAAAATTTATCCTGAATCTTGTAAACCAATCGATTAACATCATTGCCATAAAAATAAAAATAAAAATGTTTTGACACAAAAAGATAAACATTTCATTGTACTAAAGCATCTGATCCTGATTTTCAGAAATACTCAATAAAACTAAAAAAAAAAAATTTTGAAAATTTTCAGAAGATTTTCTAATGTAGAAGAGAGATCTGATGCAAAGATGGTACATAAGGAAAGAAAATAGATTACAGTTGTTCAATTATAACATTTATGAAGCTAAAATTGCAGCATTACAGGTAATCACCCTATTTGTAAAGCCTCAGAAGACTGAAACTAAATATCCATGAAGCAACTTAATTCTCTCTGTTTCTTCAGTAATATCGTTTCACGACAGTTCACTGAGTCCAATGTGCCAAGGAGCACCATTGGAGAGATGGTCATTTTCATCTGATCAGATTTCTTTCAAAAAGAAACACCCAGCCTATCTATTTGGGAGACAGGGCTGTTTTTATTGTTTGTTTTTGTTTTTTGGTTCGGGTTTTGGTTTTGTTTTGGTTTAAGCTATATCATTACCCTTTACTTACTAATTTTTAAATGCAAATTGTACTTAGAACTGTGATCAGAATTATTTCTGTTTATGTTTAATTACGGTGTTCCTGACTGCCTGGAACAAATGTAAACATTCATCAGCATGTGTGGAAACTGCTCATGGCTGTGCGGGGTCTTTTCCTGATCCCAGCAGTAAGATGAATCTTGGCAGAAATGGAGGCTAGAGCGACAAAATGAGCCCAGCTTGAAGGTGGTGTTCCATCGGTGATAGATGTGCACACGCTTCTCCCAAAAAGAATCCATCTAATTTAGAAGAGAAAATCTGACTAGTAGTTTATTTCATTTAAAGTGTCCATTTTTTTGGCTCACCAAGGCATCTCTTCCAGGCAGGAAAGGAGACTGGTGAACAGTGCTTCTCACAAGAGCAGACCAATCCACTATTTCAGAGTCTCCCCAACAGTAAGATGTTCTGTTCACATGTTCTGGGAAAGAGTTGGTGGCTCCTTGGTCAAATACGTTTGATGAAGTACCTGACTAAACAAAACTTAACCATGTCTCTTTAGGACAGGTCTTTGAAAAGCTAAAGCACATTCTGAATGTTCCAGAGAGTGATAGCGTACACAGCTTTCCCACACCTGCTGAGCCCCTGAACCCCCTTTCCACAGAACAGGGTGTGACCACGGCTGCTTGGTTCTCTGTCCCCAGGGAGGTTGTCAGCTGGTCAGAGAACTCCAATGGGAGGTTGGAGGCTGCAATTGCAATGTAACCTGGCCTGGGCATGCTGTGACCCAGCAGATGTTACTGTCTGTTGAGGGCTGTGCCAAGGCCCTCTGGAAACCAGGATTTGAGAGGAAGAGCACAATGTCCAGAAAAGAAGAAGCAGGAAAGGTGCTAGAAATGGGGTCTCTGGATTGTCCTCCAGCCTCTGTCCCTCTTTGCTTCACCTGTGGTCTTGAAGGAGATCAGCCAACTTGCTGGGAGGAAACAACCCAGCTTAACCAGTTTCCTCATCTCTCTGGCTAAGAGAGTTCGAAGAACCTTTTAAGGACTGGTGATGAAGTGGGCCAGTCATGCCACAGATGCCACCATCCTGCAGACCCTAGCAGGGAAAGGTGAAGGGCTCTGGGCAAAAGGTGGTTCTATCTGTGGCCACTGAGGAAAATGTTTGCAATCCTCGGACAGAAGCTAGACAAGGATGACGCTAGGACTACAAATGGTGGCTGTTTCTGAGAACTTACAGTGGGCTGGGTACTCTGCTAAGGACTTCACATTTCTCTTAATCCTCACAACAGCAACTCTAAGAAATAATATCCCCATTTTATAGATGAGAAATTTAAGGCTTAGAGATGATCACAGAAGTCCCCAAGCCAGTGAAGAGTGGAATCAACATTTGACAGAGGTCTTTCTGACTCCAGAGTCTGTGGAATTAACTGTTTTGCTCTACAGCCTGGGTCAGTGCCTTATGTCTCACTCAACTGAGATACAGCACAAACGAGGCACTTGTAAAAAAGCCTTGTCATCACCTAATTCCTCCTGTAAGGAATTAACCAGAATAAATCCCACTGGATGGAATAAGTTAGTGTATGTATTGATTTTAATTAATAAGGATAAAGCAATTTTGAAGCATCTTTTCTTTTAAATCAATTGTAGCCTTTTGTTCTAAGTTTGTCATGGAAGGAAGAAAAGATGGAGAAATATGAAATATACAGTGGCTGAAAAGTTGGATATGAATATTAATTAATGAATGGATATTGTAGGAAGTCACTTAAAATGCAATCAGTTTCTAAATTATTGGGATTATTATTTTGGATATGATGTCAAATGAAATTGATAACGTTGCCACAATACAACATGACCCCGCCACAGATGACCCAGCTTCAACACCAAACCTCTAAAATCTCTTACTTCTGTGCTTAGGCAGATGCGGGAAATATCACCAATAGTCCCATCTCCTCTTGCACTGTGCAGTGGCCTAAAATACTGTCCGGCACCTTATTCAATGGCCAGCATCATTCTAGGGAATGACTGTCCATCATTATATCGGTCACTATAAATGAGTCTTCTGCCATGGATCAGATGACGCCATAGCTCCCATACATTCCTGATGTCAGCATTCCAGAGGGAAACTGATTTCTCCAGAAAGCGTGCTCCAAAGGTTTTTTGCTTCTAATCTTCCTTAGCCAAACATAAAACTGGATAACCAGAAACATTAGACAGTTAAGCTGGCATGTTTGTTCCAATGTAAATAATTGTGGTAAATCTGTGGTTGAGCAAGATATCCTACAAAGGAGATCCCTAATTTTATTTTGATTACTTGGATGTGTCCTTCTGCCTAAGGAATCCATTCACTTAAAGGAATTTTCCTTAGTCATAGTAAGAAGAGAAATCTGACTTCACTGTCTGTTTCATTCTGTATGTATTCATGTACATGATATAAGAGGAAAAATAAAAATGTCTGGGCCCCAGACGTGCAGCCTAAGGAAAAAGTACCTCGAGGCGCAGGGAAGTGCCTGTGACCCACTCACAGGGCATCAGGACTGCTGTGGGGTGGCTTTCTGGGACTTCTCCAGGGTGGAGAATTACACCTCACCATCTTATCCAGGAGATGAGAGACCCCAAAATACAAGGAGGTTGTTCTCAGTTTCCTTCTGCTGTCTCCAAGCTGAGAAGACCCAGATCAAACTCTCCCAGATTCATTTAAATCTAAAGCCTGTGGCTGGAAACTTTCCTCCCACTGGCACCTCCAACAGCAGGCATCACTTCCACTCCCTCCCGTGTCCCTTAGGTCTCAGCCCTTTGATAGCAGAGGACTTTGAAAAACACACAGACATGTATTCCCATTCTCTCTCATTTCCATTCTGCAGATGTGATCAGGCCCAGGGGTTTTCACCAGCCTGGTGGCTGAAGTTGGGGTCCAGAGATGGTAGCTGGCTTGTGGATGTCTAAAGGACTGATGGAGTCATGTGACATATAAATTGTTTACTTTCCAAATCACAGTTGCCGCAGCCCATGAGAAAACTTGTCAAGCCCGCAGGGTGCAATGAGACAATGGAGCCTGGCTCTGATACTGTAATGGTTGCCTTTGTGTTGCGCTAATTGCTTGGCCCCAGTGCTTATTTGGCTCAGGAGTGGGAGGAGGGGCCTTGCTTCTGCTCTCTGGTGTTTGTATCATCTTAGATAAACTTACAAGGCTCCCTTGTCTTAAAAGGATGCATGTCGGAACTAAATATTTCACGCGGTCACCTAAGTATAAGAAGCCTGCTCACACTTAGCTAGGCAGAGTCCAAGGCTGTAAATGATCAGTACTCGCCTGTAATGAAACAGCAGTTTAAACAGCAAAATAAGACAAAATAGCTTAGCATCATATACACGATTTCAGTCATTTTTGACTTTTAGGACTTTGATACAAATTAAATTAATTACATAAGCAACACATTTGTCTCCGGTAATTTGGAGAATATTCCACTGGCCTCCTTTGAGCCACTAGTCAGACAGCCTCGGCGGAACTAAACAATAGTGAACTTCATGTCTAACAGCCACTTGCAGAATTCAACCTCATGACTTCCCTGTGTTCACACAGAGTAAAGAAGGGCGCCTGACAAGTGTCAGGACTCGACCTGGATAATGGGCCTCGATCCAATAAACTGTGTTCAATGATTTCTTCAGCCAAGTGGCCAGGCTCTTGCCAGACACTCTGAGCTCTTCCTTACAGCCCTAGAGGGACTGCGCTGACTTCTTCACTGACACCACAAGGTTAGCAGCAGTGATTCAGTTACCTATAAAAATACACTCTATTGACAAGGATTATTTACAGAGAAGGAAGGTTTAAACATGTGGACTGTGAAAATATCTGGAAGCTGGTCAAAAAGTGAAGGTAGGCTGCTACCCCATAAAACCAGGCAACTTTCTCTTTCCAAGACAGCGTTCTCACTTAGGGACGTACTGGTGTTTGCAGATGAGGCTATAAGGTCTCAAACACACGAAGACATAGAAAGTTCTCTAAAATATGCTCCCCCCAAAAAAAATAATAATTACCATGAACATTTTAAAGAACTTTAGAGCTTATAGCTGGCTCCTCTATTTGTTTTCGTATAAAGGTATAAGTTCAGAAAGGATGACAGAAAATAACGATAACTTTTCCTTGCTAACTGTCAGGTCTAGACTAGTCACTTACCTGCTAGCACTAAACACTGGCTACCTACACTCCCGAGTGACATGTGTGAATGACTGAAAAGGACATCTCACTCTCAACTCCATGCAGTGGCCCTTTAGAGAGAGGACATCAGTGGGTTAGTTTTGAGGTGCAGACTAAGAGGGACTCTGTTTAAAAAAAAAAGTCCATTTTATGATTCACAAGTGACCTTAAGGGGCAAAAATGAAACTGAATATCTTCCTTTTATTGTAGCAGTTTTTGTTTTGTTTTGTTTTTCTTCATTAAAATCAAACAAGCTAACCAGGCATTGGACCGCTTAGAGTTTTTTTAAGTTCTTAGAAGTCCTAACCTTAGTTTCAGTCTATACTGGTATACTCAAAACTCCCTCTCTGGGATGGATAAATTTTCTTGATTATGAATTTAAAAACAGAGATTTTAACAGGTTAGCACTTCTTCTCCAGGAAGAGGCATCATTAATATGTAAAAACTCATGAGAAGAATAACATGGCAGCACCCCAGCCACCACTCACATCTCCCTGCTCACCCCCATGCTCTGCTTTGTCTCCCACCCTCTACCACAGACTAACAGGGGCCGTTCCCAGCCTTGACTCCTTTCCAGAAAACTCAGTTTATGACCAGAGAACAAGGAACTGGGGAGGCCCAAGAGGCAAAGCTCAAACACAGGGATCATTATTGGGCACATGAGTGGCAAGGGGCGGAAACCAAGTAGAGGAGGGTGAAGGGAGCATGTCTTCTCCACGACAAATAGACAATACACACAAATATTAAACCGAATGCCTTTCTCTTTAGCATGGTAGGGCTTATATCATCAGATTAAACTTGGGAGCCAGATGTGAATCTGAGCACCTACAAAAAGTGAAGCTCCCCAGCATTGTGGGATAAGCACCACTAGTGGCCAGGACTTCTGGGTTCTAGTTCCCTTATTTAGCCTAGAAAAGACTAGTAAGTTAGTCATTGTCTCTTGAGATCGGTTTTTGCGTCTATACAGTGGATACAAATAATTCCCAATTATTTTATACTAGTAGGTTCTTGAGAAGGTGAAATTAAAGATGAGTGTGTGTTTGGAAAAGAATAAAATCCTCTGGAAAAAAAATTGTTTCTGAAAAGAAATTTCCAAGAATCCATAACGGTTTGCAAAGTTGCCTGCCTTGATACAAGAGAAAGAGAGGAAAGTTCGTGGTAGAAATGGTTCGGAACCCCATTTTTCTACATAAAAAGGGCTGGGGTCATGGAGATCCAACTGGTTCATGTGGGTGACATCTAGTCACAGACAAACTGTCGTAGGTAGAGCGCATATTACTGAGGGCAGAGAGAATCATTATGCTTATGTCTAAGAACAAAATGCAATCCCAGACAGGCTTCATTTGAAATGTCAAGAAGTTGAAAGGAAAAGAAAATACCCAAACATTGGCTTTTGAAGCCATTTACTAGCCATGTATGTATAAAGACATAGAATAGGGAAGAGGAAACTGTAGTACATGCATTCTGAATTACCACATATCCTTCTAGAATTCTACAGCAGGAGAAAGGTATACTTAAATTAATCACATTTTAATGATCAAAATTTTCCATCATCCTTATTACCTTTTAGCTGTATTGATAGTGCCTCTTTCCTGTGGGAGTCCAAGTTATTTACAAATCACAAAAAATGCTTCCTAATTTTCCCTGTGTTCCAAAACTATCAAACACACAAAGGATAAACAAAAAGTCTTAGCAATGTAATGTTCCTATCAGGACAGGAAAAAATTGCAAAGTATAGTGAATTAAAGTACACTGAACACATTTTTTAAATTAAGTTGAGTATGATTAGTGCCCAGTATGATGGATATTAAAGGGAAATAAACAAACAAACAAAAAAAGTCTACAAAGACACAATCTAAGCAAAAGTACAAGGATGGGATGGGGTAGGACTTTTACAGGAAAAAGGTAGAGCACAAAATGGACGGAGGCAGAAGTGGGAGTATAAACATAAAGACAAAGTTGATAAAAGAAATTCTGAAAGCTAAGCTAACGATTTTGACAAGACGCTTTAGCCAAGCCATTGAAGGATTTTGAAAATAACTATGATGTAAATGGCGCTAGGTTTTACGAAGATTAATCTTGAATCACCATGAGTTCAATTGGAACAGAGAAAGACTGGAGGTCATGACCAGTTACAGATCATGACACTAGTATGGGCGAGAGGTGCTGCAAACTAGGCCAGAGTTGCAGGAATAAGACATGAAATGATGCTAAAGAACAGGCAGAATTTTGCTCTGCACGTGTACAGTATCTAGAAAGTCATAATGATGCAAATGGTGCTTATTTGTTTTCATCTATAATTGGTTGTTAAATTACAGAAAATTATCTGTTTTAAGAGAAGAGAACGTCAACATTATGGACTTCCACAGTATCAGTGGAGATGAAGAAGTACAAGGAGGGGAAAGTTGATGGAAAACTGTGAGCACTAATGTCCGTATCTCAGTTAGAAATACTGTCCACGTCTGATGAAAGGAAAGGTGGAGGTCGCAGCAGGGTGACTGAGGTTCTAGAATCAACCAGCAAAGGAATTAAAGCTAGTATTGTAACAGGATTGGGGAAAGACAGGGAAGAAGGGGAGTTTGAGTGATATCAGCTCTCACTTACCATCAAGGAATTCAACAGACGACATCTAAAGTTGATAAATCAAAAAACAACGGTGTCAGGTTATTGTTGGCACTACGAATGTTAACACGGAAAAAGATGAAAAAGAAACGGTGGGCAAGATGTGGATGGAACAAGGGGCTATTGCTTTTTGTCACAAATTCTGCTGAAGTCATTTGATTTTTAACCATGTGCATGCATTACTTTGATTAAAAATGTAAATTAAATTAGAACCCAAAATCTAACTGATGAGATTTGGCAATGGTTTCAACAGAAAAAGAAGAGTGAGAGGTTGACTGATTTTCCACGTCTGATTGACTGAGAGTTTGGTAAGTGACATTAACGTTTACTGAGGAAGTCGGGAGGAAAGGTGAGGTAGGGCAAGGTGAGCTACTGAACTGGGTTCCCTACATAAATGTAAAAGTTAAGATGAATATTAATGCAATCAAGGCAGATGCTCCACAGGATTGTAGTCAAACATTTGGGCTGAGTCAGAGCATAGATGCATTGCTTGGAGTGAGTTAATTCAATGCTTAAGCAGAAATACAGTGGGGAAAGTATCAGCTTGCTTTGTTTTAAGACGAGCAAAATCTAACCTGGCATAGAAAAAAGACACCGAGTGATCATGTAATAGCTGAACGAAAGAGAAATAGGAAACTCCCATCTTGCGTCCTTGCTTCTGCTGAATTCAATGAGCTTTGCCTGTTTTAAGCTAATAAAGGACAAACGAGCAGTGATAGGAAGAAGAGATAAAAAGAAGGTCTATGCATTTTAACTAAAGATGTAAAAATTACAGCACTGCTTGTTCAGCAGCACCTATTATTTTCAGTCATTTTGAAATGATATTAAACACAAATGTAAAAATTATCAAAGACTAAAAAAAGCATCCACAGTAATCTCAGTCAACAGTTGGCACGTTGTAAAATTCTATTTCAAACTGTATCCTTAATGGGGTGTACATTGGTCACATAACTCTTGTTGATCAATTCATATGAGCAAGAACTAAATGAGTGTGGACACAGCCACAATCCAGTTGACAAAACATTTTGACAAGTCAACAGAATCCCTTTTGTCGTCCTGAAAGTAAAAACGTCCTTCATTTTTTGAAGAAAGTATGAAAGATGAGTAATATTGTTATGGGGAAATAAATCCTTGCAGCCAAATTGATCTTCCAGACCAAGTCACGTCCCTTCTTTAAACACTTTGGTGATGGAATAAAGTGTCTGACTCCATTTTTTATGTTAGACCACTGACAGTTTTTGAGTCCCACTCTTCCTCTTTTCTCTCTTTGGCCCCACATCTGGGTCAGCTGATAACAAAACCTGATCACTGTCTCCTTTGGTGAGGAAGTTCAGACCACACAAGCCTGTTTGGTGCAGCTATTAACGGAAAACAGTTTTCCTCAAAAAACTGAAAATAGACTTACAGTGTGATCCAGCAATCCCACTCCTGGGCATATATACAGAGAGAATGCTAATTCGAAAAGATACATGCACCCCAGTGTTCATAGCAGCACTACTTACAATAGCCAAGACATGGAAACAGCCTAAATGTCCATCGACAGATGACTGGATAGAAAAGTTGTGGTATATTTATACATAGGAATACTACTCAGCCACAAAAAGGAATAAAATAATGCCATTTGCAGCAACACAGATGAATTTGGAGATCAGATCGTCATTCTAAGTGAAGTAAGCCAGAAAGAGAAAGAAAAAATACCATATGATATCACTCATATATGGAATCTTAAAAAAAAAGGAAAGAAAAGAAAAAAAAAGACATTAATGAACTCATCTACAAAACAGAACAGATTCACAGACATAGTAAATAAACTTATGTTTACTAGAGGGGAAAAGGCTGGAAAGGGACAAATTGGGAGTTGAAGATTTGCAAATATTAACTACTATATATAAAATAAATAAAAAACAAAATTCTTGTGTGTAGCACAGGGAACTATATTCAATATCTTGTAGTAACCTATGATGAAAAAGAATATGAAAACAGATACATGAGTATATATGTATGACTGAAACATTATGCTATACACCAGAAACTGATACATTACAACTGACTGTACTACAATAGAAAGAAAGAAAACTGAGTAGGGGGACTTTTACTGAATAAACTTTTGATGTTTTTGAATTTTAAATATGTGAATGTGTTACCTAGTAAAAAGTTTAATTAAAATTAAAACAAAACAAAAAACCCCACACAACCTGACCTGTAGGTGGGACTCTCCAGCCCAGCCTCGCCTTCTATAATCACAATTAAAACCAAAGCCACTTGCCTCTCCTTTCACTCAAGCTGTTTGGGGGTGGCTGGGGCACCTGCTCTGCTCTCCGCATAAGGCCCTGTTATGTGTGTAACAACGTTTCCATATTCTCCGGGTTGGTGCATCTATGATATCATCAGTCTCCACATCCACACCCGTTTGGGGGAAGGATGGATCCTGCTCTCCTTGCGGCAACCACAGAATGAGTGGATTTCCATCACCCTTCAGATAAATGATGAAATAATAATAATAATGGCTAACACATAGTGCTTGTTAGGTGCCAGACATTCTCCTAAGGGCTTTACAACAATCAATTCATTAAATCTGCATGAAAGTCTCAGAAGGTAGGTACCATTATCATTGACCTCATTATGGAGCTGAAGATACTGAGATTCAGAAAGGTTAAGCAAAGTGCCCAATGTCACACAGCTAGGAAGAAGCAGAGCAGGACTGGAGCCCAGGCCCTCTGACTTTAAAAGCAACACTTTCACTCACTTCCCAGTCCCATCGCATCTCTGATGCAGAGATGGCCCGTGAGGGCCAGTGTACCCTGGTTCCTGCCCACCTTTCCAGCCTCATCCCACAAGGTGCCCTCTCCATCTCTGCACTCCCGCCCCAGGGGTCTGCTTTCAGATGGATACTGGTGCTCACCCTGTTCCTTCTGCCACTAAGTCTCCCCTCTGCATTTCTTCTCCTCTTTGCCAAGGCAGCTCTTATTCCAACTGTAGCTCACAGGGAAGCCTTTTTCACTAGCTTCCCTCCCACCTGAACCCCAACTAGTTCAAATCTTCTTATTACGGCTTCAGCGTATACCAAGTACCACTTATGCTTCTATCAGTATTCTAGGTTTGCCCCTATTTGTGTGATGATTTGGCTGTTTTTCTCTCTCAGTAAACCGTAAGATCAGTGACAGCAGGGACCGTGTTTATTTTTACTTATTGTTACACTTTGGCAGTGCTTGGCACTGAAATAGGTCCTCTATAAATGTTGTATTTGTGAAATAAACACATGCTACACAGTCATTTCCATTTCAGCCAGTCATATCTACTGCCCATAACTAGACTGACCCTGTAGCAGAAATTTATAAGCAAATGGGTTTTGTAGATTGATGCTGTTTTTTCTGTTCTGAAATTACAATCCTGGCAGTCCCCGTGGGGTTTTCTAGAGGGGAAGAAGGAGTGTGTTTCCTGTCCCTGGGTCCCTTTACAAGTCTTGTATGAAACGAGCTCACACTGCAGTAGTGTCCAGCATGGGAAGGGCTCCTGGGAAGAAGCCAGGAGCCAGCTCAATGCCTTTCATGGTGAACACACCCCAGTCCCCACGACCAGGAGGAGATGGCGCGTGTTTGTGCACGGGTGTGTGGTTCTGCTGTTCGGGGATCCTTTTCTCTGTGACCCCAAACTGCCCAGGATTAGCTGATTATCCACCTTACTGGACAGAAAAATCCAGAAGTGGGGAAGAGTGAGGAAAAGTGCTAAATTTAATTGAGTGTTCAATCTCTCTCAAGTGTTTGTCATAATTTTTAAAATTCAATATTTACGTTTCTCTAAAGTACCTAATATCATCTCCATTTCACAGGTGAGGAACTAAATAACCTAAGTCGTGTGGCTAGGAAATAGCCGTGGACGTGTCAGGATTCAGGTCTGAACGGCACCCTCCTGTGCTCTCGGCATCTCAGAGCGATGACTCCAGCCTGGCTCCTAAGTCCAAACGAGGAGAATCTTACTGTATTAGGATATAAGAAATTCAACACTGAAAGGAACACCTTACATTTTTTTCAAGCAATTTTCTGCCTTTATTACCAAATTCATTTTAAGATGCCATTTTCAAATGCTATGAAGAGAGATTTTTACCTATTAAAATGAAATATTTCCTTATATCTTGACTTTTTAAAAAAAAAATCATAATCATTAAATAAGGAGACAGATGACCTAATGGTTAAAGGTTCTTTCTGGAGATGAAGAGTAAATAAATAAATAATAAATAATAAATAAATAAATAAATAAATAAATAAATAAGGAACTCTGTCTTAAAACAAGATGACGTAAGAAGCCCCATGTAACTTCTTGTTAATAGAAGGAAAGAAATAAACAGGAGAAAAGTGTAAAGCAAATCCTATAGGATTCAGCAATAGATTCCATGAAAGAGACTATTTCTGAAAATGTTAGCGAGAAAGAAGTCATTGAGATTGAAAATGAGTTGGGTCCCTAAATTATGAGAGCAATCCTAGCCTGTAAGTTCCTCTAGGTCCCATGCAGTAAGTAGATGGAAATCAGAGAAAGTGCAGGGGAGGGGGCTGCTGGGTGGCCGCCCAGAGATTCTGAATGGAGACTCAGAACTGGTCTCTGAGGGATTGGAGCCATGCACTGTTATCATTGCGTCCTGGGCTCTTCCACTGGAAGTGCAGCCAACTTCAGAAGCCATCTGGTAGATGCCTAAATGTCTCCTGGATGGATCTCACTCCATCACTTGGCCTTTTCAAAAAAAAAAAAAAAAGAGCAAAGCTGAAAAGAAAGAAGGAAGACAGCCACATCAGGACCAGCACATCTTATCATTCTGGCCTTGGGTTGACAGATTAATAAGTACATGCTGTCTGTTAAGGAACTGCACTGCTGTTCAGCCTGAGTGTAACTCGGGAGGTATCTGAGCAGATAATTAATCAGTTCTAAGCCAACCATCCCTCACAAGGTCCAGGATGCTCTGCCCTTTGTGAAGCTTTTACTTCTACTTTATTGATTTTTCTCTCTGTTCATCAAATACAAAGGCAGCGTTTACCTTTGCATTTGAGAAGATTCTGGCACATAATAGGTCTCTGTAAATATTTATTCAATGCAAGATAAACTATAAACAGAAGTTGGTGTTCACTTAGCAAACTTCACATAAGAGTCCTAAAGAACAAAAAGCAACCCAGGTTTGATTTGTAATGACCACGGGTATCAAGGTAGTGTCTGAGGACAAATGTCGGATATACGGACGGTACGCGATTATGTAGCAACTGACTAAGGAATCAAATAGCAAATCTGCAAGGGAAAGGTTCCTTTTTTTTTTTTTTAAAGACCTCATTTGGAATTAAAATTGATACTGAAATTCTAATAAGAACTTGCCTCCATTTTGGTTACATGCCTTGGCAGTGGATACGCCTCTCCCTGGGAGAAGTCTGTAAAAAGTTGAGTGAACCTGACTTTTCGCAGGCAAATATCACAGCGGCGAGGAAATTCCAGCACTTTTGTGCAGCGTCACAATTTAGAGGTTCAAGCTAGAGTTCACGGGCAACGTCTTGTTCTTCAAACCCCGCGCTCCCGGGAGCAGGGACATCTTAGAATCTGTAAGCACGCATTTAGTAATGTTCTGCCCCCAAAAGCACCGTGTTTACGGCCCGTGGACAAGCAGTCAGATATCAATGGGGAGGCGGCAGAGCCCAAATACCTAAACATGGGCTGCTCTCACTCAGGGCTCTGCAGAGAAATTCCCACGCGGAATCTGCGAGGAAGGAACTTCTCGGTGTACCTTCAGACAGCTGACGCTCTAATGAACGCCTGCAAGGAAACAACTGGTGGTGATGAAACCTCCTTGTCAGAAGCTCCCCAGCTGTCCTTTCCACCGAGCTTGGCCTTCTCTGTTCAATTTAACTGTCTTTCCCAGCAGCCTCCAGCAAGTTTTATTCACTGTCTTTGTGTTTTTCTCGTTAGGTTGGAGGGGGAGCTAGAAATAGTAGCAATGCAGGGAGAAGACTAAGTGGGAAACTTACCTTTAAATTACCATAATACTAGATGATAAATGAGTTTATGTAAAAAGATGCCTACTCTAGAAACAGTGACATTTTTGCATGGCACAGTTAGTTTAGGGGTGTGTGTGCGCGTGGTCCCAGGTACCTCAGAAGTGCTAGGGTGGTATTTTTATAAATGTCAGTTTGACTTCGCTCTCTGTTTCAGACTCATACGGTTTGGGGGCTCTCATACAAATTTGTAGAAAAATTAACTGGACATACACAAGTGAAGCTACTTAATGCTTAGCAAATCTGCAGAACTAGTCTCTCCAAGCACTGGAGCATTTTGATTGTATATGGATTTGGAGGATTCAAAATTAGGTCCTAATAGCTCCCCTTGGGTGTGACTTAACTGCAGTGCAACCATTTCCAATGACTTATCAATTTCTGTATGACTCTTATTTTCTCTATACCCAGTCCCATGGTCATAGACTACTCATTACGGCTAACCCAGCCTGCATATTTTCATGGGGAAATAATTTACATAGTGGGAAAGAAATATTAAGCCCTCATCATCAAGGCTTAGCTAAAAGGTTTTAAGGCAGGCATGTTCCACAGGACATGGAAGAATTTATCTCAAGAGCACCAGGTCATCTTAAAATGTCTTCAGTCACTGTGTGAGCAGAGCAACCTAGTTTCAGTGGCACATCTAGAAGGGAAACACAGAGATGGCTCTACTCACAAAAATACTTTCACAATCAACACTGAGTGACATCCTTCCTCACAGCTCAGGATGGAGGATGGGCAGTAAATGAGCCTTCATCCCCTAGTGCCTGGGATGAGCATTTGGAAACACAATGGAGGCAGGGTGCCTGGAAGGACCTAAACAGGAACAGTTGCTGCTTGGACAGGTGATAGTCTCTGGGGCCAGCAGCACTAAGCCTTCCCCAGACATTCTCCTCCTGTTAAAGTCTTTTCACAGATTCTTTCAAAGGTACAAATTTTTAACTGTTAGGAATTTGAAGTTATTTGGCAGATCACAGATTTCCATTTAGCCTATTGCCAAAGGATTCCTAAAGGAAACTATCATAATTCTTTGTTCTTAAACAAATAAAGTGTGTTCTTTATCTCTCAGGAAGCTGATAATATGATAGGTGCAGCTTTAAGGACTAATTATACTAAATAGCAGGGCATAACTCGAAAGAGAGACTACATCTATTATGTAGAATTCCCTAAAGAAACATGAGAAATTTTACATGCATTGATTGCTAGTTAGCATTAGAAAGACGTTCATGAGTTGACTTCACCAAAGCCACAACTGTTTGCATTAGCAAGCAGGCAACATAAGCTGACTGATAAGAATTCAGTGATACAGTGCAATTAATACAGTTATGTCTGTTAATTAGTGTTTTCCAACTGTCAAAGAAGATGCCTTTTCGGAGCCAAACTTATTTTACTGGTTAAAAATTAGAATCTATCTTGTAAAACTGAGATGGACCTTCCTTTGATCTAATTAAAGGAAGAGTTTGCATACTCCAAACTTGTGCCTCTCTGCCATAAATTAACATATTCACAAATGAGATAGATGGATATTTTGCAATTAACGTGGGACAGCGAGAATAAAGCTTAATTAGTAAACATGCTTTCTTTATTAACTTGCAGGTCAAGCTCTGTTTTATTACAAACCAACAGTGATAGAACAGAGTAGTCTTTTTCAAAGAAAATTTATTGGCTCTGAAATTCTGGGCACTCTATCACAGAAATGTGACTCATTTCTTCATTTCCAGACACCTGTTAGCTCATAACCAGAAGTATATACAAACTGCTGTTTTTTATGCCCAACTGGAGAGTTTCAGCCTGGAGCAGGTTTATGAGTTGCCTGAAAGGGTCCATTTTTACTCTTATAACCCTAAAGGCATTTTAAACTTTCTGTCGACACCAAAGGCCCTCTTACCCTCTAGTGGGTCTGCTCACTTCAATTCTGTGCCTCTGCAGTTGTCATTGGATTAGTTTCTTGGTTAGAAAAGAACCTAAAAGAAGCAGCCTCGACTAGACCATGCACCTAGTATAAATGTCTGCCTCCAAACCAGATTATTGATTAGAAGCATATTATGGTTGCTTTATTTATTAATTTAGTCCAAATAGTTTCTAGGCTATGATACTGACAGTCTTACACCTACCTCACCCTCCCCTGTCTTTCGGGCTTCCAGTGAAGCTAGGGCATCCCACGGAAAGGGCACTGGCACTGCCTCCAACCCCTAGAGCGTGGCAGGCCCTGACTGGATGCCAAGCCAAGGCATCCAGGAGGCTGGGGAAATTCCAGGTTGGAATAAATGTTCCAGGCCCAGTCTTGTGAGGTCCCAGGGAAGAGGTTAGTTTAAGACTGTCAAGATCACCACAGGCAGGTGTGTCTTGTAAGGGTGTTGCGAATCAGAAAACCCTTATCACAGGAGATGCCTGCCAAGTAGTTGTTTAGCACTGTTAACTGAATACATTCTCAATTTTCACTTGCTTCACACCAAAACACCATTATGGATCGCTGCAAATTCTGCACAGGAATGCTTTTGTTCTTTCTACCTTTCTTTTCTAAAAGCTACTCTTTCTTGTTTCTTGTTTCTCTGACTTCCTACCCCATATGTGATCTCTACCACACAACTTCTTTACGGTTCCCCATTGCTTTTTCTTTGCTAAGATGACCTTCTCCACCAGGCTAGAGGGATATGACATTTGGCATCTCTAGGTTCAGTCATCTACTAACTGCAATCATGGAAAAATAGCTGGACTTCTGGGTGTGCCTGTTTCTTCATCTGTACAGTGAGGACGATGATGGTACCTACTGAAATAAAGTGGTACATTTAAGAAATTTAATGGAATGTCCAGTAGATTATTAAGTCCTTTATTCATGTTAGCTATTGGTAGTGTTACTGAAATATTCAAGTGGCCTAGCATAGCACTTGACAGCTGTTCATTTCTCAATAAATTACTTTTTATTAACAAATTTCTGGCTTGACAGAACCCAGGTACCTTGGGGTAGAAAGGACAACACATGCAATTTGTCAAATGAGTGTTCACTGAGTATTTATTAACACTGTGCTGAAGTCTGGCGTAGAAGTGACTCTTCCCAGTCATTTGTCCGGATCAGGCCAGCAGAGCAGCTACCGTGGCAGCTGGAACATCAAACATGAAGGGAAAGGACATATTGGGAAGATTGTTCCAGCAAGGAAGTTGGTTAGCCTCTTGCTTCCAGAACATCAGCACACAGTTTAGTTCATTGTAGAGAACAGCTTTAAGAACAGACATGTTCATACCACAATTTAATTTCCCTACTAAGTAAGAAAAACCTATCTCTGCTGAAGTTGTCTGCTGCCGATCAGAATATTCTTTTGAAAATATTTCAGGACAGGGGTCAGGATAATGTCATACCAAGTTTCCAACCTCTTAACAGACATGAAATATTCATAGATTTCTATTCAGATGTGCTCCTTCCATGGCCTCCACCCTCCTCTTTACATTCCAAATTCAACATGAAGGTTTATCTTTAGGTAGCCAACCTTTTTTCAGTGATAAAGGTCAATTATGACCTTGCTTTACTGACAGTTATCAGGCTCATGCTATCCAGGATTCACGTAATATATCCAGTAGCACTGCACTCTGAATAAATGTGGCTAAAAGAAAAATCACACGGGTAAAATTCATATGCAAAACGAGAAGAAGGCATCAACTTCTCCCTCTAGTTACCTTTATTTATTTGAACAAATGTCATGAGAAAGAGAGTCTTAGACTTAATCTCCCTCAATCAATGTCAGACCCATTACTACTTAATGGGAGTTTATACTGCATAATATTATTTTCTTTGTATGAACCATTTTCTGACACCTTACATTTAGTTAAATGATTTATCCATGTACATTTTACATGAGGATAAATATGAGAAATGGCTTCTGCTTCTATTGAGTGGGATAAGGAAGCAACTCTAAAATACAAAGTCAGCTGGCTCTGCCACTCAGGCCCTGATGTCAACAGGAGTTGCACCTGCGTTCAAAGAAAATCTGTCTAAATAGCAGTAGTGCCATGAGGGATAATATATTTTTTTAGTATTTCTTTTTTCATAGGAACACTAGCAGAGCTCTCTCGCCCACAGTGCATCCTTATTTGTCAGTAAGCACTGGTTTTAGACGTTACGTGTACCATCATGCGGATGCTAACTCTTGGCCTATTTGTCATGGCTTTCCTGGTTCAGGTGACTGTGCTGTGAAAGGTTGTGCTGTGAAGTGTATAAATTGGAAAGCGGGGTTGAGTTTCCGAGTCACAGATTAATGTCTGTTACCCAAAAACAATTTTGCTCCCCATATATAGCTTATACTTTTATAAATTTGGAGCAAGTTCTTTTGGTTATTTTATGATTTCTTTTTTAGGTCACTAACTGAAAACCCACCTAGTTTGAGCTGAGATTTGTAAAAATGAAAATTCTCCAGGAAAAACGCGCTTCCTGGGAACTTTCCTGATTCTGTGATCTGAAGTGTATTACGTGTAGAGGACTTTTATCCCGAGGCTTGGTAAAACTCCTTCAATCTTGTTTGGTTGTCATTGTTTTTATGGCTTTGTTTTTGTTTTGGCTTTTTTTTAATGTAAAAATGAATTAAAGATACTCCTTGGAAGGAAAAGTAGCAGCTGTTTTCAGATTAAGCTTCTGTGTGTTCTCGTGAGAAAAGCGCACAGCCCAACAAATCGAAAAGATGTGCAGCTGATTCCTGTCCCAACTCCTCGGCTGCATTTATTCCTCATGATGTCCTGTGGTGTTTCTCCTTTCTTAGCACATGATCCACTGGAAAGAAGTGAGATGAAATAAGGCCCAACAGTGACAAAACACTTGCCCAAGTGAAAACATATTTGGGAAGGGATATGTAAGTCTCTTTAGGAACAAAAACCTTTATTTGTAAATTTCTCTTATTTAAAGAATAAGCCTTCGGTGTACTCTGCAGAACGCAGGGTAAATGCTAGCAACACTGTGAAGCCTTTTGCTCTCTACCCAGCCAGGACTCACTGCTCCTGCCCCAGGATTCTCTACCTGCCACTTTCTTCTTGATCTAGAATTGATTGTTCAGGTGTCTGGCTTCTGTCCTGAACCATAAACTTCTTGGGGGCAGGTGTTATGTATCAAGTCATGTTTGCCCCTCCTTTCAGCTCCTGGAGCAATGCTGTCCTCTCCTAGAGACCTCCGGCATGGTTATTCTGTTTCTTGGTCCTACTGGATGTAGGTCATTGGAGGAAGGCAGGGAATATTCTTATCTGACTCATCTTTGTGTTCCCTGGGTCTCATATCACCCCAAAGACAGAGTAAATGTTTGCTGAGTGAATGAGGAAACAATTAATTTCACCAACTTTTCCCAAATCCTTTAGGGCTGCCCCATAGCATTAGTATGCCGCATGTCCCCATCCCAAGCCCAAGATGCAAACAAGCAACTGAACAGAAGAGGGGCAGACCAGAAGGCTTTGGTCGGAGCAAGTCAATTGATCAATTTGTTTGATGAACCATCCATTGCTTTGAGTTCGGTGGCATTCAGAAAACTCACAATAGTTTTGACTTGGCCCTGGGTCCCCTAAATGGAAGAGCCACACAAACAGAATGTCACAGCATCTTATAAGGCTCTCCCTCCTTGGAGGAGCTCTCTCAGGTCTGCATTTGCTAACTCTCTGTCTTAAATTAACACAGTCAGGCAGCTTTCAACACAACCAATGTTCCTTGTCTCAAAAGGTGATGCCCTTGGGACTGAGCCGCCACTTCTCCAGCAGGGGCTTCAGCCGTTTCCCAGGAGTCCTGGCTCCCGAGCAGACCTTAGCTCTGTTCTTGGCACCTCTAAGTTGGGTTGGCCGAGTGCACTGTGGAAGGCAAGGTCTCCTACCTCCTCAGCAGGCGGAAATCCCTCCCCGCCGTCCCTCTCACCCTGCTCTGCTCTGTGGCAGTCACACACACTTAAGACTAAAAATCGGCTGTGTTGTTCTGCTGTAGGAAATGCAAGAGTCATTTTCTAAAGGATGCAAAGAGACGGTGGACCAGAACTGTGTGAGTCCGCAAAGCCATCCTCTCATTTCAGGGAGCAGCAGCATTTCAGAGGATGCCAAGCCAGCTCTGCAACCTCCCGGCGGGAGAAACCAGGTAGCAGAGAGTTAAAACACTTGCTCATTGGTTTTCCCAGATCCTATTTTAATTTGCTCCCTCTTTTTGGACAGCTCTGTGAAGGCAGTCTGGTTCGCTGCCTCGCCATACTAATGAGACTCATCCATCTGCCTCTGTCATTGCCAGCCTCTCCTTTCTGCTGGAAGTCAGAGATGAACGCTCAGGACAGGTCCTTTCTAGGCTGCAGTACTTAATCATTTCTAAACACGCTAGATGGCCTCAGGCAGTGAAGGCAACAAGCATTTAACCCAGGCTTGGCAGCGCCGGCTTCCCCACACTCCGCCTGTGAGCTCTGATAATGAAAAGTTGCTGCGCTTTTACTCTCCACTTAACCAGATGCTCTTTGCTTCTTGGGGCAAAAGGTTAAATAGATATAAGAACCCATGCTAGTTTTGAAGGCTTTTATTAGCAGTCCGTACAGCAGTGGGAGAAGAGGATGTGGTGGTTCCAGATCCATTTGTCCCTTGGGATTCATATTTAGACATGTGTCCTTGCTTTGGATTCAAAGGGGCGATGCCTTTGCCCATCGTGGTTTTGTTGTTATTTTGCTGCACAAGAGTTAACCCAAGCAGGTTGGAGCTCTGCCATTTAATTATTTAATGTTCAGTTTATAGGGAAAGAGTGGACGAGAGGACAGTATCAACGTTACTTAACTGTGGCAACACCTTTATTAACAATGTAGATAAGACTTTCTTTTTTTTTTTCAGAGTGGCTAGAGCCTCTGATTTATTTTTCCACTCCATCTACTGCTCCATATGTCTGTGGAATCTGCCTTTTTCCCAGGGCTCATGTTAGTATAAAGCAATTGTCTGGGATGTGTAAGAATTAAGTATCCCATCATTCAGGCTAGACATGCAATTAGAAGACTTGCACTAATTTCCACTGCTGAGACCCTGTCACTTTAATTTATCCCTACTTTCCTGCATTTAGGCCTTCTCTGGTTGGAGGCCAAGGATTTTATATAGTTTCAGTCAATGGTGCTTTGATGTAGGAACTGGAGTATGTATAAAGTTGGGGGGGGTGCGGAAAAGAACTAGAGGTTTACCTAGAACTGGCTGGAGGAAACCAAAACCTTATATAAAGAAATATACAACCCCTTTGATTCTACCGTGCTAGCGAAACAGTGGAGGAGAAGGGTTTTTAAATCCAGAAAAGCTCACTGAATTATAATATCAATATCTAAGCATTTATTCATGATTATTTTTCCTCTGATATCATTTATAAAACTATTTTCTGTCTTTAATATCAATATGTAAGAAGATTACTATTTATCTGGTAGCTTAAACCATCATTTTGAAAGAAGTGCTGAAATTTAATTATTGACTTTTTTTTCAGTCTACACAGCCAGCACCAGACTGTTCACCTTCATCTTTTTTTATATGTCTAAAACTCCATAGTTTTCTAGCCCCATCAAAATCCTTTTACATGAGTTTCAGACAAGCATAACTCAAAAATGCATGGAATGTTCCCAAGAATTGGTATGAAATGTCTCTTCCTAAACATTTCCCCACAGAGACATGATAAATCCTATGTGGGCCAATTACCAGGCTTTCTTGTGCCTTTCATGGTTTAAATCAGTCCCTGGATTGTGAAAAATTCTCAAAGCCCAAGCTAATTTCACCCTCAACTTAGGGTGGCCGAATTCAAACTTCAAAAATCAGGTGTCCAAAATGGGCTAAACTTCTCATGATTTTGAAATAAAGACATGAAAAGTTTTGATTATAAAGGAATTTTACATTCAGAGAAACATTGGAAAATGTTTGCAGATGGCTGTTTCCCCAAACTAAGTTTTCAACAATTAAAATACATGCGTGTCCTGATTCCTTGGACCCAGGTCCCTCTCTTGCTCGCATGACGGGACTCCATGAGCTTCAGTGTAACTTCCGGCTCTGAAAATTTAAAATCTGCCTCCCTTAACTTCAAGGTCTTACTTTTTCTCTCTTTGATAAAGTGAGTAACAATAGCTACCCCAGTAGATTTTGGTCAAAATAAATCCTGAAAATTCATTTGTATGGTGTCTTTCATAGAAAAACTCTGACCACTTTATAAGCCACTTATTCGTGCTAATAAATTAGTCTTCCAAACTTTTATAGGCAGAGAAGTCATAAGGAGATGTTTAACTGAGTAGTAACTGAGTTAAGACTTAGGGACTCTGACCAAGAGCACACTTACTGAATAGTCAGTCTCTATATGAACTTCACCTCTGACTCTTAAATTTCAGTCTTTCCCAAAGGGCCGAGAGTTTACTGATGTTTAGGACAGAGGAAGTAACCCAGAAAGCCTAATAATTTATCTGAAGATCATAATGTAAAGGTCATATCACAGTTTTTTAGAGCATCTACAAAAAATCTTTTAGTAATATTTTATAGGTTTTTGCTACTCAGTTGCATATTAAACATGATTATTTAATATTTTATATCAAGTTTTATATACGGTATCAATTTTAGATTAAATATGTGTGTGTCATTGTATCATAAACATAGCCAATAAGCATATATTCCTACTAAAAAAAAAACCAGAAGCCACATATCCAGAAACATATTCATTGAAGTTTTATGGATTTATAATTATTCTTAGAATATCTATAATTATGTGATCATACAAAAAGAATGGGCAGTAATGGATTAAGATCTGTTAACTGATAAACAGAAAGTCTCTACCTATGCCCCAATAATAGTATTTATGGATAAATGTTTCATCAACAGCAAAATAAACCCTGGTTAAAAATACAGAATTCACTTACGGTGTCTGAAAAAGAAACACAACTTTGGTTGGGAATAACCTTCATCAAAGATGAAACAAGCAAACAGAAATCCAGCTGTTGTTATTTTTAGCAGTACCTTATGTAAACTATTTTGAAGTAAAATACACTGGAAATGTAGAGCACACATGACACAAAAAAGAACTGCCTGTAAGAAGGATGTTACTGAAAGTTTTCCTATAAGATTTTGCAGCTCTTAAAAATCAATGGACTAATTAAAAGTGGAAAAATGTGGTAGCAAAAAGAAATAAAAAGACTAGATGTGGAAAATATTAGATATCCCTAAATAATCTTAGAACCAATTAAAAAGCCTCAAAAATGAAAAAGACAAGAAAAAGATTACCTCAACATACCCTCTTGGATGGCAACAAAAAGTATTATTTTTAAAGAACACATAAGGCTGAATTCTTATCTTCTCTTGATTGTTATAAGTACTGTTTGCCTTCGTCTCACTCTGAACTCTCTTGGGATTATTGGAGAAACACAGCTAGTGTACTTGAACATGCTGATACCATTCAGTTCCTCAGCCTCAAGGCTGTGTTACAGGGGCCGTCATTTTACAACAAAGTCCTTAAGGTACTTCTAGTAATTAAACTGAAAGGGGCCTGGGTCTTACCTAATTCAGTATTGGCGCTTTGAGGAAGAGAGTATGCAGGTAACACACTTGCCCTTTTGTATCTGCAGCCACAAACATCGATGTATATAGCCCATCTCTACTCTCTGTTTGGGCATTTTCTAACATTAAAATCCACCTGGCCACATATCAGATGGGCTGGAAGGAATGGTGAGAAGCCATCTAGGCAGTTAGTCAGTCAGCAAACAGATGTATGTGTGCCACAGGGTGCACAGCCTGGTCCTAAACTGAAGCCTGTCTCCCTGCCCTGAGGTGTGCACAGCCACCACGGCAGACACATGAGGTTCAACTGGCACCGGCTTATGATTTTACTCATTCAGTAGATTGTTTGTGTCAAATGGACTAAACAAACATTTCAGCACCACATTACACAACTCTGCTTGCATAGATATATATGTCTCTATCTATATGTGCTTATGTATAGATGGATATATAAAACTTGGCATCTCTTCCAGGAGATATGCCAAGATATATTCACAGCTTTATATACACATGTAATTCATGTGTTTCTGTGCATATGGCAGTCAGGGGAATATATCTAATCAGGAAAACATGTTTTATTCCAGATGTTTTTTATCATATTTTCTCACTATCACTAATAAAAAATCACCATAGTTGTCCTACTTGGACAGTTTGATTGGTCTTTAATCCCAAATCTCATTGAGAGAAGGATCACAAGACATTTTATGTTCTCCAGGATGAGACAAAAACATCGGCGTATCAGCCACTTGTGAGGTGTTATGGACAGAAAGTCCATCTTAACTCAAAGCATGCTATAAACCAGTCTGAGAGGCTTTGTTTTTGATGATTTGCACTTCTATCTTCTAGATTTACCTTCCAGTGTTCACCGCTGCCTCACTGTTCAATGCTATATCTTCTCTTGTCTTCCAATAAAGACTGAAAATCTCCTTGTCTTGTCCAACTTAGAAGCACATAGACTGAATTCTGGCCTTTCTCTGAATTCTTCTTCATTGCATCTTTTCACTCAGTGTTAAGAATCATCACCATCACACATGCCCAATGACTGTACACGTGACTCTTGTCTATCAACAATGTGGTCCCCTAATTCTGCTGTTTCTTCTACAAGTATCTCCAAAAGTCACCCATCCACTAAAAGCTTACTTCTAAATAAAGGTTTTCCCATAGTTGGATTTCTACCCTTCTATCCCTATACTTAGTGACTTCCCATTTTTATTCATTTATCCAAGAACAGTTTCAAGTGACTATAAAAATTAACTACCTTTGACGAGCTACTGCTTTAAAATTTTCCTCTAGCTCCCTGATTCTACTTTGAAGCCATCTGACTTGTTCGGGTTCATATCCAAGCTCTCACACCCGTTGGCCTGCTGCCCCTGCTCTCCAGCCTTATAAAAACATGTTTGTTCTCTGCACTTTGATCCACACTCCACCATGGACAGAGGCCCCAGCTCCTCCCATTCTTATTCTTGGTGCAGACAACCTCAGAAGTCCAGGTAGCCGGAATAAAGGTTTTCATTTGCCTTAAGTTCTCATTTAACACTTTTTATTTTCCGGTGATATTTACTTTGTCTTTAAATGATTCTTTTAAAGCACAGAACAAAAGTAAAAATTGAGAGCTAATCCCGTGAGGTTAGCAGCGTGGAGGAGGAGGACGCTCTCACTTCGCGCATGCTCCTACGGACAACTTGAAGGTACACGCTGGGCTGTAGGAAGTTCCTGTTTTATTACCTGTGTTGAAACACAACAGCTTATTAAACTACCCTGCTGATAAGTAACCAAGTGCTGTGGTAAGAGAAGTTCGCTCTTTGAAGATCACTATAAAATCATGATCCCTATGAAGAAAGCAGATTTTTCTGATTCATTTTAGATTAAATGTGCTATTCTGATGTAATTCACAGTGACTAAGCAAAGTAGAGCTGAAAACTGTTGTTAAAAGGAACTGACTTGGGGGAGTAGGGGAGAGGGATAAATTAAGTATTTGGGATTAACTCATACACGTTACTATGTCTAAAATAGATAAACAACAAGGACCTACTGTATAGCACAGGGAACTGTATTCAATATCTTGTGATAACCTATAACAGAAAAGAATCTGAAAAAGAATATATATATATATATATAACTGAATCACCTTGCTGTACCCCTGAAACTAACACAACATTGTAAATCAACTATACTTGAATTTAAAAAAAAAAAGAAAGAAAAGGAATAGAAAAAAAAAAAAAAAAGGAAACCGACTGAGAAACAGTTAATTAGATAGTCCATACAACAGGAACCAGCCCAGGCTAGTCTGGGGAAATTGAGTTCAAATTCTGCCTCCGATATTTCCTACTTCTGTAATCCTGGTTGGACAAGTGACTTCATCTCTGTTTCCCCAGTCCCCAATTCTTTATATGAAGAAGGGACAAAATAACTGAATATTGAATGTTACCATGTTTAAAGCATCTGTCAGAGTATCTGAACCAGAGAAGGCACCAAGTAAGCAGTGGCTTTTAAAGGAAATAGGCATGCTTGCAAATTTAAGGTAAGTGACTTTTTCTCCTTCTCTGAGAGTTTCTGATGACAGAGTGGGACTGAAGGCATTCAAACAGAAAAGAAGCAGGAAAATGCTTCTTGGAAACTGTGGCAAGGTCGACGTCAGCCGCCTGCTCTGAAGGGGAAGAGTGTCATCTGCCTCCCGGAGAAAAGCCACCCACAGGCGCTGGAGAGGCAGCCCCAGCCTCCAGAGCTGACTGACGGTGCTGCGCTGGAAATTAAGACCTTCTTTTAATTAATTTTAGCAATCTCAGTGGTTGTGATTGTATGTGACTGAGACCAAGACGAGTCAGTGCCAAAGCTGAGAGAAAAGTGATTGGGCCTGTAACCCCCAGCTCACCTCCAATACAGGACTGTCAAAATCTGAGGAACAGTCTGGCTCCACGTTAAGATGAGATTGGTTTGAGTTTAAGAGAACAATTCTATCAAGGACTGCATGTAAGAGAAGGGTAAAGATTCATCACTAACGAAAAAGATAATTATTAGGGAGAAAGATTTCAAACTTACCTAAGTGTTTACTTTAAGAAGTGGACATTGACATTTTATTATTAAATGCAGTGACTGGTGAATACCGTGAAAATCTCACCATTTGAAAAGATGTGAATTTGGATGACAAAGAATGACTGATCATGTTTTAATGCAGTGGTCTTCGTGAGAAAGCTACAGAAGATGCTGTATAAACCCTGAATGTTTAGGAAAAAGTTGCGTTAATGTATCCAATTCACTGTCTTCCTTTTTTGTGAGAAAGCTGAATTTGAACGTTAAATTGATTTAAAAAAAAAAAAGCAGTTGTAACGGTCTAGAGTGATATTTTATAATACAAAAAGGGATGTCTGTTAAAATGTCTTGTATATAAAGTTCATCTATTGGGCATAAGTAACTATTTAACATATTGAAGGTTCCCTTTTTGGTCCTGTATTACTGTTTTATTCTGTCTTGTTTGCTACACAGTTGGGTCTATCGAGATTAGCTATGTCATATTTAAGCCCCCATTAAGATGCTGTTACCTGCTTTAGTCTGCAAACTTAAGACTTGCTTTGGCACAATTTTGCATAGGTTTTGTACATTAGTCTTTTTAGCACCAAATTGCTCCTTTGGGGTCCAGTGATTGATTGGTTTGTTTTTTATGATAGAAAGTTTCAAACAAATACAAAAACAGAGGGAATAGTAAAATGAACCTCCATGTACCCATTACTCAGCTTGGGATTTGGTCTCCCCAAATAGACGGAAACTTTTTTAAAAAAATCAAAATTACCTCCAAAGCATCAAATACAGTACTTTGTAGAAGGGGAAAAAATGTGCTCAGTAAATGTCATAAACTGAAAATTTAGGAGGTAGTATAATATACCACTAAAAAATGTGGGCTCTAAAGTCAAGCAAAATTATTTCAAATTCTGACCCTACCATTGACTATCCACATAATCTTGGAAGTGGAGTGTTTATAAATGTTTAATAACTGGTTTTAGAGATGTGAGGGACCCTGATTTCCAGCATGTGCCCATTTCCCTGGTGTAAATGCTCCCAGCATGGTCCATTTCAAGTGACCACCATGAAATCACTGAATATGGGAGCTGGGAAAAGATAAACACAGTTGGCTCTCCCAAGCCAATACTAGCCAGCTCTGGATCTTGGGCAAATGGCAAAAAAAATTCTTTAATCCCCAGATTCATCCATTTTAAAATAGGAAAAAATAGTAGTACTTGCTTCGTGATATTACTGAGAGGAGTAAACGAAGTACTGCATGCAAAGCTGTTACCGCAGCGCCTGGAACTTACAATGCTTGTTATGCATTCACATAATGTTAGCCTTTTCTATTATTAAGCAGCATGAAGGCCAAATGTCACCAAAGACTGGTTTTTTTAAAAATAATTCTTTTAAAAGAACTTTTAACCATCCCTATACATTTTTATTAAGTAGGGTTTCTGAGTGGTTATCTGCAATATTTCTAAACATTAAGGCAAAAAAGTAACGTAACACATGGAAACACCCAGAGAGTGAATAGGACTATATTCAGCATATTGGCATTAAAAATGAATTCAACCACAATAGTTCATGGTTAAAGGGGATTTAAATCTCAGGGCAAAGCCACATTTCACTGATTTCTATGTCATCAGCAATACTGCCTTTGATGCACTATGATTATTTTTCCTTCTCTTTCTTTGCTCTCAGCCAAAGCCCGAACATGGCAGGACTGGGGATACAACCAAAAGCACAACAGTTTGTCCCATTTTGAAACCTAAAACTGTCTATGATCCTTATAACCGAAAAGGACAATTCTGATGGTTTCAAGATGTATTTGAGTGGATGTTTTAAGGAGACAAAATTGACTATGTTGTAAATCCGTAAGGCTGTAAAATTGGCATTTGTTAATTGTGTTTTAAAACACTTTCTCTAAAGGTGATGATTTTAAGTCCTTGCTATTTATTGGAAGCATCACTCCCATTGTGGTTTATTCTCACCCAGCTCTGAATCTCGGTCTTAAAACTTCCCCTCCCTTTGCCCTGCTTCACGCCTTACATAGAAGTCCTCTTCTCAAAAACTCGGAGAGAATGAGCTCAGCAATGACCCAGGCACAGGCCTTGAGCCCCGTTCTCAACCCAGATCTCCAACCTGGCGTGCAGAGGAGGGAATCATACGTCCAACATGCTGTGCCGCGTGCTTTTATTAGCTGTACTGCAGAGGAGAGTCTAAAACCAAGACAATTTCTCTTTATTTACTGATGGCACAATGTCAGTAGCTTCATCAATAGATACGGTCTAGAGAGAATGATGCCAACACCTCACCCAGGAGACTAAAGTTTTAGAAGAGAACCGCATTTTGTGAATTAGGAGGGAAACTTATCAAATGAAGGTTAATCCTGACACATAGCCCAGCGTTTAGAGGTAGGAGGAGAGAACATCTTAAAATGCAACTCTCTTATATGTTTCCAAGACTCTTCAGGCAATAAAATAATACCTTGTGAAAAAGGGATTTCCTTTGGTCCCCTTGAGGAAAAAAAATAATCCTTTCTGAAAATAGTTTCTCTAACCATGGATGGTGTACTTTATGAAGACTTAACCTACATAACAACATTCTCAACTTGTTCCATACAGAAAAAGTTCACCAGAGAAAGAATAAAGCTCAAGTTCAGCAGCGTAAGAAACCCACACCTCAAGGGGGCACTGGCAAGGTGCCCTTTCTCTGAAAAGTACAGTCTTGGTGCCACTTTTTGTCACCTCCTCCTTCACCATCTCCCCAGATCCCCTCCCAATCCAACCGCAGAAGTCCGTGTAGGACTTTTCTAGGATGCCTCCAATGACGGTTTGAAGAAACAATTTGTGCTACTTGCTTTTGTTATTTCAGTTCTCTCTCTGTTGTCAAGAAAGCAAATGCATCCATCACTTTTATTACCACACAAAGCCAGCTAGGTTTCTCTGAAGCCATACAACCACCATTTAGCATTTCTAAAGTCAGGTCTGAAAATCTGGCACCCAAATATCAATATTTGAACATTGCGTTTCCAGACTAGACATAAATCATCCCTAGCCATGCTCAGCAGTGAGCTAAGTCTTGGACTGCCTTTTTGGCAAGGAGAGAACATTGTCAGGGCACCTCCACCCCACCCTAATTTCGCTCTGTGCAGAGACAGATCCTCATCTGAAAGCACCTTGTAGACCAGAGGGTGTGTGGCTTGCTAGTTGCTGAAATGCACATTCCCGCACAGAGAGACAAAGGAGCTGGGTTTTACTCCCAAGCCCTTTGCTACTTAAATAAAGTTATTGGCTGCCTAATGAATGTTAGCTGCAGTACTCCCTGTGGTCAGCGGGGCTCTTGTTTAATGAATTGCTTAATGTGCTTGATTACTGTTACAATGTTGAATGAGGAAAAGGCAAGAGAGATTTGAAAGATTCACTGGAGGATATGATGAAAATGAATTGGATCAATAGGAACTTTTTGCTCATCTCTGAGCAGCACATTATGGATTGTATTGTTAGAGTTGGGGGATAATGCAACTTTGTGGCTTGTTGTCTTTTTATAATTCACAAATATAAATCTCCTTCGACAGTGAGTTTTAGGGCTGGCCTTCGCAGAGTTATAAATGATCCCCAGACTCTAGCCCTGGTTACTTACACGGACAGATAAATTAATTAGGAAAACTTTTATGCCAATTACTTTATGCCCTTGGCTTTCATATGTTTCTGAAGAGCAGCAGCTAATTAAAGATATGATTCATAATTACTGGTCGATCGAGTAGTTGAGTAATGGAATCAGGAACTGTTCCAAAGAAAATTATCCATCACATCATTACTAATTGTTACATAATACATAAGAACATAGAATTCAAATAAAAAATTACTCATTTTGAAAGGTTCATTCTGTTTTTTTTTTTAATTTAATGATTATAAACATGAAATGAGTTCTTGCAATGTTGAATGATATAGTAGTTTGGGTTTGGGGTTTTCATGGGTTTTGTTTTGTTTTGTTTTGCTTTTTTTAAGTAAACACTTCTAACAGAATGAATTCAAAAAACAAAAGGTCCATATAACGTCAAGGTTTAGTAATTAATGAGTTCTTTCTCTTTCTTATGAATAGTTCAAACTAGTGGAGGTAAGCAAGAGTCCAAATGCATTTCCCTTTTTTCCAACCCCACCCTTGGGATTTGCTGAAGTCCAGTGGGCCCAAATGGGAGGGGCTTGGAGGGACCACCCATTGGCATGTATTGGATTAAGAAAGTTCCCAGGCTCCAAATGCCCAAGAATGTTAATACTCGGAGAATACTGAAATCTCCCCAAAGGAGACAGTTGTCAAAGGTTGTGTAGATCCCAGCTCCATCCTAGCTTAGGGTAATTATGGGTCTTTGTCTGAGGGGAACACAGGACTAGAAAGGTGGGGCTAATCTCACACAGAGGAGAGCTTTGTGAGGCAGGAGTGAGGAGAGGCCCCCAGCAGTGAGCTCTGGCTGACACCAGGTGGAGTGGAGGCCTCCCTCCCGTCTGTGAGCTTCACCAACAAGCAGCTCCTGATGGATGCAAACCCACCTTCCATACACCCTGAGTGGCTGCCTCCATAATCCTTTTTCCCTCCTGTCTATCCTCAAGACTTCCCTGCCCTCCTCCCTCTTCCTTCCTAATCCCTGACTCCAGCTCTGGTGAAAATCCGCAGTGGCGGATTTAGTGACAGAACAGAAATGGACCACAGAAGACCAGAGAAATAGTCGATCGAGGCTGCAGACCATGTCTCTCCTCTAGAGCTCAGTCAGTTTCAGCCTTGCTGAAGAAGCCCTTGTCCGAGTCCCATCTCCTTCCCCAAAGCCCCTGCCTGGATTAAATACCTAAGCACAAAGAAGGAGATGCTGTGTTTTCATCCAATGGTGAAAACGTTACTGCCAAGTCCTGAGCAGGGAGGGTCCTGGAGAGAAAGACAAGAGGTGGAGCCGCCAGCATCAAATCTCGACTAGTCTCCCAGAGCACTGATGTGAAAAGTGCACTGACAGGGGGCTTCCAGGATTCAGGTGAAAAACAGGAGACAGACCAAGTTCCTGGCTGCCATGGACTTCAGGTAGGACGAGTGCACTGGTGAGATAGAACTAAATACGTCTGAAGGGCCTTCCTTGTAGCATTGAAGGCTCCTTGACAAAGGATGGTTTTAATTTTCATTTGAATGTTGGAAAAACATGGACCAAAGCCTGGAGGCAGGTCAAGAACCGCATTAAGAGCCACAGACGGCTTAGGCTGGGGGCTGCCTAGGGAAAAGGGAGCAGATAAACACAAATGCAGACAGCGAGCAGAAGGGAAGGCCCCCGTCTGAAAGCATGAAGAGCCAGAAGCATGCACAGCGCCAGCGAGGTTTAGAGGAGACCCGCCGGCCAGCCCAGCTGTGAGAGAGAGCTGTCAGCTGATCCAGGAGGCAGGCAACGAAGGTGCCCTCGGGCTGGGCCCACATGGAGGGAAGTGGATGCAGACAGGAGGGTGAGTAAATACTCACTGTGGGAAGGCTGGTGTGTATTTCCACAGAGAGGCACGTGCATGTAGCAGGAACACCATCTTTAATTCGAAGGAGTTCCTGTGTTTTCTTCCCATCGGTCCTGTTTGTACCCTGAGCAGGTAAGAGCTCTTCAGTAGCTGGAGGCACAAACCTCAGGGCCATTTAACTAAAATCCCCTCCAGGGAGGAGGGGCAGGGCTACTTAGGGAGCAATTACTGCATCCCGAGGGCTACTGTTTCCCTCCTGAAGAGAGGCAGCCCTCTGTTTTGAGATGCGAGATTTGACCGAGTGGCTTCGGCCCTCTTTGTGTCAGTTTCAAAGCATCATGCCTTGGCAAGAACAGCAAGAATCAAGTGCAAAAGAAGAAGAAAGAGAGAGAGAGAGAGAGAAAAAAAGATCTCAGACACACCACCTGCTGGGCTTTCCCAATTTAACAAACTTATGTGAGGTCTGGAGAGAGCAAATGGGTGCTTTTTGGATGTCAGATCAGGCCTTTATTCACTTGGCAGTGGCAGCAGTTTCCCAAAGCTGTTCTCGTCCTAGCTTCACCCCGGGGAACCTGACAGGCACCTGCGTGGCCCATTAAGGCAAATGTAATCAAATCCATCCAGGCGCTGATACAGTTTTTTAGGAACGGAACGATAAAGCTGGTGTCTTCTGCTCTTGGACAACGCCTCAGCAGGCTGTTGGTTTAGAAAACATAGTTTCACCAACGTTAGAAACAGTTTCCTTCACTTCCATGTGGGACCCAAAACACCAGGGTGCCCACCTCCAGACTAAGCCATTTGAAAGAATGATAAAGTGAGTCTGACTAAAATCACTGTCTCAATTCTCTTAAAACGCGAGTTCTATGAGCTGGAAGGAAAGAACCTCAGAAAGTCTCTTGACTTGGCTCCCCCTACCCTCGACCTTCCTGCCTGGTGAAAGTATAGACTATTAAGATGGATGTGTAACTGGTAGACAGACTTAATTAGTATTCCCTCTACTCCACTCCATGTAAATGAGAGGAGTTGTTCCCAGATTGCGCTCTCTGAAGGAACAGATCCCCAGCTCACCAGTGACACGCACTCAAATAGTGCACATGTGCGAGGCTAAACGCTGAGTGGGAAGGGCCAATCTGCTGCCAGGATGCATGCCCAGCGCTGTCTTGGTTTCCATCTCCCAAGACCTCCGTTCTCCCACCCAGCTCAGCTCAAGCCCCTCTATGGAGCTGGTGCTCAACAGAACAGGAGAAGAAAAACAGGTTCCAGTTTGCATTATAAAAGGGAGGAAAGCCAGGGGCATCCCTGAAAGCACAGACCTGGACCTGGACATGACCAGTTTTCTCTCTTCACCTTTCACGGTGAGTCAGCCTCTCATCAGCCTTCGAGCTTTTGACCTTTGTCCTTTGACCCAGGCCAGGTGCCGAGTGCCAGTTTTATATTCACCTCTCTGGCATTTTCAAATCTCTGTGAAAGAAGGCAGCCACTTTAAACAGGAAATATTTCCCTGATTGTTTTAAGGATGATTTCTCCAAGAAAAATTATGTTAAGTTGAGGCTTGGCAAAATCTTGTTCTATGCAATTTTTTTTTAATTGGCATTCTTTTCTGATGGGCACTGAGCATTCCAACAGCATTTCTAAGGCTCCTGATGGAGGCCTCTCTGTTAGGAGTGTAATATTACATGATTTTGTGCCAAAGAGGCAAATCCCGGGGGAAGCCAACTTGACAATGTCATTCAGGTGTGGCTCTTTGAGACATGTCACCAAGGGCCTGACCCTAGAGCTGAAACGCAGAAACTCCACGGTTTTGTCCCTCTCTGCACCCATCTTGCTGTGTGATCTGAAGATAGTTATTTCACCCTTTCTATTGCCGTATGCTCAAAAGCAAAAAATGTTCCAGTATTTATTGGAATTACTGTTTAGCACACTCTTCTTTAAATAGTTTTCTGACTCAGAAAGTCTTGTGTGGATTGTTATTTTGAGTCAGAGTCTCCCAATGTGGAAACTCCCTAGGACTGCATTAGGCTCTTTGGAGGAATTAACTAACTCAGTCCTGCCGTGTAGCGTCTAGTAACTACTTTTGTACAATAAATAAATGCATCACAAAAGTTGAGTAGATCTGACTGTTAAGCAGAAGAGTCATTTTTTCCTCTGGCCATGGAACCTGCGAGACCTCTGATCTTGGCCACAGGCCAGTCTAGGGCATGGTCACGAAAGTATGAGAGAGTTGCAAAGAATTAAGAGAACTTCAGGATGTAGAAGCTGGTACCTGCCTGACTCTGAATTCTCTAAATTAATCTTGGATTCTCTGAATCCTCTCCATTTTAATTGCAGAAGCAAGGTGCATATGGTATCAAAGGGCAATTTTTTTTTTCCTTCAATATCACTTTTCAGCAAGAAAAATGTTTGTCTTTCAATGGTTCCCTTTTAAAATGCTAACCTTTCTGGAATCTCAAACTTGACTGAGAAGAAAAGCTCAACTTTCACAGAACATTGCAAAGTCTCCCTTTTGCAAGCACTGAGAGTGTTCTATCAGAGAATATACTCGGGCTTCAAATATCACCTCTATGCTGACAATGTCCAAATGTGTGTCTCCAATGTAGACGTCTCCCCTGAACTCCAGACTCACATATCCAACAGCATATTCAACATCTTCTCTTCGATTTCTATGAACATTCCAAATTTAAGGTCTAATTAAAACGAAATTCCTGATCTTATCCCTTCCTACCAGCCCGTTCTGCCCACCACTTTTCCCATCTCAGTAAATAGAAAAATCTAGCTGTCGAGTGAACTCAAAACCCTGGAGCCGTCCTTGACTTGCCTGTTTCTCTCACACTTTACATCCAATCATCAGTGCACCCTTTTGGCTCAACTTTCAATACATATCAGAAATCCAACCACTTCTCTACCTCCACTGGTGTCACCTGATCTAGCCACCATTACTTCTCACCTCATAATCACAAGACCCTCCTAACAAATCTCCCTCCTTGCCCTCTTGACTCCCAAAAATCTATTTTCTCAACACAGCAGCCAGAAAGTTCCTATTAAACCTTAAGTCATGTATTACTCCTCTATTAAGTCTTCCAATGGCCTTCTGTTCTCTCTGACAATAAGTCAACATTCTCATGATGCCTACAAGGCACCAAAACTCACTACCCAACCTCTTTCTGATCACATTCCCTCCCACCCTCTCACCCTCCCTCCCTGTCTTCATCCTTCCCTGCTCTCTGTACACACAGTCCCTCCTCAGAGCCTTTGCACAATGGCTGTACCATCTACTTGCAATAGTAGCCACAAGTCTTGCTTCCTAGTAGCCACAAGTCTTGCTTCCTCACCTCTTTAAAATCTTTGCTCAAATAGCACCTCTTCAGTGAAGCCTACACTGACTGACCCATCTAAACTGCAGCTCCGACACTGTCACTGCCCACCCAATCATCCTTACTCTGAAGTATTTATTTTCCCTAATACTTTTCACCTCCCCCAAAGCTATAGATGCTTCTTTATTACAAACTACCTCTTCCTCATCGTTAGAAAGTGAGTTTCCCTGGGGACAAAAATTCCTAGCTTTTTGTCTTTATTTCAAGACTTTAATCTCTATTTTCACTGATGTAACCACAGAACCCAGCACAACACCTAGCACATGAAAGTTTCTCCATATATATTTGGTGAAGAAAAGAATGTCTTTTTCTTTTGAAATAATTTGCTTAGCAATGAAAATACTGATACCTGATTTCTCTGTGCAATACTAATTGTCACAGAAAGTAATTAAATTAGTTTGAACCCACTAACTGATACTGTTATTATTAATATAACACTAACATTTTTCTTTTTCTTGTCTTTCATTAAGCATTATAAACCTCCCAATTGATATGCATCAATGGAGAAGGAGGAGGTGAGAGTCAGAAGATTAAGATTACAATTTTAAGACTTTACTTAAAACTAGGATTTTCTAAAAAATAAAATGTTATCTGGTCTTTCTTTATTATCTAGATAAATATTAATACGGAAGAAGTGTTGTGGTGTTAAAAAAATAACTTGTTCTCAGGGATCTGTTATTAATAGCAGCTGTTCTTGAGGAGTTCAGTACGAATGTGAACAGCAAATAACATTTCGTCATAATGGTGAATGTTGGACTATTAAGAAGCAGTAAATAGTAATGTGTGTTTCCTTCAAAAAACCAACTAGAAGAGGGATCCTGAATACAAACAGATAAGGATCAACATTGCAGCTTTATTGTTGGTAAAAAATGTAGTGGGAACTATGGCTTAACCTGTTGCTAAGATCAGACGTCCTTCCACTGGTGTTACCCTCACCCGCCTTGGTCTGAACCTGGGACCATCCACTGAAGAAAGAGCTTGGATCTGCTGAGTAGATGTTTTTACCAGGCCAACTAAAAAGGAAAACACTGCTGAGTGCCAATAAGAGGGAAAGAGGAAAGAGAGACCTGGAGCTGCAGAGGTGCCCCTAGAAGGCAAGTCTGGACCTGAACAAAGTGTGCTTATCACACGGGGGCAGAAAGAGCAGAAACACTGGTGTGGGGGCAGGCGGATTCCAAGGAGACAAGAAGGAAAGGCCAAGTCAGACACACCCAGGTCCTCCTCCCAACCTGTAGATCAAGAAAGGACTCCTCTGTTGCTGGGTAGACGTTTGTAAGAGGAAAGAGGAAAAGCAGGAAGCCCTCTTCTCAGTAACCTGGGATCACTGGAAAATTGTTCCGCCTACAGTGAGCGGTAATAGAAAAAAAGACAATGTAATTTTGTATACTCTGATTTCTTATCTCTCTTAAAGCAGGGGACACTGGACTGGCTGCAGAATCTGACTTAAGATCCATGATTCCAAACAATGTTTTCTACCCGCCTCGCTTACACGTGCATATACACACAACCCTCCTTCAGACTTGAAGTAGCATATGTTTCCATCACCATCTCTACCAGCAAACCAATCCCCCTGAACCATCTTTCTGCTTTTCCTGCCTGCTTCAAGAAACCTTACATTCTGGGAGTTTCAGATGAAATATCACAACATTTGTTGTCATTGTAAAAGATCATTTAATATTCCGTGGGCACATGCCATATGTTTTGAAGGAAGATGATAAGCACTGTTTTGTCACTTTTTCTTGGCAAAATGCAAAATGAAGTGAAAACAAAGACACTTTCCATACATGAAGCTTTAAGAAAATATTGGGGGAAATATTGCAAACCGAGTTACAATGCACCGCTTCTGAATTTTATTGGTTAGAAAGAAGTGCACAATTAGTTCTCCCACCACTTTACAGGAGAGATATTCACACAGAGCCTCAGCCACAGGACACTACATCTCAGGGATATACACGGGGTCTGCTCAGTGAATGAAAGGGGATCTGTTTTTCCAACCTAAGATGAATTCAGCACCCAATTATTTGCCTAAATAAAAGCAGCAACCTCCCTAGACTTACAACAGGGAGTGAACTGTAACAATGTGACACACAGGCTAGTGCCCAGCGGTGGGATTAAGGTTTACACCATAGAATTAAATGCTTTAAAATAGCACAGTTAATATCTGGGGGAATAATAAAGGCAAACACCAAGTAATATATAATCACAGTATCATGGTGAATAGAAAATCAATGGGAAAACTAGGTAAGCATTCTCCAGTAGCCTGTTTACACTGCGGCAATCGTGCACGGAACAATGAAATGTACAGACATTGATTTAAATGTTCTGGCCACTCCCTACCAAAAAAAAAATCATATAACTGGAATTAAAAAAATGTTAATTAAAACATTTTGGAAATGGGAGGTACTGCCTGCTGTAAGTGCCCTAAACGATGGTACAACTGTACGGATCTCTAATGTGAAGGCAGTAACATGCCAGTGCTGTCAATCAAATAGAACCCCTTTTAAAGGGGTAAGACCAACTTTGGCTCAGTTAAGTTATTAATCCCTAAAATATTCGTTTGGTTACAAACTGTACTCTTAAGTAAAGAATATTAAACATTCAGTTCTGAGCAAATGCGCCCTTCGCTCTGAAGCACCCTCAGGGTGCAACAACTTCAAGAATAACAACACCCAGAAAGAGTATTTTAGGCCTTCGTGGTTGATGTTGAACCACAGTTTTCCCCACAAAGTGGATCAATGTATGACTTCGGAGAAAGGAGATGCTTTGCCTTGGCTTTTACAGCCATAAAATGGGCTTAGATGCAAGGAAATTTCCATCTCAGTCTGAACTTGTCCAGAACTCATAAGAGATTATTCCTGAAATGAGAATATTGTCAGGAGACCAGTATGGAGGAAAGATTATCTTGAAACAAGTACCCAAGAGCAGAAGGTTAGTTAGGAGTACGGTTCCCAGTGCACAGAGCACAGTGGCTGCCCTGAAGAGCCACACTGTCTCCTCTGGGCACAGACTGTGCGGCGGGTCTTGGAGGAAACCATGTTTGTCATGCCGAGTGTAATTTTAGAAGCATCCACTCTGTAGCTCCTGGATATGTCTTCCATCTCTCTGGGGAGTATAATTAGCCAAAAGTCTGATGTCAAGGGGGAAATAAAAACAATTAAAAAGACAAATGTATTTAAACAATACAAAAATAATCACTTGCTTTCATTTTTCTAAATACCAAACTAAGATTGGCAGATCTGAAGATACCCAGACATAGAGATTTTTAATTTTATCTCCCATAATTTGAGAACCTTAATAAAGAGCCTGGAAAAGGCATCCTCGCAAAATGGATTTTTTTCTACCATGTGTCTTCCCCTGGCTGTCCTGGCCAGAGCTGACTTCTTACAATTTGCTTTGCCAGACATAACAGAGACAGCACAGTCACTGTGATTAGCATCGCGTGAGGAATAAACAGTCTGTGGCTGAAGCAGTGGGCTCTAAATAGCTTCCTAACCTAGGTTTGACCAAGACATGTAATATATCCAGAAATTTGCTCAATTACATATGTAGTTATTTTCTCCCACACTCATCATGTCCTTTGCAGTTTCCAAACATATATGTCTAAATAATACCGACTGTAATTTAGTGCAGTATAGGTTGGAGCATATTGTGTCTGGGGTAACGCATCTCACTGAATTTTTTATAATGAGTTGGAAAGATAGGCCTATTCCTTTTTTTCCCCATTAAATTTTAGAAATTGAGGGGGAAAAAAAGTATTAAATATCTATAAGATATAGCTATAATGTATTCAGCTATAGATATTCTGAAATCACAAAAAAAACCATATTTTTGTGCTATATTTAATAGTATTTAAGGATATTCATACATATAAGCATATATAGAATATGTAAGTGTCAATTCAAGTCACTCTTTTGAGAAATGGATCAAGCCTAAAGAGCATTTTTATGTGCTTAAATTTGCATGTTTCTAGTTTTTTAAGCAATATTTTAAAATCCACGTAGTTAAAGAGTTCCTTATCAACTATTAGCTGATCTGAGAAATGTTTATACTGGAAGAACCTAAAGAGACACTCCAGGAAATGTGCCTGTTTGCTAGTTTAATGGGGGCATCTCCATTCAGTTACAACCTAATGCATGCCTCCCGATTACACCCCAATTATATTTGCATCATTTGCAAAGAGTGAATGCTGATCAAAACTACTGTAATGCTGATAATACATCTAGTTTGGAGTTTTGATTTCAAGAAACATTTGGGATTTACTTTTTAAATCAGTAAAAGACATTATGACAAAAACTGGACTTCAAAACATTGGATAAGAAACACATTGTGTACCAGAAACTAAATGAGTTAGCAATCTTAAATTTTTAGAAATATTTGATTCACATATTAAAATAATCTGACATTTCAGTAAAGAACTAGAACAAGTTGAAATTAAAGAGACAAACCATAAATTACTGGGCATTCTTTTCTGAAGTATGCTTTATCTCAAATGTCTTGTGGAAAAACGCACCAAAAATTTATCTTCAACCCACAAAGAGTTTTTTTTTTTTTTTTTTTTGGCAGGGGAAAATTGGCAAGCTTGGAGAATCATCCAAAGGTATGCAATTTCCTTGTCATGCTTCAAATGATTTCCAAATATCCGTCGTTTAAATTCAAAATGATAATTTCATGAAAACTTGCCATAAATTTTGAGTATATCCCAAATAGTCTTTGAAACTCTCCACCACCATCTCCACCTTTATCTCACAAAGCTCAAACCTTTAGATTAACATGGAAGTTCTGAGTCCTTTAGTCTGGGGTGTTGGTAATTCAATTGGGAACCTAAAAAGACAACGTGATTCTTTTATTAAGTATCTTATTGCTTCTTATAAACAAGTTAAATATGTTTCTTTCTTACCTTTTGAAGACATTTTTAATCCTGATAATAGGTAATAACCTATAATCTGTAATGTATAATTGCTGTTGCTACCGAGGAGTCTAGTTTATCACCCAGAAGCAATTCTCACAGTGGCAGAATTGGTTCAGTCCAGGTGATGGTGCTTTAAGCTCTTCAGGGAGGAGATGTCACATAAGTTTAAAATATTGGTGTTATCATTTTAAATGCAATTATTCTTATTAGCTGGGTAAAAAAAACCCTGGGAGGAGAAGAGCTTTGGAGTTCAAGGCTGCTGGAGTTCAAGGCTGAGTCAGGAGAGTTGGCTCAAGCTCTAGCTGTGTCTTCCGTGAGCTGAATTACCCTCAGTAAAATCACACAACTTCCTTTGGCCTCAATTTCCTTTTTTTTTTTTTTTTTTTCTTTTTTTAAATGAGAGAGCTGGATTAGAGCTGGGATGTCAGCAAACATTTTCTGTAAAGGACCAAAGAGTAAGTATTTTTTTTAGGTTTCACAGGTCAGATATGACTTGGCACATGTTCTTCTTTGCTTTTTTCCCCCAAAACTATTCCCCTAATTTTTTTCTAAAAATTATCCTTAGCTCTCAGGCCATACAGAAACAGGTGGCAGGCTGGTTTTGGCCTGTGAGCCATTGTTTGCTGCTCCCTGGATTAGAGGATAACTAATGTTTCTCATAGAGCCAAAATTTAATGATGCTGTGAGTAACCATGACTTCAAATCACTCTTCCATAGAACAGGCCCAAACATTAATACCAGGAAATCCTGGTAACCAAAAAAAAAGAGACTGTCGATATCTCAAAAATGTTTCAAACTCTTAAATTACCACAGAATTTTCAATGAAGCCAGTATTTGTCAATCCTTACCTTCCAGATAATTATACAGCTACATCGAGAAGGTGTTCTTTATTCCACATGGGTGATTTCCTGTCCTGAGGGATAAAGATTGTTTGCACAGAAACACAATAACAAGATGAAAGCAATCCATGTGTCAAACGTAGCTTGCAAGAATGACTTACCAGTATATCAATAGTCCATGACATCACCGTCGGCAGCATCCAAAACAAATGCCCAGGGTAGCTTCTGATCTGCAGTAACGTGGGTGGATCGCTGATCACTAACAGCTATACTGATCTTTGGAGCAAAGGTATATTTAAAAAATGATACAAATGAACTTATTTACCAAACAGAAAGAGACTTACAGACATAGAAAACAAACTTTGGTTACCAAAGGGGAAGAACGGGAGGGATAAATTGGGAGTTCAGGCTTTGCAGATACACACTACTATATATAAAATAGGTAAACAAGATCCTACTGTATAGCACAGGGAACTATATTCAATATCTTGTAATAAACTATGATGAAAAAGAATCTGAAAAAGAATATGTATATACATATAACTGCATCACAGCACAGAAACTAACACAACATTGTAAATCAACTATATTGCAATTTGCAAAAAAATTCTGTATACTTATTCTAATATTTTTAAGAGCTGAAAAGAAAACTATCACTTACGAGCAACTTCTATGTGTCAATCCCTTCAAATATATTAATAGTGATAATAACAAATACTCATAAAGCCTTCCTGTGAATCAGACATCACTACAAACACCTTACATGCACTAACTCCTTGAAACCTAAGAACTACCCTATGCGTTAGGTGCAGTTGACCCTTGAACAACAAGGATTTGAACTGCTCGGGTTCATTTACACTTGGATTTTTTTTCCAATAGTAAGTACTACAGTATTGCACGATCTGAGGTTGGTTGAATCCGTGGAATTGGAACCATGTATATATAGGGGGCTGACTGCAAACTTACAGCTGGATTTTTGACTGTGCAGGGGGTGGGAGGTTGGCTCCCCTAATTCTGCCACCATTGGTCAAGGGTCCACCATACTATTATTAGTTCTATGAAGTAAATATCATCATCACTGGTATTTTTACAAGTGAGGAAACAAATACCTAGGGGATTTAAAGCATACAAAGCCAGAGTCAGCTCCAGCCACCTCAAATTTCCCTTCTGGTTTTTTTTTTCCTTTATTATTATTTTTTTGAATGAAAGTGGTGATAACACACATGCATGCACATGTAATTCCTAAACACAGATTAGAGCTGGAATCTGAGTCCGTCTAAGTCCAAAGCCAAGGTGCTGGCTATCTCCATCACACCAAGGGAAGGAGAACAGTCCAAATCCCGGGATTACATGCATCACAGGTTCTCCTGACACACAGGTTCTATGTGATTCCCAAGGTGGTGCCATATTCTCAGTCTGGACTGAAACACTACCCAACGTGAATCATAGACATCTGGACCTGTCAAGAACCTCGCACCTCATTTTAACCAGGAGAAAGGATAACCATGCTTTAGAACTTGAGATTAAACGGGAAGAGCTGTTTCAAAATGCATGCCCTTCTCTGAAATGCTTTGGTGGGTCAGAAAAGCTACCGTGGCAGCTCTGTGTCTCATTTGAAAACAAGACTTAACCCAGGTCCTCAGTTAACCCAGGTCCTCGGAGCATCTATTTCTTGTGTGCAAGTACTGAGGACTGAGAGCAACCTTTCACTCCAAGTATTGAGCTTAAAGACTTTAGAGACTGAGCTTTATTCTCAGGGTCTGACTTAAAGCTTGATTCCCCTTGAGTGTGTAAAATAAAACCGATTACAGAAACTACAGATATTGTGGGGAAAGGACGGGCTTTAGACCCAGTCAGATTGCGGGTTAAAGCTCAGCTCCATCTCACGCCATCCTCATGCTCAGACACGTGACTTGGCCTCCCCGACGCTGGGCGTCCTCACCTGCAAAGCAGACACACGTTTACGCCTGCTCTGTAGGGTTGGCCTAGGGTTGGAGAGCATGTAGGCAGAGTCCCTACACATAACAGGTGTTTAATAAAAGATGGCTCTTATTGTGAGATGTATTTGGGTTTGACATATGAAAAAGGCTTAATATTTGTGTAATGCGACCAACCCTCCTTACATAATTGTCACAACCTCATAATTATCCACAAATGACTTTTCAATTCCCCAAATAGATAAGTCATGGCACAATGTAACTTTAGATCAGAAAGATCTATTATCTAAAGGTAAAAATGCCAACAATTGTGGTTTTTTTCTTATCTAAATGTATACTGTTCACATACCCTGGCACGCAATACCAATCTCCAGACCAAAAAGAAACAAAAGCACCGTGAGTGCCAGGGTGTGGCAAAGTGATGGCTTCGCTGGCTAGAGACATGTTTATCTGGAAACTTAACTACTTTGGAATATGACTAAAACTATCAGAAAAATCATCTGGAAGAAGGTATAATAACAGAAAATAACTGTCTATGCAAATCGAGTCATCGTTTGGAAGAACCATAACTAGAGGTGTTACCAGTATCAAACCAGAGTCTGCTGCTCTGAACATGCTCTTCTGCTCCCAAATATTGTTCACCCTGCTGCACTGACCAGTGGAACACAAAGCTAAATCATGCGTAATCCGAGTACAGTTTTACTAAGACATTATGATACAACTCTCCCCTTGCCCTTTCATTTATTTATTTTTCTGATTTGAAATATTTTTAAACTATAGAACATTTGCAAGTATATACAAAATATAAACATCTTCTTCTGAGCCATTTGAGAGTAAGCTTACCAACATGATTATTCCCCATCACTTCTGAATATTTTAGTACATAATTACTACAAAGACATTCTCCTATATAACTTCCAGAAAATCATCAAAATCAGGAAATTACTTTGACATATTATCATCATCAAATCCACAGATTCCACTTGAGTTTCGCCAGTTGTTCCCATGACGTCTCCAGTAGCAGAAAGATCTCCACCATTATGCATTCCGTTAGCTGAAACATCTCTTTAGTCTCCTTCATTCTCAGACAGTTCCTCATGTCTTCCTTGATTTGCCTGACCTTGGCACTTGTAAATAATACAGACCAGTTCCTAGAATGTCCACTAAGTTAGGTTTATCTAATATTTCTTTCTAAATACATTGATTTTTTTAAATGTATGGCTTAAATGTTCCAGAAGGTAAGCTCTATTGCTATTTCTTCTTTTTGCATCTTACTAAGTGGTGCATGATTTTGAGCTGCTCCATTATTGATGTTATCTGTGATCATGTGATGAAGGTCGAGTTGGCCACATTTCTTCACTGTAAAGCTTCTCTTTGTAATTAGTAAGCATTTAGGGGGAGATATTCTGAGATAAGGAAAACATTTCATTCTTTACCAAACTTTTACCCACTTATCTTTTTATCCATTGATGTTTAACAAACGGTGTTTTTTTCTAATTTAATCAATTCTACATTTATTAGTTAGCAAGACTTCTCTTTTTTCACCATTTATTCATTTGTATATTTATAAGTGAACCGGCTATTTTGAAGCTCAGATTACCCAGATCTGGCCAGTAAGAGCCTCTTCACCCTAATGTCTGTTTCCTCTTGCCATGGCCTCACCATTCTTTGAGCACGTCCTCAGTTTCTGGTACAAGATGCTCCAGGGTGATGTCTTTGCTTGTCCCATCCCAAACGTAAAACCTGCTATCTTTCCAAGTGGCCCTGGTTCCTTTTAGTGGAAATTGTATTTAAGAAATGAAGGTCTGGGCACCAAATGTGCTCCTTGTTGGGGTGTCATTGCTCCCAGACCCATATCCATCTGGGTCCAATTCAACATCACAGTTAATTCAAGTTTTCTCTCTTTCCATCTATTTACCTCTGTTCTCCAGTAATGAGAAACCTGGTTTCTGTTATCCTTACTATATTAACCAATAAACTTAAATGTTACCCTTGTTTTATTTATTACTCTAATCTCTCCTGTACCTGATCATCTCCTCACCCAGGCTCCAACACCTCAGTCTGGACCACTGCCATCATCCGCTCACTGGACATCCTTTGTCAGTCCATGCAGACTCTGACAACTCATGCTAGGCTGTTTCTGCCCTCCAGCCTCCCTAACCCCTCATGGACACCTCTCTCAGTCAGCCCCACATGGTAGCTTTTGGACAATTATTCAGGAAGCAAATAAGGCAGGAAGGCAGGCAGGTAGGAAGAAAAAAACCTTGCTCTCTTACTTGAATTTTACTGTGGGTTTTATTCTTGTTGTAATGGTTTCAACAATATATATGCCTCTCTTGTAAACGGCTTTATATCCTATTTGAAGGGTATAAACAATATAAAACGACGCCAACGAAAGTTTCACCTGGAAGAATTCCAGAACAGTTCTGAACAGTATGAAAGTAGAGCCTTAATCAAATCTGCATTTTAAGACCTCTCAGAACATGAAAGTCTATTTTCAGTAGCATGCTCTACTCCACAAAAGCCAAGGCAGATAAAAGGAATGGCCCCAGGAACGTTAGTGGCACTTTTGATTCCACACACTTTCTTACCCACGTGTAGAGTGTGCACTACTCGTGTGATCTCGAGCATTTTGCTTAATGTTTCAATGAGCTGATTCCATCATCCATGAAAGGGGAACGCTTGCTCCCTTCCCAACCTCAAAGGAATGTCATTTTGATTTTTATAAAGCACAGTACCAGTTTGAATTTCTCAGCAGGAGTCAGGATATTCTGAGCCTGAGATCTTAACATGCCATCACAGATCCATGGAGCAGAGATCTCTGGATTTAGGATTGAAGGAAGGAACTGCTTCTCGGTCTCCATCACATGATGGCACAGCCCTATACAACCTGCTCCTGGGATCTTAAAAGGAAGTTGTCCAGGCTTTGAGTGGGCATGGATCCAGAAGCCAATGGCCCCAATAGAAGACAGAAGACCATGGTTCAGGGAGCAGCTGCTATTAGGTGGGTAGGGTTCCAGCCATCCTAACTGGGCCCTATCTACCAGATATAGACAGCAAAGGTGGGAACCCAGAGTCCCCCCTCCACCTCTCCCATCTATAACTTAAATCGTATTCGGGAGTAATTAACTCAAACTGTCTGAGTTTAGCTTTTTCATGGCATATTATAAGGTCAAATGAGATAACTTACATGAAAAGACTTAATTTATATTAGGCTCTTAACAAATAGTAGATACTGAAAAAGTTTTTATCTGATTTATTTTAAACATACAAGGGTGTTTATTGCAGCATTATTTATGTGGACAAAAACAAAAAATAAGACACAAGAAACAAAGTGAAAGTCCATCATATGGATAATGGATGAATAAACTCTAGTACATCCGTGCCACTGAATACCAAGCAAACAAAAATATCACAATAAATTGAATGAAGAAGTAGGTATATGGTTTAGTTATCTTCCATCAAGCCAAACATTAAAGAGCTTTGCAAAAAACATAAAACAATGTCACTCTTTATGTTGATTTTTGTTCTTGAAAATGTAAGTATTTTTCATTAAATATATTCATTGTGTTAACATATGGGTTTATCATTGTTATTTAAAATAAATTAATACATAAATATTTTATAACTGTTCTCATCGAATGAGAATTATAAGGAAACTACAATTTTATTGAGATGTAATTAATATATAACATTACACTGGTTTCAAGTGGAAGGAAACTACAAATTTAATCAGAAAAAATAGAAACAAGACAGTACAATAGAAAAAAATGGCTAATGACTTGAACAAACACTTCACGAAAAGAAAATCCAAATGACCACTAATTATATAAAAAATATTCCTTAACCTTTGAAGTAACATAAAACCAATTGCTGTTCTACCAGCTACAAAGTTTACTAGTTACTAGAAAATTATTCTCCAATGAAATTAAACTTAATTGGAATCTAGAGATAAATAAAGAGAGGGGATTTTCCCAGGTATTTAAACCAGAGGATTACATTGGTTACATTGCCATTGAGTGGTAGAGCTGGAATTTAAACACACCTTTAAAACAAAATAGTCATTATCAGATAAACAGATGTCCTGATGATCCAGAGAATACATAGCTGACACTCATCCATGGAAAACTGATTAGAATACTTGGCCAGTTCACCTTTAAGATTGCTGTAAAGATCAAAGAAGCACTTCTATGAAAAAGTCACTTGGTAACCCTGTAAGTGTGGGAAATAGTCATTTGTTCTAGAATTGCTTTTAACCAAAGAATCCGAGGTATTGGGTGAGTATTTGGGGCTGCAGTGTAGTTCAGGTAAAACAGAACAGGGCAAGGAAGAAAGCCTCAATTTTCCTAACTAGGTAGTAGAGAGGCCCTGTGAGTACAAAAAAAGAAAGAAAGAAAGCAAAGTCTAATCAGAGGCTGCACAATGATACTCATAGCTATTCAACAGTATATACAGCACATCCTCAGAGAAACATAACAGTGCAATATTAAATTCGCAGCACAAAGTTATAGGGAAGAAGAAATTTCAGGCATAAAATAAATGATAACCACTTTGGGGCATCTTTGACCATAACTTTGGAAGATAGAGGGTTAAAACGCTTCCGGCGGTCACTTGTGCCCATACATCGTGACTGCCTAATGCATGGATTTGAGAACCAAACTCGCAAACCTCCAGATACCTGGGGACATTCTCTGCCATTAATTTGGGAGCAGCACTCCCTTTGCAATAAGTAAGAAATCCAGGGGAAAAATTAACGGCAGGGTATGGCCTTTACTCAGTAGAACGGAGACAATAGTGGCATGTGGTGTAAGAAGAAAACAATTAATTGCAGCATGAGTGTCTGTGTGGAATTCCCAGGTCTCAGCATGCATACTCTTGTTCACTGGAGAGAGGGCATCGATAACTGTCAAGGGAAGGTGGTGGGGGTACAGCTCAGGGGTAGAGTGTCGTGCTTAGCGTGCAGGAGGTCCTGGGTTCAATCCCCAGTACCCCGATAGAAAAAACATAAATAAATAAAACAGTCAAGGGAAAAGCACCTATGACTCCTTCGTAAAGAAAGTGTATCCAGTTGGCTGTGGACCAAAACGCCTTTGTAATTGAGTACTTGTATATCCAGGCACCTCAACCAGCACAGGCTAATGCTTTCTCCTCTTCTGCCCAGGACCGAGGATTTAACATGATTCTGAATGTTCAGCTTTCCCGTTCTAGGAACTCTTCCCCAGCAGAGTACCTGTGGGTTTAGTAATTGAAAGATACTGCACTGCACTGCCAAGAAAATTTCACTATTCCAAAAGATGTATTTCAGGAAGCCACTTAAAGATTTTTCCATTTGTTTACACAGTAAAACCTTCTATTGTGTGTGCCTGCTTTTATAGAGAAGAAATCGGCTAATCCAATCTCCTATAATGACTTCTTATCGTGCACTGTATCACTAGCTTTCTCCGGAAGCTACACCTAGGGTATGACTAAGTAAGAGACACGAGCTTGAGAGATCTGAATCAGGAAACACTAAGACAAATTGAGGTGGACTTTCTCTTTGTGTCTCTGCCTCACTTCTATTCAAACAGGAAATAGGATGCCTCCAATTTCACTGATTACCAGGTTCAGTATCAACTTATCAAGACAATGATAGGCCCTTTACAAATGTTCCCCTAATGTTATTTTCCCAACAGAAGTAGAAGATGACCTATAGTTCTTGGAGCTATTGTAAAGGAGCACATTGTATTTGCCAACGAACTCTTGGAGCCTTGCTAGCTGGCTGCCTAATTCAATGTAATTGAGCCTTTACCCAAAGAACTCTGATAGAATGTTTAAAACCGGGCTCTCCCATGCTTTCTCTGAATTTGGATTCACTTACACTTGACTTATTAAATGCGTCGTGTCAGTGAAGTTGATCCCAGTGTTAACATTAAACTTCCTCAGGAAACTCAAGGCGGGCACTGTGGGGAGCAGAATGCCTGTGTCTGGTTATTTCTCAAGGGATTCTGAGCGATGGACTCTTCAATGCTCTTCCAAAAGAAGATGGGACCCTTACAAATGCATAGTCACCAACACAGCTGATAATGGAAAGACCAAAGGTTTTCAAAATGTCATTGTTATTTTTATTGCTGGACATGCTGGCTCTGTCTTAGATTCTTCAAATGGGCTGCATTCTCTAGTCTAAAATTCCACGACAGGCTGTGTTGCAATGCCACACTTCAGAAGGAAAAGGAGCAGATGCTAAAGAGAGATGTGAGACAGGCAAGAAAAATATGGTCCTTAAAAGGGTGGGACAAGACATAGGGTGGGTGGGAAAGACACTTGCTTTGCAATTAGGAGATTTGGAGTTAAACCCAGTCTCTGTGACTTTTTAGCTCCTGTCTCTAGCTTCGGGTTCTTCCTTAAGATGCAAACAATTAAACCTAGATCTCAAGATTATTAATTTTATTGAAATAAAATATGTGAACGTGTTTTGCAAATAGTTAAGTGATATGTAAATGTTATGTTGCTATTTTTTATGATTAAAAATTAGAAACTAAGGCCATGAAGTCATATGATGTCAAGACTAGAATATTCCTTGCTAATTGTCTTATTTTAATCCAACAGTCTCATTTTTAGAAATGAGACAAAGTCCTATTCTATTTGACAACCCTTTATTGAGCCTTACTGTGGGCCAGGCTGCGTGCCGAAGATGGGAAACAAAGTTGATTAGCAGGGATCCCTTGAGGAGAGTTCAGTTAAGATCCAGGGCGAGGATGCATTTGCCCAGGGTCTTACAGCGAGGGGCTTAAGAACTGGGAATAAAATCAATAGAAGCCTCATCTCCTGAGCCCCTGCTCAGGGCACTTTGTTTTCACCACCTCTGCATTAAGGATTTTCCACCTGCCTAAAAATCACAGGAATTTGATTTAAGTTCTTTTAACACTTTAAAAATACAAACCAGTGCTCCTCCAGACAAACACCATAATTGTGCCTCGGTTAACCTGGACTCAGTCAGACCACTGTGGACACAGCAAATGCTCAGAGAGAAATCAACATGTTCTTTGTCCTTGCCCAGCCCTTATTAATTGTGAGACCTTTCGGAAGAAATTTTAAGTCCACACTGAGGGAATGAGCAAGAGATCAAGGACTGAGAATTCCAGGAACATACTGGAGAAAAGAACATCAAGCTTTAGGACCAGACCTAGGTTGTAGGCAACTCCGGCACGTCTTCAGGACTTGCTTCCTATGTGAGTGTGGGCAGCGGAGTATTTTCATGTACAGGACTCGGCAAGACCGTCACGCGGCTCCTCCAGGAAGTCTCTGTGCCGGGAACCTGGAAATACAACCTGAAAAGATGGCTCTCTTAGGAAGAGCTGGGCTCTCCTTCCCAGCAACTATCCAGGACCTCACATTGTTAACTCACCTACTGTTTAATAATAATAATAATAATAATAATAATAATAATAATAATAATAATAATAATAATAATAATAATAATAAAAAATTGATTTTAATTTTTCACCACATACCACCCCCATCCCAAATGCAATGATTGTCAAGATAGAATATTTAAAAGTAGAAACAATTCCAGTTCAACATTGTAATCAACACAGGAATCCTCACTCTACCAACCTCTACCCATTAGTCACTTACCCAGTAATTTTTATGACTATGAACAGGAACTCATGACTCCACAGGGTAAGGGAGGATATAGGCAAATTGGAACAAGATTTTTTTTCTTTGAGTAAAAGTAGATTTATTCAGAGAGATGCACACTCCATAGACAAAAGGCAAGAGAAAGGCCACGAGGTTTGTGTGTGTGTGTGGGGGGGGTGCTTAGTTTAAAGTAAAGGTAGGTACACACTCCATAGACAGAGTGTGGGCCATCTCCGAAAGTGAGGGAGCGAGAGAAGAGGTATTTCTTTTCAAAAAAGAAAAAGTTAATTGTTAGAATCCCTCCTTTGTGAGTTTCAGACTGTACCTGGTTGGCTCTATGGCTCTCGGCAAATCACTTTGCTTCAGTTTCCTCTCATATGACACAGAGGAGTTCAGCCAGAGTAGAGCTTCCACACTGTGGCGGGCGTGTAAATCACTCTGCGATGGGGTCTGGGATTCTGCTCTCCTAACCACTCTCGGGTGAGGCTGATGTTTGCTGGTCCATGGGCCACATTTGGAATAATAGGTAACTGGATGGATTCTGGGAGTTCTTTTAGCTCAAATCTTCAATGGCCTGTAGCTTTTCCTGACATCGGGATAACCCAGTTTGCATCTCACGTGGAAGCCGTACGGATGGCACACCCTGCCCGGGCTCCGACAGCGCCAGCACCTTCCACGAGCAAACCTCGGGATTGTTCTTCCCTGGACTTAAGCCAAGTGGTCTGTTGGTTATTTTCATTCTTGCTTTTCGATGACTACTTTTCAGCTAAACTCCTGAGCTTAGTGGCTCTCAAAATTTGGTAGGCATCAGAAGCTTTTAGAGAGCCTGCCAAAACAAGGTTGACCATGCCTTTCCCCATCAACCCTCACTGCCCAGCCCCAAGTGTCTCATTCAGTCAGTCTGGTGTGGCACACAAGATTTTTGGTTTTCAGACAACTTGCCAAGTGATGCTGACGCTGCGAGCCAAGGGGCCACACACTTGTACTGCGGAGTCATCGGATAAATGAAATGCAGCTCTGTTCCCCTTTCCCACTCCCCCAGTGCCCGCTCCTACCAACAAGTGCTCACACTTCCCCGACTTCATGAAAACAGCTACCTTTCCCATTTAGGATTAAGGAGAAAATCCTATTTCGAGTACCCCTCGTCTCCAGCCTCATTACAGACAATTTTCAGTGTGGCCCATGGAAGAAAGCTTGAGGACTGATGGGAAAGTAGATTTAAAGTAATGGGAGGAGCGGTGGGGGAGGGGATAAAGTGCTGAATTCAAGGGTTCAGAGATGGAGTCCTTCCTAGAAAAGTCAGGGGCAGTGAGCAGACGGAGCAGCTGAGTTAAAAGCAGCGCATCCCAGCATGTCCACACAGTGGGACGTTGCCACAAGCACGGCAGGATCGGAGTGGGTGAGAGTGACCCAGGCTCCAAAGTCATCAGTCAGTGAAGAGTCACGGCCGGGAGACTTGTCGATGTCATCAACTAGGAGATCCTAGAGGCTACTCAGAGGAAAGACATGAAACCTCGAAGAACGGGACAGCGTTTGCCCAGGAGAACAGGCATAATAACCAGGAAGCGACTCTGGAGAATGAGGAGAACGCAGACCCTACTTCCCGACTCAACACCGAGGGTCGGAATGTGAGCAGCCTCTGTGGAGGAGCAGCTTGGTCCTCTGGGCAGAGTCAGCTTGCAGTGGTGGACAGGTGGCCAAAGGGTAGTCTACAAAGCCATCAGGACTGTGAGACAGGGTGGGGTTACTTAGCCCCAGAGTTTCCAACAGACTTAGCCGAGCACATCCTAAGAGGAGGAGAGGAGGCAGGGCTTCTGAAATTGCTTCTGTAGCAGAAAAAAAGGTGAATTTTTGAAAAACTTCACTTTCTTTGCCTACTTGCCCACAGTCTCCCACTAAAATTGAGTTCAGACCGATTACAGCAGCCTCAACACGACTCCAAGCAAAGGAAAGAATCTTTTTTAAAAACACTGAAAGAGTGTGAGGCCCATTCTATACTGTGAGCTTGAAGAATCCAGACAGTCTTTTGGCATTCCTGGTTATCTCTAAGGGTTAATTCTTCATTAAATGAAGGGAAAAGTATTGCTTTTTTTTTTTTTTTTTAATGTTCTGCTGCCTCTCCCATCCCTCACTTCTGATTCTCCAGTTCTACTCTACAATTCAGGAAGTGTTTCTTCCAGAAACCACAGCATCATACAGGGCAGAAAAGTAGATCAACAGAGAGTACCTAATCTCCTGGCAGGCCAGAATCGACAAACACGTGCACACACATGTAAAAGACACCGACACACGCACTGTCTTAGCTCCGGATGCTATACAAAATATTATAGACTGGGTGCCTTAAACAACAGACATTTATCGCTCACAGTTCTGCCGGCTGGGAAGTGCAAGATCAAGGCATCAGCACGGGCAGGGTCTGGTGAGAGCCTCTTCTTGGCCTGCAGACAGCTGCCTTCTTGCTGTAGCTTCACATGACACACAGAGACAGATCGAACTCCAGTCTCTTCCTTTTGGTAAAGGGAGACAAAGCCCCTCGTGGGGGCTTCACCCACGTGACCTCATCTAAACCTAACCACCTTCCAGCGGCCCCAACTCCTTATACCATCATACTGGGGGTTAGTGCTTCAACATAATTTTGTGAGGACATAAATATTTAGTCCAAAACATTCATCATGATTAATACAGAAAAAAGCATCCCAGTGATTTCTGGCATTTTAAAGCCCACATGAACTATCTGAACGACCGCATCTCTGCTAAAGGGGAGTCTTTTCATTTTGCTAAGGAATCATCCAATACTCAAGTGAACAGCCTCGCCTAGGGCTGCACCAGCCAGTGGATTTAGCAAGTTTGCTACAGAATTGCCCAGCACACCAGCTGCTGTAGCTAGCAGCCCGAGGTGCCACCCCCAACTGACGCGCCCTAGTCCCAGAAGTCATTAGACTGGCTGGCTGAGTGGTGAGCTTTGCCTAATGCATTATAATTTAGATTATATGTTTCAAAATTCACAACACATATTGAAAAAGGGGGAAAAAATGTGAAAGCTAGGGGGGGTTTAAAAAGTTATTTATGTATCCTGGGTTATGAGTGTGGGTTTCCTTGTATCTTTTCAGAACTTCCATTTTAGAAGTACGTCACTGAGCTATAAAGGAAGTGATGGCTATGTTTGTGCTGTGTTTGTGTTTTCTAGAAGCTAGAATGGTGAGAGTGAGGTGTTTCAAGTGTGGGGGAGGGAAGCAAAGTCCAGATTATATCAGTAACATTTGTTTTAGACTCTGGGTCTTTTATATGGTATTTCCTGCTTACCTTTTGAGATTTAGATGACTGTTAGAAGGATTAAATATTAAAATGAGCTTTTTAAATGCATGTAAGACAGAGACAGCAACCCTTTATGTTTTATGTAGGATGTGAACAACACATTCAGGTTATCTATGATAATATCTGCACATACCATTCGGTTTTAAAAATGTGCAATACAGCCAGTTTACAGGGGGTGGAGAGGTGGATCACTCATGGCGGGGGGTGGGTCTTACTCTCCTTTCCTGGGGGTGAGACATAAGGGAGATGGGAGAACAGGCTTTCCATCCTCCCAGGGAGGGCCCCTCTCTGTGTTCTTGAAGGAGGATGGCCTCTCCCTAGGCCTTGACCTGGAATCTGCTGGAATCTGGCCCTGAAGGAGCCACTTTCTACTTTCCCTGGTGTGTGACAGCTTCTGGGGGTGGGGCTGGGATGGGATGCAGTCGAGGCACACTTAGGTACAGCTGATCCTTCACCAGAGATGGTGGCAGAAGGAAAGATAAAGAGATGAAGAGAGTTTTCTTTCTCTGTCTCTCTTCATCAGTGAATGAAGACAAAGTGTGGCGAGCTGAGATGGGAATGGGGCAAGGGGAGGAATCACACATCACACAGACACATGGGAACCATTCATGGAAGGTCTTTAAAATACATATTAGCTATTAATATTTGCAATAACTCTGCAAGATAGCTTCTGTTTCCCCCCATTTTACAGATTTAAAAAGTGGAGGCCAAGGCAAGTTGAAATACACACAGGGTCAGATTTGGGATGTGGACCTGTCTGATTCCCCAGTCCCCACTCACTCTGCTCCACCCTGCTTCTAATTCCCTTTGAAACAGAAGGATGGGCAAGAGGATAGAGGTTAGTTTTCCAGGTGAAGCAGGGCACAGTCTTTGTGGGTGACACTTAGGATTTGATTCTAATCTGAAATTTAAGAGGAAACTCCTGAAGGTGTTTTAGGAGGAGAGTGATGCAACCAAATTCAGGGCCTAAGGATGAGAACCCCAGTGGCGATGCTTGGGAGGATGAAGGAAGCACCATCAGAGCTGGGACCCAGGGAGGATGAGTCAGAGCAGATCAGGCAGCACGGGCCCAGCGTCTGCACGGGCTTGAAACGTCTGAAAGGGAGCACAGCCTGACTTGGGCTGGGTTGAAAAGCCAAAATGGCATTTCAAATATTATAGAATTGGAATAGAAATATTTCAAGAATTTAGGAAAACTAATGCTATGGACACATCTTCTCTTGTTTAAGGAGTATGTTACACACACCACTATTAAAAAAAGAGAGAGAGAGAGAGACAATCTGACTAATCTGTTTCATTCAAGTGGAAATATATTTGTAAATTTGCATCCTAAAAATGGTAGTCACATCTCTGAGCCAGCACATTACTGTAGCATGTCAAGATCTTCTTTTCTTTTGGATTTAGTAATTTATACTATATAATCTAACCCAAGATAAATGTAAAAGTTAATTTATCAGCCAAGGCATGGCCTCAAATCTTGGGTTACAAATGCAAATGCCTTCATGGACAGAGGAGGTAACCAAAAACCTAACTGGGTGCAGTAGGCTGGGTGTGTACTAGGGAGCAGTGGGGACTGTGGCAAACAAGAGTGGTGGTGGGGCCGGGATTACTCAGTTTAAGCTAATAGCTTTCCTATGGTCAAGGTGACCTAAAATAGCTAGACCTTCTAATTTTGGAAATTGAATGAAAAGCTGGAAATTTACACTTTTGTATTAGGTTTTCTAATCTTAAACGCTGTGTGAACCAAATGAAATATGTCTGACCTAAAGAAAAAGAAGGCAACGACCTTGTCTCAGAAACAGACTGTGTCTGAGAAACACAGTATGTAAGGGTATTTTGGAGCAAAAGGTGACATGCTGAGGTTAGGGCTATAGAAAGACAACCTGGGAAGTGACAGTGGGTTTGTCGTAGGTGTCAGCATGGCATTGTCCAGCTGGAATTTTAAGGGAAACAGAATCATGACTGCAGAAGACGTGCATTTGTTCCTGCTAGGATTGTACAGCTAGGACTATTTTTTATTGACTAGTTGGGGGCAGCAATCTTTGAAAACTTCAGATTTTGAAGTGAGATCAAATGAGAGAAACGACTTCATGCCAGGAAATGAAAACCTCCATTTGGGTCTACGGGTCTTTTGAGAAATATCTATGCAAACGTGGTGTCTATCCGTCATAAAAGGTTGTGTAATTAACATATGCAAAACACCACCACGTCCTGCTGGAAGCTGACTTCCCTCCCTAGAAACCCAGCCTCTATTTATTTACAACAAAATAAAGTGGACCCTTCTGGAAAGAAACACGGCTCCATGGCTGCCCGAACACTGTCGCAGCGATGCTTTAAATCTTTTATATCTCCCGTACCTCCGGGGGCTGGTGCTGGATGGTATTGAGCCAGGCCCATAAATAATTTATGCTAAGTAGCAATTTAGTTGTTTGGCTTGAGGTAAAGAAATCCAAGAAATTCATAAATAAAGTTCCCATTTTTGCTTGTGTTCCAAAGTTAATTTATGTTACTCTGCAATTAACTAACATAAAGGTGAAAAAATATGACAGGCCTAAGGTACCAACTCGTGCTCGTAAATCTGCTCTTTCTTAACTAGTGGTGTTTTAGTGATAGTCACCTAGTTCCCTCTGTCCTGCCCTATGCAGCAGAAACTTTTCCGCGATCTCATTCCCTGTTACAATGTTATCTGCAAAAAAGTATTACAATTGTTTTGACCGGACCCCTGGGTGTGTAGAGGAAGAAAGGCAGAAGGCATTTGGGATAGCTATCATCGGAGCTTCTGACATGTCTGAAAGAGTTTCATTTTTTGGAAAAATAGCTGAGGCAAATATGACAAATGCAAATAGTTGTTAATTTCAAGGGATGAGTTAGACAACCTGAGAACTGGCAGCGGGACGGCCAGCTATGGCCGCCATAGCAGGGGAGGTGGGGTGGGGTGTGATGGTTGGTAGAGGAGCAGAGCCTGGCAAGTCGGAGACCCTCCCTGGAGGATGTAAAGAGCAAGAAGCAATTGTGCAGACATGAGATGCGTGGCCCCCAATCAGGCACAGAATCGAGGAAGACCCACAGGAAAACATCAGCTGGCGTCTTGAGCATAAGTTTCTGCTTTCAGCCAACAATGCAGAATACCTACCTTCTTTCCAGGTTCTCACCGGCAACCTCTGCCCACAAGTCTCTGCTATTTTGTTACTTTCCAAGTTCCCTCTGAGACAGCTGATGGTTCAGTTTCTCTGTGATGTGTAACCTCTTCAATCCTGAAGATCTTACACACGTTATTCATGAAGTAAGCCTGGAAAAAGCTACATACCTTGACTGCATTTCTTACTCATTCATTCAAGTATATTTATTCAATGCCTACTGTGTGCCGGAAAGAACTGGGGTACACAGTGTGAACTCCAAGATGAATAAACATAATCTCTCTCCTTAGTTTATGGACCAAGGGGAGAGAGGCAGGAGTTTCAATACAGTGCGAAAAGTGCTCTGATAAAATAAGCATCAGGTGACAGGGGGGCAGTGAGAAGCAGCACGCAGACCAACCTGGGAGAAGTGGAAATGAGGGACAATTCCCAGAAGCTTGAGAAAGTCTTCAGAGTGAAGTTTTGGATTTAGCCAGGTGGATGAGCTCAGGGAACGAAGGGTGTGTCTGAAAGCCTGGAGGACGGAGGGAGTATGACTCACTCAGAGAAAAGAGTCTAACACAATTGTGCACAGCGTACTTCAACGAAGTAGGAGCAGATGAGGCTAGAGGGGTCGGCAGGAGAAGATACACACACAGGCTGCTTAGATTTCAAGTCGAAGACAATGGGAGTCACAGAAGGGTTTTAAGCAAAAGCGTGGTCTAATCAGATGTGTGGAAGTGAAGGCTCGTTCTAACAGTAAAATGATGAATGGATCGGATATAAACAAATTACTCTCAAAGTTCAGGGCCGGAAGTGTCTTCCTCCGAGTGACAAAGAGTCCTTCCGTCCTATGAGCAATGAAAGATGTGTAGGTGGTGATGAAGTCTTCTTCTCTCTGCGCTGGTTACTGACAGCCTGGAACCAAGGTGTCTGGTCAATTTCCACAGCTTTTCCATCAGATTAACCTCAAGTTTTGCTTCTGTTCTTCCTTTTTATTACTTTGACCTAATCTTTTTGTTAATCTTTTCTTTTTTTCACCTTAATTTAACTTAATAGCTGTCATTTTAAGGATCCTCAAATTTAATGGAAGGTCAGTAAATCTTTTTTTTTTTTTTTTTTTGATTCAGAATCTCAATTCTCCATTCTTTTTTTTTTTTTTTTTTTTTAGTAAATCATTTTTTAGTTAATACATCTAGGTACCTTCTGGTTATGCATAATGGTTTGAACTTCCTTATGAGCATTACTAACATGACGAAACAGGAATAAACACTAAACATATGGGGAAAAAAGATCATGGGAAAGGAGACAGCAGAGGGCTAGAAGTCAACGAATTTTGGAAGAAAGAAAGCAGACAGGAGAGTGAGAAATGACTGAACTACTGGAGTATGCCAAGCCTTGAAGAGGAAAATGTCCATGAGATGCAGGAAGATGTTTCCCTCTTACCCCAGAAAATCTGAGAATTTAAAGGTACAAGATACTACTGACAAGTAAGGATGAGGGGAGGGATGGAGCTGTGTATGAAGAACGTGCAGACCTCAGGGTCCCTGAGCAGCCAAACCCCTCTCTCACCTGCAGGAGATCGGAAGTACATTATCTAGAGAAATCAAGACCTCAGATGGTGTGGACTCTGAAATAACAAGTAGATGGAAGGCAGGGATTAAACATCAAATGATAAATTAAGGGAGTGGACCAGAGGGTGCATCCCAAAAAGTCAAGTTTCCCAACCCCATCCTTTGCACTTTTCTGTCGGTAGCCAAGTATATATAACCATCTACCCATGGATTAGAACAATATTCTCTGGAGGAGCCTCAGAAAGAGCCCTACAGATACTTACATTTGGGGTTTCCACGTGAAAAAAAAAAAAATACTACCCATGCTGCATTAAAAAAAAAAAAAAAAACTCACTTCCATATCTAGAGTCTCTTACCAGCTTTTGGAGTCTCAATTTTAAATATTTTAGAAAGCCAGGGTCATCAAACATTTGAGAAAGCCTCCAAAACAAAATAAAAGGACCAAAACACAGAAACAGAAAAGATGAATTCAGAAGAATCAAAGACAATACATAAAAAAGAAAGAACACTTTAAAATCAATAGTTGATATACATGAACAAAAAGGAATAAATATGCATTTATAAACTAAGAAAAACATATTGTTTTTGTAGGAAAAATCAAAGAATATGAAAGTAACCTTGAAAAAAAATTTTTTTTAAATATATGGAAGAGATTCGAGCTTCAGTTGAATGGATGATTGATAATGTCAACAAAATCCTGCAGACAAATAATAAAACACAAACAAACAAAGAATTGTGCTATTGAAGAGGGAAGATAAAGAGAAAATTCAGATAATCAAGTCTGGAAGTGCAACATTAAAAATAGGAATTCCAGAAAGAGAGAAAAGATAAAAATCAAGGAAAAATACCAGGAAGTTTCCCCAAATGGAAAGGTATGGATGTCACAACTGAAGAGTCCTAAGTTCTCCGAATCACAAAGAACCAACACCAGGGCACACCATCACAATTACACACACACACACACACACACACACACAAAAGAAAGAAAGAAAAGAAAAGAAAAAAGAGAGAAAGAGACAAAAGAAAAGATCTTAAAATTTTCTGGAGAGATAGGACTGGTTATTTACAAAGAGTCAATCATCTGACTCACATCTGACTTTCTTATCACCATTGGACATTAGAAGACATTGGAAGGCTGACCTCAGAATTCTGAATCAAATCGTTTTCATTATAGAATTCCATGAGCAATCAAACTACTAAGCAAGTATGAGGGCAGACCAAAAGCAATTTCAAGCATGCAAGCTATCAAACATTTTACTCCTTCTCAGGAAGCAACTGAAGTAGGTACTGTATGAAATTTAAGAGACTCAAGCAAAGGGTGATACAAGAGCCAGGGAAAGGGGCCAGAATGCAGGAGAACAACGAAGGGAATTTTCAGAGAACAAACAGTCCAGCTTGGAGCAAGGAGTTAGAGGAATAGTTGCCTCCAGTTAAAAAGTAAATACTCCAATAAACAAGTCAATAAGGCAGGGGAAAAAGACGGAGATATAATCGGTAGATAATATGTTCAAGCATTTTGGAAGAATCATCGCTAGGCATTTGATGAATCAATTAGAACATCAGAGAAAACAGGAATAGGCATGTAGAAACTTCTAAAATGAAGACTTTATTACCCCCAGGAAAAGCGAAATATCATATAAGAGGGGAAAAGAAATTGTAACACTCCAATGTCCCAAATGTAACATTTATGTAGTCATTATAATATACACACTGAGTTTTAACCAAAAATTGCAATATAACTATTAGAGAAGAGTAAGAGAACACTATGGTAGGGTAGGGGAGAGAAGACATAAAGAGGCAAAGGTTTTACTGCAAAATTGGAAAATGCATAGATAATGTGTAAAATCAAGAAAGTAGCAGAAGTTTAAATAAATGTATGTAAACATCAGAAGAAACATCTGAAAGGGTCACAAATTGTTGGATCTTTGGAGTGAAACCATGAGAAAAAGGATTATGGCAGGACACTTGTTTTGTTTTAATTTATAAAACACAGAAAGGAAAGGGAGGGTATAGCTCAATGGTAGAGTGTGTGTCTAGCATGCACGAGGTCCTGGGTTCAATCCCTAGTAACTCTGTTAAAAAATAAATTAAAAAAAATAACCTAATTACTTACCCCCGAAAAAGATTTTAAAAAAACACAGAAAGGTGTAAAGATGGAAGAAGCAATTATTCATATTACCATACACAATAATGTAGGCATATTTTCTTCTGGTTTTTGGAGGGACATTAAAGTTGAAGTAGTGAATTTTAAAATTTCCCTCACTGATTTGTTAAAAAATGATGGTGTTTATTAAAAAGGAATTAAACAATACACAAATATATGAAGAAGTAAATAAAAAGCCACTTACAAATCCCAACCATCCCCAAATTACTGCCATTAACATTATATGAACACAATTCCAGATCTTGTATGGCTATAAAAGATAAGGAAGGAGATAGTAACTAAGCTGATAGACAGATAGACAGACAGACAGACAGACAGATAACATTGTGCTTTTGTTAAAATGGGATTTTATATAGATTCTATTTTTAATAACAAAGTATTCAATTTAATTTTACCTCAAAAGTAAAAAGAGACACTGGAACAAAACTTAAGGAATTGTTGACTTTCAAATAAATGTTTTCTCACCGTCGGATTTAGCACTCTCTAGGCTTGAAAGGGTAGGGAAGTGGATATGAAAAACAATGCATTGGAGTCATTAATGTTTTTATTATATATTTCAGTATTAGACAATATCGGTAGATTCTTGCTTGGAAATATGAGAGGATCTCCCTTCACCACACTTTCCAATTATCTTTATACTACTAATTTTATATTGTTCTGATTAATAACATTCACATTTTGTTCTATAGAAATAATTCTCTCTGTTGTTTAGTCTTTAATTCTATATTTAAATGGATTCAAACACCATCAGTCCTTTTTATCACAGCTTCTCAATTTCCACATTCTTTATTTTGATTTATCTCTTAATTAGCTAGAATTCATTGCCAAGCATTTTTTTCATGAAGGATTCAAAACTGCCATATTCCGTGGGTTCTTTCATATTTTTGAATGTCTCCTCTTACTTTTTTTTTTCCTACTGATACCTTAGCTTGCTTTCATTTCTTTGAAACTTCATAGAAATAACTCCATCATCATTTGGCATTTAATGTCGCCATGAAGACATCTGAGCTCTGACTCCTTTTTAAGCCATAGTAGGTGATTTGCTTTATCTACCTGTATACCCCCCAATTTTTTTTAACCCTTGAATCCTTACCTAGGAAATGTATCCCTGTCAAGTATTCCTTACCAAAATTCCTGAAATAGTCAATTTAAATGTTCATTTTTTTCTTACAAAAGATAAATTACTATGAATGATATTCATTAATTCAGTAAATGTTATTAAACTTCTGTGTGTCAGGCACTAGGCTGTTGGATACAACTCTGAACAAATTAGACCAAAAAACCCTATGGAGCTTGTTGGGGCTGGGACCAGGTGAACGAAAAAGAGTAGGCAGAAAATATGATAAAGCAGTCAATTACATAGGATGACAGAAGTGGCGAGTGCTACGGGACAAAAGGAAAACTAGAACAAGGTAAAGAAGGGCGGGGCATGGGAGTGGGAGAGTGGAAAGGTCAAATTTCAGTTTTAAACAAGGCAGTCATGGAAGGCTTCATCGAGAAGCAATGAATTGAAGGAATGAGTTCTGCGGATCTCTAGGAGAACAGTGTTAGGGCCAGAGGGAACAGCTAATGCAAAGGTGAGAGCACACCAGGAACGTTTGAGAAAAAGTGAAGGTGGAGAAACGGGTATGGAAGGAGGGAAAGAAAAAGTGGTGTGTGCCAAGTTCAGGAGGCGGTGAGGTGGACAGTCACAGTTTTGCAGGTTGTTGGAAGGGATTTTTTGCTCAGAGTTTGATGGTTTTAGCCAAGGAGGGTGCTAACATTAAAAAAAAAAAATTACTTTGGCTATTCTGTTGAGAGCACAGTATAGGCAGACAAGGATAATAGGGAGACCAATTAGGAAGCTATTGGAATCATGCAGGTAAAAGATTTTTATGATGTAGTTGTGCTTTTTCTCAGGTCTTAGGGGAAAAACTTTGTGAAAAAGTTTAAATCTGTCATCTAAACCCAGAAGAATATTTGATTTTTTTAAACTAGGTGCACATGTTCCTTTACTAAAAATACTTTTTAAAAATAATTTTTATAAGATAGATGACGCTTGTTTCATGTTGGAAGCCATCCAGTGAAATAAATTAGATAACTTGAGTCAGCCCTACACCAAAATATCAAAGAGAAAACAAAGGCAAATCTAATGCCTCTAAGTACATAGTCCTTCACTAAAGACAGAGAATAATGGAAGAGAATTTTTCTTTTTCTTTTCTTTTATTATTAATAGGAATCTTCCCTCTATGTTTTTATCATCTCCAATCAAGTGTCAGCTAGCATTTCCCCATACTAAAGTCCTTTTCAATTCTTTCAGACTTTTTGGGCGAATGCCACTGGGGGTAAAGAAATTTCCTTACATCGAGTTTGACCATTCATTATGTGCAGAGCTTCCTGTGTATTTACCATTATTTGATCAAACATTTCTAATCAAGTTGGCTTGGAAGACAATTTGACATAGGAATTTCCCTGCTGTCTTCCTTACTAAGATCACAGCTACGTTCTCCATCTTATGCTCATCAAGGGACTTCATGGCATCGAGCTGGCTTCCTCTTTTACTTCTTAGGCCAGCAGAAAGAAACTCGGGGTTCTCAGAAAGATGAGAAGGAGCCTGACAAGTTCACACACTTCAACAGCTCAGTGAAACCAACCTCGAATTCCTTCTCCCCAGGGGAGCAGAGAGTAAGCAGGGTAGATAGAAATCTAAGAGGCTCCCGGTGATCTATACCCCCCCGCCCCGAGAACCAATGCACAACTGTCGTATCTGAAAAGTTAAATCTAACTTACCTTCAAGCTCAAACCTGTGGTTTTATTTCCCCTGCCTTCTCCCAGCTCCACCTCAAAGAAACAACTTAATGCTACTTACTGATGCCTAGAGCCATGGGGGAGCTAAACTGCCACCAGAAGGAAAAATGACACATTTAAGCACCTAGTTGAGGTACAATGTTTAGGATCAGAGATTTTACTCTTGTTAAATGAGCTTGATCAAAAAGCACAAATTAACTGGGGCAATGAAAGCATTGGGGAGTTAGAACAATCCCTAGAAAAAAGAAAGTCCCGAAAAAACAAAATCCATAAAACGAACTTCAGCGTTTTCCTTGAGGGGAACACGACTGAATTTCACTAGTTAGGGCCAAGTAAGAGCTGTAGACAGTAGGATTTCAGTAAAGTTGACCTAGAGATGCACACAGAAGCACATGTAGGTAATTAATTTCCACAAATAAGAATATAGCTTGTAATAACCAATAATGAAAAATAATGTACATATGTATAACTGAATCATATATATGTAGAACTGCATATGCTGTACATCAGAAACTAACACATCATTGCAAATTAACTATAGTTCAATTTAAAAAAAAAAGGTTTTAGCTGGTTCAGGTACATGCCACAGTAACGTGAGAATTGCAACAACTCTGATTTTCACCAGCCATTCATGATTTACTATAAAGACATTTCCTGAAGCAGCTTACAGGGGACACTGCCACACCCACAGCACATCGACTGCTGTTTATGGAAAGCTACGTTATTTTCTTCAGGCTGGCTCACCGCCTACGCCTAAGAAAATGCTTATTAGATATTAGCATCATCTAAAGGGAATGTAAAGATGAGGGGACAGAAAACGAAGGCAACCGAGTACATGGTTGCCATTCAATAATTTAACTAGCTGCTTACTGTTTATGGAATTTGAGCTCTAACCTTACCTCTCATCTTACCTCACAGGGTGAGTCTAGCATGAGATGTTTCCACTGTTATTCAGTTCCTTGGAAACACTTTTTCCTGATCTGGAAAATGAAGATAAAAACGAATCACCATTGCCACTGCACATTTATACCTCATGAACTACTGACTACAAAAATCTGTTTAAATATAACTTATAAAACAATAAACCTCTGATGGATGAAAATATTATAAAGTGCTCTTGGGTGTCCAGTTTATTTTATATGGGATGAAAAATAAGATAAAACTGGAAACTATTCTCTCTACAGGAATCAAACAGCCCAATGACACTTTCAGACCACTTAATTAAATGCAGCACTCTTCCTAGACTCGGTATAGAATCTCAGAGCCAGCTCTAGCCAGTCCAGTGCATCCCCTTAAATGTAAATTCCAACGGAGGGTATCATGCACACTTGACCTGCTCTTTATAAGCCTCCTTATACCAGCGAGATGGCATCTGCTCATCACTGCCATCAGCCTCTAAAAGCATTTGTTAAGCAGAGGGCCATAGATGGTGCTCCCCCAGGTCTCGTACAAAGTGAGGTAATAGCCAATTTCCCGACCTCCGGAGGCCTTCCAACCAAGACGGAGAATGCTAAAGCAGACAGATGTAGAAGAGATCCAGGTAGTTGAATAAAAGCTTTAAAGCATCGCATGGATTAAGTGGATGGATAAGCGGATAACATTTTGCATAAGAAAATGGTAAGTGAAGAAAAGAGGCAAGCTAGAGTCCTGCACATTTTGACCACGGGGAGATGTCAGATGAGCAGGACGAGCAAACAAATCCAAAAGAACCAGGTTTCTCTTTTCAACGCTTCGGTTGGCTTTTGAGTTATATAGCACCTTGTCACTGCCAGGTGGAGGGGAGATACCTCTGTATTCTATTCTTTAAAGAGAAACTAGTAAAAGATCTAGGGTTTTCAACTTAATGAGTCAATAAACCCTTGTAAACTTAGAAAATCGTGTAGAACATCTGATTTAAACTGACCTAGGGTAAAGAAATCCCTTAAAACGAGGCAGGGAAGTAGGAGCTACTGAATTATATTAAGAAGCCCGTTTGAAAGGGACTCATTTAATAAGCTTGTTTTAAATTGTCCATCTCTTGCAAGAATGTGTGCACTTCTCAGAGTCCTTCTGCAACTGGGTTTTGTTTTTGTGAACTTGGTGAATGGGATTTAAACTTCTTAGCTTTTTTTTTTCTTTTTCAAAAAACTACAAACGCAATCAGTTTGAGTAGAATCCATTCAATTGGCCTCTGCTTGCTGAATGCAAGAAAGAAGCTACTTTTCCTCCCCTTCGTTTCATTCCAGCTGAGCGCCGTGCCGCAAACATCTCATGCTGAAATCAGTGCCTTTTTAAAACTTCAAGGGGCTTGAAAGCTCCCAACCTGTTCAGAGGTGAAGTGGCTCCAAGAGATCAGCTCAGACGCACCCTATTTGCACGTCCCTCCTCTGTAAAGGATCTCAGTCCTTTATCCACAGGCCTCATTATGAAAGTTCTCTCACTATGAAAGCCGGACCAGGGCGGGGCCCCTCTTTGGTATTGTAGCATCACTGTCTGTTTCACTCGCTGTAAAGAATCCCGGCCACTGGCTGTCGTCTACTGCGAGATCAAGAGAAGCCTGGTTCTCTACAGTTGAGGAAGGGAGTTAATTGCTCTGCCCTCCCAAGTGCCCCTACCCTCCTGCCCGCCTTCATATCAGCACTGGCTGCTTTCTCTTCTCTCCAAGGGTTGTAACTACAGTGGAGGAAGGAAGGGTCCTACGTCTGTAGAACTGCCCAGCTGAGTTCAGAGACTCTGAGAGGATGAACCGCCCAGTCACTTTTCTAACCTCTTATAAAGCAGAAGCTGCAGTATCCTTAAGCCCCCTCTGCAGGAAAACAAGGTCTTGAGTTTTGACTTCTTCCATACTCAACAGGTAGTTAGTTCTTAAACCAGCAGCTTTTCCAAGGAGAAGAATAAAGTAAAAAATTCCGTGTGTTGTGGTGAAACGCATCTTGCAATTAACTTCAGTGCCAGTGAGGTGTGGGCTCACGCCTGATGAGGTAGGATGCTTCCGGGGTCTCAGGTCTTATTCTTCTGCGTATCAGCCCTGGTGCTGAGTGTTTTACTCTTTTCCAGTGCCGGCTCCAGGGCAGTGATGAGGCTGTAATCTGAGAATTCCTAGAGAAATGTGCCTGTTTTTCAAAGCTTCACTTAGTGGACTTCCTTCTTTGTGTGCCCAAATCACCGTCAACTGTTCAGTTTACTACATAAGGAGCCACATTAATTCTTGCAGGTGATGAAAGTAACATCTGCCACTACTGACTGCTTCATAGAGCGATGACTTTTCCCCCAAGTACTTAAATCTCACAATAGTCTCCTCGTCAGTCGCCTCTTCCACCAGGACGTGGGGTTTGGCTGAGCACTGACAGTGATGCTGTCCCCACAGACCCTGCAGACACAAACTAGCATTGTTTTAAACAATTTTAGGAATTTTCATTGTCAAATCTAGTTGGTTTCTCACTATTATATCTTCATGTTGCATCAAACATAACCCAGCTCTTTGAGACTGAAAGCTAATTTCACTGAAACTTTAAAGAGAAGCCCTTTAAAAGAAACATTTATGGGATGTTAGAAGCTCCTCTTATGAGCAGCAATGTTTATGGACTATCAAAGGTTTCAGATATAAGGTTCCTCTAAACTCTTTGCTCAGTATGGAAATGTTGGTCATTTTAAGATTAGCATTAAGTGTTTTGTTTCAAATACCCAAGACAACCTTGTCTTTTGAGGGGAGAAAAAGAGACATTGTGAATGTTCCAAGATTAGACCTAAAACAGTCAGTCATCACCAACACCAGGCTCCCAGAAGTGTGTTCATTTGAATGAATATTATCTTTCCACAATTACTCGGTATATCTTTCACCTCATCACATATTTAATATCAAGTATTGAATGGTTTCATTGAAAGTGGATTTCTGCATTTAAGAGGAGGAAAATGTAGTTGATGTGTTATGCAAGTTGATAGTTTATGGAAGTTGAAAAAGAATTTGGGAAACCAGATTTTTTTTTTAAGTCTGGCAAGGATTATTAGGAAACTTACTAGTCACAGTGAATAAAAAGCCACGAACAGAAGAACTGAGATCTGATTCTGGCACTGGACTCACAACACTAGATAAAAGTTAATAAACAGCAAGGGTGTCCCAAGGGGAGTCTTACCCAGACCACGGTACTCACAAACCCAGAAGTGATGCCCGTGCCTCACTGTGAGAAACAGGCATTTCACAGGAGTAGGGACAATCATGTTCTGTACTTCTATCAAGCCTGTTTTTCTTTTCCTATTGAAGTAAATTAGACGGAATTTTCAAAACAGTTTACATGAGGAAATGTTTTGGTTTTGTCTTAATGGTTTTAAAATTAAAAAACCAGTCACTATAGTATAGCAAAGAGATGCATGACACTGATAAGCCAGAGCCAAACAACAGGGACATCACCACTCCCTTTGGCGGCTAATGATGTGGTACAAGATCTAATTCCAGTCCTTACAATATCGGAATGCCTGCCAAATGCATCCTTGTAACTAACATGTCTCTCACATGGCTCTCCATGACAAACGACCTTGGGCTTAGTAAAATTCTAAGAAGATGCTTCCTTCATTTATTACCCCCAACACTCAAACCTCTTCATCTTCAGCTAAGAGGCCTTGAGTTAGTGTGTTCAGAAAAATATGCAACACTTCTCTGCGCACCTCTCTGTTTGGGCATGCAGCCAAGCCTGCCTTGTCACCTGGCGTCACACAGGCGTGGGTCCAGAGCGCCCAGGAGTTGGGAGGGAAGGAGGCCATCTCTTCACACATCTGGTACTTGAGCTAAAGGGCCCCCTTTCGTGTGAATTAAGTAATTGGGACAAGTGCTGGAGATGGCTCTCCTATAGTCTTCTTCAAATGGACTTTTCTAAGGTATTTCTAGCAAGGAAAAACATGGTATGGGGATAGCAGACTCAGGAAAACTTCATGTTATCCACCCATTGCTTCAATCAGTATTTATTGAGTTTCTACCTACTTAGTTCCAGGCATTGTACTGGAAGATTATTCTAAACGAATTGGACAAGGTTTCTGCCCTCCTGTAGTTTATGATCTAGTAAGTAAACAAATAAATACATAAGTAAATATACTCTATAATTTCAAAATTTGACCCTGCTATGCAATAAAAGAATAAGGTGCCATGAAAGAGACTGAAAGGCAAACCTTACTTCGGCTGAAGAGATGGAGATGGCTGCGATGGAGCCTAATCCAGTTACCACAGGACTGCTGGGAATTCTAGAATTAGTGTCTTCCCTAACAGCCACTTTGTAATTTGGCTCCAAGCCTATCCTCTCTGTAGGCATTGGAGTAACCCAACCTCACCTACCGCTGCAGCTTTACCTCGTTCTCACCTTACCTCCAATCGTGACCCTCAGAAACACTGGGTCTCTTGTTCCTCTGCCAACCCTCTGACTCCATCTACCCCACTTCCCCACTACGATGGCTCCTCCTCATCTTCCAAGGCGCTTCTGGGACAAAGCTGACCCTTTTCCTCAGGCACGGACTCCATGTGACCCAGTTCCGGGAGCACATCCCCCCTCCTCGTTTTTATTTTTGTATGTCACGGTGGTTGAGTATCAGCAATTCCATATGGTTCCACCAGTAAACGTATGTAAAGGGCAGCTGTGCGATGCCCTCTACCCATACAGGCTACAACAGGCTTGCGATTTCTGAAGTTGTGCAATATGGTGGCTCTGCTCGCCTCGTGGCCCTTTCTTGTGTGCCCATAGCACCCTGTACCCACCTCTAACACTGAGTTTACCGTTTTGAATGAAGTGATCTGTTCATGTTTCTTTCTTCCCCTCTCAATAGTTTCCTCTGGTATCCTTAACAATTAGCCCAGAATTTTTTGTTCAAACACAAATTAGCTATCATTTACTGAACCTCTGCCAGTAGCAGATACTTGAAATATATCATCTTTAATTCTCACAACAATGCTGTCAGAGAAATCACATTATCCATTTTTTACAATTGAGAAACTGGGGCTTAAAAGGTAAATAATTGAGGGAACTCCACATCAAACTAAAAGATGGCAAAGCCTCAAATTTGAGTGACACTCTATCTGATTCTAGAACCCATATTCTTTCACCCATGCTATGCTAGGTTTCACTTTTTTCATTCATTCATTCATTCAACAATATGTATATACAGTGCTGGGCCTTGTATTAGTGTCATTGGCACATCTGCAATTGACAAAACATGACTTGACTTCAAGGAGCTTCCAGTCTAGCAGGGAAAGCAAACACTGAACCACCAATTACAAATGAGATAAACTGGGATAAATGCTTACTGAACGGAGCTGAATGTTATGGGTGATAAAAATACGGAAGTGTTCTGATAGCTATTTCTGAAAAAGAAATATGTGTAACTTTGTTTAGTTTCCAAGTATTAAGAACAGTCCCTTTATCTCTAATCCCTTTATCTCCAATCCCAATACCTACTTTGTTTCAGGATAACTAGGATATAGTCTAGTCCACTCCACCCGCTGCACTTTCCAGTAGCAATCTGACAATTTCTTTCTAGCCTTTAGCTGTTTAGGATTCAGTTATTGTCCCTTGCCATAGAAAACAGATAGGAGTGATTGTGAAACTAATTCCTGGAAGTGGGCTATTCTATGCGACAGATCCTAAGGTGTGGCTGTGACTCAGCTGCAGAGAACCGCTGGTCTTCAGATGGGGAACTGGCTAACGGAGTTACATGGTACAAAACCAGCTGCTCAGAACTGGACAGTTGAAACCTGGACTCAGGCCAGAAGCTTTAAGAACTTGGTGGGGGGCGGATATCAAGAGTACCATCATACCTGGAGATTAGCAATGGTGACTAAGATTATAGAACTCCTGTATAACCCTAAAACAAAGCACACTGGAGAATGTTCCTGGTTCAGAGGTACTCTTTTGCCCATTTCAATTCTACCTTTGCTCTTACTAATTTTCCTAGAAAGCATACTGTGGTCTTTGTTTTGTTTTGCTTCAGTTATCAGGCAACAGGACGCGAACAATGCTTGGAATCAAGGGAAACGGAGAATTAAAGGAGTGGTTTCTTATTGAATGAAGAAATCAGAGAACAGATAGGAATCTTAGTAGCAAAGAATCTGGAATTAGGAGAGACCTAAGAAATCCTTTGCCCTCAATTCCCAAACAATGTAGGAAGTCCTTCTAAGAGATTTCTGTCCCATCTCAGACTTGTGTTAAGTACTTCCATGGGTGGAGAACAAATGTATTAACACACTGAAGTCCTACTATGGAAAGTCCTCACATGATCTCAACAGACAGGATCACTTAACACCAGAACAGTATAATCCCTGTTCAATCCAGTGGTTTACCAGCTTATATCCCGGCACAGTTTCTTTTCTTTAGGACTGACGTATCTTCCGTGTAAGTTGTTCTGAAATGGCTGGAGCCATCAGACAGAACTTCATTCAGAACATGGCTCCTGAGAGAGAGCACAGGGGCCAAGAGGAGGAGCGGGTCTAAACACATCTCCACAAGGAACAAGGACTCAAATATTCATTAGTTGGAATGGATGATATCCTGTGGCACAGTTAATACATGGTTCTGTTCAAAATAGCAGAGTTAATGCAGTTACCTGACAACAAAGCGTTTCCAAAAATGTCGGCCTTTGTTCTCATTGACTATTGATGACTGCAGCCCTGGGGAAAGGGGTACATTCATAAACATCAATCAGGGCAGGAAAGGTGCCTTCCAGTCTCTGTGAAACGAGATAATGTATGTGAAAGCTCTTTGTCAACTGTAAAACAGTACACAAATGTAAAGAATTTTCATCATTGTTTTAAAAGGAAGTTGGAACAGAATTACTGTTGTTTGTTTTAAAGTTTTCTACGTGGCCAACTCAATAGATGGCTAACAGGAGCACTTGCCTCCCTTTCCATTTTCTCTGAGAAGATAGTCAACGAAATTATTTTAAAATAGTGTGTCTTGGGCTTGTATTTTTTTTTTTTCACGTAGGCTACACTCTCCGAGTTTTTAAAAGCAATTTTCTTTGATATTTCCTCAATGCACATTTCATTCTAAAATGACAGATTCCAAAGACACTTACTTGCCTAAGACTATGAGATATCATTCATCTGAAATAAAATGAGCCCTTTAAAAGATAAGCCGAGGCATGTTAAAAATTCTAAGAATTTATTTGAGCAAAAATCGATTTGAATTGAGCAGCATCTAATCTAACACATAGAAAGGAGCTCTGAGGAGCTGCACGAAATGAAAGACTTTTCTAGGCAAAAGGGAACTGGAACAAGGAAGTTACACTAGGCAAAAAGGCAGGTTGGTGATTGCAAGGTTACCTTCCCTTAAGGAATGGCATGAATCTATTAGGCAGATTACCTAACTAAGGCAGATTGGGTGATTCCTGATTCACTGATTTAAGATTTTCTTTCTTTATTTATTTCTGGAAGAGCCAAAATTAAGTCTCAGTTTGGTGATGTGCAGCTTAGGACACCCACGTGCACTGTTAGTGAGAATGTGAATTGGTGTAGCCACTGTAGAAACCAGTATGGAGGCTCTTCAAAAAATTAAAAATAGAACTGCCATATGATCCAGCAATTCCATTCCTGGGTATATATCCAGAGAAAATGAAAACACTAATTTGAAAAGATGTATGCACCTCAATGTTCATAGCAGCATTATTTACAATAACCAAGACACGAAGCAACCTATATATGTGTGTGTGTGTGTATATGATATCACATATACACCACGTCTTCTTTATCCATTCATCTGTTGATAGACACTTAGGTTGCTTCCATGTCTTAAGGACATACATGTACACACACACACACACATATATACATATATATATGCACACACATTATATAGATGCACAATGGAATTACTCAGCCATAACAAAGAATTAAATTTTGTCATTTGCAACAACATGGATGGACCTGGAGGGTGTTATGCTTGTGAAATAAGTCAGCAGAGAAACACAAATGTTGTGTATTATCGCTTATATGTAGAATCTAAAAATAAAATGAATGAATATAAAAAACCAGCAATGGATTAATAGATACAGAGAACAACTTACATCTATTGCATCCAGAGGATGGAAATGCTATACAACAATGTGCTAGTGCATGTCTCTGCGAAATCCCACAATCATGAACATCACATTGGTAGCTTGAAGTCAGCCCTGGTGGATAATTTACACCATGAAAAGCAGCAAATGCTACAAATCGGGCCTTTGATCCTCTGGAGAGCTGATCGTTAAACATTTACAAACCCACCATTATCCCAGAGATGACGGTGTCTCATCCAGTTTCACATTTGTCTCCTTTCATTGACTCCAGAAAAGGAGTCTTCCTAGTTTCTCTCAACCCCTGTTCCTTAGAAGCCTCTGCCTTTTGTCTGACCACTGGATGACTGGCTTCCATTCTCAGCTTCCCCAGCAAAGCCAGCGTTGCTCTGGGTGAGCCCCATTGCACACCTCTTGGTCTTTACATTATGAATGAATGATTGGATGGACAGTGGAGTGAATGAATGAACAAATGAATGCTTCAGAGATTTTTTTCAAATTATGATCATGCCACTGTTTAAATTCCAAAATATATAGCCGGGTGGAAAGGACATTATTTATAACTCATAAATACCAGTTTTGCTCCTGGGATCCTGAATGTAATTCCTCTGCATCCCAAATTGCCTTCTGGTTAAAAGAGGCCCTTAATTCCCTCTCTTTACTAACCTCATAGGATAGTGTGAAGCTTAATCTTCATGAAAGCACTTTGAAAATAAGTGGTGCTGTACAAACCCATGGCAGTGCTACCATTATTATAGTGAGCTTTAAGTCCTTGAAGGTGCAACTTGCACGTGTTCCCAAGAAACTAGATTTACGGTTGTGATAACTTGCATTGGAAATTAGTGTAAAAATAGAAAGCTCCATAATGTAAAATATTTATTGTGTGATTTTTATGAAGAGTTGATTCATTTTTTTAACAGTGACTTAAAATGGTCTTATTATATCCTCTATGGATATAATTACTAAATAATAATACAGATATAAGCTTAACTGAAAAATAATTGTGTAGTTGTAGCAGCATTGAAATGTAAACTCTTAGATGCAGAGAACAAGCTTCGTGGTAATTATACTTGCCATTAAATGATAACATCCAATTGGTATCTAATCTTCAGGCTACAAATAAGCGTGTAATACTGCAAATACACTCTAATTACATGGCTGTTTGTCCCCTGCAAACGTAATAAGATGAACTACAAGCAGTGTTGCAAATTCCGATGAAGAATTTTATTCAGACTCTAATGAAAGATGCCAGGTGAAGCTTATGGCTTCATACCCTCCTTATTTCTATCTTCAGTACCAGTGATTTTACTACTTAGTACCAGATGTCAAAGTTTGTACTCCAATATCATTACCATTATTTGACACTGTTGTTACTTAATAAGAACTGACCTAGTATTCTACTGAAGGCTGCACAAATCTTTTTTTGGAAATTGAAGCAAAATATATCAAATATTTGTCTGATAGAGTTCCAATAAAGAAAAGGGACTAATTTATCCATCTTAAATCCTTAAGAGACAACTTTATTTTCTCAAAACTTCTACTTGAACATTTTTCTAAAACTATAATTCTTCCTTTTTTTTTTTTTTTTTGTAATTTTGGCTTCAACATAAAAGTGTGCCTTCTAATTGAATTTCTGTGTTCAAATGTTCAGGTATTTAGTACCTGGTACAGAACCTAGTAAATATTTGGAATGAACGAATGAATGAACTGTTGAATAATAGTTTATAAATCTCAATTTATTTCGTGCAAGTAAATGAAGTCAAATATGTTTGTCTAACTTTTTCTTGGGGTTAATAAATCATTTTGGTGACTTTTGTGGACCGATTAGATATGTTACAGTATGAAGACCTAGAACACTGAAGTGGCTAAAATATTATGAATTTATGTACTCCTACTCTTAGGATGTTAAGGGTATTTGTACTTAAATAATCCCATCAAGTGAACTGAGCAGTGATAAAGAAAAAGTAACATTAAGAATTAAGACAAGAAACTGAAAAAATATGTATATATGTATGTATGTATATTTATAACTGAATCACTTTTGCTGTACACCTGAAACTAACATGGTAAATCAACTATACGTCAATAAAAAATAAGAATAAACAAACTATTAAGACAAGAGGTAGGCAGAGAGCAGAGAGGTAGCTTCCAAGTTTGATGATTTATGTCCTTGGAGACCTATGTTTTCTATGGGCTTCATGTATACCATAGAAATCAAAATTTCTGAAGTCAGATTCACTCTATTACATTTTCTTTATCCACCTTAAAATAGTTTATTTCTAAAACAACAATAGTAGCTAATATTTATTGAGGATGTATTTCTCACTGTCACCCTTTGGTGTCTCTATCTGTGAAATGGCTTTCCCGGGGTCAGACAGAGGAGCGGTGGAGCAGACACCTGAACCCCAAGCCAATCTGAGGCATGCACTAAACCTCTGTGCTGTTCAGGGATGACACTGCCAGAGATCACACTGTTTCAAATGCTCTGCCTTTGCATGCATCTCTTCTATCTAGAATTGCTGTCTCTTTCTGCCCAGTGACTCAAAGCCCACCACTTAGGACCCTACTCAAGTTCTCCCATCTCCACAGTACTTTTATCATCCCTGCCTCCCATCTCACATGGTATGAAAAGTCTACGCACACTGTGTAATTCCCACTGAAGCGGTCCTGTTTAGTTCTCTCCCTCTTGAGGCAAGAACTTTTTTCTGATAATTCCCTCTTACCACCGCCCATACCCCAGCACCTAACACATAACACAGAAATAAAAAGTCGTTCTTTGTTGGTAGAATGATACCTCTGAAGTTCTTAAAAGAGCTCAGCAAGGGTTGACATGCTTTCAGGATTTACGTACTGTTGCTTCATAGTTGTTATTAACAGAAGCAGATAAAATCTAGATGTTTTTTCTAGGACCCCACACTTTTTTACAAGCTAAACAGTCACTGATCACAGAAACTTACAGATCCCAAAGGATGTGAATGAAGACGTGGCTCACGTGTTCCTCAGAGTTTTACATGCCCAATATCCTGCCTTTCCCAGAAGATTAGGCTACTCAAATATGTGGTCAGTTAAGCTGATAGCTCCCCCTCATCCTGTGTTCCTAAGACAGGGCAGGGTGGGACTGTTCTGTTTCCAGGGACACTGCTTGTTGAGGATGGAATTTTAATCAGACCAAGCCCCACAGAAAAACCAGACTTTGAGAAATCTATATCATCTCTATAATTTCTTTTGCTCCATGCTCTATCACACCAGAGAGAGATTTAAGGGGCCTGAGGCAGGCTATTGTAAAGTATCCCCTTTGCCAGTTTGTGACAAAAGGAAAAACCTAAATTTAAAAAAAGAAAAAAAGCATGTCTCATACTATGACATCTCCTTCAAGGTTTATAACGCAAAGATTAGGCTAGATTTGCTCTTTACAGAAATATTCATAACACTTTAAACAATGATTTCTTTCTCTCTTTCATACTCTCTCTCTCTCTCTCACACACACACACACACACACACACACACACACACACACACACACACACACGCATATATGCACACCTCCCTAAAAACCAGCCACCGCTGATTTGATATCTTATTTGGATTTCTTGTTGTTCTGTATCTAAATCTGAGTTTTGCTCACAATAGAAGTGTTCAGTCCGTTCCCCTACCTTCCTCCTGGGAGTTACATTTGCTGTTGGGTTGTGCATTGACTGGTTCCAGAATTTACTGATCCAAATTTTGGGCCGTGTTGTGTTTGTCTCTTCCTCCTCTCTCACATTTATCATCATTTTATGCTTGTATTTCTGTCCATTTGTCTTTCTTTCCTTTAATTTCTGTTATGTGGTCCCCAGATAGAAAATGAAATATTAGGTTTGTCAAGCGTATATCATTGTTTAAATGCCTGGAGATGATGGGTTAAACAGACCGGTCAATGAAACAAACCTCCAGTGCATTGCAGGGACTGCCAAGGATGCTCCCTTTGGCTCTTTAAGACCTAACAAGTCAATAACCTATTAATATCACATTCTGCCTGTCACCTCCACACAATTCACATGTGACTTTTTAGGACAAAACTTCACAGTTTTGTAGTAAATTAAACAGCAGAATGTTTGTGGCAAAATCCAAACTAAAATCAGACTGTAAATAAATTTAAAAGGGAAATGGAAATAATAATCACACAACAATCACTCTAAGATACACCACAATTATTACAACTATGCCTTGAATATTACAAACACATAAAATAATTCAAATATTAAGCAATGAATCCAGTCATACCATTATTTTTCAGCATATTCCCACAGGCAGTGCCCTAAGAGTTAAATGCTCAATGCATGAAAAGGGAAGCTCCTTGCACTTTGGGGCATTTACATTGAAAACAGATGATCAGACAAAAACCATTTTTTTTCAGTTTTTCCCATTTTATATAACTTTGTACCATAATCATAAAGGATCAAAGCTTAATAGTCTAAATATCAAAGAAAATACATCTGGAAATCACCACTCATTATGTATAGAGCAAGTTGTTTAATCAACGTATCTGGTAGTCCTTTGTATTTATAAAATCATGTGTGCATATACTGAATATAAGATATTAGGGATGGCAGCATTTAAGTTGACGAATTGACAGCTTACTTTCAATGATTCATATTCTGAACCTCTTTTACCTGTTTGTTCTGTTTCTGAAGTGAAAAAAAAATACTGGAATATTTTAATATATTTCAAATATTTCTCCAAATATTAATGCATCCATTCCAAAAGTGATTGTGCATCATTACCTTACATGAAAGGGAAATCGATGAGTCAGTCAGACCATTTCCTAGAAACAAAATTCTTTGCTGCAGTGTATCTAAAGATTGAATGTGTTCTATGACATTAGAAAAATTTAGAAGAAGTCTTTAGTATTACCCTTCCCAAACAGAGCCACTCCTAGCATCACGGTTAAGGGCCCAGTTTTGGAGTCAGATTTCATTTTATATCCTGGCCCCATTACTGAGAAATTATGTGACCTCGGTTTTTTTAATCTTCAGGTGCAAAATGGAGACTTTAACCTCTACCTCAATGGGTTTGGTGATGATCAAATGAAACGTCGTATAATGAATGCAGAAGGCTTTGCTCAGTACTGGGCATGGAGTCAGTATTTAATAAATGAAAGGAAATGGAGTTCATTCAACTAACCCCAGTCATTTAAGGGCATAACTTGTTCAAATACCCTTTCCCAAATACTCCTTCTATCTCCTGAGCTCATCTCCCTATCTTACTACAGGGCTGTCTTTTGAGCTCAACATTATAAAGCTATTAAAGCAACCGAAGGTCTACTTTTCTTTTCTTTTGTGCTTGTATTAGCCACCTCAAGCTTGTAGTAATGAAAATGAGGGATCTAAAGGATCATCTCCCATTCCAAATGAAAGCAATGAGGCAAGCAGGGAGTGGGATCCGTCTTTGGGAAACATTCTGTGTCCTGAAAGAAACGTATGGGTAGGGTCATCTAGGCAGGTAGGCAGGTGGCTTTTCCTGTCTACATATGATACTTCCAGCTTCTCTCCTGAGTATGCCCAGTCGTTTTCATTCACTTAAACATTTATGGAGCATCTCCTGAATTCAAACCCATGAACTAGGCTTGAAATTTAACTGTGACGATTGCAAACGCTCCCTGCCCTCCCAGAGTGCTTGTCCTCCCATTCTCCATCACCCCACACATCCACTGTTTGTAGTCAAGTAAATATCTATCCAAGGGTTTCAACAATAGCTTAACTTAGATTTTGATTTAAAAAAATCTTTTTCACTATCTGTTCTCTACTTTTCTTTTTTAATTTTTTAACCCAGTTTCCCATTCCACCTACCCTTTGACCCAGCTACCCTAAGCTACTTGTAGTTCCACTCTTTTTCACTCTGTCTAAAACTGCACTTTAGAACCACCTGGGTAGATTTTTTTTTTTTTAATCTTTATGCTCAGGTTGCAACTCAGACAAGTTATGTCAGAACCCCAAAGAGTGGGGCCAAAGCACCAGGGATGTTTAACTTCTCGGGTAATTCCAATGTGCAGTCAAGGTTGAGAGTTTGCTCCAAAGCCTTTCTCTGCATGTACCACCCTTATTTCTGAACTCACTGCTTTGTTGCCTCAGTTCTACTCATCCAGCAAGACACAGCTCAGCTGTTCTTTCTACTTGTGAAGTATTTTCTAAACCCAACCCACCTAGACTGGTATAAGGTCATAGATTAGTTTTCTATTGCTACTTAACAAATACCATAGACTTAGCCTAAAACAATACTTGTTTTTAGCTCAGAGATCTGCAGGTCAGAAGTCCAAGCATGCATGGTAGTGTTCTCTGCTCATGGTCTTCATAAGACTGGAGTCGAGATGTCAACCAGCTGTGTCCTCATCTGGAGTTTCCATTAATGTGAGATCCACTTCCAAGCTCCCCCAGCTTGTTTGCAAAAATCATTTCCTTACAGTTGTAGAACTGGGATCCCAGTTGTCTTGTTAACCAGCAGCCAGGGATGGCTGTCAGCTTCTGGAAGCTTCTCTTAGGTCCTTGCCATATGGCCTTTTCCATAGGCCCTCTCACCTTTCCAATACCTCTGATTTCAGAAAAGGCCCAGTCCCTGTAAAGGGCTCTCCTGATTAAGTCAGACCCACCTGGATAATCTCCCTTTTGATTAATTCAAAGTCAACCGATTGATAACCTAATTATAAGAGTGCTATCCCATCATATTCACACACTCGAAAGGAGGGACTTACGCCAGAAGGTGGGAATCTTGGAAGCCACCTTTGAATTCTGTCTACCAACTGCCTTTTCTATGGCTCCCAGAAGTCTGTTACCATTACTTCTTCAGACATGGAATCCTAGGAGGCCAGGTACCATGTCATATTCATATTTGTCTGGCCAGCATATATAACTCAAAGCCTGGAATACATAACTCAAACCAAGGGTTACTAAGTATTCATGTGGTGCATATGCATAAGCCAGACGTTTGCATACTAGAAAATAGAGCAAGCACAAATTCGGATAAAAGCCTGATTTAGGGTCTTAGGGAAGATGCAACTAATTTAATTATTTCAAAAGTTAAGAAAGGGTAACTTCAAAAGCAGGCTAATAAACATAAGAGTATTTTTTTTCTTTGAAGATTTTTAATTAATTTCATTGTTTCTAAAATCATTGTTGTCTCAAAATATGTATGAACATTTTTTCATACTCATTGCCTTTGAACCCAGAGTCCTTTTCCATTTTAAATCCTTATGTTGAGAGTTTGAAGAATCAGTTTTCCCTCTATTGGCCAACATGCCAAATAAATCATTCATCTGATACAACAGATACATGTAAATTAATGGTAATTAATTGATCTTTACATTATGATCATAAGGTTAATTGTGTGATGCAGTTCTTCTGCCTTGATGGTGCTTAGCACAATGAGGAATGGAGACACGGGCTCTTAGCCAGCAACTCCAGCACTCGCAAGCCCCTAGGTTTGGATAAATCACCCCTACCATCCACAGGATTTTCATCCCTCAAATTGAGATGGTAATTCCTTTCTGAATGTCCATGGTAGAATTCAACATGTTATGAGGAACTGGCACAGACTACATCATGATAATGTGGATAAAATACCAACAGTTGTCCCTCTCCCTGCCCTAGGTAACACGGAGGTGTTTACAGGAAGAAGGGAAAAATAAATTACGTACTTCCCTCTCTGCTGATAGGAACAGGTTAAGAGAAGAGAATAAGGTCTATCTACCTAAAAAAGTAATCTGACCTAAAATAGATATGACTGTAAATTCAAAGCTTATTCTGAGGTACAGTGTTGACCAAAGTCTGAAAGCCAAAGAATGAGAAAAAGATGACTAAAACTATAGAAAGTGAAACAGGAGAAATTGTGTCCAATTATATTGCTGTTAGGAAAACCTTTCTCTTCTATAACACAGCTCTGGACCAGAGGTATCCAATGGAAATAGAATACAAGCCACATAATCTTAAATTTTCTAGAATCTCCTTGAAAAAGAGTAAAACAAAGAAGCATGATTAATTTTAATAATATATTTTACTTAACCCAGTTGATCCAAAATATTGCTTCAACATATAATCAAAATTTAAAAAAATTATTAATGAGGCATTTTGTATTTTGAATGCCAACTGTTCAAGATCTCACACACATTTTTTGCACTGATGGCACATTTCAGTTGGAACTAGCCACAATTCTTGTGCTCAGTAACCACGACATGTCTGTACGTGTGGGTTTCTATGTGTATTTTTATGTCTATGCATGTATGTTAAGCTAAAGACTCTTAAGCCACTAGAAAAAATGCAGGACATATTTTCCCTTTACACAAATGGGAAGAGACCTGACTCAGCTCACCAATGTTCACACTGGACCCCTGTGCTGAACTTGAGTTCTCCTAGGTAACCTCTTTCTCTCTTTCTCTCTCTTCTCTCTTCCCATCTCTCCCTCCCTCTCTCTCTCTCAAAATGTGTCTTCAGGAAGGGAAACTAGACTAGAAATTGGAGCACCCATGAGGATCTATCCCTATGAAGGGTTTGATACTTTTATCTCTATGAAAAGCAACATTAAAATCTGATTTTTGTAACTGTTTTTCTCGTCTCCATGTAATAACCTCTAGTTTCCTCCCAAACGCCTACTGATGACACTAACTTTCTGTTCTAGTGTGGTGGGGAACTTTAAAGGAAGGGAAATAAGATATAGCCTTCCATGTCACCCCTCTCCTGAGACTAGGGTATCATTGTAAGGGAGGAAATGATCCTAAAATTCCAGAAGTGACCAGCTGCCCGTGGCAGGCCTAGGAGGCATGGGAACAGAGAAGCAGCTGCACTGGGAGTCTGTTCTTTTTCTCTGATGTGTTGTAAGACCCTTCAAGAGGAGGCAGATACTTGGGCTATCTCTTGGTTATCACTGATATTAAAAGGTAATTGATACACTTTTGTCAATGGAAGGAAGGGGACTGGTGAAATGGATGGACTAAGAACCCAATGAGAGACCAAAATGCCCATCTTAACTCCTTAGACTGTGTGCCAAGACAGCTTGTTGTGCAAAGTCTGATTTGATAGAGCAGCAAAGTCTATGAAAAATGTGGAGACTTCGGGTGCTCTGGAAATAGTCTGAGAGCTGGAGAAAGTAAGATATTTGTTCAAGTATCCTAGATAGCAACTTCTGAAACCTTTCCTGGTGAGGACCTCCCCCTCCTCCCTGACACACACACATGTGGACGTGGAACACACATGCCCAAAGGGAGACAGAGAAATATTACTGTGAATTAGATAATTTAGTAGTGTCTTGGCTTTTTTAGGCTACTAGGTTTCCGTTTCCTCAACTGGAGCAATGTTAATAACCCCCTAGTGATCCAATTAAAAAGAGAATGAATGTTCTATGCAAAAACCAACCAAAAAGAAAAAAAAGAAAAAGCTTCTCTAGCCATCGTGATCAGACCCTGTGGGAAATATACTCCACCAAATACATATGCAATTTCAATCGATATCCTAACCTTGAAACAATTCAACGTGATATTTGATAAATAGTATGCATGTGTGGGCATGTGAACACACACCCACACCAACACATAAGTGTGCTCTTCATATGTAGAGATGAGACTACTCACACAAAAAGTCAGGTGAGAGGGCCTGGTGGGCACAAAAGTCAGGCGAGAGGGCCACTGAGAGGCTAAGTGTCCTGTCCACATGTACATACCATTCTTTTATCTGCAACTGGACTTGCTGTTTTTCAATGCCTAAAAGAGAGGACGACCCACAAAGCTGCTACTAAACCCCTACCCGAGGACTTAGAATCCCCAAAAAAAGCCTTTGACCTGTCAAAAAGATACTTGGCAAGATGCTGGATCAGAATGAAGAAACCTTTTGCATGGTTTTTTTGAGAAAATCACAATTTTAAAGTATCAGTTATTATTAATGCAGGAAGATTTTCTCCTGGCAGACAGGTAAAATAAGGCTAAAATCATTTCACTAGTAATCAAATAGCTGAAGTCTAGCTAATGAACTATGTTGCTGCATCAACTGAAAAAAAGGAAGATGAAAGTCTGTGATCCAGTCTCAAAACATTTAGGGACACATTTGAGGTTCCAATTCACTGAACATATCTGTAAAGTTTATTATAACTCCAAAGTTGCTGGTTTAAATTGGCTTCTTCCTGAAGATTGGAGTGTGTAAATTGCATAGAGATGGAGAAAGAGGCATTGTTTCTCACCAAAAATGGAGCTCAATTTCAAAGAAGCTAGTTCATAACTTGAATTATTCTATCTAACAGACATTACCTCCCACAAAAAGCTAGTGTGAAGTGTGGCAATTGCAAGTCACGTGGACCCTCTGTCAAAATATTCTCAGATCCTTTCAGTTAAATATATATTCTTGATCTCATCTGTGTTCCTCTTCCGTGTAAAAACTGTGTTTCCTACGCTTTAAAATATGAAAGTTAAAAACATCAAGAACGTTTCCATGTCAGTGCATTTAACTGATTTGTAAAGTTTTCTGTTACTTTTTTTCAAAACAAGGAATCACCAAAAGTGTTAACTTATTTGTATGATGTAGGCTTAATGAATATAATCTGTCTATTTTATGAGTCTAAGTAAATATCTTTTATATACTAAGTATACTAAGTTAATATAGTATTAGTAATATATTACTTTATAAATATATATATTTACTATATATGATATTACTATCATTCATATGCAACTATATAAATATATTTATTCTTATCTATTCAATGTAAATGAATATGAACATATATTTATATATGAATGATGTGTCTTTATAAAGAATAGTTTTGAAAATAAAAAGGAGAAACTCTAGAATATTTTAAGGACTACTACCAAGAATTTAAAGCACCTAATTTTAAGAATTATCACCTTCTCATGAAAGAATAACCAAGGAAATTTTGAAAAGTAAGAGGAGGGTCTAATCTATTCTACCAGCTATTAAAACAAATTAAAACTCTACCATAATGGAAACAGCTTGGTGTGCCAGTTGTCTGTATCTCCCTTTGAATGCCTTTATCCTTTAGTTGGGATCTCCATGCTCTGTTCTCCATGGCTGTTGCCTCTCTCATATTTTTCATTTATTTGCTGCCACTTCCTCTCTTTGAAAGAAATTCTTTGGGGAGTTTTAGAAAAATAATGTAAGCTACTTCTGAAGTTGTCTAGCCTCAGTAAATTACCTTTCTCTGTCACCCTTGTGGAATTAACCCTTTGCAATTCATAGGGCACAAGCAAAGTGCCTGATGCTCCAAACACTGGACACCAGGCAGTGTGGACTATCAAAAGTGTCAGAGTGGCAGTGCATCACCTCCAGGAATGCCAACAGGAAAACCCAGTTCCCACCTCATTCAGCAGCAAGCCAAGTGGAGGTCCCCTCCCAGCGCAGGCTTATCATAAGGTCCCGTTCCCAACTGCTGGCTAACCCTCCTTCACTGCATGTAGCTAAACCTGTGTGTACATCTTCACCACCAAATCTTCATATAATGAAGTACAATGGATCCATCTGGGAAGTACCGACAAACTGGATTGTCGTCATCAGCGACGTTTATTCTACAAGAAGCTCTCTTATCCCCAGGCCTCTGCACGGGTCGCATCCTCTGTGTGCAACATACTCCTTGCACCCCTGTGCTCTCTATCACCCTCCCCTCGAGAGCGCTTGCTCACAGCTTGGGTTTCTGTGAAATCACATATCATTTATTCCTGCCTGTGAATTTATTTAATTGCATAATTCTTCTTCACTCTCAATGCAGACACGATTTATTTCAAGGCGTGTTCTACCAACCAAACAATATGTTAATTTGTTATGTAAATTGTCGCTCTTTTCTTAGACGTCGTCCGGCGCGTTTGTTTACCACAGTGATTACTGGACAAGCTGTGAGCCCCTTGGTTTCTCTGTCTTCCCCACTGGACTGTAAGGGACAAGTGCTAAGCAAGTCTTGGCAAATGATACCTTCTCAGCACCTACAACCAAAAGAAACAAGCAATTCATATTTTAGTTTCTTTGGGAATATAATGACATTAAAAACCACCCTTGACTAAGGGTACTTAGCAAAAAAAAAAAAAAAAAGGATATGTCACAAGCTTTCTCTTAAAACTGATCTACTTTTTTCTATTTCTAAAACCATAACCGAGCCACCATCACCATCCATCATACTTGGATTCTGAAGGTCCCCCGATGTGCACCTCACTTTCCATCCTGCTCACCTCTAGATTTAAAATGCAAATCAGATCACCATCTCACTCACCTGCTTAAACCGTTCGTTGGCTGTCCACTGTACTTAAGACAAAAAGCCCTAAACATGACTTGCGAGGTCTGGCGTGTCTGGCCCTGCCTGCCTCTCCACTGATGCTAATGGTCTCCAAGTGTGTTCCCAGCTCTGCAGACCTGGGCTACCCTCTGCCCCTCCCACCCCTCAACACAGCCTCCCCTCACCTGAGTGACCCATCCTCACCCATCAGGTCTCAGAGGCCACCCTGTTCCTCAGTATGAAAATAGCCTCACTGGTTATACTCCTTTGAGGAACGTGCATTTTTTTCCTTTAGAGCACTTTTTCCAATTTGCAATTGTATTCCCCCAGTAAATATTAGGTTCTCTGAGGGTAAGAATTACACTTACTCTCTTCACCACAATATCCACAGTGTTCAGCTTGGGACCTACCGTCTAGGAAGTTCCTGATACAAGCTTTGAATGAATGAGTGAGAAATAAAGGTGGCGGATGCAGGAAGGTTCAGAATAGAGAGGGAGGGTGAGAGTCAGTCCTCTCCTGCCGGAGGAGCTAGACCATGAGGTGCACTGTAAAAGATGTGGTAGATTTAGAAGAGTGATTTCCAGATTTCATAAAACAATTTTTTTTAATGGAGACTTCCTGAATGTTGCCAACTCAGTTTTTCCATGTTATGCTATTAAAACCCAAAATAATTCCAACTGGAATAGCTGTTATTTTCTTTAGAAAGGTATATTTTAATACTAAAAACAGGGGGACAAAATTTCAAGATAAAAGAGAGTTCTTTAAGCTGGATTTATCCAGCCTTATGAGAAATAAATCATCTTGTGTGTGTGTGTGTGTGTGTGTGTGTGTTTTCCCTTCAGAAAATTTCAGCAAGGACTGACCCAAATCCGTGAACCAGTCCTTGGTAAAGATGGACCTGGATGAGAGGATGGGCTGTAGAAGGCAGACCCAAGTTCCCAGGACAGCTCCAGGCATGTTCAGAAAACAGTAAATAGACAGCCAGGGTGCAGGTTTTATGGAGGAGAGGAAAGGTTGACTAGATAGACAGTAGAGGTGAAATGCTTAAACAGTTAAACCAACAAAAAAATACTTCCTTTCATCCTGTTTGATTCACACAGAGAAATACCAGTGTTTCCAGTAGGAGGAGAGGCCAAAAGGAAAGAGGGAGGAAAAGCCACTCAACTGTTGATCAAGGATGTGTTGAACATCTACCATGTGCCTGCACCGGACGGGAGCAGGAGGACAATACGAGAAATACCTTTGCAGAAAACTGTGGGACAAGATGAAGGGCAGTGAAATGGCTGTGCACTGGATTCAATACCAGCACAGAGGCTGGAAGTAGACAGAGCATGCCGAAGTCTATAATTACAGGGAATAAAATGAAGGCTGCAGAATAGCGAGTGGGAGTGTCCCCCATTTCTGCTCTGCCTGCATGGGCGCTCCTGCTCCATCCAGGTCCTAAGTGCCTAGGGATTCAGGGAAGAAAGGCAGTGCTCCCTGGGTGGGCAACAATGAAGAGCTCCAGAGTAGAGCTCTGACCCTTTTTTCTTCCTTACTGCGTCCCAAGCCCTGCAGAGTTACAGAGTATCAACTCGTCCAAAGCATCTTCACCCTTTTGGGACAGTTCAGCTAGCCTCAGCCCCACCGCCAAATAAAGACTGATTATCACATTTCTTCACCATTACACCGAAAGGGGACTGCAAAGTACCTGGCCTTTCTTGGAAGAAGGCTCCATAAAAATACAAGTTCATGCTTACCTTTCAGTTCAGTGGTTTTCTGAGTCTCTGAAAATCTTAATTCAATAATGCAAACCTATATATTTTAGAATTTATATATTCTACAATTGCACTTATCTTTACAGAGTGTGTTACACGTGTCTTTATGCAGGAGCTTCAAAACCCAATTCCTACTCCAAATGCACATAGAGGAGCAACTACTGAGGTCACCTGATTTCCAGCTAAATTTCACATTAACGGACTTAACATCTTCTAACATGAAGAGTAACAAACAGCATAAAATATTTCAAAAGGTTTCCCATGACACTTGGGGGAAAAAAACAGTACGAAACAAGTGCCCATCAACTGAGGAATGGTTGGGTGGATTCCAAGCTGTGGAATATTGTTATGCAGCTGTTATAAAAACAGTGATTTGAGTGTGTACCCAACCAAAGGGGATATTCATGATACGTTGCTATTAGGTTAAAATGAAACCAAGCTTCAGAGAACTTTGTACAATATGGCATTGTTTTTGTAGAAAGCTAAAATATATATGCATAGATGTATTTATACATGCTGATATAAGCATGCAGAAGGGTTTGTAAAAAGCACACCAAACCTTTATGAGACTGGTCTCAATGAAATGGCAATGCAGGGGTAGAGGATGAGAACTTTTTCATTATCTATCCTGGTACTGTTTCACATGCCACAACCAGTACATGTTACTTGTAATTATAAAATAACATGATAAATATAATTTAAAAGGAAAATATTTGCCTTATATTAAATAAAATCCCAAAGCAGGAGAGTTTGATTGATTTAGAATTTGTGAATTCTGATTGCTCTATAGATAACATTTCAAAGATCCTCCGTGTTTAGATGGGAAGAGCCTTAAACCTGTATGCCGGTTTTGGTCCTGAACACTCTCAGGGGTGACTGAATGCTGTAGCTTTCAATACAAAGAAAAGAATACCAGCTAAGCATTTCCCAGCTCCTGCTCTCTGGTACTTGTCCCCATGACAAGAAAAAAAATCAGAAGCTTGTAAAATCATAACCAGGATATTCTGAGAAAATTTCTGTTCTTGGTTTTCTCTGCCAATTATCTGTCCACTGACAAAGAATTTTTAAAAAATAGTATAAGTGATGTGACATTTTAAGGAGCAAGAAAAATAGCAGACGAGCCTGTAGTAGGCTGCCAGGTGCACAGCTGCTAAGCACCTCAGCAGTCTTGTCAAGATGTGAAGTTATGACACCAAGTTTTCCTTTAAGAGTCTTCTTTCCCTGTGGACCTGTGATTCCCACAGATTATTCTGTGATGCTTCCGGCTCTTCCACGTCGTGATCTATCCCCCGCTGACCATCCCACTTCCCCACCCTCCCTCCTCACACATAGACACAATAGTTATTTCATTCCTTCCTAGGTGAACTACAAATGCTCATGATTTTGCAAAAATGAAGGAAGTGAGACATTCTGTAGTTTCAAAATTATACCCCACTAGAGTTCTGAGACTTAGTAACAATGTTACCCCAAGAATGAGAATCCAGCTACCCGAATCTTCACAAGGACTAAAACTGTTTTCAGACAGGCGCTGCATCACATGAATTCAAGTCTACTGGATAATTAATCATAATCAAGATAAATGAAATCTTCATTTATCCAATTTTTACTTTATTTATATATTAATGTCACCTTGCCCTATTCCAGAAAACCTCTTTGGACTTTCCCCTTCTCTGGTCAAGAGGACTGTATGTAACTCATCTGTATGCAAAAGAGTTTACAAGGTCAGATTGCCACACGACCCATGCTTTATTCTGATACTTTTCTGTCCTACCATCACTCATCCTGTGCTTTCTTCTACCTTCCTTTCCTTTATCCCTTTGATTTTCTCCTCTGCCTCATATGCCTCCCTCACAGAGGTCTCTTGTTTCTGCCTATCCCCTCTTTTTGACACATCCCACCTTTGTCTGAGTTTCAGTGATGTCCTCCAGCAGGCGATCGCAGGCTTGGGGCTCTGGGACGACCATAAAGCTTCGATGCTGAGGTAGAGGAAGCTCTCACACAGAGAGGCTGTGGTCATAGAAAAGGCACTACAGCCAAGGCAGGGAATTGTAACCTCATTTCCCTTGGAAGAGGGTGGAGAGGAGGTTAAATATGGAGCCATGTTTCCTTTTCCAGAAGTCTCTACTTAAACTCCTATAGATATTATCACAAATACCCTCATGTTGGCCCATGGATTACTATTTTAAACCAACAAACATTTTTTCCCAGGTTTTAAAACAGCTTTATTGAGGTGTAGTTGACATACAAAAAAATTGCACCATACTAAAAAGTGTCCAACTCGATAAATTTTGGCTTGTGTACAGCTATCACCACAATCAAGGTAATGAACATATCCATCACCTCTAAAAATTTCTTCATGCATTTTTTTAATCTCTCTATCCTGTGCCACCAGATCCTCTCCCCTCCCTAGGCAACCACTGACCTGCTTTCTATCACTATAGAATGGTTTGCATTTTCTAGAATTTTATATGAATGGAATTATACAGTATATACCCTTTCTTTGTCTTCTTCTTACACTTGGCATAATTATTTAGAGATTTATCTGTTATAAATTATTGCCTTCAAACATTTTAAATAAATTCACGTGAAAGGCAATAAGTGAACACACCATAAAGTCATAACAGTTACTCAAGAGATCCTTCGAGGTGCTGAAGAAGACAGCAGGGAAGGCATTGCAGAGCTGACAAGTGGTTACCTAGATGGCTCAAAGGACTCCTTCCATGACCCTTGGGTCAATTAGCAAACACATGAGAATAGCATCTTCTCGCATCTTTGTTTTCCAGCCACAAAAGCAAAAGTGCTATTTTTTTTTTTCCGAGGAGTTCGATGTTATCTAAGCTCCAAGAATCAAGTGATCTATATTTCGAATACGGAGGCTCTTTAGTATCAAACAGTTATTTTTAATTCAGGAATTATTGTTTTCATTTATATTGGGGGAGGTTGTAGATAAAACCAGAAATACATATTTTAAAATCTTAATGAAGTCGTTATTCCTGCGAGTCACTGTGATATTTGGTAACAATATCCTCTACTCTGAGCAGAATAATCTCCCTTTATTGCAGATGGAGGAAAGTTGTAAAGTCTTGGGGGAAAAAATGTATTTGGTGAACAGCTCCTGGGTATGTGGGCCAATCTCAGCCAATTAGAGGCTATTCATTAAGGGCCCGAAAGTGTTGCCTGGGTAGCAGGTTAATGACGGCACAGACCCCTTTCAGGTTTCATGACAGGGCCTATTCTTTGCCAAATGTATCACATTGGAGAGTTTGTAGCCTGTTAAGTGTACTCATTAGCAAAAAATAATTATAATTTCCCAAGTTTCAGGGATTACTTTTTTGAAATTCTTCACATTTCCACGAAACTCTTAATTTATCAATAACTTTACAAAAAAAAAGTATAAATTCACTAAGTGGTAACCCTTAAGAAAAATTTTATATGTATCTCATCAGCAAACAATTTGGTAAATTTGCAGTGCTGCTCACCATTAAAGCCGCACTTTTATATTTTTCTGCTTCTTGAGTTTCCCCCTTCTCGTGCCTTCTGTCTCCCTGTGGGCTAAAACAAGAGAGCAGTCTGAGGTCGTTCAAGGGGGAGCTGAAATTGAGTTTGTTTCTCTGCTCTTAATTTTCCTTTCTTCTTGTTTTCCTCCCTCCTCTCTTTTCTTTCCTTTCTGGTTTCCTCCCTTCTCTCTGTCTCTCTCCTCCTTAGTCATCATTATCTCCATCAAACGTTCCCCATCACTATCCCATGTAACCTACAGTAGCAGAGTCCTGGGTACCAGGCGCAGGGCAACCAAAGCACAGCACATCTTCTCTGTCTTCCAGAAGCTTACTTCAGGAGACCAAATGTACACACATACCCGTCCTGTCCTCATTCCTTCACCCTACAAACATTTATTGAGCACCTATCCTGTGTCAGGCTCTGTGGTAGGTGATAAAAAAAAAGACTCCACCCTAACAACAACAGTCAAACCACCAAACCACCAGCCACCAATAGCAACCAAAATAAAGCCGCTAACACAGCAAAATACAATCAACACCAAATATCTCCGAGATCAGAAGTGTTTCTGGAGACCAGGAGAAAAGAGATTTCAAATTGAAGGGATCACTGAATCTGAATAGAAGAGAAATGGTGGGAAACTTCGGTCCTAACTCTATGAATATTGAAATCTGCTCTGTATCAATACAAATCAATAAAAATCAATTTGAAATTTGAGCTCTATGTGTCTTCTTTACTATACTTCAGATAGCAGATGTATTTTTGTGATTGATGTGGAGTTGGGGATAAAAAAACTAGAATCCAAAGACCTGACTTTGTCCTCTCCCTGTTCATTTAGCTAGCATTAAATATGGCCAGAAATTGAAAATTGCATCATAGAGGTAAATATTATTTGTCCCTAAAATAGCAAGTGACTTTGCTAAATTTCATTTAGGTATCCCCCCAAAAAATGGCATTTATTAGTCTTTGAAGAAGAAAATTATCGAGAGAGGAGGTAATAGCATCATTTTTAGGAGTCTCTGTAGTACAACAAAACTAAAGGCTTTGTATTTTCAATAATTAGCAGAACCAGAAAAGGGATTCCAACTGCGAATGTGCTTTATGATATTTTTCTTTCTCACACACAGGTGGGAGACTTAGATACTATGCTCTTGATGTAGAGATCTATTGTTGGTGTTGTTTTAATTCTGACTCAGCCTCCTTCTACTATTTTTTCCCTAAGAGTCCTTGTGTAGTTTCCAAGCTAATTATTTACCAAGTAGAAACTGGAGAGCAGTCAGTCAGGGAGAAGTCCGTTTTAATGTCATTGTTCTGGTGTTTAGCACATCCTAGTATTTGTCATCTGTTGCTCTTGCTTTGCATTCAAACGGTTTTGGATATGATGCCCTTAAAAAAAACAAAACAAAAAAACCCTGCGGTCTTGTGTAATACCGCACCACTTCATTGTAATGCAGAACGCATAGCTTCAAGTGTTTGCAACACTCTCCAAGCCAGTTCCTTTCACACTGAAAATAGACACAGGGCCAATGTGAGTGCACACTTTTTTTTTTCCAGCTCCACTAATCTTGCAGCTGACATCTTAGCAAACAATTGAGCATTCAAGAAAGTTTACGAAATTTAAAGCCAAATTGCCAGCCACTCCCTACTGATAATCTCAGTCACATATTTTGCCAAAAATTGCCCCAAGGAAATATGGTCACTTGAGAAGGACAAACTCCATCATTGTTCAGCAGCAGAAACACCTGGACCAACCCAAGCTGGCTATTTCATTTATTAAAATTCCTTGTGGTGTTGTTAGAAAAAAAAGACATTTGGGGGAACCCCAACAGGGCTTTACCTGAAATTGTTGTCATTTATAAAACATTAGGTATTTATTTTAAAGAGATCTGTAAAGGGCACAATTAATCTCCCACACAGCTTTCTTTAGGAGATTCAAGTAAGAATGTTAATGTAGGAGGTTACTAGAATTTTCCATTCCCAAGGGGGTTGTAAAGAGATTGTCATCAAGTTTCAGTTTTGGAGAAGGAAGGAAAGATCCTTTCTCTGCTGTTTTCCTCGCAGCCATAGCGCATCCTAAAACGGTTGCACCGAAGTGCTGTTCTAAAGGCCAGGTTGTAGCCCTGCACAGTGGGCTATGTGGTCCTAAAGGTTATTGATGGGGGTCTTCGGAGGCACAGTTTTTTCAGGCATTTCTCCCACATGTTGGGATAACTGACAGTTCTCACCTTCCCACCTCCAAGCCTGAGCTATACTGTGTGCCCCACCTCTGCCCTCAGTCACTCGACCATTTTCTATGATCATTTGAAAGTCAGCCAAAGCCAGCCCATCATGGCTGACAACCCTCAAAGCCTCCACTGCATAAAAGCAAAGTCACTGCTTGGGAATTCTGGCTCCAACCCTTCTGCATCAGACAAACACTTTTGCTGAGCATTGAAATAGCACCTTCTAAAGGCCCCTGGGTACATGGTGTGTCTGCATATAAAGTGCTTACAACATTTGAACCACCTTGGCCATTTCCAAACGTGTCCTTGATCCTTTCCTCAAGCAAGCCCTTCTCCTCTTCCTTCAGATCATAGGACATTTTCTGGAAGGTTCTTTATCATCTTCTCAAGTCCTTGACGCCTCCTTAGAATTTCAGCAGCATGTCATCTTAAACACTAATTACCATTTTAGGCAGAAATCTTTTTCTCCCAACTAAATAATAAGACAAGACCAAGGTTTACAGGTGGTTTGTATTACAATGCCTGGGAGAGGGCTTTCATGCTATTTCACAGAACTTTTTAAAAGCTACACCCTGAATGGGAGAACAAATACATTGATTCAAAATCGATGGTCTTATAGTGACCCTAAAATTTTCAGAGGAGAGTCCCATTCAAAATGTGTGGCTTGTGCAACAGGCACATGAAAAAACGCTCAATATCACTAATTATCAGAGAAATACAAATCAAAACTACAATGAGGTATCACCTCATACCAGTCAGAATGGCCATCATTCAAATGATAAATGCTAGAGAGAGTGTGGAGAAAAGAGAACCCTCCTACAGTGTTGGTGGGAATGTAGTTTGATGCAGCCATTATGGAAAACAGTATGCAGACACCTCAAAGGACTGAAAACAGACTTACAATATGATCCGGTAATCCTACTCCTGGGATATATTCAGAGGGAACTCTAATTCAAAAAGATGCACGTACCTCAATGTTCATAGCAGCACTATTTACAATAGCCAAGACGTGGAAGCAACCTAAATGTCCATTGAAAGATGACTGGATAAAGAAGTTGTGGTATATTTATATAATGGAATACTATTCAACCATAAAAAAGAATAAAATAATGCCATTTGCAGCAAAATGGATGAACGTGAAGATCATCATTCTAAGTGAAGTAAACCAGAAAGAGAAAGAAAAAATACCATATAATATCACTTATATGTGAAATCTAAAAAAGAGAGACACAAATGAACTTATTTATAAAACAGAAACAGACTCACAGACACAGAAAACAAACTTATAGTTACCAGGGTGGGAAGACGGTGGGAGGGAATAAATTGGGAGTTTGAGATTTCCAGATACTAACTACTGTATATAAAATAAATAAACAAAAAGTTATACTGTATAGCACAGGGAACTATATCCAATATCTTGTAGTAACCTATAATGAAAAAGAATATGAAAAGGAATATATGTATGTATATGTATGACCAAAGCATTATGCTATACACCAGAAACTGACACAACTTTGTAAACTGACTATATTTCAATTAAAAAAAGAAAAAAAAACAAACTGTGGCTTGTGGAATAAAGAAAGCAGTTCACTGGCTTGTCATGTACCGTACGGACTATGGGGTTGGAAATCAGCACCAAAGTCGAGTATCATCATTCTTCAACCCTGACTCTGTCTGTGGTCTTGGGAAGGTCGGTTTATCTTTACTTCCATTCAGTTTGCCCTTTCTGGGAAAAGGAAATGAAAATGTACCTTTCCCGGGAGTGTGGTGACACATTATAGTTTGGAAGAGATGTTTAAAGAATGGGAATCAGGCTAATAAAATGCTCCTTGTTATTTTCAAATGGTGTTTCAACAGAAGCAAGACTGATTCTTGCTGAATTCATTTCACTCTATGACTACTTGTCGACCAAAATTTGAAGTGTTCAGTCTCTCCGTGTGAGTCTGAATCCCTGTCCCTTGCTTAGTTCTTCACATTATCACTGAAAGAGACTGTTCCCAGAGACCTGGCTACTGCCAAGGCATTAAAAGATTTTATCTTTTTAAATCTTTCTCTGCATTCTACATGTAACAATTTATTTGCTTTTTTCACAGAATGCTTACAGGGCTCTAATGGCATTAGATACCCGCCATTCAATAGGTTGGATGGCACTTGGCGGCACTGGCCTCGGAGTATTCAGTGAGAATACTGTTTGGTTCTTTTTCATTTTAATTGCTGGAATGGCTGTGGATATAAGTTGCTTTGCACAAAAGGGTGACAAATAATGATGAAAGACACCAGAGTGCTCTCATGTGTGGCTTCGTCAAGAAGGAGAAAAGAGATTATTGCAGCTGAGCTGATCGCATGGAATTTGCTGGGCCTCCCCCCAGCCCCACCCCCATCGCCACCGCCACCGTGTCCCTCTACTGAAATGCGGTTCTTCCAGGCTAGGAAGGATCCAGTTGAATAACACACAAAAATTGATCCTATTAACAATGATCTTTAGAATGCTCAAGGACATGACGCCGCTTTCGTGCGGCGCCAACATAAGCACGCTCAAATCCTTAAAGGAGCAAATTGTTTCTGGTTCTGTCGTTCTCTTCCTGGGGAACTGTTGCCTCAAAACAGAGCTTCTCTGGGAGTGGGGGCGGGGAGGGGGAAGGAGAGCAGAAGCCTCCAGTTTAAAACAATGCCCAGGCTGGCCTTCCCGGGAAGCGACAGAGGCGCCACTTAGAGTTTTAATTAACATTTTAATCCTTTAAAATCATTTAATACTAGGCAAATATGTTAATGCTGCAAAATCAATGCCAAGAAAAGTGTCAGAAGAGATAATAGGTAAAATTAATTATTTTATGACCTATCAGGTTTCCAATTGTTCTTTTCTTTGAAAAAAAAAAAAAAAAAACCCCTCTTTATTACTCTTACAGAGAGTATTAGTGATCTTCGAGGAAAGAATGAGTCTGTGTCCCGAATTACTGAACATCGACGTGCCTGATAAAGTCTGAATACTTCTACCCCCTTTCCTGGTGGCAAAGTGGCTTTTCTGTTTGGTAGCACCGAGGACACCTGAGTTCCTTCCTCCTGCAAGAATTACTCCTTTTTTCTCTCCTCTTCCTTCCATGTTGACGGAATTGCCTTTGCTACCTCAGGGGTCTTTTTTCAAAAACCTGCATCCTGGGCCCTCCCTGGGCCCTGCTCTGATGCCTCAGTGTCCCACCCTTTGCAGTCAGGCTCTAGTGCTTACCATCTATAAGCCCTAACCCCTGGCCCTGGCCTCAAAGTTTCTTTGGGACTTTTCTTATTTAAGTCATTAGAAGCATCCTTTGAAAGACTGTCACTCCTAACAAGATAAATACCTGTGTCCATATTGTGCAACACTTGAGCAATGGGATGCTGGCTATTTCATTTGCTGGTCTTAGATCTTTCAAAGTAGAAACAGTCTTTCTCCCTTCTTCATTCCTAATCCAGCTGTTACTTGCAGGCATTTTCCTTATTATGCGGGGAGACTTAGACACAAAAATGTGGGCTAGCTAGTCATGATATGCTGCCAGTGCTTACAGAACCCAGAGAAAATTCACTGATGACTATGGATAAAGGGTGTGGTTTTGAACTTCTCTCAATGGGCACTTTATGAATAACACCAATAGCGAGAATTCTCCATTAAAAGAGAACGCCTGTAATTAGGCCTTGGACATACATGTTAATAAGTGAATTTCAGCTACGTCTTCCCACAACAGAGCCTCGTCCTTTCCATCAGGGAATCAGAGTCACAGAAATATTTTCCTTCATTAAATTCTACTCATTCTGGGGTGGCTTTTTAAGTTCTTCAAAATCTGGGCAGCAGACGATTTATTTGGAAGAAGGGCAGCCTCTCCACACCCCTCCCCAAGCCAAATTCTGAGAATAGGAAAAACATTGGGCCTTAATCATTTTCTCTAACCCAAGGTCCCTTAGTGTGACAACATGGCTTTCTACTGAAAGGTCCAACAGTGGGGGAGGATTCAGTCCCAAGGGAGAGAGGAGGTTTAGCATCTTAGTGTTGCAAGAATTGTTTAAAAAGATGGAAAGTGGATAATGAAAAAGAATCCGATTGGAGCTGAGAGGGGAGCACTCTGATTTAAGAAAGCTCCTCCCCATCACACCCCAGTCCTCTTCACTCAGGTGCAGATGGCGTAAAACCCCTCACGTGGAAACCCCTTTTTATTCTGAGTGACCAGAGTTCATTTCTGGAATAACCAGTTTCAGGGTTTCCAATCATCCACAGCAAATAATATTTTATATTTAAAAAGCAGTGTGTATACAGTGGCTGATAATGAGCTGAGTGACTCCTTTGTTGTTTGTTTTGATGGTATATTCAGAGAGAAAATTTAGAATTAGGATTCTGTTGTTGTTACTCGGACTTTTCCAGTGCCCATACTCTGAAGAAAGAAGTGCGAGAAGACTCTGGAAGCTGTACTAAATGCTAAGACGGCGAGAGATGTCACCAGTATCCACTCTCATACTGCTTGGGTCAGACGCAGCTCCTTTTGAAACAATGAACCTGGTTTGTTGTTGGAGTTGATGCTGTAGTTTTTAACAGGATCTCTCCACACTCTTAACACCGAACAGACTCAACGGGACACTTCGAGTAAGTGGTTCCCGTGAGACTTCCTTATCGGTTGTAATTTCTATTGTCTGCTACCCAAAAACAAACAAACAAAAAAATTACTCTAAATAGCCGAAAATCATTTTTATTGAAGTTGGGAGGGACAGCTCTTCATTGTCAGGGAAAGGTCTTTGGGGAAGCCTCGGAGGAGTCCAACATTTTATTCTGCTGTCCCATGTACAGTGGGAGGGAAATTGGGAAGTTTGAATGGGCTCTGAAAGATCTGTTCTTTGTGCAGCTCGCTCTCTCCTGATGTGGTGTGTGTGTTCCAGGAGAGAGGACAGGCACTGAGACTAAACACAAAAATCAAAATGGATTTTACTCCGCCTTCAGTAAACAGCCTGGCACAAAAGTCCATTGTGCTGTGAGATGACTGCTAAGATGAATGGAGTTGGCTGTCACGGAGGTGATTGTGGGGCCGGTCTCTATTGGATCACAGTCCAGGGTTGAATTCCTTTCTGGTTCATCAGGGTCTGTTGGTACCACAGGAAGTGTCATGATCCTTTTTTTCACTAGGGCCAGATGGTGTCCTTTTTGAGGCCTTACTAATGCCCAGTTTTCCACATGTAAAACTCCTGGGAAAATGACCTAACTCACAGCTGCTTAGTGAGGCTTGAGCAGATCTTTAGAAAGACTTCTGTCAAGAGCAAGAAGATTGTACCACTAGCAGGATAAAGGGGGAGGCTGTGGCCAGAAATGTATCAATTACAAACCATTTTTAAACTACGATCATAATTTGAATTGTGGTTTGTACAGCGTATGTCTTCATAGGCAGTGGCTGAAAGGCTAGTTCACAAAAGCTGCTAATTGCTAGCGATGCTGATTGCTTTCCTAGCAGAAGTTTTACCTTCCTTGAGAGCAGATGGCCTGAATAAGGAGAGAAAATGTGGTCCAGAAGGGTCGGGAAAGGACAAAAAGTGAAAGATTCCCTAGATAGCTGCAAGGAGCCTGGGGAGAGGGGAGGGACCTCAGTGTTAAAAAGAGCTAGAAAAAGTGTAAACTTTTGATGTATGTGGTTTGGGCTTACCAGTGAATTGAATGATTCCCAAGGGCAGACGACTGCAGGTGTGATATTCAGAAAGCACGATGCCTTTTCTATTAACTGAGTTACAGTGAGAAGACATCCAAGTTGTTACAGGGGTCAGTGAGATTCCCACTGAAAGTCACTGTGGGATTTTTCTCCCATCTCAGAAAACACTGGTAATAATTACCTTTGGGACAAAGCTACTCTTAATAACGTCTTTGAATCCTTGCTTATTTTTTTGTGTTGTGTAGTAATTGATTCTTGCTTCTTTGTGTATTTTTCCCTTTGTGCAATTTTTTTTTAATCTACATTGTTGTTTTCAACTTGTTTAAAGGGGCTCTTTCTAGCTGTTAGAGTTTCCATTACCATTTCAATTAATTAATGTGGGACAAATGACAGATTTTTCATGTCATGTTTGAATGGAATGTGGAAGTTTTTCTCCAAAAATCTAAAGCCATGTACAAAATAGGTTTGTGTGTTTTTATTCTAAAATGTGAACCCCCAAAATTGGTACCATCTCTTTGCAAACAAGTGAAGCATCAAATAATTACCGTGGGGATTGACTTCTAAAAAGTTACTTTTCTTCAAGTCTATAATATTTATACAAATTTGCTTAACTTTTAGGTCATTCATAAAATCTAATGTATTACTGGGGAAAAGAAGAAAAACTGATGTGAAACATTTGACTTGTGTTTTCAATCAGCGCCTAACACTGTCTATGGAAAGAAGTGTCTCCTTCACATGTTTTAAACCTAACGATAGCTGTGTAGCAAATGGCAAATCCACAGCATGAGAAGGAAGTGATACCTTCACAATTTTTATTCTCTCTGAGATTTCGGATTAAAGTATACAAAATGGTGATTAGCTATCTCTACTGCTCAGAACCCGAAAAGCATCAACGTCCATAATTTGCAGATTACTGACTTAATTGTTCGTGAATATTTCACAGAACCTCGCTTCCCTTATGTAACTTACTACGGCTTATGCCTGGATGTAAATGGTCATAAACTAAGGCTACATCCATAGGAAACATTTTAGTGAGAAGCTGCCAACCTTAAAGGATGATAGATATTTTGCTCAAGTGGTGCCAGTTTTCTTCACACTGAAAACGCCCATCTCCACGGAGAACTTGGAATTGTATGTTTAGGACACTAATCCGAGAGAGTAGCAGAGAAGGAAGGACTTTCTCCTCTGGTGAGCAACCAGCAGCATTAGAACAAAGACCCCAAAACTTTAGTTAAGGGCAAAATGTGTTAGTTTGCTTATTTTTAACTTTCTCTTTAAACAGTAATACAGCTCACTAGAAACAGCTTCAAGTATAATTCTGCTGATCCGTATTGGTTTCTCTTTTGTTTTTAAAAGGAGAACAGACTTAGGTATCCTGGTACACATAAGATCCATGTTGAACAGTTAACGAGCCCCAGAGATGGAACCAGGATTTCCTCCACTGGGTCAGTTTCATGCAGCCAGGCTTTTAGCAGAAACTAGCCTTCTGTCTCCTTCCTTTCACGGGCAGGGTTATGTTTTGTTGCGGCACAAAGAAATCCTTCCCTCCCTTGTTCACAAAGCCCCACGGCACTAGCCCTCCTTTATCACTGCTCTTTTCTCTCTCTGAATGCTGTATTTTTTTATTTACATAAGAATTCTTGTAGATGTTTTATTTACATATGTATTCACTCATTTTGGAGGCATGAAAGGAAGTGAGGAAACTCTAAATCCCAAAGTACATTTTTACAGACTATAAACTCTCTCAGTGGCTGTCAGTGTCCCAGAAAGTAACTCTAATCTTGCTTTTATTTGTCTTAATCGTTGAGTCTTGCTCTTCACAAGTTAGGTAGAAATTCAGAAGGTCTTCAGTGACTTTCCAAGCCTCAAGTGTGATGCTATGTAATTCTGTTCTGTGGCAACAATGAGGAAAAAAAGGATGTCCTGTGAGGAAGGGCCCTCTGACTTGGGAGATGCTGTTCAGTTATTATAATGGATCATCAAAGGAAGAAATAATGATGCTGAGCCCCAGATGAGGGACCATCTTGGTTTTGTCTATGAATTTTTAAGATGTGACCAGAGAAAAGCAAAGGATAGTCTTTTAAAACAATCAAAAATTAATCTTTAACATTATTCATGGTTTGTATAAATTCTGACCTTCATTTCAAGAGTACCCATTCAGTCTGCAGAGTCTGGAAATTCAGATGGTCAGTACAATGTTAATTTATAGCAGAAACTGGAGCCTCCATGTTTTTTTCCCCAATATTATAACTTCTGGGAGTAATGAGAGACTCTCTTAGCGAAAGTTTTAAAGTCATTTCTCAAACAAAAGACTCAGTTAATCTTGAAAAAAAAAAAAATCCCTTCAGTTAGTTTTAGTGTTGTGGGAATGGGAAAAACATACTTTTCCTCATTTTTAAAAGGTGTATTAAATAAAGGATAATCCTTCTTGCCCCCTCAGTCTTCCCATGTGGTTGGAAAAAAAAGTAACTTCTTTGAATTTACCCTATAAACTATTGGAATCTTCCAGACGTAATTTTACTCACTTTTTTTTTTGTTCCATCAATGAATATTAATTGGAGTTCCTACTGCATCCAGGTAATTAGGTTAGACATGAACAGTACCAAAAAAGAACCAGTCGTAGACCCTCTTCTACGATGTTTATGGGACCCTGTGATGACAAGCCCACTGGGGACAGACAGTAAAAAGATGGGACAAAGTGTAAGGACGTCCTAGATATTAGTGTCCCAATCGTGTCACATCCTTCTCCTCTCCTTTAAGTCCTTGACGGTGTAACAGACGGCTCAATGTACACTGGGAGTTCAACACACATTAATGGTTGTCGATTAAGTTCTAGCCATTGCCATTCAAAGTGCCACTAAAACCCGTCGCTTGATTCCTTCTTTACAATATTCCCGGACTAGGCTGCTGTCACTACTGCTGCTATTTAATCTATTTTCTGGAGTATTCCGATTACTCCAAAATCTTTATATTAATTCAAGTTGGAAAACCACAAACAATTGCAGACTCATTATTCCACTCTGAGTTATGAAAGTGTCTGAAACCTGGGTCACCTGCTCGGTCTTTGGATCACACATCTTTCACTAACATGGGCACCTGCAAGTTAGCTAAACAGACCAGCTGACCATGCAGGTACCCCCAGCACAGGAGCATCATTACAAGAAAAGGGTTATAAATCCACAGATTCTGCAGGTGGAAGGAAATTTCAAGATCATCCAACAATCTCATTCTACATAAGGGAAAAGCCAAAGGAGAGAAGTTACTTTATCTGACTCCTCTATAGTACCTGAAACAGTAAAATTATATTAAGTAGCATACGGCTTGTGCCTGACATAGGGTTGAGAATTTTGTATACATTATCTCATGATGCTAATTTCTATATGTTTGCAGATGAGAAAACAGACCCTTAGAGGTTAAGTAGCTCAGTTTCCCTAGTCAGTAAAGAGTAGAGCCACGATGCAAATCCACAGACTAAATCCCCTTCCCCATCCCTTATTACTGTCACGTATGATTTTACACTAGGTGAAAAGAAATGGGTTGAATTTATAATATTACAATTTCCTGGCTGATGTTCTCAATGAATGTAGAAAGAGAGAGGGAGAGAGGGGAGGGAATGGGGGAGGATAAAAGAAAGAAAGAAACTCCATTCAAAATAAGCCTGAGTACCATAACTTCATGATTTCTAATTTGGGTCCTCTGCTTTCAGTCCAATATTACAATTCTCAAAACCAGATTCTACCAGATTATTATCCCATGACTCTTAATTAGTAAACTCAGAAGACTAAGTAAACTGTATCAAGTCAATAGGATAAAAGTTATTACATAATATTCAAAGCTTCCTAATATTGATCTAAAAGTATTAACATTGTTACCTCACCAGGCACTGGAAAAATCATATTAAAACCTCTGCAGTTATATAAACATTACAGACTTTAAAATTCAATAATCTAAATATACTTTACAGATCAAATAGATTATCTTCTTTATAATAGATAAACACTACAATTTACATAAATTTATTAACTAAAAGTATTTAAAGAAAAACCCACTGGCATAAATATTTAAGAATTTATCTCTATAAGTGAATCCATTTTTTATTTTTGTTTTTAATATATTTTTAAACTAATATTTTGTTTTCTTTACATTTACTCTAGTGTACCTGCATAAAATATGTAGAATATATTAATCTTTAAAAATGAAACCCACAGATTCTTCTAGTAATTTTTCATGATACAAGCTATGTAGCATATTATATATTATATATTAAGATTTCACTACAATGTAAAGCATTGATGAGCACTTTGTCATAAATAATTGGTTTTTCTTCCCCTCAGGTATTCTTTATAAAACATTTTGAAATTGTCAAATAGGTTTCAAATTCACTATTATTGTTTTTCTGTTTAAACTATTACTTTAAAACACAGAACTGTTGCCATTAGTTAATAATTAGTTCTGTACCCTATGTTAAGGGCTTACTACGTGCGTAACCTGAGTCAGCAAATACAACACAGTCTCATACAGGAATGAATATTAGACTTCTTTTTTTCTTTTGGGGGTTTATTTGCCAGTTCTTTAAATATTAAATATTGCCCAAGTGTCTGGTGATTTAAGGAGATTTTTATCATGTATTTCAGTTCAGACTTTATCTCAAGCCAGAATTTTTATAAAGTTTTCTTACTGACTACACTTAACTTATTTGGTTTTATAAAACTCAGGCTAGAATGCTAACCTGTGAAAGAGAGACATGTTGCTTGAACTAAGATAATTTTGGAATATCTGATCCATGCGACCACAAATTTAGAAAGCATTTTATGAAGTCAGACCAAAAGTCTTGTGTAATTTCTAACTCCATTCATATTTTGGTTGGATATTCTCCACACAAATTTTTACCTTCTTGTAAAAGCAAAACAAATATTTTTTTTCCTTAAAATAACTCCTTAGGTGACACTCTTTAACAGAATTAGAAAAACCTTAGCTTTAACTGTGGCAGTTAAAAGATAAGCCAGCTTCCATCAGTTACACTCAATGCAGAGAACTACATAATATGATGGAAACAACCATGCCTAACGGTCAATGGAACTGAGATTTCTTCACCTGAAAAAAAAAAAAAAAAAAAAAAAAAGAAGAAGAAGGAGAATACTGGGGAAGAGGGATAATGACTAATTATCTTCAGAAGTATGTACAGTGCTAAGGGAGAATCCAGATGCATTCTTCTTTTCAAGAAAAGAGAAAGAGCAAACTGTAATTTCAAGAAGAGAAAATTTAATTAGAGATAAGATACAATGTGCTGACTATAGGATAATGAGATACTGCAACAGATTCAATAAAAAAGGGAATTCTGAAAATTTTATGTTGGTTAAAGGCTTTGATCCAAGCCTCACAGAGAAGTAAACCAGACAAATTCAATTCAACAAAATAATTATGTAAAATATAGATTATCTGCCAATAAATTTCTCTCCTAATACAATCTCAGGGAAATTTTTTTTATTTTATACTAATGATATCTGCAGGTCTTTTTTCCCTCTCCTATTACGTATACTACTATTACTGGCAATCTGGTCAAGCTATTATTCATGAGTGGCTAAGGACACAAAACTTGACCATAAATGTTTACTTTCCTGCATGCCAGGTAAGTGGAAACTCCTTTGATGTAGAGCTGATTGCAGACTCCCTCCTAAAATCCCATGTTAAAAGGTCTCCGTGGCTAAAAAGAGCCACGTCCTATGAGATATTTCCATTATTTTTGTATCACTTGATTCCAAAGATGAACTAAGCTGGGCTGTAATGTTGCAGAACAATGATTCTCCGATGTTTTCACCCATGAACTCTCGCATCAGGGTCTAATCAACACAACAGAACCTACTCCAGTTATTTTAAACATGAGCATTTTAATACAGGCAGTGGATCACAAACTAATTGGAAGAACTGAATGAGCAAGAAGAACAAGAGAAGGAAACAGAGAAGTACGAGGCATAAGAAGCTTTTATGTAAAGGCTAGGAAGCTGCTACCACTCTAGGATGACTGCCACGAGCCCTCACTCACCTATGAGCTACCTGGAGGCATGGCCTCTGCAGCCACCACTGCTGTGGAAATCACATTGTTGCCACAGGACAAGAATCAAGAATCCGAAGACCCATTAAGGCTGCTGAAATTAGCGCTGTTGTGGCTGAAACTGATAGCCATTTGCAATCATTCCTAGTCACCCACAACTGCTGCTGATGAAAACTGATGGAAAGGAAGAATAGCTTTTCTCTTTCCCTCTCCTTCCTGTGAGGAAGTGCATCCATTGGCCAGAACCTAATAACAAGTCAGGTCAAAGGAGCTGGGAACATGTAGTTTGCAGACTTCCAACCCCAGCAATACAAAGGGCAGTATAAATGGTGAGGTGGATCTAAGAGTGTGTTAATACCTAGCACAGTGCCTGTCACCTAGCTTGTGCCCCAAGGATATTTACCAAATAAATGATTGATGAGAGGAAGGAATGCTCAGACATTAATAGAACGCATTGGACTTTTTCAAAAATCTCTTAGTCACTGTCTTTCTATTTCCCCTAAATTACTTAAAATTACTCATTATAAAAGATATCTGTACAATCAATGAAAATGAAGATAAAATAATAAGATCCACTTAATAAGAGATTCAAGAGGACAGTTTTAGAAGGAAGCTGAGTTACAATTAATCAAGGCTTTAGTTTTTTTATTGATGCCAAAGTAGGCTTGCCAGATAAAAATACAGGACACCCAGTTAAATCTGAATATTGCATAAGACATCTTTACATTGAAAAATGTTCGTTGTTTGTCTGAAATTAAAATTTAACTGGATATGTCTACTTAAATCTGCTGTATTTGGCAAACCTATGCCAAAGGGCACCAGATTCTTTTCTGTATTCTATTTCTTGTCGTTTAACATCATATCATGAGAAATGTGCAGAACATATCACAGAGCTTATTCATGACCAGACAGTTCTACATGACTAAGCTGTCTCCTTTTTTGCCTATAAGACCTTGATGTCTGGATCTCTCCAAAAGGGAGACAAAATAAAATGATGATTCACATTTAATAGTATTTTATATATTACAAATAATTTCACATATATTCTCATTTAAAACATTACAATTTTATGAGATCAGTCTAATTATTCTTATATTTCAAATGTTTTAAAAAATAAGACACAGAAGGTATATGCAATTTACCCAAAGTCACAGGATTAGCATATGTGCTGCTGCTTGAATGTCCTTTCCATTCCCTTCTCTCCAGGAACTGTGTGCAGCCCAATATATTTGAAAACACTAAAGCTAAAATTTGGTTTAACATGAAGGGTAAGCCTAGCAGAAAAAAGTTCCTAGGAAGCCAAACTGAACCTTCAAGGAAAGAAAAGGAATGCTACCTGCTTTTCCTTGGAAAACATCTGTTGTAGGTTTTGTTGGTTGACCACTTACATACCTTCAAGCTAGGTCTTTTTTCAGAGTCAACAGGCATAGCTCTACATGTTGAGGACACAAAGATGAATAAAACATTGTGAAATTGTGAGCTTAGAGTCTAAGGGGAAGATGATGCTTATTGAGAGAAAGTTGAATTACTCAACCCTTCCACTGCATGTTGCTGCAGAGATATAAACTGGACATTGTTGGCTAGTGCTGCATTTAAGCTCCCTCAGGGATCCTGTCTGCACGATTTTATTCCTCATCTCAGTATTCTTGTGGGTAGAGAGTTAAAGACGTTTATGATGAAATACAGATGAATGTAAATTATGAATAAATACATATTCTTATATATATGAGCTTCTTTATTACTCAAGTATTTCAGATTAATACTAAATATACAGACAACTGCTTTGTGTACATCATTATTACAGTTTTGACAGTCAAATTTCACCCACAATATGTCAGAGCAGTTCCATGATGAATCTCAACTGTATTTAAGATACTGCTATTCAGAATCAGAGGTCTCACAGGGACCTCCAGAGGTCACCTCCTGTATTCTGCTGGCCTCAGGCAAAGCTACTTCCAATAATCTGAGACAGAGTCCTTGTCTCCATTCTTAAGAGCGACTACACATAGCGACTTGGTCTACCTCTTACACAGTAATTCTCATTTCAATGCAGATCATTTTGGACATCTAGATTTCATGTAAAACTAAGAAAACTTCTTCCAATAATTGAAAAGAAACTACATTTGCAGGCTGCACTACCACTTCAAACCAATGCTTAATCAAAATCTATTCTGAAAAAAATGATGGTGGCCAACTACATTTGACAAAGTTTCGCTATTGCAGTTCAATAAGGGTTACTCATTCTGGGTTAGCTTTCTTTGGATGGCCCATGTGTGATTAAACAATTTCTTCCCTTTGATAAACTTCCCTTTTTATAATCATCTTGTGTTCACACAAGTTGAACAGGATAAATGATTGATTAAAATTTTTGTAAGGTATTTACATGTTGGTCACATCTTGTTGAGCTAAATCAGTGTATATATATGTTTTTGTTTTGTTTTTTTTTTTTTTTTTGCTCATTTCCTAGGTAGATTGCATCTGGTCTGTGGGTAAACACAGAGGAGTTGCCCCCTCTTCCCAGGCTTTATAATGAGAATATTCTGTCTGATCAGGTGCATGCACCCTGCTGTCATTTGCAGCCTGACCTGTAGGTCAGGGGTGATGTGAGCTGGCTCAGGGATGCATACAAATCACATCCTCTTGTCTGTCTGTTTTGTTGACTGGCTGTCCTCAGGGTCGTGGCTATCTTAAGTAGCAGCCTGAAGGATAAAGTGTGCCCTGTCTGAGCTGTAAAACTTTGACTGTGGACCAATTGTATCTGACATACAGCAGCATGAGGTTTGGTTTAGCCTTTGGATTCGGAACAAATCACTGGCTATCAATGGCTGATAGTGGCATGCAGTTTACCGAATCTCTCCTTCTTTCTGACAGCTCTACATGGGGAACAAATAGATTGTTTTTAAGTTAGGGAGTTTGTGTTTCAAAATATAAAACACTCTGCATGAAATTTTTTACATGAAAACAAAACTACTAAATTACAACTTTTTTTTAAAAAAGAGCATGTTTTATTTCAAGACTCTGGTTTCATCATGCAACATACAGGCTACCAGAGGGCACGTTTATGATAGAATTCAGTAGGGATTTGGGAACACAGGAGGCTGTTAAATGTTTTCAATGAGATTTCTCTGGACTGATTTGTATATATAAAAGTTGTAACTTTCGCTGCTTTCATGTAAATGACTCTTTAATCACTGAATGTATGTGGTAAGAGACAAGTTTAATGCTTTTCCAGTGTCACTCCACCTAGCCCCCAAATTTGTTGATACCAGATCAAATTAGAGTTTATCTCTAGCCTGCTCTAATGGTTATGCAGTGTTTGCATAATTCAGTTTTTAAAAATTTAAGTCCCCCTCTTTTCCATATGTAAAGACATCATAACAGTTGCTATGAGGGACATAGAAAAATAAATAAATGATGTGATCAGAGCCCTCAAATAACTTAGTATCTTGCAAGGGAGGAAAAACATAAAACAAAGCAGACTGTCATAAGTACTATGAAAAAAATATAAAAATTTATAGGAGCTTAGAAAAAAAGAGTATTTACTTCCAACCAGACTCTGAGGAAATGGCAAGATTTCCAAAGATGGAAATGAGGGATGAGCGAGAAAGGACATCCCAGGAGGGAACAAGGTAAACACTTAGGAGGGTAGCTTAGAGCAAAGAGTAGATGAAGAGGTCAGGATGGGGTGAGGACACAGCATTTCAGGAAAAATAAAAATGCCAATAATTGGGAAGGGTAGGTTGTCGGCAGGTGAAATTGGAGGTTAGAAGACAAGCTAAGGAACCACTGCACTGGGCTGAATAGGTTATATACATCCTCAGCTTGCATCATTGCCACCTATTATAGAGAAGAGAGAATGATTTCCAGGAAACATAAAGATGAAGTGAATGTAATCCTTGTTTGGAAGAGGGGAATAAACTTTGCCTGGAGTATATTCTTTCCCAGACTTGTACACATAGAGGATCTCTTGGTATCTTTCCAGGGCTTCAACAGCTCATTGAGCAAAGATCCATTATGGGATTTAGGATACTATTTATTTTTCCATCATGCCTTCGAGACTGAGCTCCTTCGTGCGATCCCTCAGCCTCATTTGTCATTATCCCCTGGATGGTAATGCTTGATAAATGATCATTGGTTAAATGAATGGATGGATAAATCATTTCAATGTTTTGTTTGTGGGTCACTGGAGAATTATGACATCTTTGATGAAGATTGAAAAAACATACAGGAAGGTGAGCAGTTTCTTCAAGGACTGTGAGTTTAGTTCCAGACCCCTCTTCTCATGTCAGGGACCCAGAAACAGAGAGTCATCATGAGATTTTAAGGCAGTTTTTTGAATCAGGCTTTTGGATTATTCACAACATTGATTATATATTAATGATATTGTCATAACCCAAAATTCTGAGATGTCCAGCTCAGTCTCCATGACAGTTTGCATTGTAAACTCTCTATTGATATTTACAGTGAAATTACATGAAAAACATTCAGCTTCAAAGGTTCTAGATTAAGCGCCCATGAAGGTGGACTAGATGAAAACAGGTTGGTTCCCAGCCTTCCCTGTCATCTAGTTTTCTGATGTTTATTTTTTCAGCAAACTATTCCCAAACTGTTCTGTGTGTGTGTTTGTGTGTGTGTGTGTGTGTCTGTGTGAGAGACACATGGCAGGGCAGATTTTTATAAGAATATGAAGAATGCTTATAAAAGGAAATATTTGATACTTTGTATTATTCAAGATAGATTCATTAAGTGTGTTCTTAAATCCAATTTATATCTTTATAGTTTTATCAGCTTGGTAATAGACTTCTATTAAATAAACTAACAAAGTTATGTGAGTTATGTTAAGATATGCTATATTTTTTTGTGGTCTAAGAAGTACTATGGCTGAATTCACTCTAGAACCATGTCATTTCTGGAAAAGGAGCGAGCAAGAGAGAGCAAGAGAGATTACATTGTGCTCAATGAATTCATAAGTTACCTTGTTTTCTGGCTCCCCATTGGGAAGTGCAGGCAAAAATAGAAGGGAGAATTGAGATCAGCTCTCTATGGGGGCCACTGTCAGCACCTGGCCCCTTTTATCTCTAGATTCTGATAATTTTTCCCTTCTTTTACCCCTTCAGACTTAGGGGTGATAATGATGCCTTTATATCTCTATCCCTAGGGTATGACAATATCCCTTGTAAACACCCTATTTTTATAAATTGTCTCCTCATTAAACTCCTCTTGAATTATCCGCATTTGACTATCTTGTCTCATTGCTACCAGGACACTAATCGATAATGATAAGAGATTGAATGTACTAGTTTCAAAACCTTCTACAATTTTATTCATATTTAAATTTTACTGATATTGAAAGCATTTTTGGCTTTAAGCCATAAATGAGATTATTAACAAAACTACCCTTTTTGGCTCATCCTGTGAAGAAAAAGAAATTATTAGAAGAATCCCAAAGGAATTTGTGCCAAATGGGGTCCCATATTTAACTGTGAATCAGCTAACTGTTTGAAAAGAAAAAATATGAATACTGAAAATATAGCAAAAGTGATGACAATTCAATAAGATATGATCTTCTTAAATACATTTCAATATCACACAGAATATGACTTATGCCCTTGTAGTTGCTCTCAATTTTGGAATGCTCCAAACTGCAGTACTCAATGCTCTTCTCTATTTCATTCACTCCCTTTGATACCTCAACCAGTCTCATAACTTTAAATATCATTTGAACTCTCACTTCTGGATGGCATGGAGTGGGTAGCAGAAGACCAACATGACATTAAGAACAAATATGACAGAAAAAAAAAATTCAGAAATCAACTGTGTGAAGCCAGTAGAGAAATGCGGAGGCAACAAGAACTGAAAATGCAAAAACTTGGAAAAGATAAGAACTTCCTAGATGTAAGCTGACTTCCTTGGCCATTTATTTCTGCCCACTTGTCAGTTCTGAGCAAATAAGAGGCTGAGAATTAAGCCTTTGTATCTATAGGGGGGCATTTCTAGGGGGAAAGGACACTAGGAATGATTAGGCAGAGACCTGGAAGAACCTCATGAACATGGCTGGTTATCTCTTCAAGACATTTTAAAAATCCCAGTGCTGAATGGGGCAAGGATCCCAAAGCATAAGCTCTGAGAGCAGAGCAGAGCTTTCAGCAGCCTCACAAGGCAAAGGTTAGATAGGATTTGGGACCTGTCACTGGGGAGGATCCCGGGTCAGCCAGAGATAGACTGAGCCTGTGATGGCCACAGGCCAGCCTGACCTTGCCTAGGCAAGGATGGGGCGAGTCCTCCCTAGAGGAGCATGACATTATCTACAGCTTCCACTATGTGTGTGTGTGTTTTGTGTGTTTTTAATTCATAATATCTAGCATTCAATTAAAATTTCTAAAAATTTCCAAAGAAAATGCTACATCATTTTTTTAAAGAGAGGAATAAAAGGGAGCCAACAGAAACAAATCTTTAGAGGACCTAGATATTGTGGTTAGGTGAAAAAAATATTTTTTAAATAACTAAACCCCACCTATACTGATTATTCTTAAGATGGTATCACCAGCCTAGATATCTGCCCCAGACTCCAGACTTATATGTAGAACTATCTACTTCACATCTTCAGTTACGTGGCTAATACGTACTTCAAAGCTAGCACGTACAAAATAAAACTCCGGATCCTATTACTCAAAATTCATTTCTTCCGTAGTCATTCTCATTTCAGTAAATTACAACTCCATCTTTCCAATTTTATGAGCCAAAAACTTTGAAGTCATTTTTAATTCTCCTCTTTCTCTCATACCGCACATCAAATACACCAGAATATTCTATTTGCGCTTTTTTTTCAGTATATAGCTTCAACTCTACTATGTTTTGCTTTGCTGCCCTCATTGTTATTTCTTTGGTCTGAACTACAATCATCTCTTACCTGTATAAGTGCAGTCGCCCCCTTCTCATCTCTTGTATCCACGCTTGCCCTCTATGGACCATTCTCAGTGCAAAAGCTAGGATTACCCACTTGATACTGAAGTCAGATTATGCAACTCCTCTGCTTGAAAACCTCCAAAGATTGCCTGGATGAGGAGCTCCATTATGATGTAGTAACAAAGAACCCCCAAATCTCTGTGCCTTAAAACAACAAAGGCCCATTTCTTATTCCCATTATCTGCCTACTATAGGTGAGAGGAACTCTTTACTTCATTTCATTTTGGACACCTCAGGACCCAGACTGTTGTAGGAGCTACCAACTATAGCACTGTCAGTAGTAGTTCAGAGGGAGTGAAAAGGAAAGTGAAGCACAGATGAGTTCTCCAGAGTAACAATATCACCGCTGTTCACGTTCCACTGGCCAAAGCCTGTAAGGTCTACAACCCTCTACATCATCTTCTTCGTGTGTCACCTTAGCTCTGTCATTGTGTCTTATTACTCTTCCCCTTCCTCACACTGCCATAGTCACACTAGTCTTTTTGAAGCTCCTCAAACATACCACACGTGGTCCTGACTTAGAACTTGCTGTACCTTCTGCTTGGAACAGTTTCCTCCCAGCAATTCCTTCTCTGGCTCTTTTAGGTCTTCATTCAAAGTCATCTTCTCACAAGGCTTCCCTTACCATTTTATTTTGAATTTCAGTTCTTAAAATTCACCCTGTCACTCCCTATTCCCTTTTTCTTCTTTATTTTTCTTTGTAAGATTTACCATCATTAAATACTATATAATTTACATCTTTAATGTCTGTCTCCCTCACTAGAATATAAGCTTCATGAAGGCAGCAATTTCTTTTTTCAGCTAGCTTATCCCCAGCACCTATAGGAATGCCTGACACATAAAGGATGCTAAATAAAGATTTGTTGCAAAAATATAATGCCCCATCTTATTTTTATAGAACTTTAAAATGTACAATTATTTTGATATACATCTTCTCATTTAATATTTACAACCACCTTGAGAAGTACTAACATGTAAATATACATTCTTTAAAAAACTGCCTTAATAAGATACCAAATGTGTAACTTGGGCAACTGTAGTCTGAAGTACTCACTGATAATCACCAAGTTTAATATAATGAAAAATGTGTGAGAGGAATGGCTCAAATCATCTACTGAAATGTAAACATTTTACTGCCTGCACATCTCTAATAAGAATTGATGTGGTGTGTCATCTGTAATTTAATCACCAGCATTACATCTTGATAGTAAACGAGGATCACTAGACTATTCCCTATAAAGTTAGATTACCACACATTCAAAATATACACTGAATTTGGGCAGTATTTCAGGTGTGACACAAGATGATAAATGGAGAGAATTCAGACTCAAAGTAGCACTCTTATAGCTGATCCTATCATGCCTCTAAATTTTAGTGCTTACTGCAGTGTGTCACCAGTCAGGTCCAACGTCACCCTGAATATCTAGATAGAGGAACAAATTAAGTCCTGAGTTTTATTTCTGGAATTAAAATTAATTTATTCAGGTGTATGTTGTTTTCATGGATCTGAGGAATTATATCAGAATTTATGATATAATGACACTGGACATAACAGTCTAACTGATGTCACTATCAAGAGATTCAATGCTTGTTATAATTATAGATTGAAATACTTTGGTTTTTAAAATATTTTGAAAGAAATTTAGGGTTTTTTTTTTACTAACAGTTAACAAATTTTGCATGTATATTTTGTGTAGGCTTATTGTTGATTTCATTGGTTCCCTGTATACAACAGAGTAACAGAATGCATTTGAATGAAGAATCTGTACAAAAAACAAGACAGACAGATACACACACACACACAAACATACACACACACACGAGATTTACCAGACTACTGTGATCTTCTGAGAAGTTAATGATTTGTTTCATTGTTTTACTGTTACACAAACTTTATTTTTCAGCTATATAAAACTATACTGTAATATACATGACATTAAACAAGTGGTATAACAGAGGTCAGTCATTTATAGTCCATATAGACCACAGCTTTGTATGTAAGTGAATAAATAAGAAATTAAGCAAAATATTCACCCTTGAATCTAGTGGGAAATCAAACGATTATAAAAAGGTACTGCACAATGAAGCCTTCCCCTTACAGATCTTTTATATCTGGGATTTTGCTGCTCTAGTGTTATGTGAGCATCAGGACCATGGACAGCATCTTAGGCTTCCATATGAATACATGTTTCTATAACAGAAATTAACAGTGGATTCTTAAAAACGCATTATAAGCCATGCCGCTTGATGTTTGTTCCATTACTATAAATTAGAAATCAGTTATTATTAAAAGCCTTCACAAATTCACAGAGGACACTGGAGTAGCAGTTTCTTTCTGGAAAGGATGTCAAACACATTTAACATGTTCCAATATACAACAATCATCAAATAACCGCTTTTAGAGGAAGATTATTTGATTTTCAACAAAAGGAAAATCTGTACCATCAATTGTTTGCTAATTTGGCTTTGGGGGAGGAGAGTGAAGAGAAAGTGGAGTCACACATCATTTCCTCTATTTTTTCCACCACTTTTTCATTGTAGTAACATAGACATGTTCTTACATATAAAATGGTCTCAGATCATTTCTCAAATTGTGCATCTATTACACTTTTTCTTATATTGATCTTATGAAGCACTCTTCTGATCTTGGTTTAAATAAGAAAAGTGAACTCATTCTAAACTTACAGATCAGGCATTCTAATCACAAGTCCCAGGTAGGGAAGCTGATGTTTGATAATCTTCACAGCAGAGCTGGTGGTGTTTGCTTGAGAGCATGTTAGCATTAATGTATTTGTCCTCACATTTAATTCAAAGCGTCTTACACAGACACCATTAATGGTATTTTGCTAGCACTTTCAAATGACTTCTAATGTAATTTAAATCAATTCAATTTAACAGCCATTTATTGTGCAAAGATCTGTACTTTGTGTGTTTTAGTTGATACGAAGCATGGTCCCTATCCTAAAGGATATTTTGGTCTATCAAGGAAAAGAGATGTAGGCACCACTCACATTACATAAGGGAGATTATAAAAAGTACTATCATGGAGGCTCAACATAGTTCTCAACATATAATAGGCTTAACATAGGGAAGCACAAAGGAGATAGGTGGATTCTGATGAGGATTTTTAAAAAGAGAAAAGTTTCAAGGAACTGATTAAAGATTTGAAGGAAAAATAGAATTTCTACTGCCACAGATATTGAGGGTGGAGAAATGAGTTAGGAGAAACAGATTCCAAGTTTGAGATATGGAATGAAGGTACAGAAAGAGTGGTATACAGCACAGGAAGGAAACAGCAAGTCATCTGTATAGGGCACAAGAAGTATCTTGTATCCTAGAAGGTATAACTGGAAAGGTCAATTGGGCCAGACAAGGGAAAACTTCAAACACTCAGAGTTTGAGTACTAGTCTTTAGAAAATGCAGGTATTGGTGGTTTTGAAGAAGGACATTCTGTTTAAAAAAAATAACCTAGCATTGCATGATGAATGAATCGGGGAGGCAGGAGAGAATTTTGATATGGAAGCTGTCTGTGATTTTAACTGCAGAGACTGAGAGGGCAGCACTGCAATTTTCAGATGTGAGGAATGCTAGAAGAAGGAGTATAGATGGGAAGATGATGACTTCAACTTCAGACTTTGTGAGTTTCAAATTGCAGCCTAAAAACTCTGTGAAAATAACGGGTGGGCATTAAAAAATAATCATCTCCAGGGGAAAATAATTTATCACAAATATTTTTATATAAATCTTATTTCTCAAGGAAAGAACAAGTTTGTACCATTCCTGGAACTTACTAATAGAATTTAACAATTTAAAATAATTATTTGTAGTAGATATTTTGGTAGAAGCTTTTTACAAACTATTTTTTTAAGTGACACAAGCTAAATTGTAAAATTTTGGAAAATTCATAATAAAAGATAAATAAAAAATTGCACTTCATTCCATAGCTCAGAGAAAATGACTATTGATCTTTTGGGTTAGATATTCAAGCCTTCGTCCATGAATAAATATTCATGTGTATATGAAGGGGGAATGTGCACCTGCACGTGTGTTTTCAATAAAAATAGGAACATAAAATTTTGTGACCTGCTTTATTCACTTAATGTATTATGAGAATTTTTCTTGACATTAAGTAATCTTCTATAGCCTCATTTAAAAAATTAATAGACTATGAAGGGAGTAGTTTTAGATTTACAGGAAAATTGGGTAGAAAGTGCAAAAGGTTCCCTTATACACCCATCTCCCCTGCAAACACAGTTTCCCTTATTATTATCTTGCATTAATATGGTACATTTGTTATAATCGATGGATCAAATATTGATATATTATTATTAACTAAAGTCTAGAGTTTACCTTAGAGTTCTCCCTTTGTGTTGTGTTCTATGGATTTTGACAAATGTATAATGTATATTCACTGTTACAGTATCATATGGAATAGTTTCACTGTCCTAAAAATCCCCTGTGCTCCACCTATTCATTTTCTCCTCTTTTCTCAGTATTTTTCACTACACCTATTATTTTGCCTTTTCCAGAATGTCATGTAGTTGGGATTTATTTAGCCTTTTCAGACTGCCTTTTTTCAATTAGCAATATGTAGTTAAGTTTCCCCCATGTCTTCTTCTTCTTCTCTTGATAGCTCAGTTTTTATCACTGAATAATACTCCATTGTGTGGATGTACCACAGTCTGTTTATTCAGTCACCTATTTAAAGAAATCTTGGTTAATTTCAATTTTGGGCAATTATTAATAAAGTCCCACCAGAAATGAATGAGAGTTCCTGTTGCTCCACATCCTAGTCAGCACTTGGAGTTGTCAGTGTTTTTGTATTTTGACCATTCTAAGAGGTATGTAGTCATAGTTCATGCTGTTTTAATTTGAGTTCCCTGAATACATATGATGTGAAGCATCTTTTCATATGCTTATTTGCCATCTGTATATCTTCTTTGATGAGGGTATATTCAGGTCTTTTGTCCAGTTTTAAAAGAGTGTTTGATTTCTTATTATTGATTTTTAATAGTTCTTTGTATATTTTGGATACAAGTCCTTTGTCAGATATGTGTTTTGCAAATATCATCTCTCATTCTATGTCTTGTCTTTTCATTTTCTTTGTCTTTCATACAGCAACAGCTTTTAATTTTAATGAAGTTCAACTGATCAATTTTTTTTCCTGGATTGTGCTTTTGGTATTGTATCTAAAAAATCATTGTCAAACTTAAGTTACCTCAATTTTCCCCTACACCCTATTTTTAATGATTTTATAATATTCCAGAACTAATATCAATCCTTTATTTTTGATCATTTAAATTATTTCTGAGTTTCCACTAGTATAAACAACACTGTGATAAATATCCTTTTAGCTATATTTTTGGTCACAGCCATAATTATTTCTTTTATATTAATTCTTAGAAGTATAATCGCTGATGAATTGAGGGTTGGCTTGTCAATATCTTGTTCATCCTCTTCCCTGAATGTCTTCTTATACTGCAAAAGCTGAAAAGCTATAACTTACTTCACCAGAACTCAATTAAGCTAGAATTCTGGATGCCAGATTGTGCTATGACACGCACTTTTGTGAATCTTGAAATCAGAACTGAGAAGAGAAAACAGGCTTGAGTCACCCACTAGTGAAATCACAGGTGCCATGGTAAAAGTGACAAAATTCTGGAGCCAACAGTACCTTTTCTCCCTTTGGCATATCATGTCAGTGGCTTGCCCTTGGTGACCAGTTCTACAGTATGTTTTTGAGACTCATTTCAGAAAGCTCAAACTTGAGTCTCTTTAGCTGTCTTAATAATTAATTCTCTAAGCTGCTTAACATCCTGTAATAAATCCCTTGCTACAAAAGACAGGTAGAGTATTCTGTACTCTGTACCTGGAGCCATAGGGTATGCATATTTTAGAGATTTTTGGCACTTGTTGCCAAACTGTTTTCCAGAAAAGCATTCAGTTATATCAATTTTTCCTTCAACCATGTGAGTGTGAGGTGGTTTCCGTTTCACCAAGTTATTTCCTCAAGCCAATGCTAACGTTGAGCACTATAATTTTAAAGAAAATTTTAAAATTTATGAGTTGAAAATTACATGTTTAGATATTCTTTATCCTTTTTTGTCAGTGACATTAGACTCTATTTTTCAAAAAAATTTTAGTTCAATTTCTTTTTCCACTTTTCTATTGGAAAAGCAGGTAGATTTTTTTTAATCAAAGATATTAACAGAGGCACAACATGAATAATATCTGAATTATGCACAAGTAGTTATCCATCCCTATATAGCTAGCCCACTTTTTTTTGGAGGGAAAACTAAAATGAAACTTTTAACTTTTTAAAAAGTCAGGATACCAAAGTGAGAAAAGAAACAGTGGCTATACAGTTAGAAGATGCATAAATGTGGAAACAGGATTTAACACAGACATTCAAGAGAAGATAAAATCCATCACAAATAAAGCATTTTTAACTTTTTTGACCAGGGATATGCTTACACAGCATAAAAGATCATCATCATAACTGTCCCCTCTCGCAGTCCCCAGCGTGCCAAAGTGAAAAGGAGTCCCAGGCTTTTCAGATGGCTTGACTTCGTTTGAATCCCAGATCAGTCCCACATCAGCTGCACAATTGCAGGTGAGATGATTAACTTCTCCAGGCTTCAGTTTCCTCACCTATAAAGTAGTCACCCTATGATAGTTTTGGGGTGAACAGACATAGCATGAATAAAGTTTCCAGAACATAGTATCTACTCAATGAATACTAATTGTGACCCTTTGTTTCCCTACTTCTTGATGGTAGCTTATTTCAATTTCAAAAATCAGTATCTCAATAACATGTCTTTTTACAAAACTTAAATTTCTTTCTTTGTTTAAAATATTCTTCTAAAAAAAAAAAAGTACCTGCCTGCCATCTATTTAGGCAATAGTTAGCAAACTAACTATTCTGTGGGATCATTATATTGACATTTATGACATCTTTACATTATTTACAGACATTGTTTTTGAGATATTGACTTTAAGAGTGCAAAGCCACCACATGACAGCGGGAGAGAATGGCCCTTCAACTCTAAACACAGGTGATCAGGATGCTTTAATTAGAGTTCCCATAGAGACCAGACAATTTACATTCTTGCCAATATTGATACAATAACTGCTTTTCCACAACACTCACTCCAGGTAACACATTTTTACAAGACTAACTGAATTCTGGGGCAATGAGGACTATTTTGGAAAAGCAAATATTATTCAAAGGAAAAAGGAGCAACACAGCCTTAAATTTTTTCTTAGCTCTACACCCTCTAGAGCCCACACCTCAAACCGCAGTTCGAGAATAAATGTAGGGTTACAATTTTAGCAACAAATTGTGTTTTTCCAGCTGTGGCTCTGGCCCTACCTTCTACAGTGAAATTTCCATCTATTTTTTGTTCAGTCTCCCAAATGCTTCAAGGGACCCAAACATGGTATCTTACATGTATTCAAGAGTACATAAAATGATAATTCACCATAATCAAAATGGATTTATCCCAGAGAATTCTACGATAACTTAACATTAGAAAATTGGTAAATGTTATTTACTATTTAATAGATTATAGGGGAAAAAAGATACTATCATCCCAAGAAATGCAGAAAAGTCACTTGATAAATTTCAACTTCTTAACTTTAAAAATATTTACTATAACAGGAAGAGAATTACCTGATTATGGATATTTATAAAAAGAAGGGGAATATAAATCAATAAAAAATGCTAAAAAAAAAAAAAAAAAAAAAGAAGGGGAAAATAACCTTCATAAACATCAAGTATCAGAAGCATTCACCTAAAAGTAAGGAACCAAATGAAAATGTCCAGTTCCCCACTTTCATCAACAATATCCTGGAGATTCCAGGCAGTATAGTGCATGCAAGAAAATCATTTGAAAGTATAAGGAATAGAAAGGAAGAATTGAAATCATCAATATTCATATATTTTATGGTTACCTATGTAGAAAACTTGAAAGGATCTATAACCTTAGCAAGGTGGCTAGTAATCAAAGAAATATTAATCAAAAAATGAAATCAGTTTTTTCTGGCAGAGATCTATAAAATGGTAACATCATATATTAACTAGGGTGTATGAAAGTGGATAAACTCAACATACGCTACAACTTTTTCTTGTGGGTAATTTGACAACATATATGAAGAGACTTAAACCAAAGAATATTTCACCCAAAAATTCCATTTCTGAAAATTTGAGTTCCTTAATAACGAAAGATGTTCACAAATAAGTTTGTTCAAGGATGTTCATTATGGTAATATTTATAATGAAAAGGAACAATTAATAAAAAATAACCAAAAATATGATACTGGTATGTTGGACATTCTTAGGATTTGAGCTGCCATTCTCTCCTTCGTCTGCACTAACAGAGCCTCAACTTTGTTCACATATGGGGCAGCCAGGGGCTGAATTGATATAACTGACATATAACATGGTGTAAGTTTAAGATGCCCTAAATGTTGATTTGATAGACTTATATTTTGCAATATGATTACCTCCTTAGTGTTAACTAACACCTCTATCATGTCCCATAATTATCATTTCTTTTTTGTGGTGAGAATATTTTAGATCTACTTTCATGGCAACTTTGAGGTATATAATACAGTACTGTTGACTATAATTACAATGCTGTGCACTAGACCTCCAGACCTTATTCATCTTCTAACTGCAGGTTTGTACCCTTAGACCAACATCTCCCCAGTTCCTTTACCCTCAACTCCTGGTAAGCATCACTCTATCTGTTTTTACATATTCAGCTTTTTTTACATTCCACGTACAAGTGATATCATATAGTATTTGTCTTTCTCTGTTTGACTTACTTCACTTAGCATAATGCCCTCAGGGTTCATCCATGTTGTCCCAAATGACAAGATTTCCTTCTTCTCATGGCTGAATAATATTCCATTGTATATATATACTACATCTTCTTTATCCACTCATACATTTGACTGACATTTAGGCTGTTTTGATATCTGGACTACTGTGAATAATGTACATGGAATGAAGATATCTTTTCAAGATAGTGATTTTGTTCCCTTTGAATATATACCCAGAAGTGTAATTGTTGGATCATATGATAGTTCTAATTTTAATTTTTGGAAGAACTTCTATACTGTTTTTCTACAGTGATTGAGCCAATTTACACTCCCACCAACAGTGCACAAGTGTCTCCTTTTCTCCACATTCTCACCAATACTTCTCTTGCTTTTTTAACAATGGCTATTCTAACAGGTGTGAGGTGGTATCTCGCATGGTTTTGCATATGACACCAAAAGCACAAGTGACGAAAGCAGAAATCAACAAGTGGGATACATCAAAATTAATACATATTTGTATCATAATTTTTATAGCCTTGTTTCTTCTTGGTAAAGAATCTTTGAAAAACTTTGATGTGTTTATGTCTAAAAAAGCAAACTTAATTTGGGCAATTCTTAGGGAATAATAGTCATCACCTGAATTACAGTGATGCTATCTTTTCGTAACAAAATATCACTTTAAAATTTTTAACTTACAATAACAACTATAATAGCCAATAGTCAGATGGTGCTTGCAATGTGTCAAGCACTATTCTAAAGCTTTCCATGTATTAATTCATTTAATACTCTCAAGAGTCTATCAGATAGGCACTATTATTATCCTCAATTTACAGATGAGGAAACTGAGGCGCAAAAAGTTAAGCAACTGGACCGATGTCACTGAATTAGCAAACGGAAGACCAGGATTTGAATCTAGGCAGTCCAGATCCAGAGTCCTTGATTGTAACTACTACATATTGGGGTTTTCTTTCCTTTGACTAAATTGACTTATTTCTTGGAGTTTATTTGATTTCAAAACTCAAATGGTTAGTTTTCATAGTCAGCTAGGTTCATTTATCAAGCTCTAAGGAGTCTTTTTTTTTTTCTAAATAGCACCATGCAGAATAAAGAACTAAAAATAACAAGTGTGCAAGAAACCTGTAACTTCAGATTTATATGATATGCTGACTATCAAGGGGTCAAATTAGATATGGAGAATTCAGTGTCCTTGAAATATTAAAGTGCTTCCTTAAAATAAATGTAGGCTTTATTTATAAGTCATGTGTAAATTAAAGAGCTATTTTAAAAAGCTGATATTACATATGGATATCACTTTTTAATGTGTATCTCTTCCTTCAGAAATCAGTTTATTTCAGAGACCAGCCACAATGGGAGCAAAGAAATATATATATGTGTGTATATAAAATATGTACATTACATATATAAACATATATAATTTTTTTTCATTCTTCTGGCCCAGTTAATGTATATATAATATTTTCTTGCACCCTGGAATGAGTACACATTGAAATAAGAAAGAGCTGCAGTTAGAATGTTGCTTTCTGTGCACAAGGCTGGACTCTCAGTAATTTAGCCGGAGCTGTAAATTTAGACGTCTTTGTTCAGTCTGCTTTTTGGTTCAGCACACACAGACCGGCCAAGCCAAGGCTGCGGAAGGCACTTTCTCCGCCCCTCTGAGAGCTGCAGGACGGATTCCGTCTGCTCCAAGCCAGAGGTAATGTCACATCCAGAGCCTTATTCCCTGAGTCAGTCAACCATCCTTTTCAGCCTTTGACCCTCTGGCTGCCGCGAATCTGTAGACCTCACAGAAGTCTCTAGACAAGGGAGATGTTGGGCACATGCTCCCGCCTCAGCAAAGAGGCAGCCGGGGCGTTCAGCCAGGCCAAGCCCCAGGCCTCTCATTTACACGGGCCATGCTCCTCAGGTGCAAGACAATCTAAATGCAGAATTGACTCTAAAAGTCAGAAATAACCACGACTCCATTAAAAATTGCAAATAAAACACTTTTATAACTTTTTCCTAATGTTGCAAACAAGCAATTGTCCCACAGCACAAATATTTTCCAATCCCTAATAAATGTAACCTTTTTTCTTCTTTTTCGCTCAGGGGGACAGGAAGCTTATACACATACCACCACTTCAAAGAATTGCCTCTATTCTTTTTTTTTTTTTTTTAAGCAGCTTCAGAGTGTTGAATTGTTCAGTGTAAGCTGCAAATACAGTGTATGTGATGGTCTTACTGCACAATTTTCCCCAGATTTATTTACCGTCTAACAGGAATATAAAAATATGTGTGCATTTATTATCCTTCAGAAACATAGAGAATTCAAAAAAGTAACTTTCGACTCTTTATTCTTTCTGTTACTAGTGAGGCTTTTTAACAATGCCCTAGAACATTACCTTCAAAAATATATTTAATCCACAATATTTGATATATACCCCCCGAATATTATCATTTGGGGGGAAAATCACTATTGCTAGAGCATTCCAATCTAGAACTTAGAATCTTTAATCATAAAAGCAGTTTGATTCAGTAAAAGTCTATTTGACACCAATGTTGGAATAAAAGAGCAATAAAATCCAGGCTTGAAATATAAAGACCATTGTGACAGTGTCTGCAAGTAAATATGTAAATGAGAACGGTAAAGCTGCAAGCTGAGTGTACTAGGAAAATCTGCCTTCTGGCTACATCTCTGCTGTTTGGATATTCGAACTATGTGAGGGACACAGAATGGAAATTGAATTGCCACCATCTTTTGCCAACAGGGGAGCCTCTAAAACACATCTTGCAATAGAACTTTCTGTGATGGTGGAAATGTTCTGTATTTGCTCTGCACTGTCCCATAAGGGTAGCCACTGAGCACTTGAAGGGGGGTTATTGTAACTAAGGAACTGGATTTTAAATTGCATTTGATTTTAATTACTTTTCATTTAAATAGCCACGTTTGGCTAGTGGCTACTGCATTGGACAGTGCAGCTCCACAAAATGTGATCAGTACCTTTTGAGCAAGAAATTGCAATGTCGATCTCATGCTAGGAAGTCAACAGCCCCAGAAGATGTCCATCCTGTGAGAAGAGCACAGCTCTGGAATTTCTCATTAGAAAATGGTCTCAAACTTACCCACATCAAGTACCCAGGTAGTGCATTCTCCTGATCAATATTTCTCTTGATTAATGTTCCTCTTCCTCAAAGTAGGATGATAAATGTCCATTTTCTACTCGAGGTAGGAGGTGGTCAAGCAAACTAGCTAATAATTTAAAATTTCCCAAAAGGTACTAATGACTTTACAAGTTTTTGTAGAAGAAAAGAAAATGTGTCTTTTTATATAAAATGCATTAGGAAGACAAAGACATGAAATGTGGTCATAATCATTTACCCTTGGGAAAAAAGTTTTTCTTGAAAACCCTAACTATCTTGAACATTTCTGCCATAACAAGATAGAAATTTGGAAATAAAAGGATTTAATATTCCATGGTAGACCACGCTTAGTGAGGCTCTGGGGCATTCGTGGAAAATCAGTAGCAAAGGTATTGCTTCCTCCCTGGGTACAAAGAAGAGATCGGAAGAGTGTTCGTCATGGGTCTTCACGTTCAAAGTATCGTTCTAGGTGTTGTAGGTAGAGAAGAAGAACACAGCTCTTGAAGGCTGAGAGAAGGCCAAAAAGATGTGAATCTGTGGCCTTGCTTTGAAATGCTTCCCTAAAAGCCTGTTCTCAGAAGCCAAGCAAGGACATCCATGCCCTCCTCTGCTCCTGCAAGCATAGGAGACGTTGCTAATGAATTGTGCCATTTTTTTTCCCCGCTGATGGTCTCAGCACAGGGTCCCGGTAACAGTCTATTGGGATTGGCACTGGAGCAGAAACCTGTCCTCCAACTCCTGGGCTTCTGTGCATACCCTAGTCTTTCTGAAGTGTGTCATGAAAGTGGTAAACAAGAAGCAAGGTCTCATTATGTGTTAAATTGTGGGTGAAAAGCTCTCTGGAGAATCTGGGTACCCTTTATCAAAACACTTCAAAAGCAAAGTTTTATTGTTGTTTTCCACAAATTGTTTCTAAGCAGGCACCACATCTAAGCTCCAGAAACAGCAGGGATTATGAGTTGAATTAAGGAATTTCCAACCAATGGTGGGGAAAAAATCTGTGAAGTGAGCTTTTTTGAATCAGTAAAACAGAAATGTTTTTTCTCTTAAATCTCTAGTGCCTGTAAGCTTGGGGAACTTCAAGGTAATATTACTATAACACTAGAAATTGTAATTGAAACTCGCTACATACAATGATAACTAAAACTCAATTATTTCACACTCTCCCATCCGTGCCTGAGGATACTTGGGGGTAAATAGATTTCTTGGAAGCAGCCACCAACTATGGCTAAATTACATCTTACCAAGTAAACTCACTGGCTTTTTAATTACTCTGCTGATGTCCACATGCTGTAGCCACTATCTCATACTGCAATGAAACTGATTCGATTTTTAACTCTGATGCACCAAGGAAAAAAAGGCAGAGAGTATATTTTATTCTTTTTTGATCTATACTTTCCAAGTAAGAACCATTTTTTTAAGTGCAGGTATAAGTTTATTTTTCAAAAATAAAGATGTTAAATAAGATGTTAACATCTGATGTTTGCTTTAAATAGTTCTGTTTGCATACAAGCCATTGAGTAAGCGTCACGTGATCACTGTCCTCTACAAAATCTTCACAAAAACAAGAGGAGTAGCTCTGGACAGCAGAAACCAAATGTTTCAGTAAAGAAAGCATTCACAGGTAGAAGTACCCATGCACGAAACTGTACTAGGAGAGAAAACCAAGGAGAGAGGAAGCTGTCCTCATTTGATATGGAGTGATGTAAAATTTTGTAGCAATTTAAGCACAATTAAAATGGTTGATTTTCCTTTAAAAAAAGGAGCAATTTTATCTCAGGGTGACAGCATTAAAAATACAGTGCTATTTTCTTTTGGAAGTCATCCCCTAACTGCCATTCCGGTGCTCATCAGGTGCACTTTGAAGACATTTCTGATCATCTTTGCCAAGAACTTTATTTCCTTTTTGGGAGCCTGTTTAGTCATAATGCTGTAGCATGCTGGCAAAGCAAAATGGGGAATTGGAGGCAACTAATTGCATATTAAAGTCAAAAACCTCAGGTAATTCAGGTCAACAAGGGTTCTGGGTGTCAATTATCCAGACAGTTATCTCAATCCTTCATTCCAATAGAGTGACCCTATTGGTTAATTATTCTTAAATAATAATAGTGTAAGGTCTATTAGTTATAACTTTTTAATTTACTTCTCTGTGTTATATATCATTCTAACTAACTATTTGGGTTTCAGTTTTTAAAAAGCCAAATCCTTGAATATTTACCACCATGATTTCAAATAATTGAACAATAAATAATTTTATGTCAACTGATTGCCTGTTTACTACCTGAGTCTTATGCCTAATGAAGTAGAGTCTCCTAGAAAGAACTATGACCGGCCAATACTCAGGCCGAGTGATCGCAGCACTGCCATTAACAAGTTGGGCTCAAAACTAAGGTTTTCCTCCTTCGTGATAGCATAAAAGTCCTTCACAGCCTGGCTCCAGTTCCCCTCCCATGCTCTGAATCCCGCCAGTCCCCTGTCCTCAAGAATCTGCAGCCTGGTCATTCCCAAGAAGCTTCTCACTATTTTCCACACAACTCATGCTCGGGTCTAAGTCTGAGCTTTAGCAACTCGGACTGTTCTCCCCGCAGTAAACCTGTACTGATGCCTCGACATCAATGCTTCTGTGACTCTCCCTCTTTTATGATCCCTTAGCACCTTGCCCACATCTCTGTTACCTGTCTTAACACATTTACTGTTCCAGTAGTCAAGTCCACTTCTTGGTGAGCATATTAAAAGACATGGAGCTGTGGCAACTTTGGGGAATCGTTTGATAAGGACGCCTAGGATGAAAAGATGATCTAAGGAATGTGGAACACGATCCCTTGAGGACTAGAGAGGAACTGGGCTATCTGGCACCCCAGGGTGTTCAGACTTGCCTAGTGCAGGGCATAGGCTATCTACTGAATCCCTGGATTGTGTGATGCAGGTTTTTTCCCCAACATTTCAGTCGGAGCTTAAACACAGGGCTCGCTGGTAACCTAGACCATTCACGCACAGGCACGGCAAACTGAAAACTGACGTTAGGGAATCCATACCTGTTTAGAACGAGCATTTCCTAAGCACAGAGGAGGAAAAGCATGAGCTGAAATCTAAAAAATGAAACCTTGACCCCAAACTAATTCATCTAATGTAGACCTAACGCTTTGCGCCAGAGGTGACAACAAGCTGGATCCCGTGAAATAGCCTCTCTCCTTCCTTGGTTCCTGGGATATCAGCAGGCAGCTAGAGCACTTGTTATAGCGACCCTTCTCCTCTTCAGTTATCAGACTTTATATAACCTTGTTTCTCTACATTTTTAACAGAATTTATTTAGCAGAGTGGTAACGGGGGAAATATAATCCACTAATCACATTTGTGTGCTTTTATTGCAATATGAATTATATGTATTCATGACTCAGATGGCTATATTTCCTACGGCCCCAAATATGTAGACTGTATCAGAAAGTACTTTGAATGTAGGTAAATTTCACTATAAATTAAAGAAATCAAAGGATATGTAGCATGAATTAATTTAAAATAAGTTACATATGATTTTATATATTTGTCTGTTACATGGAAATAAGGAATGTATGTAATTACACAGGACACTTCCAGAACTGAGTTATGACTTACTTAACCGGTATTTCATTGATGTCAATTAAAAATAAATTGCAAAAATATAAAGATAGCATGGAAAGTCTGGGTGCTGTTGTAATTAATATTTTACTTCCTCTCTCTGTTTGTGGTCTAACATTCAGTCATTATTTTCCCTTTTCTTCACACTTCCCCTCAGTAAGACGAGTTCTAAAATCCCGAGTGGTCTATAAGCTATTACATAATTGTCCTTCTACAGCTGGCAGAGACACTACCCTCCAGGACATTCCTTTGTGAAGTAATGGGTTCCCTTGGCTATGAAAAGCATTCCACTGTGCAGCCAACCCAAGAAATACAGAGTCCTGGGATAGTCCGTATAGCGAATTAAACCTCAAGGATTCTTTATGAAGTGTTGAAGGTTTCTAGTCAGACAGATGATTCTGCCAAAGATTAGCATGAGTTGTTTAAAAAAAAATGAAGATTGTTCTTTAGGCTGCTACAGAGTTAGGATGTTTCTGATGTGACAGATTTTAGTATTTCATTGGTGTTTCAGGTGTCAATCTAACCCCAACACTCAACAGCTTAAAACCAGAACAGTTTGTCATTTCTGATCAGTCTGTGGGTTGATTGAGTAGCACTTCTGCTGATTTCGGCTGGGCTCACTGTGGTGACAGATGTTCTAGGTTGGAATTCCAAAGTGGCCTCACTCCCACAGGTAACAGTTAGTGCCGACTGTTGGCTGGAATGACCAAAACTCTATCACCGTATGATCCTTCATTCCAGGGGTCTACACAGCCTGGTGATTTCAAGGTTCCCATGAGATGAAGACAGACTCTTCAAAATATCTTGATATCTAGGCTCCAAAACTCATACAGTTGTCACTTTTGCTACATTCTGTTGGTCAAAGCAAATTACAAGGCCAGCCCAGATTCAACAGGGTGGAGAAATAGACTCTACCTCTCAGTAGTATGAGCATCAGCATTACACTACAAAGCAGCATGGACACAGGTTGGCATGATTCGTTAGAGGCCATTATTATAACCATCTACTACAATAGGAAATTTCATAAGGGGAGTCAATCTTTATTGTGTTAGATAAGAATAGTGCTAACCCTGTCCCCTCCAAAAAAGAATGTTACTTCTGATTTCAAAAAGAGCTAAATATGAAATATGAGACTACATTTTTTGGATGGGTTTTTTTGTCTGCCATTTTCTGAAATTCATATTTAAACCACATTACATAAAAATTGCTCCCAACGTACTAGAAGGGTGCCACCTCCACTGAGGAGAACATAAGATGGTGCAGAATGATCTTTTATACTGTGAGCCATAGGAACCTGTTTTACTGGACAAGAGTAGTCAGATGGCATTAGCCTTAGATCATGACAGCCAATGTGGTCTGGAGACATTTTATTATAAAATATCAATCAAGGTGGAGGAGAATTTTTTCAAAATTCAAAGTTTTAATGATTTTTTCCCTATATAATGTTTATATATAATGTTTAAGAGGGTGAATTTTTTAATAAATTTACCATAGAGTCTAGTAAGAAGCCTTAAAATGATAGAGGAGAGTTGCACTTTTATGCTCACCTCTTATGGTGTCAGCAATGCCATGCATCATGACTTGAAAATAATCCTTTAAGGCATGAACTGACCAAACTTCTGCAATAAATGTCTTGCAGAAATGACCAGGCTTTATCTAAGTAAAAAGTAACTGATCAGACTTCTGTACAGAGCACATAGTCACACATTTTAGAGAAAGTCATTTAAGTAAGATGAAACCATATCTACAGAGTCTTCTAAACTAAGTGCCTTTACTAACATAATATAGAACACTTGGACAATGTTGCATTTAACACGGACCAGCTGTAAATTCTTTTAAAATAAATGAGGGGTTAATTAATAAAATATAAATTGCCTCATTTCAAAGCATCAAATATAGTTTTATATACACTTTTCAACTATAAAAAATAGTAAAAAACTAACTCTAGTTAATCATGGGAAACGTCTTTTATCATTTGGTGACATAAAAAGAAACAGGTTGCTGGTGGTTAGCATTTAAATTTATATTTCATTTGCCTTGTTTTCAAGTTCCTCTGTGTCAAATGTCAAATAATGATAAATGCCGAGTCATCAGCTAGCACAATCTCACTTTTCCATCGTTCAGTTATTCAGTAGACCAGTCTTTACTGGGTACCACTCTTACAAAACACTGTTTGGGCCATAGGACGATGCGATGATGAACATCACCACGCCAGGGTTTGGCACTGGGCAACTCACAGCAGCATTTGTGTTTAAAGTGGCTCATTAATATTTTTTAATCATTAATACCAACGTTTAATTGAGAAATTCAACTGAATTGAGTTGTGGAACCGAATTTAGTTGCTATTTTCTTGTTACGATCCTGTCCTCACAAAGCTTTATTTCCTATGCTCCTTTCCCTTCAGTTTCTTTCCCAAAAGTCACATCTTAAAGGAAAGATCAACTCTGAAATCTGGCAATAATCAATCAGATTAGCAACCTGCTGTGCCATTTTAAAAAATAACTGATGTGGAACTCAAGGAGCAACTTTGTGGGCTGCAAATTATTTTCTGTGACAAAAGACTTAAAGTCTAGTTCTCCCCCAAAAAAGGGGTTTTACACATAACACACCAGATGTTACTGGCCACCATTCTCTTCCACCACTCCTGAGAGACATCACCAGAAAACCAGCTTTAAGTAGGGGTGAGGGCTGCAGCAGTAAACCACCCAGAACCCCTTTATAAGGCCCTCTGAGGGTTTTACATAAGGCTAGGAATAAAACCTGTGTGCACAGAACTACATTTTTATCTCTGCGGGAGATAAAATGGGCTATACAGGAAAACTCAGTCTCGATATCTGATTTAAGTAACTGAATTAGCCAGCCAACACCAAAAAAAAAAAAAGTAGTATCATTAATAAGGGTTTGGTAACTTTTAATTAAATAAAACACAGTTTATGAGGGGAGTATGCTCAGTGGTAGAGAGTGTGCTTAGAATGCACAAGGCCCTAGGTTCAATCCCCAGTACTTCCATTAAAAAAAATTAAAAATTTTAAAAAACACAGTTTATGAGTGCTATACAAGACTATGAAGGGGGGAAGAATTTATTTGATTTTTAGGGATACTAAAACACTTATTTAACCAAGCAACATTAAAATATTCCCCCAAAAGAGGAAGATATATTGTCCCCAAGGTCCAGGATGCTATCCTTCCTTCATGTAACCCGAACAGTCGGCAGAACCCCAGAGGTTCTAACCTTCAGGGTGTGAGACTAAGGAAAATGAAACTATAGCTAATTTGAAATAAGGCAAAGCAAAGAGAAGCCATGCACAATTGAAGCCAGAGCAAGATACCCAAACTATGGGAGAGACGCAGAGGGTGACACAGGAGAGATGCCAAAGATAAACGTCCATTTTCACTAATTTGTTTACAGCCAGCCTCTTGGGTCCAAAAATACGTCTTTCCCTCCACATATCTGACATTCTCTCCAACACTCAAGATCACGAGGGTGGACTCCACCTCTGTGACGCCAGTGGCTCCCAACCTGCTTGGCCACGTGGGCCCATCAGTCCCTCCAGATCATCAGCAACAGAGTCAGAGCTTGTCACTCAACCTCTGGCTAGTTACCCATCTCAGGGCACTACATCATTTGGTTCTACGTTCCTTTGCCTTGATTCTCCATCTCCAGCCCAGCTGGTCCCACCCTGTGCCTATGAACCCACCATGTATATTCCCCTTCCCGGGCCTCTGCTGCAGTTTTGTCTCCCTTGATCCAAATCCAGCCTTTCCTTTAAAGTTCAGATCAAGGACCATCAGCCCCATACAACGATGCTTTCCCTCCCTGCTCTGAGCTCAGTCCATGCTTTCAGTCAGAGTCAGACCATTAACTCTTAAGTTGCTTCATGACTACCAGCTTTAACTTCCGTGACTGTAATTTCTGAGGCATGGGGCCATGACTCAAACCCTTTTCAACACCTCCACCACATCTGACATAGGCCCATACACAAAGAAGCTATTTATTGAATATTTACTATTTGGTATAATGACTCTTGGCCTGTATTACAGTTTCTATCTCAATTCCAATTTGCCCTTCAAAGAACCCTTCATGATCAGAGACATGAAGTTTAGAATCAGACTTCTTATTTTCCACCTATGTATATATAAATAGCTAATCATAAACTTAAATAGTAACACTGCCCTGAAAACTGTCATATTACCAATGAAATAAATGTTTATGATGCACGTACATACCCATGTGCTCTCAAGGGTTAATGATCGATGAGGGGTTTTTAATAGTTCATTAATTGTTATATTGCATCCTTTTACTTAAATTGTTAGAGCCCTGCTTAGTCAGTTAAAACATACTGCTTTGATATTAAGACTGAGATCCAGACCTTTATTTCCGGTGTATGTTCCATTTAGAAATGCAAGTCCTTCTGCACAGGATAGTGAGAATTACCTTAGAGATCTTTGCAACTCACTGTCTCACATGCTCAAAATCAGGGACCACAAATCCGGCCCAGTGACTAACACATGTAACAAACTTGGCAATAAAATACACTAGTCATTAGAGCATATGTTTGGGAATTGAAGTTATATAATTTCCTTAGTAATATCTTTGATTTTAATTTTGGATTAAATATCACATTCAAATTCTCAAACATTTTTATTTTTAAGAAGGAAGAAGCTACTGGGGAAAAGGAGAAAGAAGGGAGAGTTAATCAGAATAGCCAGATGATTGTCGATGAAAGGTAAGTCATGTTTCAGTAAGCTACGATTTTAGTCCGAAAAAGAAGCCATGGCATTTTATATTAAGACTTAATCATGGGCTAATGAGCATTACAGTGAAACTAATGGTTCAGAGTGGGTAAGGTTTTTTCCTTTCAATTACGTAATAGAAATAAAAAGTGGATTCATTTACCTTAACTTACGGCATGTGCATCATCTCCTCACCTTTAGAAATCTACTCATTTAAATGCTCTCATCTTCTCTTTTCACGTACAGTTTGGGTCTGTACAGAAAACTCAAACCATATGAGCATGACTCAGCTAATTTGACCAGTTTCTAGTAAATTTATCATTATATTATCTGGTAAGACTCCAATGACATCATTAATTAGGTATCATGCAACTAATCTAGTATAATCATTAAGCAGATCAGAAAATAATCACTAATATTATCATATCACACATAGAAAATCTCAGTTTCCTTACAAACCCAAATTCTCTAACAACCATCTATAAGAGGACAAAGGTTGAAATATATATATATATATATATATATATATATATATATATATATATACACACATTTCATTGTTCATTTGGAATGCTGCCTAATTTTTTTTAACCTACCCTACTTTCTTTTAAATCCTGGGAAATAATGCAGGCAGATTTAGCATGGAAGTGAACAGACCCATAAACACTAATAAGGAGTTCTAAAGAATGCTTAGGGAACAGAAGATGAGGCTTGAATTTGGAAGGAAACAAAAAGCTAGAGGAAAAAGTCAGAGGACATAAGACAGTGAGTTCTTCCAAACTGGGAAAATAACTTGTCTGGAGCATTTTGGTCTCCCTGAAGAGAATTCTGAGAGTAATGGCTTAGGAAGATTAGGGGTAGGGGGACCACAACAGCAGGAAGTAACGATTAAAGGCCAAATACATTTTCAGTCACAGAAGAGTCGAGTGAGGATAAATTCTAGCATCATTTCCAAGGCAAATTCTTCTTTCTTCCTTTATGCATGCTTATTGGTAAGCACAAGGCCAGAAATGGTGCCAAGATTTTTGACCTTGGATGTGGTGTTCTCAGGAACCATCCTCAGCGAGTAGTAACCACCCACTCCTTCCCTCCCAAATGTATGCAGACTGCGGGGAAAACAAGCACTCTGGGCACAGATTGGAGCCCCATGGGTTCAGGACAGAAGGTTTGTTTCTCTTACTGACATCTTTCCTGATTTGGGATTCCTCCTAAAGTCTACCAGTGTTTCCAAAGCAAGGCTATCACATTTCTTTGCCCATGTTTTACATTTTTTCCAGAGGCATTGATAATAAAAGTCATAGGGGAAAAAATATATGGTTTGTAAAGAAATATTTTGAAATACTGTGGATGGCTCAGTGTATGTGGTTAGTGGATGTGGGTTACAAAAATAAACAAAACACTATGCCATTTCATAAGAACATACCAGGAGCCCAGTCCTGATGTAACCTATGCCATTCTGAAATAAGTCAATAAATAAAAAGGCAATGGCATTTTTAACCACATATGCTAACTAGGTCATCTAATAATGATGACACGATTCCAGTCATGCAAGGGTATCATCTACTCATTATGATTCAAGTTCTGGTCGATGACATTGATATAACTTAGAAGAGTATAAGATAGAAGAAATATTTCATAGTAAATAGACCAAGAATGATTCCCCTTGGAATAGTAAAGGTACAAATTGCTTTAGTTTTCATTTCCATGGTGCTAAATTTGTATTTCATGTGAGGGTTTATAATTGATGACTGCTTACTTGTCTGGTGAAAAGGGATAAAAAATGGATTATTATTGTCAAGGTTGTTTGTGTTAGTAGCTAAAATGGTAAGCAGCACCCTGAAGCCTTTGTAAGCAGCGCACAGATTTTTTTTTTTCTTTTTAAGGAAAACAAGAAAGCATTGGGCCAAAAGTTGCAAACCAAAATACCCCATATCATCCAGCTGACACAGTTCACAGTTTTTCTTGAAACAATGACTGTATCAAGCAACAGCAAAACAGACTCCAGTGCATCCACCCAGGACTAGTCCTAGATTTTCTCCAGTGCTTTACAGCACTGAAGATTTTTGATTTGTTATTTTCTTTGGAATACAGAATACCTGCAGTTGTTCCACATTTTGGTATTCTCTTTTTTAAAAAACTTTTTTCTAAGTTGGTTAACAAAAGCATCTTGATGTTACTATACTTAGTAAATAATTTAAAATTCATAACAATTACTTCCATATGTCAAATTCTCCTCTCCCCCAAATTCCCAATTGCCTCTCATTATCTTAGATAGTCCTATTTCTAAATTTCTCTTGATGTGTTGTAGATACTATTATGTCCTACTTCTGAGATTAATTCATTACCATTCTGTGTATTGAAGTATTAATTTATATAAGCAAAGGGGTAATCACATTTAGTTAAGAAAAATAAGAAGCTATTGTTCTAGTGAGTATTCTTTGTGGTCCCTAACCACATAAGAAGTGTGTGCATGCGTGTGTGTGAACCAAATAACACAAATCCTCAAATAACTCTTCTAAACATTCAGTAGGTTTATTTCTCACAGTATGAAAATACTATCATTTTTAAAAGGTTAATTTTGAAAATAAATGTAAACTCTATCATGACTTTCTTACCACCTGATATTTACCCATTACGGCAGTGCTTCTCACACGAAGTACGGTTTTTTAAAAAAGAAAAGAAAAAAGAAGATCTTTTTTTTTTTTTTTGAAGTTTCCAATCCATGGCGGACTAAAGCTTTTGTAAAATACAATAAAAATAAATGCTGCCATCACGTCTAATGATTATGAAAGTTTCTAAATGTGTGCTCTCAGTGTCTATGGCATCTCATTGTAGACCAGCAACCCAGGAACAGTAAAGCTGCTTTAGAGCTCGGTGCCTGGTACCTCCGAGGCAACTTCTAAGTCTTCCTCAAATGGAAGGCATAGAATTCAGTTTTTAGAGAACTGGGTTAAATGTGATAGAAATACCTAAATTTATTTTTGTGACAACAGAAAAATATCCTTTTTTTTTTTCCTTCTGGCATGCAAGAATAGTAGTTCATGGTTGGGAGATAATCCTGTATAGGTGACCTGAATAAAAATTAAGGTACATGGGATTTGGAAGAGGCAAAAGGTAAGAAGGGGAATCACTGAACTTTGGCAACTATTTAAAGTAGTGGGGCACAGGGAATAGGGGGCGGTGTGCCTTGAATTCTATGGCACAGTTTACTGACACTAGGAATAGGTATTTACAGGGCAGTTTTATTTGGGTAGTCAATAATATTCCTAAGAGAACTTTTTTAAAATTACATTTAATATTGACTATGTTAACCCCCAAATTCGTTGGATAACAATAGACTATTACTGATTTTAAAAATCTGAGTAAATAGTGGATTAAGCAAAACAGAATTTATTTTCACTCAGGTAGAATTTGTCGTGATAAAATAGCTGCTAGTATTGGTTCACTGACGCAAGGATATCTTCACTGAGACCTCTGGATTTCTTGTCCATTTTCTCATGGTCACAAAATGATTACCACAGCTCCAACCATCAAATTTGCATTCCAGGTAGGGAGAAGAAGGAACTGAAAAAGAGGGAAAGGTAGCACCATTATCAGCAAAGTAGATGGTTTCCACTTACATCACATTGGACAGGATATGTCAAGTGGCACTCGTAACCACAGGAGAGGCTGGGAAACAGGTTTCTTTAACTGGATTTGGCCTGAACCAAGAAAAAAGGAAAGAAAGGAAATTAGATAGGCAATTAACAGTGTCTGTCATATACTCCAACTCTGACCTAATCCAGGAGGAAGGTAAGCAACAGTGACTTAGCACCAACTCTTTCTTCAAGAACTGTACTAGATGTTTTGTTTGCACGATCTCATTTCTTAGTCTCAATAACCCTACAAGGCAGATGTCATAATCCCCATTTAACAGATGGAAACACTGAGCTGCTGAAAGTATAACTGATGGGCACATTATTTAAATAGCATATCTATAATATGGAGCCTGCATTCAAACCCTATCTCTCCACTTTGCCAATCAGAGTTAGTCCAATTCTGCCTCAGCAGAGATTAGAAGCAAATGAGTTGGTGGAATTTCCCCCCATTTAACTCTTAGATACAGTCCATTCACTCTGAGTTTCTTAATCTAAAGGTACAAAAATATATTGAGGATTATGTGAAGCTTATTAATATACATTTTAGATAACATTATAAGCAAATTTTACTTGAAATATAAATTAAACTAAAGTAACTCTTGAAGTCTGATATATCACAATAACATTAGATAGCTAAATAGATCTGTAAGTTTTATTTGGGACCTAGGCCTTGGTATGATTTATTCTTACCTGTAGGCTGGAAGAGCCCCTCCAGTTCCTCTCCTGGAGAGGTGGAAATATCTTAAAATCTTCCCCCATGCGTATTGCAGGGAGCTTACAAATGCACACTGCTGCAGCTGCCAAGAAATCCTGACATGAGCTGCATGTAGATGTCCTCTGTGATGGTTAATTTTATGTGCCAACGTGGCTAGACCAAGGTATCCAAATATGCGATTAAACATTATTCTAGATATTTCTGTGAAGCTTTGTTATAGATGAGATTAACATTTAAATCAGTAGACTTTGAGGGGAGCAGATTCTTTTCCATCGTGTGGGTGAGTGTCATCCAATCAGTTAAAGGCCGGATAGAAAAAAGACTGACCTCCCCTGAGAAGAAGGAATTTTGCCAGCAGACAGCTTTCAGACTTGAACTGCAGCATCCATTTTTCTTCAGGTCTCCAGCCTGCTGGCCTGCCCTGCAGACTGTGGACTTAGCCTCCACAATCAGGTGAGCCAATTCTTTAGGATAAATGTTAAGATAGACTTCTCAATGGATAGATGATAGATAGATGATATACATCCTATCTTTTCTGGAGAATCCTGACTAGTACACGCTCTGATGCTCTACTTTCCTGTCTCTCCCCTTCTCTTTCCTTATTTTACCTTTAATTTCCTTCACATGGATACTTTGTACATTGCAGTACATAGCCTGCTTTCTCTCAAGGTAGGAAGGTGTTTATATCACCCGCCAAACTCCTTTGTTTATGTGGGAAAGATTAACCTACAACCAGGAAGATCACTCCGCACGTTTCCTCCAGACCGAGGATAAACACACACTCACACCCATACACACATGCTCTCACACACACACCCACACAGACACACACACACACACACTCTCTCAATCACCCTTTTTTGTATTGCTTTCTAGCTCATGGCTTGATAATAGAACCAGTTGGTTTTCCCCCATAAAGAACAGGCCACAGCAAGGATCAACACCCGCCCCCTCCGCAGACCAACAGAAGTGCCATCGAAAGAGTCCCAGTTTCTTACTACTAACAGAACAGTTATTACCTGAAAGCATGCCTAACCAAAGAACCGTAAGTTTTCAAATGTGTTACCAAGCCCATAGATTTGAGTACTTAGAGTAATAACATTGTCTTTGTGCTTACCAAGCTCAAAGTTTCAGAGGTCATTTTAAACATCCCAGTTGAGGAGAAACATAGACACATATATCCATACACAGACATACACACACACACACACACACACACACACACACACACACATATCTGAAAGCATATTTATTAAGCTCCTACCACGAGCAAGACAGTGTCCCCAGCACTGGGATGTTCTACATTGTTTCCTCTGTATTTTCTCACACGCTAGTGTCTCCTGCATGATCTGCTTTTCAGAGGTACCCAAAGTGATAAGCATGTAAAGTAAGTATCGTGGTTGATTCCAAGTTTTTCTCAATGCAGTTAAACAAAGGATTTCTTAGCCCATGTTTTAACCTCTAGAAATGTATTGTTTTGTTATTTAATTCACAAACACTGGACACCTGAATGCCAGGCACCAAGCAGAGTGCTCGGGAAACAGGGACAATGGACACATTTTCCATCCACCAGCTGCTCCTAGTCTAGGGCAAAGACAGTGAGGATTTTATTCTATTTTATTTCTCCAACTGAAGTTGTATTGCAGGATAATTTTTTCCACAAGTTCACAGGACTGGAAACTGTGGTGCACTGAATAGTCACTGATAACTACAGAAGGAATTATACAGATGGTAAGAACATCATGAGACCGTCTCCTCTTTGGTTCTTTTTGAAATCTGGCCTCTTCTGGCCCATTTTGGGGATTTTTTTTTTTTCATGGCTTATGTTAGTGTAGGTAGAAGTAAAGAAAAATCTCAGCTGAATCAGGAAATGGTGTTAAGAAAACGCCTTGATTAAAAAGTTCTTCTGCCTAATTGAGCCCCTCATTCATGAATTATGTAACAGCCTACCTTGTTAAAATCACTTTGTGTTTGGAGGAGGGGTGGGACCCAAAAGAAATAAGACCTGAACACTGCCTTCCAGGACCTTCTTTCCTAGCAGAAGAGCTTAACACCCATATCTTTAATGCACTATTTGATTCTCCCATGCGTGTGCCTTTGTATGATAACAAAGTGACATACAGTCGAAACAAAGCTCATTAAGAAATGTCTCCTTGCAGAATGTCTGCTGAAATGCTGTGCCCATGTGAGCAGCTGTGGCCAAGGTGTGAAAGGGGCAGGCCTGGAACATTCCGATTGTTCAGCTACTTTCCACCCCAGTGTATTTATGAAATAACTATTTCTAAACTTGACATCTTTCGAGGTCAGTTTTCTTTTTTATGTCTGTAAGACATGATAGTTTTCACATTTAAAAACTATCGCAGGCATGGGGTACAAACAAGAATGTGGAATTCTGTCATGAGTTCACCCAAAATTTTGTCCCCCTACAAATTGCCAGTTTAAAGGCAAGAGCTGGCTGTGTTGAGATGACCACCCTGTGAACTTTCTTTCGTGATTCACAGAGTTGGATGTGCCTGGGGCGGGGTTGGAGGGGTGGGGATGGGAGGGTCTCCTGCATCTTTATGCATCACAGTCCCTGCTAGGCTGGAGCTGAGTGGCGCTGGCTCTGGGCTGGGGGTCCCCAGGCAGGGCTGCCTGTCAGCCAGCCATCTCATCTTTCAGATCTTCAGGGAAGAGATTCACAACTTCCCTGGCTACTTGTGACACTGTCTGGCAACTCCTGTAGATGAAGCCAGCTCTAGGCAGCACAGAGGAACCCTTCGCTTACCTCCTATCACCGCTCCCTCCCACAGGTTTCTGCTATTGTCTACCTTTACTTTCAAAACTGAACCCTCCAAATCTAGCCTACAACTTAACAAGAGTTCAAAATCTCACCTACTAGAAGTATTTCCATTTTAAAAAGACAAGCTGGAATATCTAAAAGCTTCCACAGGACACAGAAATAAATCTCTAATAGTGGAATATGTGGAAGGTGGGATATGGGAAAGATATTTTGAAGAAGGGCACAGCGTTTTCTCCCTGCCCTTCGAGTCACAACATGTCAGTGGCTGCGCACGACACCTGTGCCATCTGTAAGGAATTTTTTCTAGGACAGTCATCATCTAAAATATTCCATCCATCTGTCAGATCATGTGTCAGACCATGTGTCTCAATTTCGAGTTCAGAAAATATGGTCCCCGTACTTACGTCAGTCCTGTTTTCAGTCACTTCTAACCCAAATGGTGCTGGGTTGTTGTTGGGTTTGGGGCCTTATCCTGAGCTGACATGAAGAAAGCTGCTCACCACCTGATGTGTGTAGCCTCTTCCTCACCATGGAACTGAAAGCGGGTGCTAACTTCCTCCTTCAACTCTTCTTCTCTCGGTAAATGACCCCCGTGCATCTGGTCTTCTGAACGGAGCCAGCACGGTCTCTGACATGAAGAAGCACGTAGTAAGTATCTCTTCCATAAACAAATGTCAATATTTTTTCCTTTTCTTCCCCTCATCCCTCTACCCCCAGGAATAGATGCTCTAACGGAGCTCCAGAACTTAGCTTGAAATCTGCAAGAATGAATCATCGGGAGGATTTCAACAGGAGGAGAAGGAAGAGGAGGAGGCTTCCCTTCCATGTGGCACAGATCTGAACCCACCAGCAGAGATGAGGCTTCTGAACAAGTGAGGGCGCTGAGTGTGGGACAAGAGTTACCGCGATTGCTGCTTTGTGATGTTTCGAATCATAAAAGCAGATCCCACCTTGAGGAATGATTAGATTCTCATAAACCGTGTGCTTGAGACTTCAGTTAATTACTGATGAATATTTTTATTCTATGTCTAGGCATTGAGCGGCACTTCCCTGGAAACTGTTTTGGGAATGTGCAGAAGAGACCCTCTAAATTTCAGGCACCCAGTTTGTTCTCTGTGTGTGTCCAAATGCTACGTGGTTGTGAATGAACACGTCAGCATGAACTTCCTTGATGATTTTCAGCACTTTTTAAAGACTTTAGCTAAGTGAACATAGTGCCGTCAAAAAAAATAATTCCACATGAATTTGTTCACCTGTTAATTAAAACATGCCTTTATTGACCTACTATGTGCCAGATACTAGTTTTCCTGCTGGGGATAAAATAGTGAACAAGATAGATTGAGGCCACTGCTCTCCTATAATTCACAGCATAGTACAAGGAGGCACACTTAAACCTATAAGCAAGAAATAAGGCATTATATCAGGCAGTAATAAGAGAAATGAAGGGAAAAAAAAAAAAAGAGGTTCTGGTTCTCTATCCTGAGGTGCCTCTGAGCTCTCTCTTTTTCTCTTTCCTCCCATGAGGCTGTGGGATTAGACGAAGGCAAGGATGAGGCTGGAGCACTTTATCTGCCTTTGGAGCCACTAAGGGTCCATGGTAGCTCTGCACAGGGCCCCAGGGCAAAGAGCCCCTTAGCTTCCTGCCAGAGTCTCCTCTCTCCCCAGAGCAGCCGAGCTAGGGAAGGAGGACAAAGAGGATGGAGTTCTCAGAGTCCAAAAAAACCCAGTCAGCTACCCCGAGTTGGAACAGAGAACAATGGTTTCTTATCATTTGTTAGTCTCTGACTTCTCTGAGATGTTGTCAGTGAAAAATTAATCAGCCAAGAAAGCCTAATCTGGGATCCTTCAACCATAGCAAGAGCACCCCAAAACTAAGACCAAAACCTCACCAAACATAAAATCACAAAGGAAAAACAGCTCTCGTCACGTCACTCTCACTATCAACAGACACTTACTGAAGGTCCACTAGGATCAGCTCTCTGCCAGGCCAGCCACAGAGTGACAAGGACATTTCTCCTGACCTCCAAGAGCTTAGAAAGGAAGTTAGGAAGATAGAACACATGAGTAAAAGTGATTAACACTGAAGCTCTAAAGTAAAGCAATGCAACCAGGGAACAAGAAAGGACATACAGAGGAACATTTTTCAGTCTCAGGATGATGAAGGTCTTTCTAGACATGACAACAAAGGCAGAAACCATTACTAATAATATTTATGACAATCAGTATACGAACAACTACAATAATAAAAACTGTAGATGGTCAGTTCCAGTCCCACTCTGGGCAGGCACAGCCCTTCCAGTGATAGCAAAGGTAAGGAGTGTGATCTAAACAAAGAGGAGTCTAAATCGCCTAAATCCTGAGCCAAGGCCCCCTGCATCTGGGTAACACCACGACCCAAGTCCTGCCTGAGGTTTCTGGCCCAGTAATGACAACTGGGTGAAAGGTGAGCAGGAGGAATCGTGAGTATACAGCATCCCAGAAATGCTCAGCCACACCTGCTGATTTACACATTTATCCAACACCAAATCCACCCTCTCTGTTCTCACTTTTGACTCGAGGCCACGTCTACCTTGGAATAGCAACCTTGACCAACCTGGGCGGTTCTTCAGTGCCGTGGTTGGGCTGCCCCAAGTTGATTCATACGATCACCTCTGTGTATGACTGATATTGTGGTTTATAAGAAATACATGTTTGGTTTCTGTCCTTGTTTCTGGCACAGAGCTCCTAAAACCCTTGGAATTTCCTAAATGATGAGAACTATTGTGATAGCTTTTGTTATGTTAATGAGGTGACTTTTGGAAAGCACCTAAGGATGGGCCTGGTTTCCAATGTAGCCCTGTGATTCCAACAATCACCAAGTGATTACAAGGCTGGAAGGGGAATGGGGCTGGAAATTGAGCTCAATCACCAGTGGCCAGAGTCAAGCAATCAGGCCTATGTAATGAAGCCGCTATAAAAACCCAAAAGGAGAGGGTTTGGAGAGCTTCCAGGTGGGTGAACATGTGGCGGTGCTGGAAGAATGGCTGGTCCTGAGAAGCTCTGTCCCCCTTGCCACCTCCCCCATACCTTGCCCTGTGCACCTCTCCCATCGGACTATTCCTGAGCTACATCTCTTTGTAATAAACTCACGATCTAGTATGTAAAATGTTTCTCTGAGTTCTCTGAGCCCCTCTAGCAAATGACTCATACCTGAGGAGGGGTTTGTGGGAACCTCTGACTTATGACCTGTCATGGTCAGAAGCACGGGTCACAGCCTGGGCTTGTGACTGGTGTCTGAAGTGTGTATGTTGGGGGGCAGGGCACAACCACTGAAGAAATGGCACAGCCATTGGGGACAGGACAAACTGGTTAGAACCAAGATGGTGGAAGATGCGACTTCCAGCAGACCTTGAGTCTCATGGCAAGCCCACGGGTGCCATGGCAGTTCCCAGGCTGGCCTTAAAAGGTCACAAAGTGGGTAAGGGGGGCATTTCCTGGAAATCCTCGCCCCTTCCCTGAAGTAGTTGGGATAGCCCTCCTACATCAGCATGTGAGATAACTGAGCTGTAAAACCTAACAGCCTGCACCTTGTGGTCGCTCTCTCTTGCCTGCTGAGATGGCCTGCACTCTGTCTGTGGGGTGTGTGTCTGCTTTTACTTTAAACTAAACACCCCACACCTCTCAGCTTCTCTCCTCTCCCACCTTTCTGAGATGGCCCACAGTCTGCCAATGGAGTGTGTTACCTCCTAAGCCATTTTCCCTCTGAGAGAGACAGACCACACTCTCTGTGAAGTGTGTATGTCTCTAAATAAACTTGCTTTCACTTTACCACGACTTGCTCTTGAATTCTTTCCTGTGGGAGACAAGAAGCTAACCTTCCCCAACAGGGGGAAGGCAATCTTGTAGGACTGAACCTTTAACCTGTAAAATCTGATGCCGTCTTCTGGTAGATAGTGTCACAATGGAGTTGAATTCTTGGACACACTGCTGGTGTCTGAGATTTGTTTGTTGGTGTGGGGACCACTTCCACCCATGGTGGAAATTGGGTCTCAAGGGAGTAACCTTTTCATCATAATATGGGGCATGTTTTGATGTCCCAGATTTTCTTATTTGAAGTCTGGACACTTATTCGTGGGAGACAATGCTAGCTGGTTTTGGACCATGTGTGTGCGAACCATGTTTTGCTTCTGTGACTAGAATATTCAAAGTCCTGGAGTTTATTTTCTATTACAATTTACAGATAGTATGAAACTGACCTCTCTGTTTTCCACTCTCCTTGGACTTTTTTGGTTCCTGGTATTTTGTGCAATTTGTTTTTCCCCAGATGGTTAATTTTACTTATTTCTAAAATACTGTTTGAACTTGAACTTACAAATATACTTTATTGGCAATTTTGTTTGTCGTATTTACTCTGCAGTAACAGCAAGAATAATTGTTAATACTTATTGACTTACACATTTACTGGGCCTGGCACTGTTCTTTTTGTGTATTATTTAATGTCCGTAATGAGGCAGGTGCCACTGTCATCCCCACCATACCGGAAAGGGAGCTGACACCCAAATAAAGTAAATAACCTGTCCAGGACCACACAAGCAGTAAGTGGCAGAGACAGAATTCAAACTTAGGCAGTGTGATTTGAAAACTTAAACATGGCCCTGTATCTGAAGGAAAATATTGAAAACTAAAATTACATAAAAATCTAAAGCCGTCCGAATGGCCGAAAACAGTAACAGCAACACGACAAATGAAGTTACAAGACGGGCAACAAACAGCAAAAAAAGAAAAAAAAAAGCTATATATATATATATATATATATATATATATGTATTTCTAATTCTGTGTTAACATATAATGAGCTCTTATAAATGAAAAAAAAGAAAGCTCTTATAACAAATCAAGAACTCCTGTCTACAGGAGATAGGTAGAAATGGTAACAGGGAACTCCCAAAAGAGTTAAAATAAATGTATAGTGGGGAGGGATAAATTGGAAGTTTGGGATTTGCAGATACTAACTACTGTATATAAAATAGATAAACAACAAGGTCCTACTGTACAGCACAGGGAACTATATTCAGTACCTTGTAATAACTTATAATGAAAAAGGATATGAAAACAAATATATATAGGGATAACTGACTCACTATGCGGTGCGCCAGAAACTAACACAACATTGCAAATAGACTATACTTCAATTAAAAAATTAATTCATTAAAAAATAAAACTAAATTAAAAAATAAAATAAATGTATAAATACCCATGTGAAAAATCCTCCCTGTTCTGTCTCTCCCTGGGCCATCTCACAGCTCCCGGAGGCACCAGTGACATTATATAACACGGAGCTGGCTCTCCCAGTTTTGCCTCCACCCTCTGCTCTCTTTAAGTCCCCGAGGCAGCTCTTCAGTTGCCTGTTCAACATTTCCGCCCACACATCCCAAAGGCACCTTGAACTAAGATGTCCAAAGACTGGATCCCTGGATCTCCTCCCAGTGTTGCTAACTCTCTGCGAGGGCTCCACCTCTTGCTACACAGACTGGCAGCCTTGGGCTCATTCTAGACGTTGCCTCCCCTCACCTCCCCAAGTTCATCCATCAGCAAATCCTGATCCTTTTGCCTCCCTCTCCTCCCTCAAGTCCGTCCTCTGGCCTCTTCTCCACTGTCATCACCCTTTGTCTGAACCATTGTCTCTCACCACACCTTGTAACAGCTCCCACCTGGCTCTGCCATCTCTTCAGCACCTTCTAATCCGTTTCCCACAGTGGGTCCATAGTGACCATGTAACAGTGCAAATCCGACCCTGTCATTCTCTTCCTCACCCCAGACAAATCCCTTTGGTGATTTCTTTTGACTCAGAATCAAGCTTCTGGTCCATATGACTGGCCCCACCTACCTTTCCAGGCTCACTTCACCCTCCTGGTCCTCGCTCCCCGCACTCTGGTCACAGGTTCCTCAGACCCCAATCTGCCTGCCCCACCGCCCTCCAGAGGCCCTTGTCCTGCCGGGAGCCCTGCCGCCTGCTCTTCCTCCATACCTTCCCCTCTGCCAGCCTAAGTCAGCTCTTCCATAGCATCTCAAATAAATCACCCACTCCTGAGACACGTGCACTGAGCTCCTTGACGGGGCTGCCTCTCCTTCAGCCCTGTTCTCTCACAGCCCCATGCACCTCTCCTTCGCGGCAGTAACTCCAGAGGAGATGTTTTATTTGACTTCGTTACTTCATTAATGTCTGGGTCCTTTTTACAGGTTGAATTGTGTCCACAAAAAAAAATGATATGTTGAAGTTCTAAATCCCAGCACCTCAGAATATGACCTTACTTGGAAATAAAGCCCTTGCAGATGTAATTAGTTCAAGTGGGGTCATACTGGACTGGGGGGAGGGGGGCTAATCCAATATGGCGGGTTTCCTTACAGAAATAGATCCATGTGAAGAGACGCAGGACGCACACCATGTACAAATGGAGGACTGGGGTAACACATCCTCAAGCTAAGGAACGCCAAAGATTGCCAACAAACGAACAGGAGTTAGGAATAGACAAGGAAGGACTCTGACAGGCTTCAGAGGGAGCATGGCCCTGCCAACACCTGGATTTCAGATTTCTATTTTCCAGAACTGAGACGATCCATTTCTGTTGTTTTAAGTTACCCAGTTTGTGGCAGTTTGTCCCAGCAGTCAGAGGAAGTGAATAGAGCAGCCCCTCAGATTCTAAGCCCCAGGAAGGTGAGAACTCTTTCTCTCCTCACTGTTGCTTCCCCAGGTCATAGCACAGCACCTGCACATTCTAGCCCTTTAAGAGATAGCTGAAAATGAGTTAAAAAAAAAAAAAAAGCTAATAAACAAATGACAAGACCGTCAATGTCACTGATAATCAAAGAATGTAAAATGAAACAACAAATTCATTGGCAAAGATCAAAATATTGTTAATATATTAGTTTTCATCAGAATAGGAAACAGACCGGCATAGAGTTCTGGTGAGGCTTGGGAAATGGTCACTCCTGTGTTTCTGATCAGAAAGACTGGGACAGCCTCTCTGGAGGCTGAAATACACATTTAAGCCTCTAAAGAGCTTATACACATTGACTCAGAAATTACACTTCTAGAAGTTTATCAAAGGGAAAATATTACAAGTGCAAAAGTTATCTGTGCAATGATGTCCACTGCTATAAGACTAAAGATTTTTAAAAACCAGAAACAACCCAAAGACCCACCAACAATGGGTAGCTTGAGTCAGTTATTGTTTGCCTACATTATGGAAAACTGTAAGGCCATAACAAAGTTATTAAGATCTATGTTCCTTGTTATAGAAAAAATAAAGGCGTTTCCCAAACAATTTGCATAGTATAGCCAAATTGTAGAGTTGATTTACAATGTTGTTGGTTTCAGGTGTACAGCAGAGTTATTCAATTATGTATATTATACTATAATCCACTATTTTTCAGATTTTTTCCATTATAAATTGTTATAAGATATTGAATAGAGTTCCCTGTGCTATACAGTAGGTCCTGGTTGTTGAACTATTTTATATATAGTTGTATCTGCAAGGTAAGCTGCAGGGAGGACCTGAAGAGAGATGGTCGATCCTGCCAGAGGCAGGGACTCACAAACCACGTGGCTCCCACAGGGGAGGAAACTCAAAGTCAGGCTTTTCTAAACAAGGAGCCAAGGCTAAGGATGGGAAACAGGCCAGGGAGCAGGGGAAAAAGCCCATTTCTCAAAAGTTTTATTGTTAATATTCCTGCCACTTTGTCATTATGTACTTTTCAGGCCCCCAGTTGTTCTTCTTGCTCATAACAAAAGGTCAGAGACTATTCTTGTTGCTTCACTAATGCAGAATTCAACAAATGGACACTGGTGAACTGGCAAAACCCTGCGAACCCCAGTGGCTTCTTCTACATGTGTGTGTTTGTCATCCTGGGCACGTTCTCCCAGGCCTCAAAGGGTAGCGTCGCTGCAGCTGACTGCGGCCAGAAGTCCTGGCTGTGGAGGCTGGACCTTGCCAGGATCTAGCCTGGGACGGCAGGAGGGGCTGGCTGTCCTGGTAACGTGTCTGCTGCTTTTCCATTCCCCCAGCTTGTCACAGTACTGCTGTCGGCAACAAAGGGAAATTTCTCTCCTAATATTCGCTGAGATGGAAAATGACACGATAGCGCACTAAATGCCATCACAGAGGCATGTCGGCAGTGCCTAAATTAACCCGGAGCCAGAGAATCAGCTTCCAGTGAGAAGCCCGCCCACGCGAGAGTGCCACAAGGGCTGCCTTCAAATAGCGCGCCTGGGAATGAGCTCTCTGGAACGCGGGTCTTCCCTGCCAGAGGAAAGCGGCGGTCCGTTCTTGGGCTTTGCTTTTTTAGCTCTTCTCTGCCAACACTCCCAGAGACAGCACCTTAGGTGCTCAATAACTCTTGGTAGCATTGAACTGAAACTCACTTCTGGAATTTCTTTCTTGCTTTGATCTGAGACACCAGACCAAATCAAAAGAAAAATTGAGTTGACATTTGCCCTTTGACAGAAGGGCTGCGAATCCTGTCTTGTTCCCCTGTTCTCGGTGAGCAAAGCTCCCTGGCGAGCGCCTCCTGCTGCCCTCCCCGTCCCTCCCCCTCTCTGTGCTCTCTGCTTCAGCCTCAAGAGCAACCAGGCGCCCCCTCTCCACCCGCACCACCCCAGCGCTAAAGACAGAAAGACTTTGATCACTTGGTCCTCGCCATGAACTGAGTTACCCTCAACTCTGTCTCCGGTTTCCAACTTCAGCCAAGCCCACCGAGCCCGAGTGGCGTGCTGTGCGCGTGTGAGCGTCAGGCGTGGCAAAGGCGCTGTGCGTGCGGGTACGCCTGTGAAACCCACCTGGAACGCTCCGATGACTGCTCCTAGTTCTCACGTCGGATGTTCAGAGCAAGCTGTTTAAGATGCATCTCCCCATCTACGCTTCAGACAGTTGTGCTCCTGACAGCTTTCCAGGGGATGCTTCTCTGCAGCGGCCTTTGAGCAGAAGGCCCTGCGGTAAGCAATTTTGGTCACAATACCAACCGTGCTGATTAAATTAAAAGGACACCTGTGAGGGTCTTTTTTTTTTTTTTTGCCTTGGTTTCTTATGAAATCCTCCAATAAATAGGCGAAATTATCTGTATCTGAAGAAGGAGATAATGCTAACTCTTTGGCTCCTTCCTCTATTACTCTGCTTTAATAGAAACCAACCTTCCTTGCACACAGTCCTTCATCCAATTAACAACCTCTCAGGATCAAAATTCTTCTCCTAATTAACCAATAACTATTACTTCCCCCACAAAGTCACCCCAATTCACTTACAAGCCCTGTGGACTTCTACTCTCTTCTCAGACCTCATCTAAATCAATACCAGAGAGCATAAAAGGTTGTTTTCCAAAGCACTGGGTTATTTATGAGTGGTTCTTTCTCGCAACTTCCCGTAGCTTGTCGGAGTGCAGGCCTGAACTCGGCCAATTACCGAAGTGAAACAGACCAGTGCTCCTAAGGACAATTTGATCAGCTTGGTTTCCCCTTGCTATTACCTTTTGGTTGGAATTTCACAGGGTTTAAATCAAGCAGCATCTCGTAAGGACTTCAGGGCTGTTACTTTGTCTATGAGCACAGAGGACAGGGCAGGAATGTGGCACTCTAATCAAATTCAGACACCGCGCGATGGACGATCGTTGGGTTTTCATGTCTGGGTCCGGACTGTTTGCTCAACTTCAGTGCTGGTCCATGGATAATGATGGCCAATAAAGCGTAAAAGCATGTGTCCTGTGACTTAGCTGCTTCCTGTTATCCAGAGGACCCCTGAGAACCGCGGAGGATCATGTAATTAGCAGGAATGTGCCATTGTACAGGAAGGATAAGAAAAAAGGAGACAAGTTTATTTCTGCAAATAAGTAACTTAAGTCCAGCTTAATCCAGCAGCTCAGTGGACCATCGAGAGCCCTTTCACTCTGAAAGCAGGAGCCGTGAGTCAAGAATTAGAGCTAATTGAGAGGCAGGAAAATGGAAAAGTTGTGTGTGGCTTAACCAGTATATCTGAGTAAACACTGTATCTCTGCCAAAACCTTTTCATTTGTGGCCTTAACGTCAGTGTACCGTGCAAAGAAATATGCTTGGATTTTACAGTCAGAGGGTACATCCTTGGGGAAGGGGAGGAACTTCAAAGAATATAGAAGAGAGACAGCTGAAATGTGTTATCACTAACAGCAAGACAGTAAATAAGACTGGCTGCCTGAGCCTCCCTGCTAGCTCCCCCTCGCCTGAGAGCCTCCTCGCTGCGGCAACGCGGGCATCGGTGGCCCGAGAGGAGGCGAGCCAGTGAGACCAAGGGGTGGCCGGAGCAGGTGGTGGCGCCATGAATGTCGCCAAGCAGCAGATCCATCTGGCTAACGAGAAGCACAGCAAGCACATGACCCAGCACAGCAACATCGCTGAGACCTCGAGAAACGCTCCCGAAGAGAAGGCGTCTGTAGGACCCTGGTGACTGGCTCTCTTCATTTTTGTTGTCGGTGGTTCTGCAATTTTCCAAATTACTCAAAGTATCCGGATGGGCATGTGAAGTGAGTGACCTTAAGATGTTTCCATTCTCCTGTGAATGTTAACTTGGACCCATTCCTGATGTTTGATACCCTGGTTAAAAACAATTCGGTAACGCATCCTGCCTCAGAATGACTTTTCACATCGTCCTTCATGTGTCATTCCAAGGTTTCTTCATAAGTCATTCCAAGTTTCCTAGCCCATACCACAGTGCCTTGTAACAGCACCACATGAATAAAGCAAGGAAATTTGACTGTTAAGTTACAATAAAAAACAAAAAACGCATGAGGCATGTCTGGCTGCTGTTCCCCTCACCTTCCAGATGAGGAAACTGAAGTTGAAAGAGGATAAATCTCTGGCTCAGCTCACAGCACTGGTGAGGGGCCGAGCTAGGAGTTGACTCCAAAGCCACACAGTGAGTCCCCACCCATTGTTTTCTCAGCTAAGTCTTCATTCAAAGGGTGTTTTCTGAAATGCATCCCTTGGTGAAACATTCTTCCGCCAGGAGGAGCATTTATTTTTATTGCAATCCTATCAGCAAAAATATCATCCTAGGAAAGTGCAGGGATGAACCTCTCCATAAGTTCTTGCTCTCAAGCTACCACAGGAAATAAGTTGCCCTGGACCCTGTCCCTTCTTCTCCGTGACTGTGAACCTTCATCCCACAATCCCCTCCTCTAACTCCTTCATCTTCTCTCTACTTCTGTCTCTCAGAAAAACGACTTGCAAACTTTATATATCGTTTTACGTTCAGCCTATAAATGGAGAGGAAGGTGCTTGGTAGGGATGTATTTCCCTCCGCAGAGAAGCCTCCTCCTGGATTCCTCGCGACATTTCTCTGATGCTGCCACCCACTCTCCTCGTTTCATTACCCTCTCTACCACACTCTGTTCCTTGTTCTCTCCCTTGTCTTTCTCTCCTGAAATCATGGGCCCCAGAGACTACATCCACAATGCATTCACTAAGTTGATCTCTATGCTACCCACTCTCCTGGGCCATCCCACACTGTTTGTTGCTTTGATTTTAAAATTACATTCCTGGCATGAAATTCATCAGAGAGAGGTATCCAGAAACTGCACAGGTGTGTGGTTATCTGTTCTTTAAGTGGGTTTGTTATCACCTAGAATTCTTCCTGAGTGGCTATGTTCCCTCTTTTTCTGCTGTTGTTGTTGTTATTTTTGTTGTTAATTTAATATTTTCTTCTTTTATTATTATTATTAAAATCTAGAAGAAAGAGGGGAAACGAGAAGGAGGTTTATTTAAAAAAGAGAAAGACACGGGTGATACTGGAGTTTCTTGGACAATACCTTACAGTTCTACTTTTCTCACTCTTCCCTGTCCCACACTTAACCCATCTTTCTGGCACCCGACACTTTCAGAGCACTTAGTGTGATCCAAAGTGTCAATGAGCTGATTTCATAGAGAAACTCCTCTACACTGAGATACGAATGAATGTCACAAATGGACCATGGGGGCAGAGAATTAGCCCTCGATCCTCTGTATTTTGGTTTGCTTTATTATTTAATGCCAATTAATAGCATTTGTGAGGACAGGAATTTATCCCAGTGTAGGACCTCAGGAGCAAAAATCTGGACTGGCCCCTGTGACTCATTTTGGCTGGTGGCATGCCGCAGAAGTGATGCTACACAGCTTCAGAGACTGAGCCTTAAAAAGATCTGTAGCTCCATCTGGGTCTCTTGGAATTCTTACTCTCAGGAAAGCCAGCCACTAGGTAAGAAATAGACTAAATTTTGGCTAAGCCCAAGCTAGCCAGGTAGAGAGACTACACAGAGAGAGAGGGGCATGCCCGACCAGCTCTGGCTGTTCCCGCACTCCCAGCAGAGGTGCTGGACATGCAGATGCCACCTTGGACGTCCAAAGCCTTTACTCAGCTCTGTCCCAGCCTGACTGCAACTGCATGAGTCACAGAGCCCAGTCAGTCCAAAGAACCACAACAGATCATAATAAATCATCTTTTAAAGCTGCTAAGTTTGGGGATAAGTTGTTACACAGAAACCGTTAAGTAAAACATCTGCCTTTCACCAGAGCCAGTCCCCAACTTGGACTCAGAAATGACTGTTCCAAGGTTTCCTTTCAGTCCCATAAAGATCCAGAGCATATCAAAGTCCACACTGAGAGCTAAGGGAGAGCCCTATGGAACTCTGCTATGACAAGGGGGAAAAAGGTCCAAAAGGGGGCAATTACAAGATACAGCCTCACTGGTTTGCCCCTTTATTTCTTTAGCCAATATCTAAACCAGGAGCCTGAGAAAGGGTATATATCAAAATATCAAAAAGTTAAGTCAAAAAATTTGAGAAAAACAAGCCAAGAGATAGAGTTCATGATACTTAAGATTTTTCTCAATCCAGGTTTATAACTCTCATTTGCATCTCATTTGCATCATTAGAACATATGATAGCTTGTTGAGAGCATCAGCAAAATTGGAATGAGAGCTGTTCCTCTGAGAAATCTGACCATGTTGTGCCTTCTGCCCTTGTAGAGGGTCAAGATGTGAACCCTGCAGGTGTCTTATAAAGCTTATTGAATATACCTTCTTTGTTTTTCGGGGGTCAAAGGAGATCTGCAGTGATCTAGGAGTGTGTGATTAAAGATACCATTTCTAAACAGCATCTTTGTCATGTGCTCTGCACACAGGACTCAATAAATTCCTGCTCAAATATAACTGTAGAAAAGAAAATATTTTTCATACATTAATTATCTCTGTAAAAAGTGAGTCCATTGTGAGGTGTCAGAAAGTGAGACTTTTATAAATCGATGTCTTTGTGTGCCTTTTGCTTCTAGAAAACAGAGCCAATATAATACCTGAAACCCCTGATGCCTTTTCCCATCTTGAGAGAGTTGATTTTGTCCTGAAGCATTATACCAGGTTCAGTTGCAAGCATTTTGAAAGCAGGACAGAGTCCAAGTTTAATAAATTCAGTAGGCTCTAGCTAACAACCCGTCAGCAAAACTGAACCATCTAAAAAATGTTGATGCTGCATGCACGGGTACCAGTGCTAGATGGGTATTTCTGGGGCTCCTGATTGTTCTGGACCCAGTGCATCCACAGTGAGGCCTCCCACTCCCATCCTGCTGCCTCCTGGATGGTCTTTCAAACAAAACACTTTAAAGGGGAGGGGTATCACCTACATATTTACAGCTAACAAAGTTCCTCTATCAAAACGCAAATACCTCTATGGACAATTCGGTCTATGAAGCACCCACACTGTACAATCACATCTGTGATCAGGCCCTCCTGCATCACTTCACTCCCTGAGGATCTCCTTTTATCTCCCTCCTACTTTTTGGACGAGTATGGGAGGAGGTGCAGCTAGGACACCTTGCCGAGTGTATTTGGTTATGACATAATTTGTGTTCAGGAAAGAGATTCGGCTTGCGTGTCAGACAGACCTCATGGTGCCTCCATGCACAGGAACCGTCTCTCAGGGCCTGCTCCCCCAGTATGAGAGTAATGATACTCACTCACCAAGCACAGACAGACTGGGAGTTCAGGGAGGGTTTGCAGAAGGAAGGCTTATAGTCAGAATTAAATTAGCTTTGCAAATGATTCCCTAGAATCTGGAAAAAAGCAGAGTTGTCTATATCAAAATGATGCAAATATTGGGATTTGGGGATTTTCTTAAACTATACTCTGTAATTGAATAGAGGTAAAAGAAAGTAGCACATATTAAGTATTCAATAAAATGTCCATTCTTCATCTTTCCTTCCAGAAAGGGCATACACGCATGCGTGCTATGGGCAAGTGCAAAGCACCATGAGACTGAGTAATGGGTGAGACAGGGAAAGAGCAGGTCTGAGGGCCGCTGCTCTCTATAAAGCCAACAGTAGGGTGACCAACATTTTCTGGTTTCAGAGGTCAGAAAATTCTACTTACGAATGCTCTTGTCTTATTTATGTGCGGAGTGCATTTCAATGTAACTGATGCTCATATATTACAAGACACCTATCTGAGTTTGCTACTCTTATTTAGCTAAAAAGAAATCAGGGCACACTCCAGGGTGTAACATCTGCAGCAGAAGCCCATACGTGCTGTTTATTTTTATGAATCAAGCACTCTGTTTATAGTTATTTGCCCTTAATTTGAGCCCTGAACTAGAATTCTTTCTTTTGAAGATATCTAGTTAATTATAAGAGCACATAAACTAGAGACTGAAACACATCCCAGGAATATTACGTATGTTTGTAATTTGTGTCAAAAACATCTCATTCTTTTTTTTTTAATCTATAGGAAAAAAAGAGGCAAAGGCATCAATATCAGAAAGAAGAGTAAACATCAAATTAGAATCTGGTGTTCTTCTCAAACTAGTCGCAAATTGTGACTACATTTGGGATTCCCCTCAAAAAATAATATATTTATTTAACATAAATTCATCTCCATTGGGTAGAAGTTAAAATTACCACAGTGACAAACTAATGATTTGATAACGTTTTTGGAAAAGACAGATGATATTTTGATGATGGAACAAAAAACAGCACCTAGCAATGAGTCTTAACTCGGTTTGGCTGGTTTTCTGCTGGTTGATGATTTCTAGTGGGTCGCAATGCATCGATTCCAATTTTTTGATTTAGCACCATTCTTTAATCCATTTTACACCTTCAGTACAATTTCCTTTCATTAATAGCATATCGGTAAGACCCCAGTTCTCATTATGCTCATTTTGTCCAAAAAGAAAAAGGTTGCTCAGTCGTACACCCCCACTTAATTCGAGTCTTGTTCTAAACGTGATTTTGAATAGCTGTTCCCCAACTCCCATAGATGTCTGGGCTGGCCAGACGTACAGCCTGATTTGTTTTAGGTCTGAAAATTTAGTTCTGATTACAAGAAGGTTTGAGAAACACATATATCTAAATGTGTCACCACCACTAAAATATTAAATTCTAAACCAAAAACTAGAGTGAGGAAAATTAAGTTTTTAAATATTTGCTTTTTTGTTTAATTTTCTAAATACTTAAATATTTTTACAATATAAACATTTCTTAAGAAACGTCAATAATATGTTCATCTGCTACACAGCCTTGATATCCCCAGAATAATTTCTCAGAAGCAGGCAGTATATAAATTTTTATGTGCTTTTCCCTAATCTTCACTTCACCTAACAGTAGTATCAAATAATGCACTTTAGATATTTCTTACTAAATAGTCTTGATAAAAACCAATAACTTTTATGGAATATTACTCAGCCATAAAAAAGAATAAAATAATGCCATTTGCAGCAACATGGGTGGACCTGAAGAGCATCATTCCAAGTGAAGTAAGCCAGGAAAAGAAAGAAAAATGCTATATAATATCACTCATATGTAGAATCTAAAAAAAGAAAACAGAAGACACTAATGAACTTATCTACAAAACAGAAACAGACTCAACAGACATAGTAAACAATCTAATGGTTACTGGGGAGAAGGATAAATTGCGAGTTCAAGATTTGCAAATGTCAACTAGTAAATACAAAGTAGATGAACAAGTTTCTTCTATATAGCACAGGGAACTGTATTCAGTATCTTGTAGTAACCTATAGTAAAAAAGAACATATAAACAAATATATGTATGTATATGTATGATTGAAACGCTATGCTGAACACCAGAAATGGACACATTATAAACTGACTATACTTCAATATAAAAAAAAGTTTTTTTGATCTTATTGCATTTTCCACTTATTATGCAACATAAAGTGATTTCTTTACAAGCTATTTTTATTTAAGGATCAAATAAGATCAAGTGTGTAAAAAGACAATTTTAAATTGCAAAATGGCCTATTAACATAATTTTTCATCAGTATCATTCACTAATTCATATCCGTGCAAATCTCAGAGCATGGGATTTGCAGGAAGAAATAAAAGTAAGGGGGTAAAAAAAGAGATCTACATGAAAGTAGAGCACAGAAAAAAAAAAAAAAAACCTTGGACCTAGAGATGCGCAGAGAGAGCTTCTGCAGGTATTTGGGCTGGTGCTGTGAGTGTCTGCCAGGGACCCCCAGGTACAACTTGGGGGCACAGTCTTGAACTACACAGCCGCCCACCCCACCTGCCTCTCACCAGCCCCTCACCAGCCTTGGACTCTGCCATCTGCTGCCTCACACAGAAGAAACAGGCTCTCCCGCAAGTCAGGAAGTAGACCAACGTGATAAAGAGCACAGAAGGGCTTTCCCTGCCCCCCAGCTTAGGAAAATCTCCATCAGGAGACCCATGAGAGGGTACTACATTTTAATGCATTATCAGGAGAAACTAGGAGCAATGGCCTATCAATGGTTCCGAAAATAAGGTTGCTGATGTAGTCTGCTTTAAACTACGTTCAATCCCTTAAAGAAGCTGATCCCTGTTTTTTTTAACGATTGTCTTCCGTAAAATGTTTTTGGCATACAGGCTTGGTACTAAGGGAGATACCTACTTCAGGAAACCCCATCCTGCTCGAGTTCTACTGCAGCATTCGTAGTTAGTTCTATTTTGGATTTCGCCTATTTCTCACAAACTATCCGAACTAAATTTAAAATGTGAGACTCTGTTATAATTCAGTTCGGATGACTAGGCAGGCTGGAGGCCCAGCATCCTAAAACCGGTTCCATCTACACTTACCGAATCCACTTCCTCAAAATTGTCTCAGTCCTCCTTGGCTGGATCTCTCATTATTCTATGGAAGCCACTTTGTTGTAGGTCTCCTGGGACCCCTTCATGTCCCCAAGTGCCATTCTTTCCTCGCCATCCTCCTCAACAGCACTGCTGACCACACTTTCTCTGCTGAGGCTCTCACTGGGCTTCTGTGACACCGTCCCATCCCTACCTCCTTTCTGTTCTTTACTCTGTGAATTCCTGTCTTCTTCCGGCTCCTTCAAATGGTGATATTCATCTAGTTTCATTCCTCCATCTTCAGAGCTTTCTTCACATCTCTTTTGCAAGAAAATCCATCAAGTCACAGGAATCCCAGGATTTGAGATATCTGAAGATCCAACCTGCACTCTACTGTTTTTAATTGAAGTATAATTGATTTACAGTGTTGTGTTAGTTTCAGGTATACAGCAAAGTGATTCAGTTTTATATGTGTGTGTGTGTGTATATATGTATATATATATTCTTGTTCATATTATTTTTCATTATAGTTTATTACAAGATACTGAAACACAAGTTCCCTGTGTTATGTACTAGGTCCTTGTTGTTTATCTATTTTATATATAGTAGTGTGTATTTGTTAATCCAAAACTCTTAATTTATCCCTCCCCTTTCTCTTTCAGTAACCATAATTTTGTTTTCTATGTCTGTGAGTCTGTTTCTGTTTTGTAAATAAGTTCATTTGAATCATTTTTTAAATCATATGATATTTATCTTTCTCTGTCTGACTTACTTCACTTAGTATGGTCATCTCTAGGTCCCTCCATGTTGCTGCAAATGGCATTATTTCATTATTTTTTATGTCTGAGTAGTATTCCACTGTGTATATATAGCACAACTCCTTTATCCAATCATTTGTTTGTGGACATTTAGGTTGTTGCCATGTTGTATCCTTTGTAAATAGCTGCACTCCATTTTTGTATCACTGCACTCCTTGGGACAGTTCTTCCCTTCAAGTGCCTCAAACATCACTTGTACACTAATAAACTCCATATTCAAATCCTTTATGTCCAATCTGTCATAAACTCCTGCCTATTATAACTCTTTAATCTTTTTTCCCTGTCCCTATTTCTCCCTTCCCACTGGCACTGCCTTAAATCAGGTCCTCTTCATTTTCCCTTCATAACAAAAGTAGTAGCATCACTAGTCCCCCTGACTTCAGCCTTTAATCCTTCCGAACATCAGACTGCTGCCAGGGAAGTCTTTCTATTTTTTTAATATTTAAAATCATTGTAGGCATTTAAGGTGTGCAGCATGATGATTTGCTATGCATATATAAAGTGAAATGGTACTACAGTTAAGCTAATTAATATATCTTTTCACATAGTTACCATTTTCATATGTGATGAGAGACCTTAAATCCACTATCTTAGCAAATTTCCAGTACTCAATACTGTATTATTAATTTAACTATAGTCATTATTCTGTACATTAAACCTCTAGACTTACTCATCCTATACAATTGCCACTTTGGACCCAATACCTCCGAAATCCCCCACATCTCCACACATTGTAACCACCGATCCGCTCTCTGCTTCTATTATTTGACTTTTTTCAGATACTGTGCATAAGTAAAATTATGTAGGCTTTTTTTTCTGTGTCTGACTTTTTCACTTAGCATACTGTCCTCTGGGGCTCATAAATTGCTAATCTTATCACACTGCTTCTAAGTTTAAATTATTTGAAAAAACCCATTACCCAGAGGATGGAGTCCAGTGCTGTTGGACATCCCCACCTGGACCTTCTGCAAAGCAGCTCAAAGTCATCACATGCCCTGAAAGGCCCCCCTATAGCTTATCTTCTGCTTCCCTCTCCAGCTTTATCCTTTTTCTTTCATCACATGTATTCATTTCTTCAGCCCGATTCCAAATATCCCAAGCTCTCTTGCCCCTATACCTTTTCACATGCTGTTCCATCAGCCTTTAGTACCCTTTACCTGCTTCTCTTCCTGATAAACCTCTGCTGGACACCTCCTCCAGGGCACTTTCCTAGCACACCCCACCCTGAGTTGGGTGTCACTCCACTGTGCTACACTTCTGACACAGGCGTGACTCCCTTAGCCCTCAGCAGATTGTATTACACCATCTCTCCAGCTGCTCCACAGGGACGGGGACCACACTTCCATGTCTGCATCCCAAAGCCAAGCTCAGCATCTGACAAACTGTTGCTGCCAATCATTTTTTAAATGAGTAAATAAGTGAACTGAAGTATAATTTCATCAGATGACCCCCAAAGCTACATCCTGAGCCCTGAACTCTCCTGATAGTCCCATATTTTCAACCAAACAGCTGTACACATCTACTGTGGCATCCCACTGTCACCTCAAAATTGAAGCACCTAAAAATAAATTTGTCATCTTCACTCTGAAACAAGCTCCTTTTCTGTCATCCCTATTTCTATTCCTGGTACCAGCATTCTGTCAATCAAGCCTCCTCAAAGCCTTCAAGTCACCCCAGGCTGCCTCCTGCTGTCACCTGGCGTGTGAGGTCTGTTTCCACATCCAGGCGGCTCCTCTTCTGGGACTCTTGCCCCTTCCTTTCCCAACTCCACTGCCTACATCCAAGCTTTTCACATCCAGTCTTGAAACGTTCTTTTGCTGATGTTCCCAGGCTCTTCCCTGTTGTGTACACACAACACACAATTGTCAGAGTCTTGCTAAAGCATGAATTTCACTTCATCAGGCCCTATGCAAAAGCAGTTACTAGATCCCTAGTCTCTAAGGAATGAAGTAAGAACTCCAGAATCTGGACTTTGCCCCCTTATAGTGCCCACGCTTAAGATGAGCTCTTCGGAACAGAAACACATGTTCCTGTGCCAACCTACAGTCTAGCACTCAGTAGCACAATTAAACCCTTGAGATATATGAGTCAAATAGATAAGCCTGGCCCCAGCCTTCATTGATTTGGACCAAATGTCTTTGAAAGAGGCATTCGCCGGCCTTTTCAAAAAGACTGCACTCTTTCATGCCACAAGAAACTTCACTTTAAATTGAATGAATCCTCTCACTCTCCTCTCAAGAATTTCCTTCATTTGTTTTGGTTTTGTTTTTGTTTTTAATTAATGTATAGTCACTTACAATGTGTCAGTTTCTGGTGCACAGCATAACATTTCAGTCATGCATATGTATATATATATAAACTTCAGTTTAGATTGAATGAGTCCTCTCACTGTATCTCAAGATTTCCTTTAGATGGTTCTTTTACATCGACATCATGGTTTCTGGGAATTCTCCTGCCTAGATACCCTGCAGTCTCCTCGCCACCTACAGAAAGCATACCCATCTTTCAAGTCCCACTTTCTTACATAATCACAACTTCTGAATCAAAGCCGGGCAAGAGCTTCCAAGATTGGCAGAAGGCTCTGCTCCAGTATGCAGCTGAGCACTCATCCGTGAATGTGTATAAGAAAACTACACCCTGTCCAGAGAGGAATCATGGGAAAGGATTAGACTTAATAGTGCCCAGAGCTCATACAGGCAAGGACCCGTGCCTGTTCCCACAGCCAGCCCGGAAAACCCACAACTCACAGTGCCTTTAGAGTATACAGGAAGGTCTTCCCCAGTGGTGGGGAATACGTCGCCCTGGAGTGAACACTGCTCCAGACCTGTCTAACAAATAAAAAGAAAAAAGCAAGACTCAAAAGGATCAAACAGTTTCCACATAATAAAACTATATCCCAGAAACGCGTAGGACTATTTTCAAGAATAGAAGAATGTTTAGCTTTGAATAGGTTAAAATTCACAATGTGTCACATCCAATCAAAACTCACCAGGCATGCAAAGAAGCAGAAAAAATCAACAAATCTAATACAGATATTAAAATTAATATCCAAAGACATTAGAAATTTAAAAACCTAAGTCAAAACTGTGGAAAATAAAATTACAGTATGTTTAATGAAAAGTACACTGGGAGTAGCATTAGACAGATTAGACATTGCAGAAGAAAAGTTTGGTGAACCTGAAGAAATAATCATTTAAATTATCCAAAATGAAATGCAGACAGAGAAGAGAACTAAGACAATGAATACAGCACTAGTTAGCTATGGCACAAAATTAAGAATATAATTAGAAGACAATGCAAAAAAAAACACTTAAAGAAATAAAAGCCAAAATTTTTCTGAATTTGATGAAAATTATAAACCCACAGATCAAGGAAACTCACAGAACCACACACACAAGAAACATAAAGATATCTTCACCAAGAAGTATCATAACCAAATTGCTCAAAAACAATGACAATAGTCAAGATATGGAAACAACATGTGCCCATCAGGGATGAATGGATAAAGAAGATGTAAGAATATATATATTATATATAATAATATATAATATATATTATATATATATATATATATTATATATAGAATATTGTTCAGCCATAAGAAAGAAAGGAATCCTGCCATTTGCTACAACATGGATGGACCCTGGTGGCGTCACACTAAGTAAGTCAGACAGAGAAAAGCAAATATTGTGTGTTATCAGTTGTGCACGGCATCTAAAGAAGCTGAACCCATAGAAGCAGAGAATAGATTGGTTTGGGAGTGAGGGGAGATGGGAGGTATGTTGGTCAAAAGGTACAAACTCAGGAACAAATACTTTTCAACTCATTCTATAAAGCCAGCATTACACTGATAGAAAAACCAAAAAATCACTAAAAAAAAAAAAAAATACCCTTCATGAACATAGATTCAAGAATTTTAAACAAAATTTTAACAAACAAATCCAATGATATATGAAGACAATATATGGTGACCAAGAAGTGATTTCCTTTGGGATGCAAGGTTGATTTAATATTTAAAAATCAATCAATGCAATTAAAAATAAATAATATTATTAAAATACTTTACTTTTAATAATCTTATCTTAATATTAAAAAATAGTAAAAATATTTTTAATGCAGAAAAGTTGTTCGAAAGCCCCCACTATATATTCCTTATAAAAATGTATAGCAATCTAGAAGTCAGTTGAGGGACTTCCTCAATCTGATAAAGAGTACATTAAAAAAAAAAACTAAAAAAACTACAGGGGAAGGGGGTATAGCTCAGTGGTAGAGCACTAGCATGCACAAGGTCCTAGGTTCAATCCCCAGTACCTCCATTAAATAAACAAACAAACAAACAAACTTAATTACCTCCCCCAACAACAACAAAAAAAACTTTAGTAACATCATACTTAGTGATGAAAGACCAAATTTCCCTCCACCAAAGTCAGAAACAAGGCAAGACTGATCCCATCACTTCTATTCAAAATTGTACTAGAGTCTATCCAGGTTAATAAAGTAAAAAATAAATAAATAAAAGCATCCATATTGGAAAGAAAGTCATAAAACTGTCTTTATTCACAGAAAATATGATTGTCTATATAAGGGATGTCAGTATAAGCAATGGAATTTACCAAAAAGCATAAAAACTAATAAGCTGGTTTAGCAAGACTGCAGATGCAAGATCAATATACAAAAATCAATTATGTTTCTGTATGCCAGCAATGAACAATCAGAAATTTAAATCAGAAATCAATAGCAACAAAATTTTGGAATACTTAGAAATAAATCTCACAGAAGACGTGAAACAGTTATACATAAAAAAGTATAAAACATTGCTGAGAAACATTAAGGAACACCTAAATAAATGCAAAGATAGATGATGTTCACTAGTCAGAAGGCTCAAGTTGGTTAAAAGGACAATTTTCCCCAAATTGATCTAGAGAGTCAACACATTCTCAATCAAAATCTCAGCATGCATTTTTGTAGAAATTGACAAATTGGCACAAAATTCATATGGAAATTATATAGACTTTAAAATACCCAAGACAACTTTGAAAAAAGTTAGAAGACTAACATTACTTCATCTCAAGATTTATTTTATACCTATATTCATCAAGGTAGTGTGGTAAAAAAAAAATAAACAAACAGATTAATAGAAGAAAATAGAGAGTCCAGAAATAGACCCCTACAGGTGGATTACACAACTGATTTTCCACAAATGTGGAAATGCAATTCTGTAGAGAATTGACAGACTTTTCAACAAATATTGTTGGAAAAATTGGATATCCATTTGCAAGAAAAATTGGCTTCTTTTCATACATCACACCATATACAAAAATTCACTCAAAATGGATCAGAGACCTCCATGTGAAAACTAAAACTATAAAGCTTCTAGAAGAAAAACTTTGTGATCTTAGGTTAGGCAAAGAGTTTAGATATAACTATAATATAATTCATAAAAGAATGAACAGATAAAATTGACTTCATCAAAGTTGAAACTTTTGCTTTACCAGAGACCAGAGACAGGGGTAAAATATTTTCAAATCATATATCTGATAAGAACTTATATCCAGAGTATGTAAGATCTCTCAAAGCTCAATATACAATTAATTCAATTTTTAAAAATGGGAAAATAGATATTTCACCAAAGAAGATATATGGATGGCAAATAAGCAAATAAAGATATGCTCAGCATCATTACTTACTGTGGTAATTAAAATTAAATGACAATGAAAGACCACTATTAATAAAAAGAATTCTAGAAAATGGAAATTAAGTCTGTAGTGACAGAAAGTAGATTAGTGATTGCCTTGGGAGGAGGTGCAAGGAAGGTGGGGAAGGAAAGATTACCAAGGAGCAAGAGGAAACTTTAGGGAGTAATAGGTATATGTCCATTATCTTGATTGTGATGATAGTTTTGCAGATGTATATATACATAGTTCAAAACTCAATATAAGATACACTTTAGAGTATGGGAAGTTTATTGTTTGTCAATTATACCTTAATGAAACTGTTTTTACACGTGTTTTAATGTTTTAAAAATTAAAAACAAACTGTTTTCTAAAATCTTTAAAAAAAAATGATTAGAATATTTACTAATCAGTATGGCTCCCAGTGACCTTCTTTAGAACTGTAGAGCATTTGGGTTGGTTTCAAGTCCTGTTGCCTCATTTTACATGGTAAGTTGTATAGAACAGAATAGAAAAGTAACTACACTTGGACTTTTTTTTTTAACTGAAGTACACTCAGTTACAATATGCCACTTTCTGGTAATCAGCATTAATGCTTCAGTCATACATATACATACCTATATTTGTTTTCATATTCTTTTTCATTATAGGTTACTACAAGATATTAAATATAGTTCCCTGTGCTATACAGATGAAATTTGTTTTTTATCTATTTTTATGTATAGTAGTTAAAATTTGTAAATCTCAAACTCTCAATTTGTCCCTCCCACCTCCTTTCCCCCCAGTAACCATAAGATTGTTTACTATGTCTGTGAGTCTGTTTCTGTTTTGTAGATGAGTTCATTAGTGTGTTTTTTCGTTTTTTAGAATCCACATATAAGTGATATCGTATGGTATTTTTCTCTCTCTTTCTGGCTTACTTCACTTAGAACAAACATCTCCAAGTCCATCCATATTGCTGCAAATGGCATTATTTTATTCTTTTTTATAGTTGAGTAGTATTCCATTATATAAATATATCATAGATTTTATAACCAGTCATCTGTTGATGGACATTTAGGTTGTTTCCATGTCTTGGCTATTGTAAACAGTGCTGCTATGAACATTGGGGTGCATGTATCTTTTCAAGTTAGAGTTCCCTCTGGCTATATGCCCAGGAGTGGAATTGCTGGATCATATGATAAATCTATTTTTAGTTTTTTGAGGAATCTCCATATTGTTTTCCATAATGGCTGCACCAAACTGCATTCCCACCAACAGTGTAGGAGGGTTCCCTTTTCTCCATACTCTTTCCAGGTTATGGTTTCAGTCTGACTCGGCTCAAATCCAGGCTCTTTCCTCTTCACCTCTTTGAATCTCAGTTCTTTTAACTTTAAAATAAGGCTAACAGAAGTTGTCTCTTAGGGTCTTTATGAGGATTAAATGTGATAACATCTATAAAGCACTTAGCCAGCACATAGCAAGCACTCTATAACTGGTAGCTATTACTAGGACACTGGAGCCCAGAAAGATGAAGTGACTTACTCAAGGTCACACAATGATGTCACAGCAAGAAGGACCCTGGAGCTATCTCACTTGCTTCCTAGTCTTGTGGGTCTTCCTCCAGGAGATGTCATCCATCAACTGTATTTTGCAAAGTTAAACACATCATTTAACCACAAAAATGAACCAAGAGAACCGCAAGTAGAATATAGTTCAAAGTAAATCCACCACCAAAGAGTAATAGAGTTGGCATCCAAACTTCTGCACAACCACTGTACTGTGCAGCTGACACAGATGTCACTTTTGGACCATTTATATGTGATACTAAGCACAGTCTTTAGCTGGGATTCATGTGGGTAGAGGTCAGAAAGTAGAGCGGTAAAACTCAGGAACTTCTACATCACTATCATGAATCCTTGATCTAAAGTCCTTTAAAGGTTCATGCATAATCTTTTAGGGTCTAGGGACCTCTTGAAATGTTATGGAGAAAGTATATACAAGTATATACAAAGTGTATACAAGACAGTATATATGGGAAAGTAGATGTTCTCAAGTAAGGAAAGTGGACACACACACACATATACATATATAGACACTTCACCTTTACAGCTTTTTTAAAATTCTTAAAGTGGTAAAGGATCCTCCTAAAATATTAAAAACAGCTACTATAGATGGCCAGTTTTAGAGACAGGAACAAGTTAGAAAAAAAATCATAACCATTAAGAAGTCATATTGAAATATAACTTGAAATGATACATTTGATCTGTTTTTGGTTTTTTTTTTTTTTTTTTTTTTTTGATTAAATGTGAAATGAAACAAAAAAGTCCCACAAACACAACCTCTCAGTTTACAAGCAGAGAGAAGACTCCATCAAAGGCAGTGGCCACACAATTGGCCGGACAGTTTGGGTTGACTTGAACAGTAGGCTGGTTAATTGAGTCAAAAAAGTTGGTTAGTTTTTTACTACCCTAAGCCTAATTAAATCTTAGCAAAGTCCTTATTTCTAATAATAACCCAGAACTGACCAAAAGAGCTTTCTCTGGAATACACAGTCATTCTCAATCTCCCGAAGTTTTAGACTGCTTTAAAAAAAAATCTACGAGACCTTTCTGAGCACTTACCTAGCAATGCACAGGGTAAATACTTTGTAGGATGAGAAAAGGAAAATAGCCACTAGCAAAGGGTCATGGTTAAAGCTTTTCCTCAGGTTGGAAAGTGAAATCAAAGTTCAAGATGCTTCTACAGAAAGGAGCTTGTGGAAGAGTAATAATTAATGTATGGCAGCCATGTAGAAATCTTGAGATGTAAATCCCATGAACAAAAAGTGGCATCATATGATAAACAGGAGCAACAAGGGGGGATGGGAGGAGGGGAGTCTTTTGCTTAGAGACAGAATAGAAAGAAATGCTGGTTGGACTCACAGGGTTTCCCTTTATTTTTTATAAGTGCAAACTTTCATTTGGATGTGGACAAGGGCTGGAAAGTTCTGAGAGAGTGAGGGAAGGGAATACTCTTTAGCAAAAACAAATCAGGTTCACTTGCAGCATTCCCAAGAGTTTTTCTCTCAAAAAAAGGGAGGGGGGGCGGGGGGAGAAGAAAGTTTAACACATTACTTTGATATGTGCTTTGCCAGCCAGCTCCCTGCACTGTTTTCTTCCCAGCCTCTTTGCTCCCATTCTTACTGTTAGATTCTGTTTTAAAATCCATTCCAATTTTCCTCTAATATTTGTGTATAATTTTTCCTCCTTTTAACTAAGCTCCTTTTGAAATGTCTCCCTTTGTGTGTCTCCAGGCGGGGGGCAGGGTCTTTGCTCTCCTCTTTGGCCCAGTTTACAGGGGCTTGGGGCTTCACTGGGAGCTCTCAGAAGAATTGTGCAAATTGCACCCGGGCTTCCGTTGGAAGAGCCACTCATGCCGGCGACCCCGTGCTGTGCCCGAGTGCATCAAGGCCATGTCAACCCCTTGATGCTGCCTCACGCTGTGATCTTCCTTTGCACTGTGTCATATGTCACGATGGGTTTTCCCACAATGCATTCTTTAGTTCAGTGTCAGGGAAAAAGAACAAATAATGTGCTCCTGCAGCAGCCAAACATGCTACCTACAAGGTTGGGGAGCAGGACACATTCTCCTCCGCTGGAGTGAATTCCCTCAGCTGAAGCTGTCTTTTCCTTCCCATTATTCTCAGTCTTCCCTCCTTCCTCTCCCCTCCCCGGACTTCAGCTCCTCAGCAAAGTGCTCTCTGCAGGTTGGAGCATTCATCCGGCAGGAACATTTGGAACTGCAGACAATCTTGGTGAGTTCATTGAGCAATCTGTTTGGGCTAAGTGTATTTACACAAGAAATAACACTCTAAGGTGTTCTACATTGTCTGTACAGAGCTTAGTCATGAGACCGTGTGAAAATAAGCAGAGGGCAGAGAAGCCCATAGGAAAGAGACACTGACAAATCATCTCTAAGCTCCTGAAAATGTCTAATGTTAATTGCCAGTTCATCATCTCTACATGTTTTTGAAAGATCGTGGAGACCACTTCCTTTGCTTTCTAAAATAACAAAAAGCCCTTTTGCTGCCCTAAATCTGCCTTTCTGAGAAAGGAAAGAAGCCTTCTCCTGGATGATTATGTTTACTCGTGACCACGCGCCACATGCTGTAGCGTGGACGGTTTTCGGATGCATTCATGCAAACTTCTTATACCCCTCTTCCTGGTAGATGGAAGGAAGGAGATAAATACAATGTTAATCCTTAGAGCATCTGGGAGGATCAATGAAAAAAAGAAAATCAGACTTCCTATCTCTGAAGTGTCCACAGCTTACTAAAAAGTGTTAAAAAAAAATCAGATCAGATCACCATCACACAATGAGAGGCGGCTCCTTGGCACCCCTGCGTTACAACAACAGCAGCTCCAGGAAATGTCTTAGAAATGCAGGAGCTCAGGCCCCTCCCCAGAGCTACCAATTCAGAATCTTTATTTTAACAAGATCTTTTGGTCTGTTTACACACGAAAGTTTGGGAAGCCCTGCACTGCACCACAGTGCTGTGCAAGTTTCTGAAAAGATTTAGCTGGAGTCAATTACATCTAGAACTTTTGTCCTGAGAGGACACACAGCCACCTTGTCTGGTGTAGGTACAAAGCACCCTCATAAACGGTAAACGGTATTCGTCATATCAACAGAGGAAGAGAAAGCTAAATGGAAACACTTACCAGGTGCAAACATCTCTTTTCTGTTTATAATATGTATATGAAGTAGATATAATTTTATATATATTAATATACATGAAAATGGCTTGGCAACAGAGACAGATCCTGGATGGCTATCACACTAAAAGGAGGTTGGGGAGTCCTGATACAGGTTAAAACACAGCAATTCAAATGTTCAGGTTGTGCTGACTGCGTAATTCTGGAGGAATTTGCAATGTGCTACCCTACATTGAATCATTTAGATACTTACCCTGTACATACACTGAAAATTGATATTTTTCTTCCTCTGAAATGAACTGCTGAATATGTGTGAGCCCAGCTCTAAAAAGCTGGCTTGCTCTCTCCTCCCTTTCTCTCTCTCTCATCACTCTTGTTGTCAAACCATGAATGGCTGGTGCTACAGCATGCCTCCTCACTCCACTGAAAGTGTTCTTTCAACTCCTGGATAGACTGCATCCTCCCTGCAGCTCTGTTTCACACCTGCCCCGCTAAACACACTTACTTTGCCAATTCCACTCTCATCCGTAACAAGGCGAATTCTTGGGCAATCTTTATTGTAAGGTTCATGCTTACTTATTGATACTTGTGTTTTAGCAGAGGTTTCTCAACGTGAAAATCTCATTTCACTAATGAAAAAGCCGAGTTCAAAAAGTTCTTTAGAAGCATCACATAGAAACAGTCATGAAAGGCTGTTCCCAACCATAGCAAGCCAAGCCTTGCTTTCCTGCTCTTGAAATACCACTCATGACAAGCATTGGGTGAACTGTACTGATTAGATTTATTTCTTACTATCTCACTGGCTCATTTCCCTTTTCACTCTATTACCAAATACCCATTTCTTAATAGTTTTAATTAACAGACTCTATTTGCAAAATTACTCCCACTTAGTTTCCCCTCTTATTAATATCTTTTTTTAAATTTTTTTTGGGGGGGTAATCAGGTTTGTTTGTTTGTTTGTTTGTTTGTTTATTTATTTTTAAATGGCAGATTGAACCCAGGACCTTGTGCATGCTAGGCACACACTCTACCACTGAGCTATACCCTCCCACTCCCTCTTACTAACATCTTGCATTAGTGTAGTACAATTTTTGTAATAGTGATACATAGTTATTAGCTAAGTTTCATAATTTACACTAGTATTTGCTCTTGGTATTGTACATTCTATAGGTCTAAATACCTATTTTCCGTGGCAACACCACTATATTTCTGGCAGGACTTCTTTTTTGTTTGTTTGTTTGTTTGTTTGTTTTTGAGGGGGGAGATAACTAGGTTTACTGATTTATTATTTTCTTTTTATTTAACAGAGGTACTGGGGATCAACACTGCTATAATTATTTTTGGATTTCTTTTCCACCTAATTAAGAGGACTATTTCTAAAGAAAAGAACATGCTCCAACTGGTCACCATATTACTAGAACTCAGGAGCAGCTAGTGTTTCTTCCAGTTTCATGTTCTTCTGAACTCTACACACTAGCTTTTTCTCATAGAGTCATCCACTCACCAATATTTATTGAGAAGCTATTGCCTTCAAAATATCATGGTGGGCACTGCTGGAGACCCAGAGATTTACCTGACCTGGACTCCCTTTGTGGAACCGAGTCTCAATTAGGAGAAATAAGACTTATTCATAAACAACCAGACAAGGATTGAAGAGAGAGTTCAGGAGAAAAGTCATGGCAAGTTGAGTGGGTGTGGAAGGATGGGCTTTTTGTGGGGAAGACAGTATTTGAGAGCCTGGAAGGACCAGTAGCGTTTGAAGATGTAGCAATCAAGTATGGCTGAGAGAACACCTCTAGTGAAAGTCCTGGAGACAGAGAATTGTGGGTCTTGCAAGAAACCTAGGCGTTCAGACTGACTGACCATTGGATGAGTGAAGGGCCAGAGTGGACAAAATAGTTGAGAGTGAATCATCCATTTCTGTGCTGAATACTCTTAGAGCACCTAGAAGTGCTTCTCAAAGTGAGGTGACAGGACACTCCAGGGCTGCTTCCTAGAGCCAAGTATCTCACAGCATGGTACTCGGGTTACTTATACAGAATCAATCTCTTGGGGTGCTTATTTTCAGGTCCTACGTTACACTCACCTTATCAGAATCTGGAGGTGAGGAGTGAGGAATGTAGAAACCAGGAAGTCGTATATTTTACAAGCATTCCACATGATCCTTGTGTTTACTGAAGTATGAGAATTGCTGACAAATGGACAAAAGCAAAATGTTATTTTAGAATCATTTTCATTGAACACACAATTTGCACAAGTTTTTTTTTTAAAAAATACGAGGCTTCAAAACATATATCTATGAGGTAGACACACCTTCACTTTCCTCTCTCATTAGAAGTATTTGGATGGAAATGCACGAGGAGCATTGTACGAAAAGCAGACAGAAGACTCAAACATGCTGCTAGCATGTTGACACACACTGCAGATTCTTTGGCACGAGCTCTGCTGTGTCTGTCTGTATAAACATCGTCTTTATCTGCAATGATCAGCTTTGGCCTCCTCCACACCTCCGCTGGTTTGATGGTATACCATAATAATGTCACTTGGCTATTCTTGAAAAACATCTACTAAATGCTGATGATACTTACTGCAGCAATATTTATGTGAGAATCCTAAAATACTTGGGAAAATGTTTGGAGGATGCAAAGGCTGGCATAACCATAAATCCTGAATAATGCTGCAACTGGGCAGGGACATAAAGTTCAATGGCCTCTGATTTTCTGGACATTTTGGTTCATTGTTTTGTATATTTATGTAACCCTCCTTATTCTAACTGGACATGGAGCGCTTCCTTGCTGGTTAACTTGCAGACTGAAAAACTGAAGAATGTCATTATTTCCCAAGTTTCATTTGCTTCTTGGGTAATCCTTATATGCAATGGAGAAATCAGTTCAATGGCCAGTCCACAATCAGAATAACCGAACTATGATTCTGGGCCATTTATCTCAGATTCTAGAAGACGAAACTTAAGACTTTTCTTTCCAAACCAAAATGAAAACAGAAGGGAAATCAGGATCTTCAAAACCACGTTCATCACAGAATATGCTTCAATATAATGGCTACTGAAGACAAAAAATAGAAAACCTTCCCCTTGAAAGAAGTGTACTAAATAGTGTAAATACAAAGACATACACAATTAACTATCAGAAAGACAGAGGAGTTGCATCATCAAAAACGGTCAGCCCCTGACTTAAAAACACAGTTACCAACCACCCACAAGGGCTAATAGCTGTTACCCAACCCCAGTTTTCTCCTCCAACCAACACCCTGAACACATGGCTGCAAGGCACGTTACGGGAGCACATGGACAACTTTGTTCCTTTTGAATACCTTTGAATACCTCACTGTGCCTTGAGGGATATTGCATAGAGTGTGGTCAAATTCTATAGGCATTAAGTCAAACTAGATCTACAGGTTATTTCAATAATCTTGTAGGCCACTTATCTCAGCCTGAGGGACTGGCTTTTCACTACTTTCCATCCCATCGGGATAATATTTATTATTCCCTTTCTACTTTGAAAATTATTCTCCTAAGTGGAGAGGCAAAGCAGAAGTTGCAAAGAAAATTTTGTCTTTGTTAATTCTTCCTTCAAAGATTTTTTAAAAAGTGAACAATTATTTTTCACAGATGTCGTGTTGCTGTTTTTGCATTTTCCACAAGTCGCTGCTCTGGTTTATAAGACCGTGTCACTGTGACATTGGTAACGTGTTCCTCTCTCCATCCTTAGTGGACATCTGGAGCTCATTTGAGAGGTCCTGGGCAGCTACCGCCATTGTGTTAGCCTTCATCCTTTATTCAATCGAAATAATTTTTTACTGTCAAATCAGACTTTCCTTCACAAAACCTCTCATCTCACTTAAGTTGCTGCCCTTTTACGGCCTTTGGTCAGAGAACCATACCTACATTTTCTCTGAGCTTTAAGAAATTTACCTTAACAAAGTTAAATTTTATCTAACAATGGCCAGTTTTCTAGCCCTTTGTCATACTCAGATTCCAAGATGAATAGTCATTTTTTCCACAGTTCCATGCATTTTCACATTCTTAACTATTCTTCCTTATTAATCCAAATAACAGGCCAAAATAGCTATCTTTAAGCCCACCTGTTTACCCTCCCCCAGACTCTCCCCATACAAACACACACACACACACACACACACACACACACACACACACACATTTCTGTGTTCTGTGATATCTCTAAGCTACCCCCAGACAAATTTTCTTAAGTGGGGCCAAACTGTGGAGTCACAGTCATGAAAAGGAAGGGCCATTCCAGATTCCCAACAGCTGTAACCTCACAAACAGAATCCAATTTTTGCAAGCCCACTAAAGAATGCATCAGATTAGATGCTACACTTTGCTTGAGTGACACTTCCAGCAGAGCGCCGAATATTTGAAGGCCCTCAGATCTGCTTTACCATAACTATGTACTCTGCCATTGTTACCTGAACTGTGATAGCTTAGTCCACAACCTCCGTCTGTTCAAGCAGCCTTCAGTTTAATAAGGATAATACACACTTTTTCCTTTGCAAAATAATATATACACAGACACACGCATTATATTTACATAAACACAAATATATACAGATATGATTACATGATATATATATTCACGACATACATGATTTTTGAAAATGTAGCTTTACATTTTCAGAATGATTTCTCTGCTCAGTATAAGCAGTCATTGATGACTAAAAGTTCCCAGGAGCTCTTTTTTAGCTCCTTTGCCTCTTTCCCTGGACAATCCAGATTTAACACTTACGTTTAATAGTAATTCAGTGTGAGAGAAAGAAAACGCCTCTCTCTACCCACCTTTGAGTGCGGAGCAGTAAAAGATAAAAAGTTATGATAGTATTCTGGTATTGAGAGAATCAGAATGCCTATTTATTTCTCTTTTGCGAACGTGTACTTGAAAAGTAAAATGTGAAACCCTACCCCAGTGTGAGATTAAAAGCAGGGGGAGGTTTTCCTCCTAACTGCAAATGATCTACACGGAGAGAACAAGTAATGATGAGTTTTTGAAAATGATAAGATTGTAGCAATCCGGAGCACTGCAAGAAATTGGCAAATTGTAAAACGACCAGAAGGAGCCCAGTGAAGCTCTAATTTTGCCGGCTCACCTGCCTCAGCAAAAGGAGGAGATGCCGGCGGCAGAAACGCTTTGCTTCTTTCCAGGGGCGAGCAGACCTCCTGTATAATGACATACAGGAGGCTAGCTATGTGGTCTTGGTCGGAGAAAGTTAAAGGATAATGACCACAGAGCACAGGGCAGGTGAGCTATCTGTAAACTCATTTCTGTCACTGCTTTAGGGACACAAATTCCTGTTGGCTTTATTGAAGGTGGTAACTCCCAGCATGTTATGAACGTTAACCAGGTCTGCAGAAGTGACCTCCACCGTTGACTGCGTGGCTCCCCCTCATACAAGGTTACAAATTCCAAGGATCAGGCAAAGTAATGCCAATTTAAAGAACAGGACCTTCACGGTCGGGTTAAGACTTAGGAGGCATCTGGAAGCTAATGGTCTCTATTGGTAACTCACTTCTTGACATTTACAGGCCAGAATTCTGTCTGTTTAAAAGTCCTGCTATATCCAATGGCTTGTAGTAACCTGTAATAAAAAAATGAATAAGAATATACGTATATATGTATAACTGAATCACTATGCTGTACACCAGAAACTAATACAACATTGTAAATTAAAACTTTAAAAATATTTTTTATTTTTTAAAATGAAACTAAGTGCAAATAAAACCCTAATAATGAAACTAGGAAATACTCAAATGTTATACATACTTTGTAGATCTATAGAGACCCACCCCGACTCCCAAATTTTTGAAAGGGATTTGGGATTTCTTGGTCATAGTCATGAAACAAATGGATCATTAGAAATTCTAAAAGCCTATGACCTCCTTGTTCACATCAGACTATTCTTTTACCAGTCTGTGAGGCAGTCTACCCTCCCCAACACACTGCCGCAAATGCAATGTACCAGCCCCAAAGACCCACTCTCCACTATTCCATATTGTACCTTCCCGACTTCTGATTTTGTCTCTAGACTCTGTTCCCACGGTTGGCACCTGCGTCTCTCCCTCACGTCCCCGGTGCTATAGCCAGCCTGGCCTCCAGGTTCATAAGGCTGCCCCAGCCTCTTGCCTGACAAAGCACTACAACACCCCTAGACAAGTGCATAAGTACTGTTGCCCCCTTATTTACTGTCACCTAATAGCTACTTTTGTACAGTCTTCATTGCAGGTTATTTGCCAAATGTCAATATTGCTTACTATTTTCTTTATTTTTGGTTCTTAACGAGAAGATGTAAGCAATTAACTCAACACCTTAAATATGGTCAAATGTAAAATGAGCTTTATACTAAACTTCATGTCTTGATTTGGTCATTTTCTCTTGATAGCACAGTTTGTTTTTTAATTTAATTTTTTTATTGAGGTGTAGCTGACTTACAATATTAGTTGCAGGTGTACAACACAGAGACTCAAAATTTTTATAGATTATAGATTAAAGTTATTATAAAATATTGATGGGGGTTAAGAGGTACAAACTGCTATATATAAAATAAATAAGTTATAAGGATATATACAGCTGTTTGGACCTCTTAATCCCCTACCCCTATCTTGTCCCTCCCCTCTTCCCTCTTTTTAAAAGTCTCTACTTCTTCATTTCACTCGGTTTTCATTGATTCATTCATTCAAAAACCATTTATGCTTTCCATTTCCTGAATTTTTCGTATTATAAAATATCTTATCCAAGAGAGGTTTGCTGTGATTCATGAGTCATAATGAATCTTTTCTTATTCTTTCAATTATTTCAATGTAAACATTTCCAAACTGCTTTTGTCTCCATTGATTTGCACACATATTTACCCTTTCTCACCCTAAATTATGGATTTTTCTTTTACTCTCTGCCTATGCTTAAGTATTTCCTTTATTTGTTATGGGTACCTTTCCTTTGCCAAATAATTATAGCTACAGTGTGTAATTGCAGTTTAATCATTGCATCCATTCTGTTCAATGATCCCTTTAGTAAGTGGAATTACATGTCGAGTTAACACCTTTATCAAGTGCTAGTTTTCAAAGAATAAGCTATGCGGTCTTGCTGAGTTTTCCCCAGCACCTGTCTTTGCCAGAACAAAGCATTCTTCCAGAGTGAATGGTTTACAAAAATCTGATAGTAATTCAGTCTGATAAAAAAAAAATGAAAACTCTATATTTTAGTTGTGTTGCGGGCAAGAAAGAACTATGAAACTGAATCTATCTTCAAAATATAAAAATTGACTGACTTTTTAAAGATGCATTAAATGGTTCACCTTTTAAGACTCAACTTTTGAAGACGCATTTGAATTGAGTATTTGAAATATCGACAACTCTTGCTCTTAAAACGATTGCTGTTTTCTTTTCAGAAATTTCGTTCTAAAGAAACTTCACTGGAAATAAATAAAATTAATATTTAATCCCTGCTTTACCTTTGATGTTTATCACTGGAAATCCTCCTTTAAAAATAGATCATTAAACCAATCAGTTCATAGAATAATACCTTTATTAGCCATATTTCTTTTTAAGTTCCCTTTTGCTGGGTACTCTGCTAAAGACTTGACATGGAGTGTCTTCTTTAATCCACAGGCAAAATGATGTTGCTCCCATGATTATCCTCATTTTACAGATGAGCTAACAGATTTTTAAAAGGTTAAGTGACTGCCCAAAGTCACACCAGTACTGTGATGATAGCCCCAGTAATAAGGACCTCATTCCACCCCGCATGCTGATGAAGGCTGTGAGCTTTGGGGTTATAAAAGTTAAATAGCCTTTCCCAACGTCATCATGGGAAAATCAGCATCTATAGCCTTAAAGTCACGGAGAAAAGGGAACCTCTGACTGCACATAAGCACACGTCAGTATCCACTGCAGTGGGGACAATGTGCCCAGAAGGACTTTTGTGCGATCCCAACATGTACGTGAGAACTTTAAATCTTTCTTGGTTTCTATCCACAGTCCATTGACACCACCTGGCTGCTGTACTATCATTTTTTATTAAAACCAAACAATTTTCTAACAATTAGATTACAAGTAAGAAAGACCTAGTATAGTTTTGCAAGCTTTAACCAACACCCCTTTGATTTGCCGAGTGTCACAAATGAGACACAAAACTGTCATGTATATGTGTGTGTGTATATATGTATATATAATACAGATCATATTATATAAAATATTATACAGTATATTATATGTATATACAAAGGCAAGAACAATTTATTAGTTTGTATATCTCTAAAGAACATGGGAAGTTTCGATGCTTTTTATCATGAGATATGTTTGTGTGCCTTTCAGTGTAAATCACTTCATTCAACATAATCTAAATGTGGAATATTTTTTAATAACCTTATATTTTGTTCAGGAAATCACCGTACATGTTGCAGAAATTATCTCTGCTCAAAGAATTCAAAAGCAATAAACATCAAGACTCAATAAGATGCAGTTTAAGGCTTTTGCATTGTCTCAGGCGTATGATACAGATTAATAGCGTCATTTCCTCAGTGAACCACAATTATGTCAATTAATGGAAATTTCCAGATAACAAGATGTTGATAATAGACATTTTATTATTGATACACACACACACACACACACACACACTATATACACAACATAGCAAATAAAATGAAGGGGGTAGTTTAAGCTCCAGCAAACTCTCAGTAAAATAATTCACATTATTTGTAGCCTGGCTGCCCATAAAACTTTCAACAGCTGAATAAATATCTGGGTTCTGCCCTGTCTTTGTTTCAATTTACTTGCTTACCTGTGAGCCCCTTTCCGCTGCCCCTAGACAGAACTCCGGGAGCCCCATTCCTGGTGGCGTTAATGGGCGTGGAGTGCTTAATTTCCTGCCTGCTGCATAGAAAAGCACCCTTATGTGTCAGGCTCCAAAGGCATAACACGAAAAGGAATAAACACTGGTTTTATATGGAATCCTTCATATACAAATGATCCCAAAGAGCTTGACAAACAACGAGTTCGACGCTGGCGGCGCAGGGAGGGTGTGAACCAACGGAGCAGCCGTTGCGTGCTCAGCAGTAACTCACACAGAGGCCTCCTTGAGATGTCAAAAAGTATATATCTTCCCCCGTGTTCCTTCCCAAACAGAGTGTCTGCGTATGAAGCGTGCTGTCAGTCACAGAACTCCACTCACACTTCACCTAAGGGAAGTGAGAATTCCTTATTTATAGCATTGATCCAATAACCGGAGCAGGAACTTCTCAGAGCAAATTGATTTTGCCAAAGTTAACTCAGTTTACTTGGTGCGAGGTTACTAGACCCACTGATCGCTGCAGGGTAGGGGTTACATATGACTCAGCACCTCCACCCCATCCCCATGTTCCCCAACCCCTCCCCACGCACAAAGAACCCTAAATATCAGTTTTGAACAACCAAAGAGTGAATGCTTTAACACCGAGCTCACACTCGGCATTTTCCCTGCCCTCACATTCCTGTGATTCATGTCATTCTAAATGAAATCCTACCTTTTCCTGAAGGTTCCTGGTCTTACGCTCAAAAATCAAGGGATTCCATTTTCATATTCCTACTGCCTAATCGGTCATGACTTTGTGTGCATGTCTTCCTCCCCAAATTAATAGCCCGTGAGAGATCCAGGGCTGCTGTTTTTGTAGCCACCACTGACAGCATCTACCGAAGTTCTACTGAGCCAGCAGCACCTCGGGAACAGGTTCTCAATGTAAGCTGACTAATAAACGCTGTAAAGTTATTCCAGGGCACAGACATCAAAAGGAACAAAGTGAAATTTTCTATCTTTAGTTTTACAGAGCCTGCATCTAGATCACTACAAGGATGAATGTTCCTTTTTTGTTGAATGTTAATGGAAAAAGTGAGCCTTTCCAACAACCCACTTAGTCAGTAACATCCAGATAACCCTCATCGAAATTTCTGTGACTTCCCCCGGATCCACTGCAAGCTGGTCTTGATGGAACAGCATGAAAAGCAGAACTTTCACCTTCAATCTTTGATGAGTGCCCCAGGAACCTCCTCCAAAGCTTTCATCCCTTAGCAGCCACAGCCATATACTATGCTCTTGGAATGAGTGGCCAATCCTGGCTGGATTCTTGGCGTCACTATCTGGTTGACAGGTGCTGGAAAGGAGCGGGACAGACTTTCTTCTCCACGTGGGTTTCGCAGAAATGGTCCTTATGAGCTGGGATCACCTCACACCAGGACTTTTAAGGTCGAGGATCAGTAGGGGTACAGAACAGCTGAATAAAATGAATGCCCCGAACCCTGCCCTCCCTCTGCTCTGAACCTTGCTCTTCTCTGTACAGGACAGTCTCTGAGGGATCAGCCTGGGACTGTGGTTACCCCATAAAGGCAAGAGTCCTCTCCCCTCCATTTCCAGTGGGCTCCATTTGGGGCACTGGGCACAGCTCACTCAGCCCATCTGTCCCCCACCCCACAGCTCTGAGCTCCAGAGGCTCAGACCATAATTCATTTTGTCTCTTAACCATCCTATGACCCTCCTCTCCCCTTCCCCAGGCCAGTTCCTCTTTTCTCTTATCTGTGTTCCCGACTCAGAGACCCATGGCAATCAGGAAACTCATACATGTGCCAAAAATATTACTGCAACCTCATGATTAAAGGGGACATACTTTGTCTTCTCAAAGAACCTTCCTTCAGAGAGAATCCTTCAGATGCTAAAATACAGCAGAGTCTGCTCCCTGGATCTATACTCCTAGCTTCAGTTGCTGTCTAAACAGCCTTAGGTGTGTGACCTTGAGCAAGTCAAGGCACTGTGCCTCATCTTCAAATAAGGATAATAAGAGAACCTACCTCATCTGTTTTTATTTGGGTTAACTGAGTTCACATATGTAAAGTGTATTCAGCAGACCAAAGCACTATATATAGGTCGGTTGCTTCTGTGATTACCAACACTGAATTAGACTACGCTAGCAGCTGTAACAGGCAAGCACGGGCATCTCAGTGGTTTAACAAAATAAAAACTTGATTTCTTGCCCTCACAAAGTTCACTAGGGTGCTCTGTTCAGTGGGATTGATTGCTTCCTCGTGGTGATTCAAGACATGGGCATCTTCCGACCTGTGACTCTGCCGACTGTTGGATATTCTCTGGTCCAGATCAAGGAAGAGAGAGAGCAGGCAGGAAGGAGGATGGTGAGGGCAGTGTTTAAGGGTGTGGCTTGGAAGAGGCGTACCCCACCCCCTTGCTCACCCCACTGGCCAGCATTCCAGTCAAGTGGCCACACCTCTTGAGTGTGGAAGGGGAACTTAAGTCTTGCTGTGTGTCCAGGAGACAGAAGGCTTTGGTGGTCATCTTTTAGTGTAGTCTCTCCCACAATCACCTCATGACCCTCAAGGGAAATTGCTCCTGAACAAACCTCAGGGCTAATTTAAGACTAAAGCAATTTAGACACTAACTAACTCACTTTGAGTTATCAACGATTGATATTATCTCCTATCAACCCTAAGCTGTCCTCCTTCTCCTTTCCTTATCCTTATCGGCATGGAGCAAGGAGAGTTCTAGCTGAATGATTTCTGGGTTGGGGAGGAGGGAGGGAGAGCCTTAGATTTCCAGGTTGATTGTCTCTGGCATAGGGAATTGTACAAAAAAGGAGCCACTAAACCAAGTCCGGCCTGGCCCTCTGAGGCTGACTTGCAGTTGCACACAGTACTAAGAAGTGCCCCCAGGACTCAACGTAATTACTCCACCTCCCAAATCGCAGCCCTGCTCCTCCCTGAGTGGTCCTGCTCCACACTCTTCTGTGTTGGATTGTCAATCGGAATTTAAGCAACCTCTTCTGCCAGGCCAGGAATAAAACCATCTCTCTATGGTCAAGGACCCTTCTGCCTCATCTCTTTCTGGGTCTAGATCTCCTGATTACCTGAGGACCCCTTCCTATCTAAAGATAGAAACCAACATATAAAAACGTTCTGCACCAAACCCTATCCCCTTCCTGAAGGTAACTGGTTTTATGCTCAAAAATCAAGGGATTCCATTTTCATATTCCTACTGCCTAAAGTCACTCGTGACTTTCTGTGTAGCTAGAATTTATTGTCTCCAGATCCCAACGCTGACCTCGACCTGATGCCTGCTTTGTGTGGGATTTTTCTGCTGCAAGAATCTTCTGAAGGCATTAGGGATCTAAAAGGCTTGGTGCCCATATTATATAGATTATTGGCTCTGTTCACCCTTCTTGCAACCACTCCCCTCAGGCAGTCTAATGCAGTGGTTAAGAGTGCAGTTCTGGAGCCAGCTGCACGGGCCTCTGTCAATGATGTTGACAGGTCTGTGTGACCTCTGGCCAACTGCTTAGTCTTCACAGGCCTTTCATAGATTGTGGGAATAACAATAATATCTATCTCACATGTTGTGTAAGCACGAAATGAATTACCACACATGGAGTGCATAGGATAGGGATTGGCACATGGTAAACACGGGCCATCAAAATGACAAGCTAGGGTACACCATAGTTCACTATGTAATAGGCACAGTTCCCCTAAAACAAGCCTCTGAGCTATAAATGGTCAAACGGAGGATAAAGACCTCTCAGTCCTCGGAGAGGCTGGGCTCGGCCTTCAGGCACCTCCTGCTAGAGCAGCCTCAATACTTCACCCCAAAGTTTTGTACAAATATCATCACTATTCTATGTGCCACAATGTGACAAAGCAGGAAAGCACTCCCTCAAAAGTTCCTAGAGGAAATATGATCCAAAAAAGGAGATCTTATTCTACTAAAGTTGAAACAGAGCAAGCAAGGATGTAGTTATCCAATTTTCCACCACATTAAGGCCATTAACTTCTGACCCAGGTTTCTGAGACATCTTTCACAGGGCAGAGGCTCACACTAGAAGAGAGAAGAGAGAGGATGCCAGAACTTCTTAAGCACTGATCTGAAACTTTCTACCAGTAGTTCCTGAACCGAGACTTATGGACAGTGTCTGACAAAGGGAGACTCAGTGGGGACCCACTTTTCCATCCCCAGAGTAGCAGATTTCAAGCCTGGTTGTGATTCCCATGGGAACACTCTGTGCTCACTCCACTGCGACTGGAAAAGTCTGACTGTCTCAGCCTTTAAACTGGTAGGCGAACTCGCAGCTCCATGCTCATGTTGAGAGCCATGTCCTCACATCCCCAGCCCTGACTGAGTCCCCAAATCACTCACGGAAGAGACAAGTTCAGGCAGTGGCTCTCTTGCTACTCAGATGTCAAACATTAAAAAAAAAGCAGATACACAAATTGTGTCCATAGTCGTGCGTTTGAAGACATCAATGTGAAGATTAGGTCTTATATAACAAAGTAAAGCATTTTACTGGATATCCAGGAGTCATTCCAGCACCGGTTCAAAGTCCAGCTCTGACTTGTTTCAGGTCTCCTTAAATTAGCCCTCCATCAAGTCATCCCACAACAAAATAGGTGGTTAATGGAATATTTACTGCCTCAAGTCCGCTAGACAAAAATGTCCTTTGCTATAAACAACAATCACAATGCTTTGTTTTTCACACTTTACAATTTAAATGCTAGTTCTGGTCATAATGGGACTTCATTTGAGAAAAGGTGATGTTGAAACTTTTGCTAGAGTCCAAATGCCAAAAGGGATTTTTCCTTATATTACAAATGATTAACATAATGATAAAAAGAGTCATCCTTTCCTGAGCTCTAACTATGTGCCGGAAAAATGCCTCTAGCAGTTTCTCCATCTTCCTTACCAAGTTGTAAACCAAGTGTCTTTTAAAGAATAAGGAGATTCCCATTTTCTTGATTGAGCAGGTTGTAACTTCCTTGAGTTGCCTTACTCATCTCTGAATCCCTGATGACACATAGTAGGTATTGAATAAGCTTTTGGTAAGTTAATTCTTTAAATAATTGATATAATTATCTGCTCTGAACTCCTCCACAACTGAATGCCCGATGAAATACATTTCAATATTTCTCATTTAGAGTCACTGAAATTTACAACCACAGCATATACCTTCGGATCAGCTGGGGAGTTAGTTAATACACAAATCAAACCATTTCTTCTCCATTATGTTAATTTTCTATCTAATACCAGTAACTCATATAGTTCATAAGTTCAAAGATTTTAAGACATCTGAAAACATGCATTTTAAATTTTTAGTTGTCCATCAATTTTTATACAGTGCATTTCTGCTGTGATGAATGATTTACTCAAAGCTGCTGTAGTTAATGCTTGATAAGAAAAGTTAATGTACTTCACCAGTTTATCATCTGTTACTTTTATATGAGAATTTTCAATCATTTTCACCTTAAAAAAGGTATCTAATACTTTTTGTTTTCAACCTTTGTGATTCCAGAGAAATGTGTTTAAAATAATCATTTTAATAACTTAATGGGTCTGATATTTTATATTGGAGTGAAATTTAGTTACCAATTTCACACAAGTACACTTAATGCTTAATAATGCTGTGTTACCATGGGCAAATCAGAGAGATTTGATTTATATGCTTTTTATCTTTTTTGGTTTTTTTTTAATTCTTGTTTTTCTTTGACTTTCTATGTCACTTTTTATGCTCTCATTTGCATAAAAATTTTCTAATATTTTTAGAATTTACAAACTATTGTTATTTGCATGAAGATCAGGTTATCATCAGATAGTGATTGAAGGCAAAATTAATTTCACCAAGATTTACCATGGATCATTTACCATCATTTTTATAATTTCAAAGAAAACATATAAATTATAATTTTTGTAGGTCAAAGCAATCAATGTTAGAATTTCACATGGTTTGATCTAATACAAACACGTATTCTAGACTTAAATTACAGCAGCTAAATTTTGTAAATTCTGGGAGGCAGGATGGTATAGCAGAAAGAACCTGAATAGGGAAGTTAGTCAAATGTAGTTTTGAATCTCAACTCTGCACATATACTAGCTCTGTGATATTGTAAAAACCTCTGAACTTTTCTGTGCTCTTAATTTCTTCACCTATCATATAGAAATTATTAGTTGGAAGGTTATCATGAGAATAAATTTAAAAACACACATAAAACACCAAGCACATTGCCTGGCACCAAGAAGATATTCAACAGATATTTTATCTTTCTTCTTTCTTCTTTTTCCTAAATGGAAATCTAATTGGCTCTAAAAACTCTAGTCTGAAGGGCAACTGACAAATTGATTGAATAAACATCTCTAAATTATTGTATGAATCAGGGGTGTGTGTGTGTGTGCAAGCGCGAGTGTGTGTTAGATGAGCTACATGCCATACTATAACTCGATTCGTCTTTCTAGCAAGAGTTGATCTTATTAAGTGCCTCCCATTTATTTATTTACTTTGTTGTCTCTTTTTCTTTTTTGAGGGGGTAATTAGGGTTTTTTTAATATTTTTAATTTATTTTATATTTTTGGGGAGAGGTAATTAGGTTATTTTTATTATTATTATTATTGGTTTATTTGAATGGAGAAGGTACTGAGGATTGAACCCAGGACCTCATGCATGCTGAGCATACGCTCTACCACTGAGCTATCCCTCCCCTCCGCCTTCCATTTATTTTTATCTCAAGTGTAAATTCAGGGAAATTTTCGTTTTTTTGTTACAAAAAGACTGTTTTATGAATTATTAATCATTTAGCTAATTCATTAGATTATGTCAGGGTTACTAACTCAGTGCTTTGAAAATATATTAGCTACCTGAATTTTACTACAATGACACTGACTATCAAGGAAGACTGAAGACTTTTTCCCTTCCAAATGATTTCCTTCTTGTTCACTTTGAGAAACTAGTGGGCAGCAATTTTAGTCCTCTCTAGACTGGAATTTTCTTTTAGATGTCTGCTAAGAATTTGTAACACATCTGCTGGTGATTTGAAAATCTATGACTCTAGGGAAAAAAAAATGGTATTTCAAATTATTTCTACTTTTCCAAAATTGCTTTCAAAGAAGGCACAATGAAAAGAATAGCAATTTTTAACATTCCAGCGTCACAGGGCCAAATGCTTTGTTTGTGCTTTGTATTCTTTGTTTAAAAAAAATTTTTTGTCCAGTTTAATTTCTGAGTTTTATTGAAACCTTCCCAAGTTTTCGGCACAGGCTTCAGTGCTTTATATAGTCCTTGTTTTGTTCTTTGATCTCCCACTTTAGTCCTCCAGAGTCAAAGTGGAGGTTGGAACTAAGCCCTCCTCATTCCTGACTTTAAAGCATAGGAAGCTAGAGGCAGTTAAAACGTAAGAGCAAAAACATTCAAAGCTTATATACCATAGTTGATCAGGTTTTCAATTCTAGTCACTATATGAAAGAAGGGATTATCCTATTATAGACATTATATTTCAACTGTCTGGTGTTGAAAGCCCAAAGATTAGAGTGTTCCTTCATTTATCCCAAGACACATTCAAGAACAGCAGTGGAAGAGATCTTAATATAAAACATAGAACTATGCCACCTCCTTGCCCAAAACTGTTATTGGCCTCCCACGGCACCTAAATAAAACCTAAATTCCTTACTATGGGTTGGTGGCCATTTGATTACCCAGAAACTAAATCCCCTTCCTACGTGGAGGGAGATCCCCATTTTGTGAGTCTTGGTGAAGCCAACGGCCCAAGCATCCCTTCCCCATTCCCAGACAATGAGGGCACACAGCCAGGATCTGTGTTGGGCCAGGTGGGCCCCTCCAGGTAGGATTCTCAATCCTGATACGTGGCCACAAAGCTACAAAAATAGGTGAGAAATTCTTTACTGGCATCAATTAGCAGCACTAACTATCCAGTGGAGACAGAAATGCCAGCATCACCTAAAGAGATAGTTTCCCCTTTTACACTTCCTTGGTTCCAGCTCATTTTCCAAGCCTATTTCTCCAGGTTTCCCATTTATGATGGATGCTCCCCACTATATTACAATAAATTCCTTTCTGCTTGGAAAAGTCATTATGCCTTCCGTTTGCAACCACTGACTGATACATGAATCCTCCCTCTTACCAAACTTTCCCTGGGGTTGACTGCATTCAGGTTCACTGGACTTTTTTCAGTTCCTCAAACATTTGAATCTGTTTTCCATCCTTTGCATGTCCAGTTCTCTCTCAGAGAGCTCTTTTTCCCTTCCTTACATGGCTTGCTCCTTTCTTCTTCCGGGTCTTGGTTCAAATGTCACTAATTCAGAGGGACTGTTCTCATGCAGTAGAGATGATTCAATGCCCATGTTGCTTCCTTCTTTTCTCTCCTCTTTCTTCTTCCTTCTCATGCATATTAGTCCATTACTTGTCAATTATTTATTGCTGGGAAGCACACAAACCACATGTTCCTTAGGTCATAAATGAAAAAAAGGCTAAAATTCTCTATCTACTACCATTACCATTTTCACTCAACAGACACTACATGCAGAGTGTACATCAGCTTTGAACATGAAGTTTAATGTTAACAAATGTATAAAAAATCACACTTTGTGTAAATTTTCTTACCACAAGTAGTTAGGCATAGTCCTCAAGCTATAAGATAAATTATCTTCAGAGTCAGGTTGGAACAAAAGGAGACTGGAAACTCAGAGATATTCGAAATTCTAACAACCAGAATGTAGGCTTTAATCTGAATGTTATAAACTTTATGCCAAAGAATATTTTCTTGATATTTATTTTAATGCCAATAAAACAAAAGACTGATGGATCAGATTTCTTGAGCTTCTCTGTATAAGCAAGCTTAAAAGTATTTCTGCTCGGTTTTGTTCAAGCCATAGAATTATAAGATTTTTATATCTTCCCTATGCTTGGGGACATTATAATGAAGATTTTCCTACCATAAATTGGAAATCCTGAGACTTGGGGGACACTGAATTAATCTGTGCTGAAGAAGCAAGTAAAGATGACAACAGAGATTGAAGGATCACCTCGGCTTCCTTGAGACCCTGTGCAGTAGGTATATATCAAAAATACGATATGTATATTACATATGTACTGCGGGGCTTTAGCATAGAGCCCTCAGAGAAAGGTACGGTAGAAATGGGCAATAGGCATGCTAAAGAGCAAGATACTTGGGCACGATGCCCATGTATGGAATAAAAAAAAAAAAAATTGTTTTTACCTCGCTGGAGCAGCCAGAAGAGTGTCTCCAGACTTTGTCAATCCCACTTCACGTTATTATGCTCCTCGCCCCTCGCATTACTGCACTGGTATGCAAGTGATCAGCCCTAATAATAGGCTCTCCACCATTAGAAGTGGGCCTTTTTCATTTTTCACCAAATTATAAAATAGCTTCCCATTATAACTTATGTTCTGTATACTCCAGCCAAGACTTCTCTCTCATCTTAAAATGCTCTGCTTTAAATGGGCCTCTAATGTATAATTTTATTGTTTGAGCATTTCGTTTTCTTTTTGATTTATGTTTCTTTATAGCTGGTTAGACAGCTCTTTGTGATCTTTTGATGAAAGATTCCACATAAATAAAATTGACTGAGAAGAGAGACCTTGATGGTAGCACCGGAAAACGCTCTCTGCGCTCTGCAAACTTAAGATCAAGATTCAAATCGCAAATGCAAGATTCGAAGAATGCTTCAGGTTTCCCTCCTTCTAATTTTTATTTTAAAAATTCAGATTAATGTTGGTAATTTTACCCTATGCTGGATTTACTCTACTGTATATTGACTGAAGGGGTGCTTTGGGATTTTTTTTTTAACTAAAATAGATTGAACTGCCAAGGCTAGAATAAGTAAATAATTATAATGATTATGCTGAATGATTCAATACCACTTAGCCTTTTAAACTTCCAGTTTAAAATATATAGAGAGAAAGATGGATTTGGTGTTTAGAACAGACAACCAAATAGATGTCATCTTTTGCAAACCAGTACTTAGCCAAAACTTTGAGGTCTTGGTATTATTTCCAAAATCATCTTAATTTTTTGGTGTTCCCCCATTTATATTCTACATTCATTTAATCTCAAGATATCAACTAGTTTTAATTTCCAACAAATCACTGATGCTACCTAAAAAAAAATCCCTTTTTTCTCCCGTACTTTCAGATACTCATGAATGCCTTGATGACTGACTGACTTTTTTCCACCTTTCATCTAGTATATCAGTCACCAGAATCTGCCTTGCTTAAGGCAGACATCTGAATTTTTGTAGTGAACTTTAGAAAACTAATGTATACTAGTAGTTTGTGCTTTAGCCTAAATATTTTTTCTTTTTTTTCTTCTCTAAAATAGCAACATTCCATTTTAAATGATAGTAACTGCTATATTAACAATTGTTTTTTTGAAGAATCATCATGAAAGATAAATTATAAGGAACAAATTTTAACCTTACAAATCTAGGTGTTTAGGATCCCCTCAACTCATTTTCATAATAAAAATAATAGCAAATATTTATTGAGCACATGCAATGCCTGGGCACTGTGCTACATAGTTTAAAGTCATCACCTTATTTTCATCTAACTAAACATGGGTACAATGGTGGTCCAATTCAATGGAGAGTCAACTGGGTTGGAAGTTGAGCTAGAAAATGTCATGACTTCAATTTGAAATGAATTGAAGGTGAGTTGTTGGCTAGCTATTCAAGATGATCAGTAAAGAGGTAGAAATACAGATTAGGGGGGCTCAAGAGAAAGACTTAACCTTGATGATGTAAACCCAGGGGTTGTCTGCTACTGGAGCAAGGACAAGAATAAAATCAAAGAGCCAGAAAGAGCTCTAAGTGATACCTACAGTTAGCAATGAGAAAGAAAGATGACAAGGTAGTTCAGAAAAGGAGGCAGGCCATCAAGAAAATGAATTATGTTACATGTTCATTCACCAATAAGACTTATGCATCTACCATGTGCCAGGTGCTATGTAGAGTTAGCCATCAGTTGGGAATGGAAAGGAATCTGAGAGTTAAGTAGATGAATATCTAGTTAAACAACAGGGTGGTTATACTGGGAAATTGGGAGGAGACAAAAAAATCTTGATAGGTAATAACTTGAACTTTGGACAGACCCAGTCATCACAATTCTGTATCCTGTTCAACTGAATGTCTACCAGCTTAAGATTGAGAGTGAGGAACAGAGGCTAAGGTGTCTCAAGCCTTCAATTCTTGCATCTATTTTAGGAAAATATCAGATGTTTTTCATTATCAGACTTACTTTTGACTGCTTATGTCCTGATTCAGAGTTAGGGGTGGAGGTATCAGGGAGTTGCAAAAAGTTGAGAAGACAGGAAAAGAATAAGTCATATAAATATTTGCCATGTATAAAGCACTTTTGCATACATGTTAACATTTAATTGTCACCATAATACTATGAAAGGGATACTATTACTGCTAATTTACAGATAAGAAAATGATATGATAAACGAGACTATGGGACAAGCCCACTATCCCAGTATCACAGGGTTAGTGAGTTGAAGCCAGAGTTGGAACGGGTCTTCTGATTCCAATCCTGCGCTCTCATCTCAGCCTTGAGGGAGCTGACTCCGTGAAGACTGGAAGGCTTGGGGAAATCAAAGTAGCCTTGGGGGATGGAAGCTCTCAGTTGGAAGGATGAGCGACTGCATTTCCCTCTGGAGGCCAAGAACAGGCAGCCAGGGTGTGGTGGTAGGAGTGGGAGAGGGGAGGATGAAAGGAGAGGCAACAGTGATCAAAGAGAGGAAGGCTAGAGTGGTGAACAAAATGTTTAAAATATTAACTAACCTTTTCATTTCTGGAGTTTTTTCCTTCCTGGAATTTTTTCTTTCCTTCTCATGTTTTCCTATTCAACACAAACAATCCTGTTGCATTCGTTATATCAGGGAAGAAAAGTTACCTTACAAGGGTAAGAAGACAGCTTTGCATTTCAAAAGCCCATTCTGATGGAACTCAGGACAGAAAGACAGAATTGGGAGTGAAGACTGGATCTAACGAGAACAAGCTAAGCTCTTCCAACCTCAGGGCTAGTTAAAAGGTTCTTACTCTGAGAGAGGAACTAGATTAGGGAAAGATGGGTGGGAGTAGTTAATTCCCGGATGGGTTTAGAAAATGTGAGAGAAGAGGCCATAGTCTTTTCGGGATAAAGTTCTGAGCGCATGAAAAGACCACGGGGAAGAATTGGCTGTGGGTTGGATCCAAGCAGAAAGGGGCTTAGACAGTCTCATGAGCATCCTGAAGTGCCAGGTGAAACAAGACACACCATGGACAGGGAGAACTTGCCATTGGGAGCAAAGCTTGGCACAGCAGCAACTCTCTTAGGCTGGTTGCTGAGTCAAACAGAAGCAAGAACATTCAATCCCATACAACATCTACGGTTAGCACCAAGGACCAGATCTTCCCCATCATTCTGCATAAGTATGAGCTCCCTTCCCAGAATTTAGGTGCAACAGGGGGAAAAGGGGAGCCTTAAATTGACCAAGATTAGGCTCTGCCACCTAGGAAATGAGAATTTAAAGTAGAAAATAAGTTCAGGAATGAAGACAACTGAAAAGTTCTATTTTTGGTAGCCTGAATTTCTAGGCTTAGATTCAATCTGCCAGACTAAAGTTATCTTTCCAGAGGTGGAACACTGCCTTGGAATCTGAAGATTCAGGTTGGATATGCCACTAAGTAGCTGATGTCAAGTGGCAGAGGACAGTGGAGAGACTTGGAGAGAGAGAAACTATGAGACAGAAGAATCCAAAGAGTGACATACAAGAGGAGGGACATAGTTAAGGACAAAACTGAAGATGAAACTAAGGACAATGGCAGGGGATATATGGAGAGGGACTGGGAGAAAAGGGTGAGAAAGGTGCATACATCCCTGACTGGGGTACGTGTCCTCAGGAGAGAGCCATCAACAGCAGAACAGAGCGAGAGGTTGTGAACTCCAAATGAGAAACACAAACACCATGTCCAGTAAAAGGACCCTGAAGATTAAGGCCATCAACACCAACCCCAAGAACCAGAATAAGTGACCCATGGTGTCACCTACAGCAGGCAGAGGAAATTGGCAGAAAGCAAAAGAGAGCCAAGAGACCAGGGAGGAGAGGGAAGAAGAGCGAAAAGGCTCGTGAACTGGCCACAGGGGTGAGAAGTCTGGGTCTGGGATGAGGAGGAAAATGGAAAAGCATGTCAGAAAGATAGACTTGTGGTGGGGGCGGGAGGGGGGAAGCATCTGTTTATAAATAAATTGGAGCAGATAAAGTAGGATCTACTGGACAACAGAGGAGAGGCATAAATGATGACACGTAGTCTAAGGCAAATATATTTCATATTCATTCAAAAAGATATGTTGATCCCCGTAATTCCAGAGTTACACTCAAAGCTAAGACAAGATGTGATGTTGGCTTTCCAGGAGGTCACAACAAAGAAGGGAAGGTGGATGGACCGATTTCTTGCAGGATAGAGATGTGCTGTGCTGGCTTAAAGAAGAAAAAGTTGTGCAAATACACACACACACACACACACACACCCCCTTATAAACACAATTGAAGCCAGATTACATTTTTCCTCATGTATAGAAATATTAATATCAGAGACTCAGTCAATTATTCATGAAAAGTAGCCCTGTGAATTTCCTTTAATTCACTTGGTCAGACACATGCAGGCATACTGGTTATGTTTTACCCATAAAAAGCTAATGAAAACTATTCAGCTATACATGACTCTAAAATCCCCAAAAGTAAAAAGCAATTGCTTAAAAATCTGGTTTGTTGACAAGTTCCTATTCTATATGTTCTAGTCTTGATTCTCATCCTATGACTTCAAGGGTTTTCTCAAGGAAAAGGAAATGATACCATGAAATCTATCTTAATTTGATAATCTTAGGATAATTTGTGCCTATGATTGGAGGTCCGAAATAAGAAACAGCACTGAGAGCAAGACATTAATATTTAGGAAAACCAACATTTATACAAATATGGTGAAAAATGGAAAATTCATAAATCCTAATAACATACAAAAATTAAGGTTGTGGATCTATAAATGTTACATTGTTACTATTCTATACATTTTAAAGTACTAAGTAACAAATATATTCCTTCTCATCTTAGTGATGGGTTTAAACTTATTTTATTTTTCTTTAGCATTTTTAATTATCAATGTTGTGCTAAAAGTTGAAAATTATAAATGTATTATTGAAATAACAGAGTGACATTGGCAATACACATATTAAAGGAAAGTTTTGTTAAATTAAAACATACAAAAATTTAAAGTTAGGTTTAAAATGAAGATTTAGGGCAAGAAATCCATTTTAGAGATTATATAGTAATTTAATGGAGACCACTGGAAAAATATGTATCTTTTCTTTCTAGAATGGAATGCTCTATGTCAAATACTTTAAAGTAAAGTTAGATATAATTTTTGCCTTGTTCATATATGGCCTACACCATTATACTGTAAAATTGTTTCAAGGCAGATTTCAGTTTTGTGTAATATTGTAAATCAATTTCAGTGAAAAGAATATTGATGTCTATATTAAGATAGGAAAGTCTTCACTGTGGTAACAAACAACCCCAAAATCTCAGTGACTTAACATTACAAGGTTTGTTTCTTGTTCAGATTACATGTCCAGTGCATTGCAACAGCACATCTACTCTACACGTCACTTAGTCTAAGACCGAGACTGACAAATGGCATAACCGTAACAGATGTAAAATAACTCCTCCTTGGTCACTTGCAAGGAAAGTGGAAGACAGAGAAACAGCTCACTAGCAATGAAACGCTTCATCCCAGTGGAAAAACTAGTCCCTGTGACACTACTTAACTGCAAGAGAGCTGAGAAATGTCTTTTTTGTGTGTTTCTAGACAAGAACAAGATATTGGTGGGTGCTGGTAAAGTCTCCCACAATGGTTTTCGTCATTTCTCGTTGCTAAACATCGTAATAGCTCTTCATCCAAGATGCTAGCTCTATAGCAGAGTAGGGAAAGAAAAGAAAAATTTCAGACAAGAGATCAGAGCCCCAGGCTTGTCTTTCCTCCAACTAGCTGGTTATGCAGATTTGGACAGGTTAGTTCAACTCTCTGGATCTTGGTTGCCATAGCTACAAAGCGAGAAGGCAGGACTAGATCATCTCTAAGACTCTATAGGACTAAAATATTGTGACTCTATTTCATACTTTTACATCATATAAAATAATTATTAACCTAGTCACAAAAACATTTTCAAAAGTCACTTACTTCACAAAAACTCAACTGAGACCTAATTTATTGTTTGGTCTCCATTATATACATTATATATACACATATATATTACATATATCTGTTTGTATTTACAAACTTCACTTTTTTTGTTCTAACCTCTGTGGATATCTTTTGACGCCTCACTTTGGAAGAGGACATTATTAATGCTTTTACCCTTCTCTTTAGCTTTCCTTTGCTCTCCAAACTTTATTTTGCTGGTAATACTTACATCTTTGCTTTCTGATATCATAATTAGGTGTTGTTTTTCATTTTCTGCAGGTGGATTTTAAAGGTTGGAAATTTGACTATGTAACCATGTCAATCCATTGGAAAGCTTAAGTAATCAACTATGACAACATTTGCTTTCATATACAGCTTCTTTCTTTCCTGGAATTCCTCATTGTTTTTTCTTTCTAGCCACTAATAGTCTCTATTATTTTTTCATTTTTTGAATTCTCCATTTCAGTGGGTGTTCTATTTACATCCAGTTTACCCAGAAACCACCCTCCTAGGACACTTGCTCCTTCATTTCTCACCTAGACTGGTTGCTCCCCTAGCATGTCACTTTGCCCTCATCCCAGGGCATCCCCTTCACTGCTTTCCTGGGTTGGTTCTACTGTTTCCTTCATCCCATGGATTCTTGTTCTTACTGACTAAGATCCTCATTTTTGGATCTTATTGGTTACATCCTTATTTTGCTGGAGTTCATCTTCAAATATCCCCTTAATAAAAGAGCATTTATTCTGTTCTCCAGGATAAGCACATCTACCACTGCTGCAGGTGGTGTCAGTAACCCAGCAACCCGTCATATCACCCCACACACCCAGTGCTCCAGCTACCTGCCAACTGTTGGGATCTGCACTCTGGCCCTGAGAACTCTTTTTCCTGGAACACTGGAAAAATAGAGAAAGTTATGCTGTCCTCAACCAGTAATCCGGAAATGTATGAAGTGCTGAGGCATGGACACCTGCTAGCTGCACACCTAAGCAATCACCTTCAGGACTGTTGTATCAATTCCTGGGCTCCCTCGGCCCTTGGAAGCAGTAATTCTGAGATGAGTGCTTTTTCCCCTTTCCCAGAGTTTCCCTGTGTGATTCAGCTGCAGTTGCTCACAGTGACTGCTGGCTTGAGAGCTACCCATCTTCCCTGTTCTTCTGCCCCCACTTCCCTACCAGCATTCCCTATACCTCCCACATAACCTTCCTACACTCAGATCTATGTCTCAGGACTTACTTCAAGGAAAGCCCAAACTAAGTCCAGAAGTAGCAGTTTAGAGCTCCTATTTTGTGATATATTCTATATGATTTAATCTCTACAACAATTCTCTGGGAAGAATAATTGTAGAGATTTGAATAACATAGTACCTTATTTAATTACAGATGTGGCAGTGGAGCTTAGCAGGTCAAGGGCATGCAAAGCACAGATTCCCACTCCTTCCACCTGATGTTCTGTCCCCTGGGCTGTGGGGTCCTGTTCACAGAGCGGGGGACGTGAGTAACATCTTGCAGCCGCCACTCGCCCCCGAAGAAAGTCCTCAGCCCCTAACCCACACAAACATTAAAAATCTTTCTCTTTTGCCACTTCAAATTCCTTATGAAACGACAGGGTAGTCACAATTAAGTCTATTTCTTCTATACCTACTGCCTAATTTTCAGTAAGCCAGCCCTGATCTCCTTCAGGCCCTTGGCTGATCGGCCGGTGCTTATATTCATGGCTGATTAATGGTTCTGATTAGTCCTCCAAGCAGGAAATCCAATATCCCTTAGGGGAGCCCTAAAGATGCAGATGACCAGGAATTCAAGGAAGCCTATTCACAACAGAAATCAATGGAGAAAGGAGGCAATGTTAACGTGGACAACGGTTCTAAATGCGGGTGCTCAGACAGAGGGAGTGGAGGGAGGGGAGGGGATAACAGAGAATGTATTCAGAATACCAAATTGCAGCTTCATCCCTCTAAAAGCCAGCTTTAACAACTCGCTTCCCAATGTGGAAATTTAAAGCTTCCTTTTTGTGAATTTTGACTGGTTTATAGCCCTGAAAGAAAACTTCACCCCTCTCAGAGATTACTTCTTGGATTGAATGTGTATCCAGGGGCAGAGAAGACTTGATTTCACAGAAGCCACATCACAACCACAGCACGACATCATTAGAATAATTTCAAGACCATGGAACTTTTTAAAAAACTGTAGAAATGTGAAAATTATACTAATTTCTGTAACATGTAGCTTATCTGAGTGCAGATATCACTTACAAGATGATCATAAAGTTCTCTAATGGGGTTTTAACAGAATAGATTTTTTTTTTAATCCAACAGTTATAACTCTCCCTTAACCACAATTCAATTATCCCATTGGTCAGTTCTTTAAAGATACCAGGACAATATTGCATCTCTCCCACCTCCTTCTGGCTGTCCTGTGGAGCCCATCATAAAGGCGTGGGGAGATGTACAGGTTTGCCAAGGTCAGCACCACGAGGGAGAGGGATTTTGCTCAGTAACTGGTTCTCTCCCTCCACTTCCTGGCCTGATTCAGCCACCAACGACCATATCTTCACAGAAGACCATCTTTTCTTTATCCTCCACAAGCTCCATTCAGGGGGTTAAACAGCAGCTTGAAGTCAGGAATTGTACGTGGCTTATGAATCAGAAAAAATTACAACTACATTTTGAAACATTGGCCAACAGCAGTTGTCATTCCCTTTGGTGCCCGTCTCTGTGCTAGACAGTAGATGGGCTACAAAATGACTATTTTCACTTCTATTTGAATAGTGTATTATATATACATGGCTTCAAAATAGTATCATCAGTTCTCTGCCAGTGCCAAGAAATTGATGGGAAGGGACAGGGTGTAGAAATTGGCAGCTGTCTAGTTCCACCAACATCAAATATTCTTACTTACCTTTATTTGTTTCTTTAATCCAACAAGCCATTCAATCACACAACCATATTATAAAGCATTTTTTTCCCATTGGAAAACACAATCAAGAATCAACAAGAAGTACTGGGAGCTGCATATCCAGGTCTACCTCAAGGAATAGCCTTTCCTACTTCATTCCACACACACACACACACACACACACACACACGCACTCCAGAACTGGCCTTCAGATGAGACAGAGATACCAAAAGAAAAGCACTTCATGTGCTACGCAGAGTAATGTATGTAAAGCACTAGCATTAAGCAGAAATGTAATAGCTGCTTGTGCCTGTGGGGAACATCTACACCCCAAACTGGCCTTGGGAACACCTTGACTCTACTCTCAACCCATGTATTTGGGCAGGATTAACCGACTGCCAGTTTCAAGCATAGCTCCTGACTGGCCTAAACCAATGGACACATCTCACTCCTTGCAAAGTGACTGGGGACAGGAATGTGACCTAATCTGAACCCATGAGACCTTCGCTGGGACTTTGGGGACAGATGCAAGGATCCTTCCCAGATGAATAGAACTGCTGCTGCCATCTTTACTCCACAGGAATCCAAGAAGGAAAGCAAAGCCAAGACATGAAAAGAAACCAAGTCCTGATGACCTTCTCTCAGCCGTGATTAAAAAGCAGTATTCCTGGACCGTTTTGTTACAGGATCCATTAAGACAGCTTCCTAGTGATTAAACCGAAAACCAGGTTAGACTCAATTCTCTGTCACTTGCAGTCAAGAGTCCTAAATGAAATGATGTATATATCCTCTCTTCTTCTTCCACGAATCCAACAAACTTGTATAATCCTGGCATTGATGTGACTGCAGCATGACATCCAAATTCCCAATATCATTCATCTTACTGGCACTTGGTACCTGTATGCACACGGTGACAGGTTTAATTATTCCTATTGGCTGTGCTTTTTGACTCCACAATCTCCTTCCTAAGACATACAAATAAATATCACCTCTGTCTCTAGTACATGGAATTATTTCAGAAATGCAGACAAGGACTAGTGTAAGGAAACAAAGGTGAATGCAGGGCTGACCCCTTCAAGTCTAAAACCTAGAATTCTAGAGACAGGTGATATACTCTACGAAAGTCAATGAACTTGGCATAAAAACGAATTTACATAAAATTCTAAGAACACGTGACTTCAGAGTTACATGGCAGATTCTAACAAGCTCATCAAACGTTTTCTACCCAAGGATCTACTGTCCTCTTCTAAGGTAGTCCTGCACTGCAGAGCTGCTGCCACTGGCCCAAATATTTGGACTTCAAAAGCTAGTAGTACATTCATGTGAGCATTTTTAACTGGAAAATCTTTCTTCTTAAAGAGAGGACTTGAGTTTTTGGAAATAAAATGTATTCAGTGCTGAAGCTTGTAAATAAGAAAACTGAAAGACCTGCACACACATTCCAAACATTACTAAATAAACGTCTAAAGATGGCATCTTAGAAGGAAAATAATACTTAGGTAAACATTTAAAATCTTACATGGGCTTGTAAAAACAAAAAAAGTACCACTCTCATTACTTATGGTCTCGTCCATTGAACTTAAGATGTTTCCCCTTCAAGATATCAAGTTACAAAATAACAAAATTATGCAGAATTTGGCCTATAATCAAAGCTATTTATATTTTCAGTCCTCTGGTCCTGCATATTTTAAGAGTAATTTGAGACTGAATTTAATAATGCAGTTTCACTAACAATTCCAATTTGTGATTATCCATTAAACAAGGAAATACCATTCATGGTGTTGTCTTCCAGTATATTCGGATGATATGAAAACTAAGCCTAAAATCTGAATTTTCAAGAAATATTTCTAAAAATAGACTACTTGGGGTAAAATACAAATTTACACATTAATGCCATGCATCCAGATGCAAAAGAACATTTTAAAATTTACATCTGCCTGAAGAAGTTTAATGAGCTGCTATTAATATAAATATGGTTTCATTTCTTAGTGAAAGAAAGCATGTAATGTAAGTCAGCTTTCTTTCAAATTATTCTATGCGACTTCTCAATACGCCCCTCGGGGTCAGCCCTTTGTGGAAACTGGCATCTACAGGACAAGACGCAAGTTTCTACCTCTGAGTCAATGGCTGAATTGGAGGAAGAGAAGGCAAGTACGAGTATTTGTCAGCAATTCTCCCTGATTTTTTTTTCATATAGTAACAGCTCTGTTATGAACTTGACTTCACATACAAAGTTAGAATGGCAAATACAGTTAAAATTAACTCATTAAAAAGTTTAAGTATCATATTATAGATATATACTATCTGAAACTCCAGAAGGTATTTAAACAGCTAACAGATATTACTACCCATCTCTGGACACACAGACATTACTGAAAGTGGCCCCCAGACAAGAATGGCCCACCTGCTCCTTTGTCTTAGGGAAGAGAGGAAGTCGTGGCACAGCGCTGTTGATGCAGTAATTTCCAGATAGTTGTTCCTTATTAACAACGCCAAAACTAGGTTTCCATTTTTCACTTTGTGAGGAAGCTGATGACTGTGGCCCTAAGCCTGATGCCGCACAAGTCCAGCGACACTGGGTGGACGTTCAAAAGTCAGTGGCGGCAGCAGCATTCCGGGGAACAGGCTCAACTTCCACACCTCGTGCTGTGCACATCCTCCAAGCAGACACACGTTGTCTAGCCTCAAACCTGACCCTGTCCAACGCCAAGTGAGGGTACTGTGTAGCACATACCTACCAGTGGAGAATTATCAGGCTAATTTCTTGCCTTGTTGACATATTGACTGATTTTCAGGTCTAAAACCAGTACCCACTAAAATGCTATCATGCAGATTGGAGTTTGTATACTGAGAAGCCACCATACAAATTGCCACATAATTCTGATAGAATACTTAAGACAAAAAATATTTTTTGAAATATACCTATAGTGAATGTATCAGTAGGTCTCATAATACTAAATAATGTGTTATTTCAAAGCTTATAAAAATATAAAGAATGAAGAGGGACAATGACTCAGTGTTATGAAAAGAATTCAATATTTTTTAAAGTTTTATTTGAACTAATTTTTTCCCCTCTGATAAATTACATGCCAATTTGTTAAAGGTGAGAGTTATCTGAAGGATACCTGACCTCATAAAAGATATTGGTGTTTATTAAATGTATTTAAATGTATAATAAATGTATAGTAACACAGTCTATGATAATAAAAGCATAAGCATTTGATGTATCATGTTTTAGTGAATAGGACTGGACTGAAAATCTTTCCCATCCCAACTTATTCCCTAATAATTTCAGTCTCAATTATTAAATTAGACTCAAGGAATTTTAACTTTTTTACTGAAAGTTTTTGAACAAACTCAGAACAGAGGCAACAGTATGGTAAGTCCTCATACACCTGTCACCTCGCTTCAGAAGTTATCAACAAAAGGGCAAATTTGTTTCATCTGTACTGCTTCCCACACACACTCCTGGAGTTTTATAACATTTCATTCATAAATACTTGAATATGTAGGACTAAGAGGTAAGGCCTGGACTCTCTTTTTTTTACACATGACCTCAACATCATCATCACACCAGAAAAGTCATCATAATATTAGGTGATATTAAGAAATAGGTAAGACAGACTATAAAAGGAAGAGTATATACAGTGTCCTACTGATTCTGCTGCAGCCGTGTGAGCACGAGTGTGTCTGTGGATGTGCGGAAGCACTTGCTGCTGTAGACTACCGGTGTCCATCCCCCACTCTTTTTGATAACCGTTCTCCAACTTTCATCAGGCGTCCGTGCTTTTTTTGTGCAGACTGCGCGCTCAGAGAGAGCCGCGCCTGGGATCACTCAGCACCTGGGGTGAGTCTTGTTCCACCTGAGCAAATCCCCACTTTCATAACTGGATTGGGGGTGGGCACACAATTCAGGCCCATGAGACACCAGATTTTTCTGGAAGGAGTGGAAAACTGTGTCCTAGCTCTTCAGAGAAAGCAACTAAAAGAACCATCCTGCCTTCTAAGAGAGTCAAGCTGAGGCCAAAGCCAGGGCAAAGAGGAGGCCACACTGAGAGGACCCCAGGGAAGCAGAGTCAGGGTCCTGCTGGATGAAACTGCCCACAGCCAGAGATAGACCCCGTCCCCGCCCCCGGCCCTCCGTGCAGTTCCACAAGCCGATAAATTCTCTTCTCTGCTGAAACCGGTTTGGATGAGAGATGTTACAACTTAGATTTTTAACTGTACAGACTGTCAGTATAAAAATGGGGAATGCCTGGGATTTCCCTTTTAGGCTTCTCTCCGTTTTGCATATTCTCGACAATATTTTATCATCAGTAAAAACAATAAATATCATGTTAAGCAGTCCATTCAAATGCCCTACATGGACTATATCTCTTGATTATTTATATCAGGAAGTATACAGAGCTCACTAAGGAATTGGAAAATCTGTCTTTTTTGCAGAACCTTTATATTTGTGATAAAGATAATAATAGCACATATTTGTATAAGACTTGATTGTTTTCAAGCGCTTCCCCATTTGATACTCTAAACAAATCTATGAATTAGGCTAAGAGAGACCCCTTATGAGGTTATGAAAGCCCATTTTCTTTTCCTTCTTGGCACAAGGATACACAACTTTTCCCAGTCTCCCTGGCCACCTGCCTGGCAGTTGGGTGAGCCCATGACTGAGTTCAGCCTAATAGACTGTGAGTAAAATGATGTGTGCTGGTCTTGGTCCAACCCAGAAAAACTTCCCCCAAATGATCGTTCTCTCTTTTCATGTCTGCTGATCAGGTGCAGGAGGTTCTACCCTGAAATTCAAGAAGAGAACTCCAAGGCCCTAGAATTGGTTAAAGCCGTAAGATGGAAGATTCTTGGATCCCTAATCAACTAAGTAGAAGGTCATGTGCAAGCAGAAACATCTTTACCTGCATTTGCAAGATCAAGGAATAAGATTTCTCCTTACTAAGCTGTATTGGTCAGAGTTCTCCAGAGAAACAGAAACAGTAGGATATGTGTGTGTGTATCTATATAGATATAGAGATAGAAATAGAAATAAGAGATTTATTTTAAGGAATTGGCTCACACAGTTGTGGAAGCTGACGAGTCGAAATCTGCCGGGTAGGCCAGCAGGCTGAAAACATAGGGAAGAGTTGATGCAGTTTGATTCTGAAGGCCCTCTGCTGGCAGAGTTCCCTTTCCTCCAAGGAGGAAAATCTTTATTCTATTCAGGTTTTCAACTGATTAGGTGAGGCCCACCCAGATTATGGAGAGTAATCTGCTTTCCTCAAAGGCTGCTGATTTAAATATTAATCTCATCTAAGCAAATACCTTCACAGAAACATCTAGAATAAATTTTGACCAAATATCTGGGTATCATGGCTTAGCCAAGTTGACATAAAATTAATCATCACATAACATGATGGTCAACATTTGTTGGGATTGAGTGTAACTTTTGCTGAGGAATCTGGATTCTGGGCTCTTTTGATGAATCCCATTACATATCCAGTACCACAGTCAACTCTATTTAGTCATGAATGTGTTCAACCCTCTCTAAGCCCTGGGAAATGGCAGGCTGGCTTCCTACCCTTCTGTCTCTACTGGATATGTAAGTTTTCTGCTTTAGAGGGTTTTTTCTTATCCAGGAAAACTGCTCTCAGTTCACTTTTCTCCAAAATAGGATAAGAAGGAGAATTGTTTGGGGTTTTCTTTTCTTCTTTCCTTTTTCTCTTTTTTCTTTTTTTCCAGTCACCTTCCTTCCTTTGTGCTGCTGAGAGCACAGTTAGGAGTTATACCTCTCTACACTGGCATCTTCCATTTTTTTTCCTTTCACCACCACTTTTCAAAGTTTATTAATAAAAAGCATCCCCTTTTCCTTACTTGGCTGCTGTTAGGGATTTGGGACCAGACTCTTTAGAATGTTTTTAAGCTTTGGGAAGAGGGAAATTTTGTGATCCTTCTCCACTCTGCCACATATATCCCTAAAATCCAACTGATTATATTCAGAATGAAACTATCTTATGAAAATATGTTCAAAGAATGGTTGTCCCAAATTGCAAAGCAGACTCATAATCTAATCTAAAATGAAACCTAAGGCAAAAGATAATCAAATTTAGAGCCAAAAGCTATATACAAAGTTTCTCTAAGCCAGAGCACAAATTCTGAAATATTTCCCATTAAAAATGGTTTTATTTCAATATATTTCCTTGGTGGCTACATTAAACCATTTATTTGTATCACATCATGATGCAACCACTATTTATAAAGCTAAATGCAATTTGATCAAAATTATTGACTATATGAGATTTAGATAAGTTCGGAAAGAGCTGTGTATTTGCTAGAAGGCCATCCATTTTATTGAAAGTCAAATGAAAATAAAGTAACTTTTAGATAAGGTAGTCGCCATCCTCACGTCACCTGCCTGTGCCTATCACTGCACGGTGCCTTCTGTTAACTGCTCCCTGTAGCAGCAGAAGGATGAGCCTGACAACCTCTCAAGGTCATCTCAAGCCTCTTGATTATATGAATTATATGCTGAAAATTACATGCTAAAATATCTACACAAAAGCCATGTCATTTTCTTTCTACAACAGTCATCTTTAATGCTACCTCAGGTTTTCTATTTAAAATGTATACCCATGTTTGCTTGTTTCGAAAATGGTTTAAAAACTGTTAAAGGCCATTCTCAACTTTCAACAGCAATAGAGGCAGATTTCATACAAGGTTAAACAAAACTGACTATGAATGTGGGATTTCATATATGTGGTTAGAGCTCTCCGTTTCTTTAATTATTTTGTTTAACATAAACCAGAGAGTCTAAGACATCCGTATTGCATCAATTTAAAATTTTTTTAACGTTTATATCTTTTCATTTTAAAGAAACTAGTGCCATAATACTCCACAAAGTGAAAATCATTATAGTTTAATTTATTAAAGCTAATTTAATACTGCAAATTAAGGTTACTATAATTAAGCTTTTGCAGTAGTTACTGCTTTATCTGCACTACGTAGCCACCATAACTTTGAAAGTAAATATTTCACCAAATATTGAGTGATAACTTTGCTAATTTGGGGGCCTCAAAATTGGCAAAACAAGATCGACATAGCTGACATGCCTATTTTTAGATATTCATTACTTTTAAGCACTTAGAATTTTGTGTCCAAAACTCTAGATGTCTGAAGGAATGCTCAACTAGACCCTTAGAAAATCTTCCTTCCAACACTGAGACTTTCTTTTTGTTATTATTTTATTGTGAAAGGAACACTTAACATGACATCTATCCTCTTGACAAGGTTTTAAGTGTACAATATATTGTTGTTGACTAGAGGTACAATGCTGTACAGCAGATTTCTAGAGTTTGTTCATCTTGCTTGACTGAAAGTTTATGTCCATTGACTGGGAACTCCTTCTTTTCCGCCTCCTCCAGCCCCTAGTGACCACCATTCTACTCTTTGGTTCAATGAGCTTGACTCTTTTAGATACATCATATAAGTGGAGTCATGCATTTTTTGTTTTTCTGTGGCTTATTTCACTGAACAAAATGCCCTCCAGATTTGCATACTGTATCCTAGTGCAGAATTTCCTTCTTTTTTAAGGCTGAATAGAAAGTATTCCACTGTCATGAGATAGCACCTCACACCTGTAAAGCTATTATCAGAAAAACAAAAGACAAAGGAGGAGGGTATAGGTCAGTGGTAGAGTGCATGCTTAGAATCCACGAGGTCCTGGGTTCAGTTCCCCTAGTACCTCCATCAAAATAAACAAGCAAACAAACAAACAAACCTAATTACTAGCACCCACCAAAAAAAAAAAAAAATCCACAGACAAAAAATAAGTAAAATAACTTAAAAAAAAAAAAAAGACAAGAAGTGTTGGCAAGGGCGTTGGGGAAAGGAAACACTTCTGCGTTGGTGGGAATGCAAAATGGTGCATCCATTATGGAAAATAGTAAGGAGTTTCCTTGAAAAATTAAAAATAGAACCACCAAATGATCCAGCAACCCCGCTTTTGGATATTTATCCCAAAGGATTGAAATCTGGATCTCAAAGGGGTAAGAGCACACCTGTGGTGGTTGCAGCACAATTCACAATAGCCAAGATAGAGAAACAACCTAAATGTCCATCGACAGAGACCTTGTTTTGATACAGATTTCTTTTTTCTGTTAGACCTAGGTTACCCTTGATGAAACACTGAATAAGACATACTCTGTCTTCATTATCCAAAAAGTCAGTCTCTCCCCATTTCTCTCGCTCTCTCTCAGTAACTTTCCTTGGGTATGATTTCAGCATCTTTGGTATTTTCCTGGCTCCCTCTCTTCTTTGGGAAAACAGATCTCATTTTCCAAAATCTTCACCACCCCTTCAAACTCGACAGCAAAAACCTAACTGAGATTCTCAATGACACATCTTATCTGTCACCATCTGCCTTTTCATGTCTGGGAAGTATTCAGCTAAAACTCCTTTCTAGATAGGTTTTGTTTTATTCTGTTTTTATTTTCTCCCTTTAGCAGACTTTCACTGCTAAATTGTATTAGGTTTCTTGTTATCATACTTTCTGTAATACATTATTCTTTATATCCTTTGTCTTGTTTCAACTATAATTCTTAAATTCATAGTTGGCTAGTCCACTCAGGCATTGTCATAACTCTCAGAGAAATTGTACTGCTGTGTCCTCTTTCTCCTATCAGGTCCTCACCTATTCTAAACAATTTCTGCATTCTCTTAAAACCGGCCATTCCAAGAAGTTCACTTGTTTCTGCTCTATCTCATTTCACTTTCATTTTCATCTCGATCCCAAACACAGTGAGATTGGGATCACTATTTCCAAGATTCCTCTGAACCATTCTGCTTGCGATCAGACCCCATGCTTCACGCACAATCCCCAGGCTGGTATTGTTTCTCCTCCTCACTGCGCCCCCTCCCTGCCACCCCCCACCCCACTCCACCCTCTGCACACCAAGAATGAGAAGCAATCCTGTATCAGAGCTACAAGCATGTGGCCTGCCTTCTCTGGTCTGCTGCCTAAAACGCAGTCTATTCATAAGAAATTTCATTCTGCTGGCCACTACTGGCCCCTTGGATGTTTGCACATTTTTTTCTTTTAACAATGCAGTAATTTCTTTATTCAAGTGCCTTTTCTAATTGTGTGATTTCTTAAGGATTCCAGTAAACAATTTTACTAAAACTTTCCAGGTAAACTGTACAGATTTGGGGAGTCAAAGAGAAAGATTTCCTCTGTCAGATGCAATACTATATAAAATCATCTTGCATTATTCATATTCTATAAATTGATGACAGTAAAGATGTTCTCAATCAATATCAAAAATGTAAGATATAAAATAGTTTCCCCCAGTTTTCCACCGGAGACAAGATTTTCTAGATCTCTAGGTTGCTGAAAAGAACCTTTAAATGTTAATTTAGAAAAGAAGAAACAAAATGACTTCATCTTTCTCAAGTGTAGGAACCGCTCCCCGCATGCTCAGCTGTTGTCTGTGGGGCCCAGAGGGGCCCGTGTTGGGTGCAGGAGCCAGACTGCCGGTTTCAGATCCTGTTCTCACCATCAGAGTTTTTCAAATTCTTCATATATAGAGCAGGCATAATAATACTACCAAGTGGAAAGAATTAAAGAATTAAATGTCAAGGTACAGTCCGTAAAATCAGTCTCGCCTCATCATAGGTGGTCGGTGTGTCAGGTACCAGGCATGTGTGCCTGCCACCTCAGAGAGAGCAAGAAAAACGTAATTTGAAACATTTTCCTCCGTCCTTGTTACTTATTTAATTAATCATTCTTATTCAATTATTCACCACTTACAAATCCATGTTTGAGGAGAATGAGACTTTGAAATTACTTAGATATTTAAATGTGGAGACCAAAGCTCAGAATGTATGATTTATTCAGCAAATACTGAGGCCTCACAATATCTGGGTGCTGCCACCTCCAGGATCAGGCGATCGGGACAGAATGAAACTTGGCCTTTCTTCATCTCTCCAGCAAGTGAGTCTCAGCTCCCAATCTATATTTAATCAAAGCATATGCATTAGTTTGCTATGTTGAAAGCACGTTCTCTCCCTATCTTAACCCTCCTTAGATGAAAAAGAAGAAATACCAGATGAGATGAGAAAGGCAGTGTGGAAAAAATATTCTCCAAATGGTGTAAGAGAAGATATTGACCACTCTCTGTCAGGATCCACAGAAGTGGCCTTTTCCCCACAGAGGAAAATATGCAAAAAGTCTCAATGCGTTTGAGAAAGACTAAGCTACTCCACGCCAGGAGATAAGGTGCCGAGTGTCACCTGGGTCACTATTTTGCATGTACGGTCCTTCTCAAGCTTCCCCTTAGCCTGCAGGAGTTTTCTACACTCTTAAGACAATTCTCTGTCTTGAAATCCAGTTTAAAGTAGCTGGTACCTACTCCCCATTCATGGAAAAGTCAAAGAACTTAGCATCACTGCATTTGAAGTTGAAAGGGTTTTGCCCTCCTTTCTACCGGTTTCGTTATTCACAAACATCAGGATAATTATCTTAAGCGGCTGCCACTCTGGTTATCAGCAGATTACCAGTGATAGGGTGGGACAGACAGGGGCGCTTCTATGGCGGGAAATGCACCACACCAACACCTTCTGTCTTCCCTTGTCTCCTCATTCAGGATTGTTATTTTAAAACAGTGATCCTCAGACTTTTTGGTCTCAGGATATCTGTGCACTCTTAAAATTCACAACCACTAAGAGCTTTCAGTTATGAGTGTTGTATGTACGGATGCTTACTGCATTAGAAATTAAAACTGAGAACTTTAAAGATTATTTATTTTAAAATAACAACAATAAATTCACTATATGTTAACATAAAAGCATTTTATGAAAGAATATATTTGCCAAACAAAATTATAGTGAGGAGAGTACCATTTCTTGACACTTTTGCAAATCTCTTTAATGTCTGACTTAAGAGAAGGTAAATGAATTCTCGTATCAGTCGTTTGCAATAGCATGTGTATGTAGCCTCAGGAAAATTCCATTTTACACTCTAGAGAGAAAGAGTGGAAATGCAAATAATGTCTTACTATTATTATGAAAATAGTCTTGACCTCAGGGAACCTGGGACCATACTTTGAGAACCACCAATCTAAGGAGAAAGAACTGGGCATGCATGGTTTGGCCACTGGATCCACTCCCTTTGGGATCTGGCTTCATCCCGGGAACTCTCCTTTCAGGTCAACCTCTCCATCCTGCCTGGGGTTCTGCTGTGTAGCCCGGGATGGAGCAGGTAACTATCTCAGTCTGAGCTTGGTTTTAGGAAGTTCTTCACTGCCAGCGCACCTCACCGGTGCTCCACAACATCTCCATCAGTAATAAAGCTGGAGTTTTCATGTTCATCTGCCTGATTTCTTGCCTTTCTCTCAGTTACTTATGAAAGTCGTGGGGAATGGGAGCCACTTTCTAAAGCTCCTCAAAAACCTGCAACACCAAATACTTTCACATCAACATGCTCCTCAAACAGGATGTTAAGGACAGGAAGTTCAAACTGGCATGGCGATCCACTAACCAGAAAATACGAAGCATCTTAGATCATCCTCAGGGTAAAGGAGACGTCCACACCAGTAGAGGAGCAGCCCTTCTTGAAGATGACTTAGAATGTCACGGCGTAGAAGACCCATGCAGCTTCTGCTCTGGCGAATGAAAGGATCAGAGCAAGCGGGGAGGAAAAAGAGACTGCGGGATAACTGACAAACCTCTTAGGGGTTTCTGCCAAGATCCAAAACCATTTTTTTCTCCCACTGTTGCGTACACAGAGCAAGGTGAGACTTTGGTTCTGAACATCTCCAATCCTTATAAAGTGAAAATGGAGGAGGAGAAAGGGGCTCCGTTAAAGCTGCCAGTGCAGTGGTACAGGGGCAAAGCTTCTTCAGTGCACTTTGAAAAGTCTAGGTGAGTCATCTTAAGCTGCAGGTAACAAGGCCAACCTCAAAACATACATCATTTCTAGGGGCAGGGTTTCTGATTTACCGCTCTTTGTGTCTGCTTATTCCAAATGATCCAGGGGAAGCCTGTTTTTCCATTTTTATGGCTTCATTTTCACACAGCAGACCAACTCCTTTCCAATCCAGTTATTCACTGGGCCCAGCATTCATGAGCCCCACCCACCACCACTGACATTTTATAAAACAGGGCTTCCACGTGACGCTTCGCAAGCTTAAGAGCCCTTCTCAGAAGAGACATCACCTCTCGTAAGAAACACAATGCATCCCACAGACACCAGACCAGCAGAGCGTTGGGACAGCACGCAAGCCTGTTAACCCTTGCTCTGCCCACGTCTCACAGTGCCCCCAGTACGGCTTCTTTCCTTAAGGGTTTCCACTTGTCTGCGAATGCAGGTGCAACTTCAGGATTACTTTCACAAAGTGAAAGGTAAAAGTCTGCCTTAGTTCATCTTTATTTTGGTGTCATGGCACTAAAACGTTGCTGAATCAGAGATATTTTACATAGTTTGTCAAAATGATGCTCTCCCAATCCAAGCCTTCTCGCTCGGGCAAAGACAGATCTCAACATTGAAATATACTGGTCCTGCTGGTGATTTACCATCACCAAGCCTACGAAAAGAGAATTAAACTTGGCTAGTTTATCAGGAAGAAATGGCACTTGCCTCATCAATACATCTCACAGTGTTCCAGAAACAGGGCTGGGGTGTATCCTTAAAAATAAATTGGTGACAGTTTTAACTGCATTGACTTTCATTTCAGAGGGAGAGAAAATGGCTTAACCTGGCTTTACACGTCTGACCAGAGCTAGTGTTCTTATTCTCAGGCTGTGCTAGTTCCTTGATTATCTGATAAATCTGAGGGCCTTCTATTCTCTCGATTTCAAAAGGTGGCTTCTTCTGGAAGCCTGTCCCAGGTTTTGAGGACCTTTATCTCCACAACTCCCACCTGGGGGAGCTCCAGGGACAAGGAGCTGATTATACTTAACTAGGTGCTTTGGAGAAACCTGTATGTTCATGCGATGCTGGGCACACAAGACAAAAGTAGTTTTCATCCATCTTTTTCACTTCTGTCCTGAACATCATCTCTAGTCCAACTGTAAAGAATGTCATGTCACCCCAAGTATGTATGTACATATTTATTTCATGAGCATATACGGTATTTGCTATGTGCAGGGACAGCTGAAAGCATTTCTTACTATAATGGTTCATTTAATCTTCATGGTAACCTAGTGAGGTAGGTACAGGTAGGATTCCCATAACAGAGACGCTGAGTCAGGCCCAGTGGCTGTGCAGAGACTCCAGCGTGGATGTCAGCCCCGGAGTCTGTGTGCTTCAGGGTCTAGCCCTGCCCTTCGTCTGAAGGATCCTGTTCTGGAGTATTTCATATAAGTCTCCTGGATAAACAATTGCACTGCTCTCTGTGTACCCTAACCTTCCCTTTTGTAGTCTAGACTCTGCTCCCTCCTCAGCTGACATGCGGCCCTAACTATCTCCACCCGAATGTCTCTCTTTCTCCTTCCAAATACTCCCTCCACCCAAGACGAACGTGAATGGCCATGAGCACACAGGACCGTCTAAACCACTGAGGCCCTTGGGATCGCGCCACCTACATCTCCAACAAATTTTCCCAAGGGTGGGATTATCTGAACTGCCCTCCCGGACTCAGACAGACGGGGCCACTTCACATTTTCAGTGTCAATGTCCTGTGGAAGCACTTGACAGCCCTTCATGCCATGCAACCACTGTTGACCAAAATGCGGGCTGTTATGATCCTTCACGTGTTTCTTTTCAGACTTATCTAAAGTGCCCTCCCCCTGCTGGTCTGAAGTTTCTGGCCCACCCCGCTAGGGATCCCGGACAACGCTTTTGTCTGCTTTATCTGGTCGACACCCCCATCCAAGTAAACTCTGAAAGCACATCAATAGCTGTTGAAAGAAATTTATCCCCCACTCCCCATTACAAATTGACACTGGCATCCGTACGTGGAAACACAATTCTGTCCCTCTGGTGAGAGACCCAGCGGATCTGTGTTGACAAGATGCCAAGTGGCCCACTCAGCCACTGTGCTCCAAAGGCCTGCTCACCTCTTCACCCTCCAGAGGTCTCCTAAGAGACAGAGTCCGAATACTCCCACCACCCCTCTACGAGCTGAGTCTGATCTAACAATCAAAGAACTTCAAAAGTATCTGAGAATTTTTCAGAAGAACTTCTTTATTTCGGCACACCAATCCAGGCTAGAGGAGGAAAAAGTGAACTTATTACCTAAGAGATGAGTTAAAATCCACGTTTGAGTTAGTTGGCCATCTATGATTCATCAATAGCCTAGGGTTTCTGGAACATATGAGAGTTGCATTCATTTGGGGTGAGAAGCGTTAACAAGCTCCTGGACAAGATATTGATGAAATGTACACTTCCATAACTGGTTTCAACCTTTTATTTCTTTTTAATTAACCAATTGAGCTGTCAAACATAAAATATTTATCTTGTGATTCATATAAGTAATGATGCCCAGCATATAGGTTAGTTTAATTTTCTGTGTGAATTTCATTATTTATGTCTTCTTTCTCCCTCTTTCCAGACAGGATTGTGACAGCTGTCCGGCGGTCCCAATTAAACACCTAAACTGGTCCATGACATACTTACTAAGGCACTGGAACATCCCAGCTGAAAACAGCCTTCACTAAATAGCTACTGAACACATTCTTTTTTGGTTTTTTGTTTTGTTTTGTTTTGTTATGTTTTTCGGTCATGCCCAGAAAGGCTTTATCTCCTCCGAAGAAATATAATTTCTTTCCATGTTCTATTTTTTAATGTTTTCAAGGTTTCATGTTTATGTTGAAACCTTTGATTCTCCCAGAATGTAACTAGGTGTACTGAGTGAGGCAGGGGGCATCCGACTTTATTTCTGTGCTGATGGCTACCAGGCGGCCTTTATTTAATTTTTTAAGCAATTTTTTGTTTGTTGTTGTTGTTTTGGTGGGGGACGTAATTAGGTTTATTCATTAGGTAAATAGGTTTATTTACTTATCTATATTTGGAGGAGGTACTGGGGATTGAACCCAGGACCTCGTGCATTCTAAGCTCTCACTCTGCCACTGAGCTGTACCTTCCTCTCTCTGAACACATGCTGATACTCCCCCTTACCAGCAGTAAAAACCCACTCACACAGGCCACCGGGGGAGTTGGTGCAAGACTGGTAAGGAGATATTGGTGGGTGAGGTGGGCAGGACTGGTGAATGACTGTGTCCTTTGGGTCATTGATTGGATTCTGGTGGGTTATTGATCTGGGCTATACTTGTTGGATAAATTGTGATAAATGGATTATGCAAATTATGTCTTTGACAGTCCTCTCACTTCAGAGACTATTCCCAAATTTTAGCCAAAAAGCTTTGCTTTCTCCAGCTCCCTTCCTCCTTTCTTTTTCTCTCTCTCATGCCCTTTAGCTAAATGATATCCAGAAAGTACATGGATATTTATGAGCCCTTTCTAAAGACAATTTTGCATTTATTTCAAAATTTTACATACAAGGAGCGATGTTGATTTATTTAAATTAGTGAAAGAAAATTCTGCAGAGTACCCACTTCAACCACAATTCCAATTACTTTTTCCTTCTGTCATCACAATCATTTGAAAATTATAGAAGTCTCAGCACCAAAGTTTGCAAACTCAAGAAAGAGAGTATTTTCAAAAATACATGCTTTAAAAATAGAAACAAACACTCCTTTAAGCCACTTCACTTTACAGGTAATACAGATGGTCCACATATATTATTCAGAATTATCATTTTATGATAATAACAAACGCATGTTGTGCCGCCATGCTATCCCTGATAAGTTACTTTCTAATAACAAAAAATCGCTTTATACGTAGACATGTTTAGAATTGGTTCTGCTGAACCTGCCAGAGGACACAAATTCTGTTCTTCCCCAGAGACCTGCACTGTTCAATACGGTCACCACCAGCCATACATGCCTATTTAAGTTTCATTTAAATTAAATTAAAAATTCAGTTCTTCAGCTGCACTAGCCACCTTTCAAGTGCTCAAAAGCCACATGCAGTTAGTGGCTACCTTATTGGACAGCACAGACTGGAAAACATTTCCATTATTGCAAATAGCTCAACTGGATAACACTGCCTTGGCTTAGGCCATGAGCTCTCTTACGTCAGAGACCATGACTATTCTTCAACAGAGATAAAGCAGTTTTATACGAATATAGCATTTAGACCTAACGCACTCAGAGTTCGATCTGTTCACTCCATTTTGCAATCACAAATTGCTTCACATTTTGATTTAACAGTTACCTAACCATACATCCTGCCTCCCAACTAAGCTTGGAAACTTCTTAAAGACAGCGATTACATATCAAAAATCTTTATTTCCTTCCATTGAGTCCCAGGTTACTACTAAGTACAAGACATTTTGTATATTTTTTTTAAATCTCTTGAGTTAAAAATGTAACATAACCTGTCTGCCTACTTCTTCTAATGCTATGCCCTGTGAATGCTCAATAAATTCTTGCTGATTGGCTAGTCCGAGAGAAAAGTCTCGGTCTAGGCAGAATCCTTCCCAACTATATGCCCAAATCTACAGCAAAAAGCCTTGCAGGAGGGGTCGTGGTTGCTTAGTAAGGCAAAGGCTGGCAGCCGGTGCTGTGGGTATGCTGCCAGCAGGCAGATTCCCCTTTGTTCCTGCTGAGAGCAAAGCCCCAGGGAAGAAGCTCCGAAGCCCCAGTCTCATGATTTGGAAGACTGAGCCCTTGTCTGTGGACCCCATTTATCTCACGTGGAATTGTGCAGTTCGGTCCCCACCCTCCCCCACAAAAAAAAAAATCTTCAGTTTCATCTCAAGCCTGACACTGACAATCACTTTTCTAACCCTGGCAAATACTCTAAAAGTATTTATTCATTCCATAAATGGGTATTGCAAAACCACTTTTGTACGAAGCATTCTGATTGACAGTGGAGACCAAACAGAATAGGAAAGGCAGATAACAAGCAAGTAGCAAACCAATACATCATTTAAACCTGTGAGAGGCTGCGGTGGAACAGAACAGTGATCTGATCTGACGAAGGATTACGGGAATGAGGGGGCGTGTCTTAGATTTGATGAATAAGAAGGACATCTTGAGAAGGAGACAGACACGTTGAGACCAGAGGGAGGAGAAGTGCTAGCCCCACAAAGAGCCAGGCGGAAGAAACAACAAATGCAAAGGCAGAGAGAGGGCAGAGAGGGTGCTTGGAGGACAGGACAGGGAGGATCAAGGGAGCTCCATGGGCTCAAGAGAGCAAGGAGGAAGCAGCAGGAGGCGGGGCGGGAAGGGACCACTAGAGACCACATCATGCCCTATAGTGGCCATATTGTGCACGACCTTATCAGCCATGACAATCACCTGGGATTTTATCATAGGTGCTATGAAAAGCCCCTGAAATGTTTCAATATAGAGATAGGGTGATAATTTAGAGATTGAGTGAGTGAGTGACAGTGAGTGAATGAATGACCCTACTTCACTCCAAGGAGCAAGAGGTTTTAAAATGGAAAGAATCACATTGCTGTTAGATGTTTGTTATCCTTAAATAAATACAACTTTTCCCCTCTAGTTATTTCTCCTCTTCCCTTTGGATTACGAGAGTGAAATGTTTGACTGAAACTTTAGAACTGCCTCAGAGATAGCTCTACGTTCACTTTTTCAGGATAGCAACAGCATTAACAGAAGCCTTCCCTGACCCCTTCAGGCAGAGGCAGGTCTTCCCTCCTCCGTGCTCTGCTTGGCTCAGCACATCGCTCCACAGAACAGTCATCACTTTGAACTGTGAGTGTTTTTACAGACAGTGAGCACAATGAGCGCATCTCTGTAACCACACTTCTTAGCACCGTGCCCAATGCACAGCTGGCCCTCAGTCAATGCTTTCTGAGTGAGTAAAAGAATGGGAAGTGGGAGATGTAGGTCTTCTTAAGTAAATGCAGACTCAGAACCAAGTTTCTATGCTAATTAGTACTAAAAGAAGATTAATTTACTGTCTCTGTAATCAGCTCTTCTGACCTGATTATGTATTGGAGTCCTGAGGTTCTCTGCAAATATGACTATTTATGCAGCATGTAAATGAAGACAACTCTTAGAACGCTGAGGGGTGTGAATTCCCATTCTACAATGGAGGTCTTCTCAATTAATTCCAAGTATCCTTTTGTAAATAATCGCCTGAGAAGCGCTGATGGTTCCGTTGAGCAATCCTACTCCGTGTCAATGCTAATGCTGTCCCATAATGACAGAGTGTGGTCTCTGATCCTCCCATCCGCGGGAGGTAGTCAGGACACGCATGCTCATCCCTGTCTCATAAATGAAAATATAAGCCTCCCCTAAAGAAAATTCATTTAGAGTTACACAGCTTGTACGTGGAGAAGCCGACTGCGCTAGCATTCGTTTCCTAAGACTCTTCTTTTTCCCTTACACCACCATCTCTGGATCGGTGGTCCTTGGAAGGTGGCTCTCAACTAGCGGCAGGAGCCTTGGATGGGAATATGTTATAAACACAAATTCTCGGGCCCCACCCGAGACCCACTGAATCAAAAACTGGGGGACAAGGGGTGGGAGTTAAAGGGAAGGGGAAGGAAATGAGGACCAGCAGTGTTTTAACAAGTCCTCCAAGTGAGTCTAATGCTCACCAGAGTGAGAAAGTTTGAGAAGCCTTGCTCTATATCATTCATTTTAAAAAATATTGGTAAGTAAAAAATTAATTCTAGCCATATACAATTTACTTTTTGTAGTAAAAATCATCTGCTTAAACTGAAGCTAAAATCCAACTTGAAATTTTGGATATATACATTACTGATTCATTATTTTGTTACATTGTCACA